>NW_027137910.1:2870945-3495456 GCF_003813185.1 Lentinus tigrinus ALCF2SS1-7 | reverse complement strand
TTGCACCCAAAGCACGCCTTGCTCTTCCGCGCCGGGTCCTTGCCCGTCCGGAACTTCATCAGCACCTTGTACGGCACGGCTGCGTCGCGCACTCCCGTTGTCGTGTCCACGTTGGGTAGCTGCATGAGTTCTACAGGTCAGAGACGTCGGAGAATTGGATTAGGAGGCGACGGTATGCGTACGAGACAGCGAGTGCACTTAGACACAAGGGTGAACGTACGGGTCTCGTCTGACCCTTCAGTAGGCTCGACGGGGCGTATGACAATCTGCCGCCACATGTCCTCCGCAAAGGGCACGCCCGAACCCTTGACGACGATATTGGGACGGAACCTGCGCTCAGGCGAGTCAGCGTCGTACCAAACCCTAATCAGAAATCGCGCACCTCTCAATGTTGACCCCGCCGTCGCGCCACCTCGAGCGGTCAATCCCGCCAATATGGCCTTGAGGAGTCTCGTCTTGTGCGAACCTACTGATGACGCGCCCGACCTCCTCCAAGCTCTCCTCGCTCGCGACTAGGAACGGGTACCCGTCCTGGAAAACCGCCGACGCCTTGAGCTCCGGGAAGGCCTCCGTAGGTCCGCACGGGCGCACCCGTGGGCCTTTCATCACAAGGTGGACGGACCGGCCAAAGTAGTCTGAGAGGACCTCGGAGGGCGACCGGCCTTCTGGCTCTAACGCAGCGCAGACATAACCCTGTACAAGGTACTTGCCGAACATCGTGCAATCGTCGATGCTGCGTACAAGATGCCGTCAGAGATGTGTCAGGATGCACGGAGATCAAGCCTTGTGTGACGTACATGGGCCAGTCGGATACAGTGTCTTGCGAGGGGTGCAGAGGGACGGAGAATGTCTCGCAGTCGGAGTCCTCTGGGAACGAGACGACTAACCTCCCGCCGTGCGGCGCCGCGGAGTCGACTTCTATGTGCGGCGTGATGAGGACCATCTATGGCAACGTGGTAAGCACAAGGAGCATTGCGCGCATCTCGAGAACGGCGTACCTTGGACACTTCTCTCGCCGTTATAATGGCATGGGACTCTGCCTCTATGATGCACCATCTCCTATCATTCTGTAACACGCGTCAAATTCAGCGCGATATCATAAGAGAGTGACGCGCGAGAATATTGTGCGAGCGCACGCCCTTCCGGAGTCCGGACGTACTGACTAAGGGGCAAGGGTGACTCGCGCGTCCGAGAGCGAAGGTAAAGCCCCTGTATAGAAAGAAAACAAAACATGGATCACGAAAACATACCTCAAGACCTTCAGGCGAGTAACGCGACTCAGTGACAGACGTCCCGCGGCAGCTCTATCAATCCAAGGACATTGAGCGGGCAAGACCAACGCCACGGACGTGCCCACGCACCTTGATAGGGTGAACAAGGATCTTCGACACCTTCGTGTCCCCAATATCGAACGGCACAGTGATCTCGCGCTCGAAGGTGTACGCGTTCGCGACCCCGCCCTGGAGATCATCCTTCAGCAGTTCTGGCGGACAAGCGGGAGCTGTAGCGGCTCCTATCTTGGCCTTCGACGTTGTTCTTGACCATGTCCACAGAGCACCAGCGAGTGAGACGAGGAGGACAGCGAGGGACCAGGAGAGGGACGAGCTGGACTGAGCGTGCCAGTGTTGGTCGAAGAAGGGAACTACCATGGCCGGAATATCCGCGCGGTCCGGACGGCCGGAAGCGCTGGCTGTCGTCGCTGGCGAACGCTCGTCTTGGAGTCGACCTTGGACGCGTCTTTGGCTGCTCCCTTGCTCTCTTGCTGCTCTGCTGCTGCACTCGGACTGCGCTCGTGGCTGCTCTTGCGACTCGACTCCTTCTCTCTTCTGCCGCCCTCTGGCTCAGCGCTGCCATCGGTCCCCTCCTTTGGCGCGCACGCAATCCCTCCCTCCGCCTCAAGCCCGCCTCCGCCAATACGCGCCCATTCCCGTCTGGGACACGCTTTGGAGACGATGGACGCTTGAGGACTGTGGCGCATCTGCAACAAGGTGAGTGTTCCGTATACGCTTTCCTCCGTATGCTTCCGGGTGCACCAAGCGCGCCGCCTCCGCCCCCTGCTCGCCGACTGTACCGTCCTCAATATGCCATGAACACGCTCAAACCGTCCTGTGTGCGCCGCACAGACCGTACAACACGTCGCACGCCCGCCAAGTTGTTGCTTGCATCAAAATATCCCGCTCAGTGAGTCACCCCCAAGTGTCCCCTTGCTCTGCCCGTAGCTTCTTGCTCTCACGTCTTTAGCCCGTCGTAGATTGCTCATATGATAGCCAGGATGTCCGTGCGACGTCTCCGCGCATTTGCGCGAAGACGTCCCATGGGCAACTTGTCTCTCAAATTGACCCACGACCTCGGGGACGGTCAGCTCGTCGCCGCACTTCCATGGTACGTCCCAGCCTCGTGTTTTCGTCGTAACAAGTCGCGCCTGACTGACATCTACGTCCCCTGCTTGTTTCGCGACGCCCCGACACGCCGTTCTTCGCCGGCGCCCATTTCACTGCCGCCCGTGGGACAAATCCCGCGATTCTTCGCCCCCCGCTCATCGTAAATTCACAAAACCGGCATCATTCGACGCGCGCAACGTCTCTGAACCCGACTATATGCGCACCGCCGCGGAGCTTCAAGACCTCGCTCCGCTGTCGCGACTTCTGTCTCACCCTCTGACAAGGTAAGAAAACCCGGAATATCTCGCGCCGGCCAGAGACGTAGCTCACGCGAACCTCCTCCCCAGCATCTATGAACACTTCGCTGACGTCCCCCGCGGTTTTGCGCCGATCCGACGAGGTTGCAAATCGACGCAAGACCGTCGATTTCATTAGACTCAGGTACGTCCACCGACTTCCCGTTCCCGCCGCGACGCGCAACCGCCAGCAACTCTCTTGGATGGATCGCCCGACGTCATCCGACGTCCTGCAAACCCCAAGACAGCGCTGGAATCCGGAATACGGCGGAACCAAGTGCGCGCGATGAAGCGCTTCACCAACGCTTACATGCTCGTCTACGTGCGCGAGCCTGCGATCGATGAGGTCCTTGCACCCTGGAAGGATGAGGACACGCCGGCTCACCTCAGTGAGTCTACTTTGTCACGGACACAGGCCGTCAGAAGTTGTACTGCTCCCAGCGCAGAAAGACGTCCGGCGGCAGAAACTCGCACACATCTCCCCAACGACCGCTTGCCCCACGCTCAAACTCATGCAGCGACATCTACGAACCGATCCGCATCACACGCACCCGTTTCGCGCGGATACACGAGGGTCGACAAAATCGCTTTTTCATGGCGACTTCGTGGAGCCCCGCGCTCGCACGCCTCCTCCCGACCTCCAGCCGCTTCAGACGCGGACGCACCCACCCTAGGGCGCATACGCAGCTTACGGAACCTATGTACGACCGGTTCCTGGCGGGATACAGCAAGTTTCGAAAAAAAAATATTCATCTCGTGGCGGGCCCGAGGTGAGCGAGTACGCGACCACGACCACGGCCGAAGGCGCCCCGGGGCGTGGAGGGCAGTGAAGGGCCTCGGCGGAGGTACACGGCGTGCCCCAGTGGGATGCGTGAGTTTGGAGGTGCGGGCTCGGGGTCGTGGTGCCGGGCTCCGAGTAACGAGTACCGCATCTCCAAACTCGCGCATCCGCATCTCGGCTGTGAGTATGTATATCGGACTCGGATGCGCTGACTTACCTGTGCACCCGCAGAGCTTGGGAAGGCCGTCGGTGCGCGAGTTACGCAGCTACAGCAGAACCAAGTGCGCGCGATGAAGCGCTTCACCAACGCTTACATGCTCGTCTACGTGCGCGAGCCTGCGATCGATGAGGTTCTTGCACCCTGGAAGGATGAGGACACGCCGGCTCACCTCAGTGAGTCTACTTTGTCACAGACACAGGCCGTCAGAAGTTGTACTGCTCCCAGCGCAGAAAGACGTCCGGCGGCAGAAACTCGCACACATCTCCCCAACGACCGCTTGCCCCACGCTCAAACTCATGCAGCGACATCTACGAACCGATCCGCATTACACGCACCCGTTTCGCGCCGATACACGAGGGTCGACAAAATCGCGTTTTCATTGCGACTTCATGGAGCCCCGCCTCGCACGCCTCCTCCCGACCTCCAGCCGCTTCAGACGCGGACGCACCCACCCTTGTACGCATACGCAGCTCACAAATCCTACGTACGACCAGTTCCTGGCGGGATACAGCAAGTTTCGAAAAACAAAATCACCTCGCGGCGGGCCCTCGGCGAGCGAGTACGCGACCACGACCACGGCCGACGGCGCCCCGGGAGATCAACAAGAGTCTCCCGGGGCGTTGAGGGCAGTGAAGAGGTGAAGAGGCTCGTCGGAGATACGCAGCGTGCCCCAGTGGGATGCGTGAGTTTGGAGGTGCGGGCTCGGGGCTCGGGGCTCAGTGTCGTGGTGCCGGGCTGCGAGTACCGCACCTCCGAACTCACGCATCCGCATCTCGGCTGTGAGTATGTATATCGGACTCGGATGCGCTGACTTACCTGTGCACCCGCAGAGCTTGGGAAGGCCGTCGGCGCGCGAGTTACGCAGCCCGGACGGGACGTTCGTGTGGGTGGTGTGGTCGCTGGTGGTCCCGCAAGGTGAGTTGTGCGTTGCGCGCTCCTGCGTCTGACGGTTTTGGCCTGCAGGTAGAACGTTAGCGACAGTCATCCCGAGGTGCAGAAGATGACAGCGGCCGCCACCTGTGTATCGCCTCCATCGGAGTACCCGGACACCGCGAATGCAGCCCGGAAGACCACAGCGTCGCCGCCGCCACGAACGGCGATGCGACGACTGTGTTCTGCAGTCAAAAGCGGACGCAAGACGATGTTGAGACCCGCGTGATGTCGTCAGCAAGCATTGCGACGGTCGACGGCTCGGAAACCGCTCAGGGTATGGCGAGTATGAAGCCGGCAGCGGGAGCCGTGCCTTGACATACGAGCAGAGGCAGGCAGAGCGGCGCGCAACAGAAAAAAAGGTACGCACCCCGGAATTGCACTCCAACACATGTACGTAGCTACTCGCCCAATACATTATCTTTCTTCCTAGACGAGTTTTGCGTCAGTCCGTGGAAGGGCTGTGAGACGATGAAGCAAGACTCATCAGAGGTCGGCCGCGGACTTGAAAGCCGGCGCGGCATCTCGTCCGTGCACGTCCTCGGACGGTGTGCTGCCGCCTACGCGAACCTCGCCATGCAGGAGGCAGACTTCATCATCGCCCTCGGCGCACGGTTTGCAAGTGACGGCCGTGTCACCGGCAAGCTCGACTTGTCCGCGCCTACTGTCTACAGCGCGTGCTGCCGCTCTTCAAGGACCGTGGCGGTATCATCCACTTCGAGATCCAGCCGAAGAACATCAACGAGGTCGTGTCGTTGAGGCGACTGTCCCCCGTCATCGGAGACGTCGTTGCGAACATGGCCGTCCTCGCACCCCTCATCAACTTGAAGCCTTCGCCGAGGGAGGAGTGGTTCAAGGACATCCGGGAAGGGAAGTCCAAGTACCCCTTCACGTCCGCGGAAGAGCAATCCTGGCGCGTGCGAGAGAGCAGAAGGCAGGTCAGTGCCGCTCGAGAGTCGACTGTAATGATGCTAACAATTCATCCATGTAGGATGGATGGCTCACCGGTCCTCCTCCACGCCCTCCGCGACTGACCTGGGGGACTGCGAGATGTACTGCGAGTCTGCGACAGTGAGTAGACCGTATCGAATGGTAGCTGACAGATCGCATACTGACATGCGTGATTCTCGAGGCCGCCGGGCGAGTAACAGACGCAGCTTGGATCTCGGGAGAGCTTCTGCTGGCGGATCAGGTACGTCTTGCGCTCTATATAGACATGCGAGCGGGCGACGTAGGTGCCGTAGGAGATGCTGCCGCCGAATGGTCCACGTGCGGCACGTCGACGGGCGCGGACACGGAAGAAGAGGAACACGAGAGCGGCGAGGACGACTCGGATGAGACCTCCCCAGGACACCGCCCATGATCCCGCCCATCATCGCCGGTGAGGTCTTCTGTCTGCATCAAGTGGTTAGCAAGAGATGCAATGCAATATTCCGAATGAGGGAACGTACGCAGCAGTGGCGGACACGACGCTCGCAGTGGGGAACAACGTCGGCGTGAACACTCGCGTGCTCGCGGGGGGCTCGGAAGTCGTGGACGTCTTACCATTGGACGCGATCGTTGGGATCGCAGTGCTGAACGTCGATAGGCTGACGATTGTGGCCGTAACGGGAGCAGCGGTAGGTCTATCGTCCGCTGCTGATTGAGCAGCTGCTTGCCAACGAACTTGTCAGCGTACGGCTGGAGGCAGACACAGGATACTCGCCTCGCTGTCGCGTCACCAGACGCCATCGGTGTCGCATTGGCATCGGTCCCTCCGGTATCGTTGGAGTCCGAGGGCTGAGCGACTGCCGTTGTCTGTCCGTCTGTGCCGTTGCTGGCCGCGTTCTTGCTATCGCCAACACCGGCGCGAACGGGAACACGGAAGCACGGACAGCAGCAATCCAATGGCTGGGAACAACGATGCTAGCACGACTGCTCCAATGGAGATGAGGTACGTACCATCTGATTTCATCTAGCGCATGTTAAAGTACATGGCTACTTCGACACTATATCTCTTCTAGACGAGCCTACGTCAGTGCTTGAGCGATTGTGAGATGAAGCGAGACTTACTAGAACGGCGGGCTTGCAAGGACGTCGGGGCTTCGGGACTAGGGAGCTGTGTGTTGTCTCTCCCTCGTTGTAGTACTGGGAGCTGCGTGCACGTCGGCGGGCGTACATCCGGGTGTGAGAGGACTGCTGTACACAAGAGAGGATGAAACAGGTGAGTACCGTTCGTCTGATAGCCAGCCGAATACATGCTCACGCACATGCTTTTCCACGCGCAGGGCAAGTTCCTGGACGTCCTGGCAAGCACTCCTTGTCAGCGTGACACGGTGAGATGAAGAACTCACCGGTAGGACCGCCCGGTGGAGAACCCGGGGACCTCATCACAACTCGCACTTGAGCAAGTCGACAGCAGCGGTAATGACTAACCATGCACTGGATCGCGAAGCAGCAAGCGGCCGGAGCTGTCGGACAAGAAGTGGAGAACGGGTGAGGCTCACAGTGCGCGGGGTAGTCATATGAGTCCGGGTCGTCCAGGCATGGACTACGGATACTTACCGGTATCTAAACGCACCCTATGGGTGCCTAGATGAAATAGAGAATGGAATCTGGCAGACGTACCTGGTGTGGTTAACATATGTATGCCGCGGCGAGAGCATGAGGCCGGCAAGTTGCCTTGAGCAAGAGGATGCATGAGCCGGCGCGACGGATATATCGAGGAGATGAACTCACCGCGCCCTGTAGTTCTTTGACGCGTAGCTCAGGCACCGTGCGGGGTAGAGACGAAAGCGAGAGAGGTGACAGAGTGAGTAGTACGGACACTTGAAGGAAGCGCGGGGAGGACAGGGTCAGCGGGAACTAGAGTTACAAGTGCACATGGATTGAAGAATGCAAGCAGCTGGATGGGACGAGTGCAGAACACTGAACACGGTAGTATTTGTATTACAGTATAGCACAAAGAGCATGCGAAGGGGAATGGGAGAGCTCTCGAAGGGAAGGGTGATATGGTACTTGACGAAGGCCAGGGCAAGGGTACTTATACCTAGAAGAGCCGGTCCGTGCGCAAACTCTCCGTCTTCCGATGACGAGATTTACCGAGCTTGCATCCAGGTGGTTACGTGAGTACATCACGGGGGTCGGAGACTTGCCCAGGGATCCGCCAACCAGCGGGCGAGACGTGTAAACAGAAGAATTCGAGCGAGGGATATAGGTGCACCCGCAGGGCTGAAACAGCTCTTTGCAGCTTCTGGTCGTGTTCTGGAGCCGCGTAGTAGGCGGGGCGGTCCTCGGGTATATAGTCGAGCGCTCGAATATGATGCAGTCTTGATTTCCATCCTCCGCTGTCGAATTCTCGTCCATGGGGGGCAGGAGGAGAGGGTCCTAGTGCAGCCCGGTGTTTCAAGATGTTTAGCCAATGTTCTGGGTGTTCGCGGAATCGCTCAACCATAAGCTCACTTCGCATGCTCTGCTATTACTCCTTCTCGACATTATACTGTCGTGAACGCCATGGAGGGTGTGTTTCCGAGCTACAGTGCCGGGAATACCTAAATCTTAGCAGATGTCACTTTAGCAGTCTGTCTCGAGAAAAGCCAGAGAACTAGCCTCAGAAAAGTTGTCTAATTATCATCGGTGTACTGTCCTATGATAAATGTATGTTCTGACAGAGTTGACGAAGGGCGGACACTGCGAACAAGTGTCGAGCGTCGAGCGCGAAGCCCAAAACAGTCAAGCGCTCGGTGGAAGTGCTCTCTCCACTCTACCCGGACGGTCATTTTCTTCACATCATATACCGCCAAGCTATCTCACACTTATGTGCCACTGCGGAAGACTGTATTGGCATTCTGACATGCTTTCATTTGGTCTCAGGCGACCCTTTACCTCATGACATGTGAGGAACTCGGAGGCTGCCGCTACCCTTCGTCAATGTGTAAGTTGTGGTCTCCAGCTGACATGTCTTGAATTCTCCACTATCTGCCACTTTCACAAGCCTGCAACCCTTGGTCAGTTTCCGCTGCTTCTTGGCCTTCGGGTACAATATACTGTAGGCTCTCGGTTTTTCGATCAAACCTGTTTACTTACACAGGATAAGCGAACACTAACCGTACTACTTGTGATCCGCTTAGCCACGCTGGCGCCGTGCACGGCTGAGTCCCGACTTCCGACCATGCCACGTTGACTCTAGTCTCTGACCATCATCCCTGTGTTTGTGCTTCCCCCCCTCCTTCAACGCGCTCGCCGGATGGATTTTCAAGGCTGACTATCGCTCACTGCCGTGCATGACTATGGGTATGCGTGGGATCCTGGTCTTCTGTCTACACAATGGCCGGTGAGTCTCACCTCTGTTCTCTCCTCGCAGTGCGTGTAGTACCCGCATTGACGTGCAACCGGTCGACTCAGATTTCAGCTGAGCCACCGTCAAGCATGCCAGATTGAACTCTCACACATGTACTGACATCTAACCAACAGACTCGACTACTCACCTTCATGAACTCTTGGAGCCTGTGAACTCGACTTTCCACTTACCTTGTTGTGGGCTCAATCGGAGATGACGTGTTGAGTGCAACTTGAGGACCGCGAGGATGGACGTGGACTGATGACGAGACAAGGTATGTGCATCTGCACATCTGCTTACTATCTCACATTTTGTCCCGTTCCCGCTGTGTCTTCCGGACCGTCACCCGGTTAGGCCGCAAACTCAGCAAGTCTTCTCTGCGCGCAACACCACAGGCTCACTTACTAGCAAGTGAGTTTGCGTACGCGTGAAGATGACAAGCGAGAACTTGAACACCGAGTTAGCCCGCACACGGTAAGTCTTCCTCGCAGCTTGAGACTCCTCACCTGATGTCATGCATTAGGACAACGTGTCGAGTGCAGACTGAAGACTGCGGAAGGCACGACTCGCCGACTCGGACTCAAGAGCCACTCAGGTTCATCAACAAAGTCCGGCTCGTCCTCTTCCTCCTCATCCGCTGTCAACCAGACCGACCCGAACGACCCGAGCACGTTCGAGAAGGACTCGCGGCTCGTCAAGTCCTTCTGGGGTGCAGCAAATGACATTGCATGTTGAGAAGACGCGTCAAGCGCAAACCTGAACCAGCCCGCACATGGTAAGTCTTCCTCGCCGACTCGAGACCCCTCACCTGATGTCACACATCAAGACAGCGCGTCGAGCCCAGACCAAAGACTGTGGAAGGCATGACTCACCGACTCGGACTCCAGAGATACCTCACCTGGTAACAAGCGAAAGAGACGACGTGTCAAGTGCGGACTGAGGACTGCGGGCGAGTGCGGGGACGGACATAGACTGGCATCGGAGACAAGGTACGCGTACCTGCTTACTTCCTCTGCGTGTCTTTGGACACGTCGTCTTGATGCATCCTCCAAGGTATATGCGGTCAAGTCATGAGGGCAAGAGCGGCGGGTGACTGCGCAGAGAGGACTCGAGGGCGGGTTATGTCGCTACATGCCAAGACGCACAGGGCTCGGGAGGGGACATGATGGCGGTGAAGAAGAGAGCCGGGAATAGGCGCCCATGTTTCAACTGCAGGTTTGGACGTCAGTGTATAGTTACATACCTAAATACATTCGCTTTTCTGCCTGCTGCTCGCCGTTGCATGCATGTCCAGAGCTCCTCCGTGTGCATGTCCTGTACTCCTCGCCCTCCGAGGGGCGAGTCCTAACCACGCACGCCGGAGTCCTGAGCTCCTCCCACCCACACCATGTAGTGAGCACGTCCTACTGCTCTATATACCCCCCATAGTGCCCTAAGGCAAATGATCGATCTGGAGACTTTAGGGGGATCTCGCAGTTACTCGACACTAGCCGCTGCGGTTATCTCACCTTCGGCTGGTTCCCGCACGCGCTCGCACAGCCATGCTCACACAAGGCTAGTTCTGATGAGCAAACTCGACCACTCAAGCAGCCACGAACACACCTGACGATCGCCTCGATCTCGAACAGCGTGTCGAGCGGGAGCCTCGCGACCTGGACAGCCGACCGCGCAGGCTTGTGGTCGCCGAAGAACTCGGCGTAGATCGCGTTCACGGGCTTGAAGTCGTCCATGGAGTGCAAGAACACCTGCGCGTGCACGCTCAGCGGCCATACAGGACGTGACATGGGATGGCTGATAGGACATGGACGCAAGAAGAGAGACGCACCGTGGTCTTGACGACCTTCCCGACCTCGCTCCCGCCCGCCTCGATGATCGCCTTCATGTTCTTGAGAGCCTGCCGGGCCTGCGCCTCAACGCCTCCCTCGACCTTCCCATCCACTACGCATTAGCATCCAGCACACCACGCGGTGGCCACGAGACGACTGACCAGCTTCCCCGTAGATGGGTCCAGTCCGAGCGAGCCAGAGCAGAAGAGCAGGTCCCCGACGCGGATCGCCTGGGTGTACGGGCCCACCGCAGCGGGTGCACCTGCAGCGTGTCAGAAGTGTGTCGCCGAGCCTGGAGCTCACTGAAGCTTACTGGGGGTGGAGACGAGAGACAGAGACGGGTGGGTGGTCACAGAGCTCATCGTGCGTGTACGTGCGTGAGGGTGCTGAGAGAAGGCGGGGATGACTCTGCGCGTGAGGAGTGTGCGCGCGGTGGAAGCGGAGAGACGGGAGAGCGAGCCGGAAAGAAGACGGGACGAGCTCTGCATCCTGACTCTGACGTCCAACTCCTGCACTGGTAGTGGGGTACTTGTATACCTGTAGTTGGGTGGCAGTCTCGGATATCCTCGTAGGCAATCGGTTAGTGCAACCGCCCGATAGCGCCTTCGATGAGTTCGACTCCCGACAGGTGGTTACGTTGGATCATCGTACCATGTCATTACTCTTGAGAACAGTCTCACGATGCAAACCAAGCTATACCACCCATCTAATATACAGCACTCTGTCCTCTGTCCAGACTATTCGCATCTACACCCCAATCCCCGTCGCCCACTCCTTCACTTCGATCCTGTCTCCGACACGCACGACGCCCTCCCCGCCAACGACCGCATTGCACCCAAAGCACGCCTTGCTCTTCCGCGCCGGGTCCTTGCCCGTCCGGAACTTCATCAGCACCTTGTACGGCACGGCTGCGTCGCGCACGCCTGTCGTCGTGTCCACGTTGGGTAGCTGCGTGAGTTCTACAGGTCAGAGACGTCAGGGGCGACGAGTAGACCGCGGACGTACAAGACAGCGAGTGCACTTAGACACGAGGGTGAACGTGCGCGTCTCGTCTGAGCCTTCGGTAGGCTCGATGGGGCGTATGACAATCTGCCGCCACATGTCCTCCGCAAACGGCACGCCTGAACCCTTGACGACAATATTGGGACGGAACCTGCGCTCAGGCGAGTCAGCGTCGTCCCAAACCCACGCCGCAAATTGCGCACCTCTCAATGTTGACCCCGCCGTCGCGCCACCTCTCGCGGTCAATCCCACCAATACGACCTTGAGGAGTCTCGTCTTGTGCGAACGTACTGATGACGCGCCCGACCTCCTCCAGGCTCTCCTCACTGGCGATTAGGAACGGGTACCCGTCCTGGAATACCGCTGACGCCTTGAGCTCCGGGAAGGCTTCCGTCGGTCCACACGGGCGCACCCGTGGGCCTTTCATCACAAGGTGGACGGACCGGCCAAAGTAGTCTGAGAGGATCTCGGAGGGCGACCGGCCTTCTGGCTCTAACGCCGCGCAGACGTAACCCTGGACAAGGTACTTGCCGAACATTGTACAGTCGTCGATGCTGCGAATGGAGTGCCGTCAGCGACGCATTAGATATCAAGCCTTGTGTGACGTACACTGGCCAGTCGGATACAGTGTCTTGCGAAGGGTGCAGAGGGACGGAAAATGTCTCGCTCTCGGAGTCCTCTGGGAACGAGACGACTAACCTCCCGCCGTGCGGCGCCGCGGGGTCGACCTCTATGTGCGGCGTGATGAGGACCATCTATCGCAACGTGGTGAGCATGAGGAGCAATGCGCACTTCACAAACGGGCATACCTTGGCCACTTCTCTCGCTGTAATAATGGCATGCGACTCCGCCTCTATGATGCACCATCTCCTATCGTTCTGTGGCCGCGTCAAAGTGAGCACAATGTCACAAGGGGAAGAAGAAGAAGGTATGTGTGTACTCCAGTCGCCATACAACGCTACGTGAACCAGCCCACCCACTGATGCTGAGGACGACAGCGACACTAGTATACATGCTCCGTGCAGACTAATAGGACATGCGGCTGGCGAGCATAGCCCCAGACTTGGCGACAAGCAATCTCTGGGAATCCTTGACTGGCAATACCTTCGCATGGCATATACCACGGTTTTTGGTCACCACAAAGATTTCATTGCCTTTCACAACTTGTGGCATTTCTGGGCACCAAAGGACGTGGTTCCCAGCGAATTTTCCTGACGTGCCAAGGGAAGCTCACAGCCGACATTTCCTTTGTCCAAAAAGGCGACTGATGATATGCTACCTTATGGAAAGGCCAACTATCCCAAAATTCTGACATTTCTGGGTGGCCATATAGCCTTGAATCACTTTTCCGAACAAAGGAACGTTTAGTCGAATGCGACCTTTCCTCAGCTATCACCGGGGTATGTGACCTTTTTGGGCATACATGCAAGACCGGAGAAAGCCCTCAGTCAAGGCGCTGCCTGTCATGACAGGCGTACCATGCCTGTTCACGGACCAGGTCCTTGAAGCAGTCAACAACAGGTATTACTGTCTGGCTACTAATAGCCAACCATGAGCGCACCCAGGTAAGCTGGGATTCTGGCGACTATGAGGGCGATCCTGGTCGTGTTTCCAGACGCGTTTCTGGCATCATCGAACATGAACGCAGAAGCACCTTCGGAGGCACTTTTTGGTTCCAGAAACACATATCTGGGTTACAAAATTCTGGCCTGCATAGGTCGAAGGGCCACGCGCTTGATCAGCGAACATTATATCCATGATCCCATTGGAAAACGACCCCCGAATCACCCTCAGAATCCCTAGCTTCGACCACTCCTATTTGACTTAGGCTAAGAGCTTCGGGAGCAGCATGGCATGAGCATTTCCTCGCATAGCAGGAACGTAGCGCAAATACAGTCCGCAAATTGTCTGAGAGTAGCCTCATGACGGCAGACGTAACCCAGCATATCCACACGAAGCTTCGGTATGATCAGGGTATGATGTCTGGAAGAGGCGGGTGTGTGGCGACCATCTCTTGGGTTCGTGACGCGCGAAGATATTTGGGAGCGCACGCCCCTCCGGATATACTGACTAAGTGGCTAGCACTGGAAGCGCGGGACCCTACTGCACCGAGCGGTGGGCGAGGACACAGGTGTGCGTGAAAGCCTCTGCACGGTTTATACAACGCCTGTGACCGAACACACGCCTTCTTCGCCGATAGGTGGGCCATGGGCAACCTTTGCTCGCCACTAATGCCACTTATAGTCCGGTGTAGCAGGGACTCGTGCTTGCAGTGTAGGGTGACTCGCGCGTCCGAGCGCGCAAGTGCGCTAGTACACAGAAGCCCCTATGCACAAGGAAAAAAAAACAAAGCGCAAGGAGTCAGGACATACCTCGAGACCTTCAGGCGAATAACGCGACTCAGTGACAGACGTCCCGCGGCAGCTCTATCAATCCAAGGACATTGAGCGGGCAACACGAATGCCACAAACGTGGGCACACACCTTGATAGGATGCACGAGTATCTTCGACACCCTCGTGTCCCCAATATCGAATGGCACAGTAATCTCGCGCTCGAAGGTATACGCGTTCGCGACCCCGCCCTGGAGATCATCCTTCAGCAGCTCCGGCGGGCAAGCAGGAGCTCTCGAGACTGCCGCGGCTCCTATCTTGGCCCTCGACGTTGTTCTTGACCATGTCCACAGAGCACCAGCGAGCGAGACGAGGAGGACAGCGAGGGACCAGGAGAGGGTCGAGCTAGACTGAGCGTGCCAGTGTTGGTCGAAGAAGGGAACTACCATGGCCGGAATATCCGCGCGGTCCATAGGCACGGTATGGGCGCCTAGCACTTGGGAGGGTACCTGCATGGGCGTCAAAGGCACCGGAAGTTGCCGCAGTCATATACTCGACGCCCTCACTCCGACTCGGATGGATAGCTGGTATCCTGCTGCAGATGTATCTCACATATTCGACAGAATAGTGTCTCCGGTATGGCTCATGTTTCTCAGCCAAGAAATGTGCTGCAGCAGTACTACGAGAGACGATAAGGCGAAACGGAGGAGTACAACTTGAATATGTCATAGTGACGCAGCTCCCCACCACACAAGTTCCCGAAACATCTCCCCTTCTCTCCCCCAGCGCCGTGGCTGGTGCTCTAGTATCAGCGAGCTCTAGTGTCCAGGAAAATACGTATATATGCCACTCTGAGTAGTCGGGCGAAATGCGAGGACGTTTGGTGGTGAGAAGGCTGGCGAGGAGGCGTTCCAGGAAGGCGTCAAAAGGTGCGCAGCTTTCGCATCTTCGAGTCTTCGCTGGTGATGTTGACGATCGGGGACAGGCTGAATGCAGCGCTGGCTGCAGGTGCAGATGTTGCTTTCATAGAGAGCCCACGAAGGCACTCGCGCCCCACCCGGTCATGATCAACGTCTTTCTCAACGGGTTGACGGGCAACTATACAATGGACGACTGCAAGCGGCTCGGATTTAAGCTCGCAATCTATCCATGCACAGGCTTCAGTACGTAGCACCATTCTCACACGCAATGCAATCAATACTCACCAGCGTTTTAAGTTCCCGCTGCGCTCGCGATGGAGAGGTCGTATGCGGCTGCGGCCTTGAGAGACAAGGGCACAGACCTTCAGAACTGCGAGAACTGGCAGATCAAGGACTTCTTTGAGGCGAGTCCTTTGTCCACCCCTTCTGCACACAACACTCATCATTGGTCTCCTCTCAGCGTGTCGGACTCAAGGCGTCTTGGGACTTCGATCGCGAAGTGGCAGAGAAAGCGAAGAGCGACGTCAATCCGAAGAAGTACGAGTCGATGCAAGGTCACGGCCTCTTCTAGGCTGCGCGTTGCTGCGTTGGGTTCTGGACTCTTCACGGACGTTGACGGACTGGGACATCCTTGCATACCATGGACGAGTGATGCACTATATGCGCTGAATTCCGAGTGCCGAGAGATGTTATACATGCAAGCCTTGCTGCTCTATCTTCCCAAATATGTCACGAACGGATGTGCTTCATGCCGTGCGGAGGATAAGGTGTACGCCGCTGTCAGTGCTGATGACGTCGCTAATCTCGCCGACCTTGAGGGAGTACGTGGCGTCTTCGAACGGCTTCTGCATCTGGCCCTGTAGCCCATTATAGATGCGCGTCAGGACGATCTGGGCGGCAACGACGCGAATACACGATATACGCACCGGCTTGAAGTACCCAAGGTCTCCGCCGTTCGAGTGGGAAGAGCAGTCGCTGTACTTGGACGCGAGCTCTGCGAACTTCTCCGGGGAGCCGTTGATCTCCGATGCATATTCCTCGAGCATCTCGATCGCCTCCTCCTTCGAACGTGTAATCTTTGCCTATCGAACAGCGTATGTAAGAGGCTCGAGCTTGAGGATTTGGTGGTGGCCACCAGGGGAATGGAAGCACAAACAGACAACTCACCTCCTTCCAGCTGCTAGGCCTCCTGCTGTCTCGGTGCTTGACCAACAGGTGGCTCGCGCGCACCTGTGCTGGGCGGTCAGAGTTCAGCAGGTACTGCTTTGCGCCAGGTAGAGCCGCGATCTGGTCTTGGGTGAGACCCGGGGGTGCTTCCCACATCGACTCGCGGGTCTCGATGTTGAAGAAGTAGGGCACGCCGCGCGAGGACGAGATACGGACTTCCCAGGATGACTGCAAATCGGATGAGCTCAAGGCTGCGAGAGTGCGCTAGAATCTAATGTCAGAGCATACCATGGTTTGCAATGCGCGGAAGAAGGGTCCGGAGGGGGGGGGGAGATGGTGGTGGTTGACAGTTGGGATTCGATCAGCCGCGTTGTCCATCCCTCCGGGCCGGGGCATGTGTAGGAAAGTTAACTTGTGATATGGACATTCAATAGATCCAACCTTCACGGGTCGGTGGCGTAGTTGGTTATCGCATCTGTCTAACACACAGAAGGTCCTCAGTTCGAACCTGGGCCGACTCATACTTATTCATTATGGTCCTTTTTATATCCTACATCCTGTCGTACTTGTGCGGTACGAGTCCTCAATATTCACTGTTTGATCCTCGCTCCGTACCGCGTGGACCGCCCGACACCGGCCGTCAGTGCGATGTCGAAACGGAGGTACTGCAACAACTCCACAAACACTGGTCTTGGATGGAACCTGGCGACGTCGATCGTGAGCACAAAGAGGAGAGCGCGGACTTCTTGATTGCGATGCAGCGTATTCTCACATACTACTGCACACGGAACGAAACAGCGGAGGGATGACAGCAGAGCCAAGTCGAAGTCGGATATAAAGCGCCTGGTTACTGAAAGCTGTGTACGTAGATCGCACCCACCGGACGGGGATAACCACAAGGGATGTACGGTCATGCCACGCATGTCTGGCGTGCTGCAATACAGGGTACAGGGTATCCAGTCCACATCTAAACATTATCGTGCATATCTCCAACGATCTCCAACTTTATTTCCGTCAGAGAGGGTATCCCGCGTTGAAAGCAGTCCATCCATACCTCGGCGTCGACATTGCCCAGCCTCCATAGCTTCAGCTGGAGTATCTGTACGCCAGAAGGTGCGAAGCATCGCGCCAGATGTTCCTGTACGTAGGTTAGCAAAAGATCCGATGAAGGACCGCGTGGCACAAACTCACCACACATCGCTTCGGCATGCCGACATCCCGCTCACTCAGGGCCAGCGTCAATATCATAGAGTCGAGCGGGGAAGGGATAGAGACAACGTGCTGCAGAAACCCGTCTCCGGTCAAGGTCAACTCCAGCACCTCAGGACGGACGTCCCTGAGCACCTCCGGCAAGAGGCGCAAGTCCGTCTCGGGTGGGACATACAAGACCAGACGCACGACCTTGCACGACAGACCAAGGATCCATGAAGTTGCAAGGTCGGTGTCGAGCTCCTCCAGAGCCTCCCAACCTCCGTCGACTTGAGCAGCCTGATTGATGCAGCGAAGGTTCTGGAGATCTTGTGGACCGCCTAACCCGCAGGAAAAGGCAGCGTAACGGGGGCGTTTGGAGTTAAGATCCCGAAGAGCGCCATTGGTGACGGTGAGACGCGACAGACGAGGGAAGGTGTTAATGTAGGGCTCGAGTACGAGTATATCCATCCATAGATAGGTGATGTTCAGTGTCGAGAGCTCGGCGGTGCTTTGAGCGCCTGTCAAACCCCTTGGGATCATGATCTCGAACAACGTCAAGTTCTAAGAGATGCCGTCAGTCACATTAGCGCGGCTTCAGGAGAGTTAGTGGCGTACCCGAAGATTGGATTGGAGGGTGGTGAGAAACTCCGCAGAGGCACTTCCTTTGATCAAAGTCAAGTCTTCCAGAGATGTCAAGGACGCGAATGCTCTGGATAATGCGTCATGACCCCGAAGGAGAAAGTCTGCGCGGGTGAGAACAAGCTTCTTGATGCCTATAAACCTGGGTATGACTTCCGCGAGCGACGACGCCAGAGCAGGTGATAGGAGGTTGATTGTGAACGTGAGATCCCGCACGCACGCTGCCCTGGACGCATCCTCGGCGAGGCAAAATGCGATGAAGGAGGAGACGTCTGAGCTGGTCCGAAGATCGATGTTGCCTGAGAGGAGGAGCTTGCCCCCTTCGTGATAAAGTCGGCGAGATAAGGACATGAATGCCGCGGCCGTTGAACGAGCCGATTCCAGGACGAGGATATCCATGATGGAAATCAAGACATCGTCGTTCATTGGTCTAGCCCTGTATATGTTCAAGTTGTATCAGTTGCGTTGAGAGAAAAGAGGGTATCCAGCACTCACATTTCTGAGACAGTGGTGGGGCAGGGAGAGTTCTGCCGGATTGAATGCTAGCAAGAATCCGGCGGTGGCAATACTTAAAGTGAACCTACATCAATGTTCCTGATTAAAGCAGAAGCATTCCTGCACACGGAAAGTTGCTCCGTGTGACCGTGCACTAGCCTGGAGGTTGCAAGAAACTTGGCTGCGCAAAGTTTCGGGGTCATCTATGTCTCTCAAGGCGACACAAGAACCTCGTCGTTTCTCGGGAATTGTTGGTGAGGGCGTGAGGGTGAGAAATCGTAAATGATGATGCCTCCGCAGCGATTTTGACCAGCATGACAGCTAGACATACGTACTAGTACTCTCCGTACCTCATTTCAACCTGTGCAAAACACAAAAATGTGTCAGAGTGCATATGTTCTTGCTGCGAAATCCGCACGACGGTATGACTGTGCCGCCTCGTATTTGAAGACCAAAAAGGTCGAGGAGGACTTGGAAGTCACAGGCTGGAGAACGTCACGTCACGGTCACAGCATAACGCGACGCGCATGCGGCGCTTGCAGGCGAGCATAGCGCGAAGGCTCTGGCGCAAGCTTGGTCTCTTTACAACTCCTTCTCCGCTTTCCTCCTCACCTCGTTGCCCTCCATGTTCTTGACTCGCTCAGAATACGGTGCGGACATATGAACTGTCTAATGTTGCTCATTATTGATCTTGTCTTCAGATCGCGGTGTTAACACCTTCTCCCCGGAGGGACGTCTCTTCCAAGGTACGTACGCGTCCATGCGCTCCTGGACGTACGAATGAGCTCACGTATAACTCTCCAGTCGAGTATGCGATTGAGGCCATCAAGGTACTGCCACCTTTCTCATGTATCAGGATAACGTCCTGAATACCCCATCCAGCTCGGCTCAACAACCGTCGGCGTCCGCACACCCGAAGGTGTAGTCCTCGGTGTCGAGAAGCGCGTCCAATCACCCCTGCTCGAGTCCTCCTCCATCGAGAAGATCATGGAGATTGACCACCACCTCGGCTGCGCCATGTCCGGCCTGACCGCCGACGCACGCACGATGATCGACCACGCACGGGTGACCGCCCAGAACCACTCCTTCACCTATGACGAGCGCATCAAGGTCGAGAGCGTCACGCAGGCGGTGTGCGACCTTGCGCTGCGGTTCGGAGAGAGTGTACATGATGAGGACGCGATGATGAGTCGGCCGTTTGGTGTTGCGCTGTTGATTGCGGGGATCGACGAGCTAGGGCCACAACTGTGAGTGCTTGTTTGATGGGTTTATATACATGGGTACGATTGCTTTGGCAGTTTCCACACGGATCCCTCGGGTACTTTCGTCCGGTACGACGCGAAGGCGATCGGGTCGGGTTCGGAGGCTGCACAGAGCGAGTTGCAGGACAAGTGGCACAAGGTGCGGCTGTCTCCCTATTGACTTCCCTTCATGTCTGACTTTGTGCATTAGCAAATGACTCTGCAAGAAGCTCAGATCCTCGTCCTGAAAGTACTGAAGCAGGTCATGGAGGAGAAGCTCGACCATCACAACGTCCAGCTTGCTCAGGTGCGCTCCTTTGGCTATATTTTCTTTCGACGTCGCTCATTAATTTACAGGTAACACCAACGGTCGGGTTTGAGATCCTGGACGAAGTACGCCTAAAAGAGATCATCGACCTTATGTAGACTCCCGGACATGAATGCTCTCGCTGTCATCGCTGTACCTATACGCAATGTAAGTTGTCGGGTTTGGAAGTGGTCTTGGGTCGCTCTGGAGGATAATGAGACCATGGATTCTGCGTCTTGATGAATACGATCTCAACTATGTCTACAAGGTACGTCTTGACTTCTATTCTACCAACATCTGTGTGCGCCACCCTCTATGTCTTACTTCGGCTCGAAGTCCTCAACGGTGTCGTAGAACTCCTTGATCAGCCTCCTCTGCGCATCAACGCCCTTCTCCGTCTACAACCAAGGTCAGCATACAAGGTGGGCGAAAGCGGAGAATCGCTAGTTGGACACGAGACAAACGCACCTCTGAGTCTCCGATCTTACGGATGACCATGTGCTTGCGTCCCCAGAGCACGCCCTCGTTGACATCGTTGTCTAGGGGCGCATCGCGCGAGCCCGCTACCAAGCAGCCTGCCTCTTGCGCAATGATGGCACCCGCACAGATGTCCCAGGGCCTACCAGCGTCATTCAGTACATGTTCCCAAGCACACATCGCATCACATACCAAGTCCCAATCTCCCTGTATCTCGATTAGCGTCTCCTCACTAAGCATACACGTCTCGCACTCACCAGTAGAAGTCCATCCCACCCTGCGCGACAAGCCCATAGTTCAATGCCGCGCTCCCCAACGAGCGCAACGAATGTGCCATCTTCCCCTTCACGACGCCCGTGCTGGGGTCGCCCGCGAGCCGCTTGAACGACTCACCCTTCTTCTCGACCATCTCCAGCGAGCGGTCCGACCCCCACTCGATGCCAATCAGCGCTTGTGAGAGCGAAGGCAGCGGGCGCGGTGGGTCCGCGAGCGGGAGCCGCGCGGGGGCGCGCATGCCCTGCGCGAGGAACGCCCCGCCGCCCTTCGTCGCGGTGTAGAGCTGCTCGAGGAACGGGTTGTAGATCACGCCGAGGACGGGGCGCTTGAAGGAGATGAGCCCGAGCGAGATGCACGAGTGCGGGAAGCCGTGGATGAAGTTCGTCGTTCCGTCTGCGGGGCAGAGTGTGCGGTCGGTGGCGGCAACAGGGCGTGATGAGACGTAGAGTACGCACCGATGGGGTCGACGCAGAACGTCGGCTCGTCCGTCATCTCGGGGCGCGAGCCTGCAGCGAACGACTCCTCGCCGATGCTGGGTGTCTTCAGCCTCAGCCCCCGCCACGCTCCTGGAACGCGTACTCACAACTTGAAGTCCGGATACTTCTCGCTCAGCTTGCTCTTGACGAGCCTCTCGACCGCGACGTCGTACTCCGTGACGAGGTCGACAGAGTTCTTCTTCTCGTCCACCGCGCCGGACGAGCGGATCTTCGCAGACCCTTCGAGGATGAGCTCGCCTGCCGAGCGCGCGAGCGCGACGGTGAAAGCGAGGATAGACTGGAGCTCGTCTTGGGTGAGTGGGTTGACCATGGTAAGTGAGATGGTAGGAAGAGGTGAGGATGGTCTACATATGGAGTACGCTGGAGCGCGCACGTTGGTGTGCTCGGATCGATGACGGCACCGCGGCGAGGGTACGAATTTCTGAACGCGCTCGGGGGGCACGGCAAGTGAGAATGGGGTGAAGATGCTATTTGATACATCGAAGACAAACTGATTACGCTACAGAAAATACTATAGCCACGAAAGTGTATGTAGAGTCTGACTACTAGACTGCAATCGCCTCAGCAGCGGCGGGAGGGATATCCAAACCCAGGACGGCAGCCGGTATCGACTGAGAAGCAGGTGCGGCATCGGGTGCCTCTTGGAGGGCAACCTGATCCTTCGTCGTCTCGGATGCGATCTGAGCGAGAGTGGGAGCGGGGGCGACTGGCTGGAGCGCTATAGGCGGCGCGCGCTGGCCACCACGCCTCTCAATCGCCTCCACGATCTCAGCAAACTCCTTTTCGCCTGTCCACGGCGCGACGTGCTCCTCCATGTCCTCATAGCTCTTCGCGTGAACGATCGCCTCGCGGAGCGCCTTGAGGTCGGCGCGCGATGCGCTTTTGTGCTGACCTTGGAACTGCGTCGAGCAGAACTTGGTGGATGACCAGTGGTTGCCCAGATACTTGCCCTGTGGCGAATACGCGGAGTGAGAGGTGGCGTATGGATACGGAGGTACGGAGAAACTTACGAGTCGGATGTATGAAGGCACAAATGTAAGTTCGAGATCCTTGAGCGGGGTTGGCGAGAAGCACGTCGGATTCGCCTCAGCAGCAGTCGCGATCATGACCGAGTGTGCACCTGCGAGCATGACATAAAGGCAAGTTCACAGCCGGACGGTACGGAACGCACCTGTTACTTCCCGGACGCGCTTGGAGTCCTCGTAGCCCAGGCAATCCCCATTCTCAATCACCGCTACGCCCTTCCCCATCCTCTCCACGAACTCAACAATCTCCCGTAACCGCTCGATAACCGCCTTCTCCTTCATCCGCATGTTCCGCGTCCGACAGTGCACCGTAAGTGCCGATATGCCCGTGTTCACGATGCGCTCGACCAGCTTGAGCGTGTCTTCCTGCGAAGGCAGCAGACGAATCTTCGCCGACACGGTGATCTCTGGAGGCATGGCTTCCCGGAGTGCAGTGAGAATGGAGCAGAGGAGGTCGGGATTCGTGAGCAACGCGGCGCCCATGCCTCCATGTGTAGAGAACGGCTTCGGGCACCCGCAGTTCAGGTCGAAACCGGAGACGTCCTGCTGGACCATCTTCGCTGCTTGCACTGCGAGCTCTGGGTCCGCCGAGCCGATTTGGTAGATGAGGAAGGGCTTTTCGATGGGGTGCGTTGTGAAGATTGCTTTTGATTTGCCGTGGTAGGAGACCACGCCCGTGACGGCTGCAAGACTTGATGAGTGGATCATGAGCAGGGGTGCAGACGAGCGAGCGAGACGTACGATCAACTCCCCGGGTCGTGTGGAGAATGGCTTTGTCAATCGTCTCTGGACCCCAGACTAGCTTTGCGCCATGTTTGAGCGCGTATAAGCGAGTGGGTACTGAGAAATAGATGAGACGAAGAGAAGCGCAGATATGTTACGTTGCACTCACATGCACCAGACCTGACCATTGGTGCGAGCATGAGCCCATGTTTGTAATCCTCGGACGTGAGGGGCGCATATTCCAGTCTTGGTCTTTTTGCGACGCGAGGAGAAGAGTCAGGAGAAGGTGGTTGCGAGCGGCGAGACATACTTGTCTGGAGTCCTCTGCAGAGCGAGCGGAAATGCGAAAGCGGGCGGAGGATAAGCATACGGCTCTAAGAAGCCGCCTAAGAGTCAAGACACAGCAAGGAAAGCGACAACGATTGGCAGAACTGGAAGAAATAGGTGTTCACCGCTTCAGGCTGATGGGAGAGGAGGAGATGCCCCAGCCGCGGCAACTCACATTGTTATCCATCTTACTTACTCACATTAGTTTCTCTTGGCTTACAATGCTTACTATCGCTACCCCAGAAGCTGTTAGTACTTAAATGTTTGCGCGCGCGTTCCTCCGTCTCTCACTCGATCTGGGCGCTATGTGGTATGTAGGTACTCATCGTTGAATGGTACTATACTGTGAAGTTTCAAGGAGAACGGAGAGGATTTGAGGAAGGAATACGAGCCCGACTGGTTGACCCCAGAAGCTGATAGTGTTTCCGAGCTCGGGTCACGCCGGGGTCACACATGCCGACCATCCCAAGTTCATCTCCGCCATCAAACCGTGGCACCCGAAGCCGCGGACTCAAGGCGGAGGAACGGCGGAGCGTCAATATAGTCACGGTTTGACCTGCCAATGTCACGCTCTCGTACAACCACACTTCGTACGACTTCCGGAGGCTCGGAAAAATCAGAACAGTGTTCAGCAGAACGCATTGCGTCCTGCTACAAAGTGAGAACGTAGTCGGAACAAAAACCGGTAAGATATGCTAAGAACAGTAGGCAGCAGCTCAGACTCGTCGTATTCCCACCCAGTTTATTCGGTTGTATCATCACGATTTACGTCGCTCTTTTTTCAGGTGCATAGAGCAGATGCCCACCTACGTTGTTGAATATATTACAAGTCAGATGGTGAGCATACACAAAGCCCAGAGGCACATTATCAGCTTCCGGGGTTGACGGGCGCTTTATCAGCTTCTAGGGTAGCGATAGTAGTAATACTAAGTATCGAAAATCTGAGTGTGAATCCTGTACAAAGTATTGTAGGCCGTGTAAGCGGAGAGAAACTAGTGTGAGTAAGCAATAAAACTAACAGTAATACTAAAGTCCGATTGTAGTATCGGACTGGGCTCGTTCCTCGCAATCGTCGCCTGATGCTGTTCCCTGTCTAAGGCTCCACTCTGCATGAACTACAACAGACGGACCTCCTTCCGGAGCCTCTTCTTTGCGAACCTCTTTGTCTCGCGGAGTCTCCTTCTCCTCAAGGTCGTTCAAGTAGCTCTGCACATACAGTCAGCACCCATGCATTCAATCAATTGTACCATGATCGGCACCTGCAACAAATATACAGGGCCTCGATGGTCCACTTCTGCGGTTCGCTCCCCAACTTTCTGGCATCTTCCACGAGGCGCTGCCCTCGTCAGTTAGGCGAACCAGCACATAACGGACAGACACCTCGGGGTTCTTTGTCTTGCGCTCGTTGTCCTCCCGCTTCCGCTTGCGTGGTACGGTACTACTGCCCTCGTGTTTCTCCGGTGAACTCGTCTCGGCCTGTCGGCGCGATTCCAGCTCATCCTGCAGGGTCGTTATGAGTTTGCGTATCCAGATATAGCCGCGCCCTGACCCATCGTAGTGCTCCGGGTTTATCACTTGGAACAGCCACAGAATGGCTGAGCAGGTCGCGTTGTCGCTCTCAACCGTGAAGGCGTCGACGAGGGGGGACTTTTCCTTGGGGCTGTGGTAGGTGCCATGCGCTAGCGAGGTCGGGATCCGACTGCCGATCCTCTCTACCTTGCGTTGAAGTTGTGGAAAGCCCAACGTTCCTGAGGACGCGGCAGCCGAGGGATCGACGGTGAAGGTCGGGGTGTGTTCGACATCGTTCGACCGCATCTCCAGAAGCGGGCACGGATCTCCTTCCCGTTTATTCGTGAGCAAGCGGTGGACGAACGGCTCGATCATGTGTCCAACTAGGGAACCAGCCTCAGGAATGCGCTGCAAGGTCTAGATGAGCCGGCGAGCCTCGCTCTCATGCGCTTCCATCAACCGCAGCGAAACCTCCTTCGCAATACAGAGACTTGAAGTCGATGTCCCAGATGGTTACGTAGTCTGTGTGACGGAGGTGTGGGATGATGCACACTGCTTTGTTGTTGTTAGGAAGCCGCGATCCGGTTATGAACGTCACAACGATCTCGTGAAGTTGAGCGTACGTCACGTCGAGCGCTGCCAAGTGATCTACTTTCAACCTCCCGAGACGCGACATTCCCGCGAAGACGTCGCGGGGAACATACCCGAGATAGTAGATGACGAATGTCCATGAGGGCATGCCATGCTTCCTCCACAGATTCAGGCTTGTCGTCACCGTACTCCTCCTTTAGAGCCCCGATGATGCTGCCTCTCACACTGTACCTGCTCCTATATATCTGGGTAGTGGTTAACCCCCTAACGGTTGAGCGCTACTAGTCTTTGAAGTAGGCTTCGTGGTAGACGCCTGTACATGCCTGTTCTTTAGCTCTTACCGAAATATTACCCTCCTCCTCCTCTCGCGACGCGTGCGCCAACTGCGCGGTCTGAATAATCTTACCTGCGCCCCCCCCCCAGAGCAGAGTCGCTCATGCGCTCTCCTCGTCGCCCTTCTCTCGTACCCTTCCTGACCTCCGTCGACCTTTCCGCCTTCTCGTTGATATACTTCTCGCCTGGGCGCCAGCGGCTCGGCGAGTTCCACGGCTTCAATCGGAGATGAAGGGGTACACGTAGACGAAACCCAACGTGAGTATTCGGAATACCCTTAGGAGCCAACGTGAAGTGGCCGACGAGTCGCGGAAACCTTTGATCGGCATTACCGGCAAGTATTCTGAGACTCTTCATTCATACAGAACAAACGATAGCGATCCCTTCAACATGATTCCGACCACCTAAATGCAGCGTGAGACAGGTCAGCGTCAGGCTTCCTCGTCAAGTTTCCTCGTCAAGTTTCCTCGTCAAGTATGTCTGGGTACGCCTTGGTTCGCAAGATGACCGAGAGCAAAATGGACGTTGAGGGGTTTGAACCCTCGACCTCACGCACACGATGGTTGAGAGAGCATGCAAAGCGTGCGCGCTACCACTGTGCCAAACGCCCTTAGCAACTCCTGGTGCTATACCTATACATGGGTAGCTGTGAGCCTGTCGTCTAACGCCTTCTCTATACCTCACTTTGAAATCTTAGTAGCGTCGGAGCGGGTGGACAGGAGCCCCTTGTCTCCATCTTGCTTTCGTTCTGCGACTCGCCAGCTGTATCTCTGCCAGTCCTCGTCTCCGCATTGAACGTCGTAGCGCGCAACGGTGAACTCACCACGCCCCGGAGAAGCTTCAGAAGAGCATTCACGAAAACTTTATGAACTCCTTTGGCCAGACACTATTGGCCAGGAACTAGTAAACCACCGCAAGCCCAGCCGTTGTGGAAGTACAGCAAAAATGTGAGTGTGATTGCATGCTTCTTACTCGTAGTAGATCTCATTCTCCATCTCCAGGTCTACAAGTATCACCATGAACCTCGATGTCTTATTGGCGATCATGGGCTTCGTCGTAGCGATGCCGGCAGACATTGCACCTCATCCACGCTGTACTATCGCATCCATGATGCGCGCAAACCGTGCACTCTACCACGAAGGTGCCAAGGTACTCCTGTCCGGCGAAGTTAGGCTCGGCACCGAAAAGCCTCGTAACGTATCCTCATTCGCCGAGTGTTGCCTCGCAGAGAACGGCATCCGCTTGGCCTACGTGCGCAGACTTGTTTTGACGGCACGGTTCTACACCACTACTTCCCCCGCCGCTCTATCAACTCTCCTTCCTAAATTCCCAAATCTTATCAGTCTTTCGCTTCTGGGATGGACAGAGTCTCTATTCGAAGGCAGCGAAGGGGAAGTTTTTTTTTCCGCCGTCGCATCTCTGACAACCCTCTCGCGTCTAGAGGTCCGCGAAGGAGCAGCCGAATACTGGGGAGTGCTCCATCAACTCCGGTCTCCTTTACGCGAGCTCGTATGGGTATGCCGCGAGGGTCTCGATCCCAAACAGTCATTCTTCTTCCGGCTCTCTCATTATGCCCCGACACTGGAAACACTCCACCTCGCTGGCATCGATCTGTTCTATGAGCGACGCCGGCTCGAACCCCGCTTCCTCAAGGTCTCACACCTTATACTCGACATCACGAAATTGCATGCCGCGTCGTTCGACATCAGCGACCTCCTCGTTGCATGCCCCAACATCAAGCGTCTCACTACCACCACGGCATCCCATTCTTTCACCAAGTACTACCACAGATATAACGCGTTCGAGTATGCCCGACGACACAATCGGAAGACAGCCGCGCGAGACGACCGCTCTGCGTGGGCCTCCCTCATGGAGGTACGTACCGACGTCGTTACTGCGTGGGCATTCGGGCTATCCTGCAAAGTCGAGCGCCTGTGGCTACAGGTCCATCACCACGACGACATCGAGCGGCCACTACCGGAGGTGCTCGCGGACCTCCGCCCTACCACCCTGTACCTGGAATTTCATATGACAGGACCATTCCGTGAACCGCTACACTCGCCAGCCGTGAGGAGGGCCCTTGTACAAGCTGCGAGGAACCACGCTCCTGAGCTCACTGTGGTCGACGTCGGGCTATACGTGGACATCGGATCGGTGGACGCGGATCTGCAAAATGTGCTGCAAGCATTCGCGGGTCTGAAGGTGGAATCTTTCCGCCTGATTATCCTTGGATTCGACGATCCGCGCCACGGTAGCGTTGCAGCAACCAAGGACGATACTACGCTTGCGGCCTTGCGTGTTCTCAATCCCAAAGCGATCGTGCAGGACATACTGAGCGCGAACCCGTGCGTCCACAAGGCCTCATTCGAAGTACGCGATCTTCCGGAGTACTCTGCTGATATCGACTTGGATGCGGTCTCGGACGTTTGAGCCCAATTGTACAATACGGTTCACAAATTGACCTTTGTCATGTTTTCAGTTCGTATTCTGTGTAGCCTCCGAATGCGAAGAACAAGATCCATACAGTACCGTAAACTTGAACAGGCCGCTTCGCCAGCTCCGACACTGTCCACCCATTCAGCCGAGATGTCATGTCATGGACTATTCCGATCCAAGGCTAGTAGACGTACATTGCGACGGTCCCATGTCTCACTGAGGGAGAGCGCAAGGACGGGTCCGACCACAGAGACACCTCCGAGGATCGCCTGGATGGGCACCACTTGTGTGAGCTCGAGTAGAGTCTATTCATATGTTGTTAAGCTGTGAAGTCATCGTACCTGATAGTGAAGTGACCTCGTGTCGTCGTGAATTGAATCATTTTCAACTTGAAGGTCAGCGGCACTTGATACGAAGGCATTGAACACAACCGCTCTCGGTCGGAAAACTATCAAGCCCGCAAAGCCTCCGCACTGTCCGATCCAAGGCTAGTAGACGTACATTGCGACGGTCCCATGTCTCACTGAGGTAGAGCGCAAGGACGGGTCCGACCACAGAGACACCTCCGAGGATCGCCTGGATGGGCACCACTTGTGTGAGCTCGAGTAGAGTCTGTTCATATGTTGTTGGGCTGTGAAGTCATCGTATCGTTCACGGACCTGATAGTGAAGTGATCTCATGTCGTCGTGAATTGAATCATCTTCAAGGTCGGCGGTACTTGATACGAAGGCATTGGACACAACCGCTTTCGGTCGGACAACTATCAAGCCAACAAAGCCTCCGCGCTGACACAATGCCAGAGGTCAGGATGACTCCGAGCTGCCTAACGACGCTGAGGATACCCTCACCGGAGGCGCAACGTACGTGACCGAGTACTGAGGCTTAAGCTGTCGAAGGAGGAGGTTTCCTTGCATCGAAACATACATACATGTTGCTGAGAAGTTAGAAAGTCGGACTATCTGCGACTTATCGTGTAAATAAGTACGCAGCGGACGGTAAGAGGATCAAGTTCACCTTGAAGTAGATACGTACCTCAAGCGCCCGGCGAATGCTCTTACAAACCACAGTGACATGGGGCGGTGATGCTCCGAAGACGCCGGATTTGTCCTCCGAGTCCGCGTCGGGGGTTTTCCAGGATCGCATCCTGCACCAACGCGACAGTACTTAAGATCACCCCATGTGCTGCAGGTCTATCGCAAATACGCCGGACTGCATTACGTCACGAGAGGAAGGATGCACAGTGATAGAGTCGCGTCGCATAGTGACCGGGACTCCACCGTGCATTGCCTCGCTCCCCCCGCCTCCGCCTCGACACGCCTTATGCCCACCTCGACACGTCTGAGCTCACTCCGACATGAGAAGACCCGGGGGCGAGTCGTACGAGCAATGCGTCCCGGACGCTCGAGGCTCGAGCGCAGTAAACCTTGCCCAAGGTACCGCGCCCACTGAACCAATCACGTCCGTCCGGGGAAGGAATTCATGCCGTCAAGCATCCCCCTACAGGCGCATACCCCGCAGCATTCCCAGGAGTCCCAGCGGTGCGCCAATACGTACATCATCGCACAAGTCTCCAAACTTAGATGAGGTTGGACGTTGGACCCATCATCATCCGACTCTCGAACCGCTTACGCTTAGCCCAGGCTGCTGTTTCCGCTTGACATGCCGATGCGCAAATGCGCGTGTGCGTGTGCGGGAAGTCCCGCAGGCGGCACTGCGAGCTGTCAGAACAAAGGACATAAAACCCTCCCCGGCAAGGGGGATCAGGGGAAACACTTCCCCCTTCCACGTAACCCTCGTCGCGTCACCCTCCCCTCCCCCACAACACGCACACTCCCTTTCGGTTCCTGGTCCCTGAACAACTTCACTTAACCCTTCCTTTCCGCGAAGATGTCAGCGCAGAAGCAGAACGCCCACGACATCTTGCCACAGCCTGAGCCCCGCCCCGAGAGGAAGAGAATGTCGATGTCGCTCTTCCGCCGGTCTAAGGGCCCGCCGCCCTCTCCTATGCCAACGCCCACCCCTGGCGCCCCGGAGCTCGACGACGGCAAGAAGCAACGGTTCTCGCTCTTCCGCCAGAGCGGGCGCCGCTCGGGCCTCGTCCTCGACGCGGCGCTGTTCCGCACGAAAGCGCCAGCGCCGCCGTCGGCGCCATCCTCGAGCTCGTCGAGCGACGTCCCCTCGGACAGCGAGGGCGGCCTCCGCTCGAGCGTGGAGAGCGTCTCTGACGAGCGCAGTCGCGCGTTGTCGATCCTCGAGGGTCGCCGACAGGATACCGGGCCCCAGCCCCAGCCTCAGCCTGCATCGCCGACTCCGACTTCTGCTCCGGCGTCCGCCGCTGGCGGCGAGACGAGGAGAGAGAGCACTGAGGCGACGCCCACTGGCAGCCCTACACCCACCCCTACTTCATTCATCGCAGCCCTTTCCCGACCCGGTTCAATGGGCTCGCGGCGGTCGCTCTCTGTCGACGGGCGCCGGGCGAGCTCCCGGCTGGGCCTCGTCCCAGAAAACACGACAGCGACGACAGGAACCGAGGCCACGATACTCACCAAGACGCGCTTGACGGAAGAGCCCGAGCACGAGCACGAGCACGAGCACGAGGTGGACGAGCTCGGGCTGCCGACGTATGCGAGCGCGGCGTACCCGAAGCGGCCGGCGACGTACCGCTTCGCACAGGCCGGGCCGTTCGCGATGACGCTGTCGGCGGGGGACGAGGAGGAGGTGCCGGGCCTGGGGCGGTACCATGTCAGTGTCGGCGTGAACGTGTGGGCGCCGCGGTCGTGTGTGACGAGTGTGCGGAGAGGCTTGGCGGAGGACGGGCCGCTGGTTGCGCAGATCGAGTGGGTGTTTGTTTCTGGATTGAGGCTCCGGATCGCAGGTTGGCAGGACGGGATGCTGAGGTTTTTTTTGTACAGGTCGGGATACGGGTCGGTAACCCCTACTCTCATGATTGGGGATGTGGCCAGGCCTTTGAAAGAGGTGATGTCGAAGAACCTGGTGAACGGGTAGGTTGCTTGCGAGGCTCGGCTGCAAACACCACTGACCGTGTATATGCGCGCAGCTCGAGGATATTCTATGTCGGTGATGGTTCGACGATCTCCTGGAAGCTCGGCCGTCAAGAATGGAGGGTGAGAGAAGTTGTCCGAACTAGCTGGCATACAGTTGAAGCTCACCTTGCGGTTCTTTGACAGGCATACTTCGATTCTAAGCAGATAGCGACTTTCAGTCCGACGGCTCCGCGGAGTCTGGTCGTCCAGCCTACGGCGCATCGGCTCATGGACCACCTCTTGATTGGGGTGCTGCTGTTGATGCGGGAGAAGGACGATACGACCTACGCACGGACTGATTATGTTTCGGTGCAGCTTCCGCCATTCGCCTGATCGACGTTCGAGTTGGGTCTCGTGGTTGCGTCAGATTTGCGATGCGAGAATGAGGAATGGTTGGCATTTGCGAGCGTCGTTCGTTGATATATTATGGACTGTAAATTATAATAACAGTTGTAAAGCAGATTGAGCCGTTCATCTGGCATGAAGGACACTGACACGAAGGCCATGACGAGAAGGTTAGAGAGAGTTAGCCGGATTCGCAGCGCGGCTCTTTGCATGTGCACGCAGGCTGAGATTGTTTGTCCTGGCGTACGTGTGTCGCTCTCAGCTGTGCTAGTTTGTTGCGTTCACCGACCCGCACCGACCTCTCTCCTCTCACTGTGCTGCGAGTGAGGCCGCGGCTTGGTACACGGCATGCCATGTGGTCTGTACGGCATGGCATCACAAGAAGGCCCATGCAGAGGGAAGGCTGAGGGAGTCACCATCCAGTGGGGCGAGGATCGATACACGACGGCCCACTGAGGTACATGCTCGCGTCTGCCGAGCGGCGGCGGCGGGCCGCCACCATCCGGGCAATTCCACTTCGGGTACGCTTCCGGTATGCCGTTAGGCTTTGTGGGATGAATGCGAGAGGAGAACAGGAAGCTCCAGGAACAGGGGGTGTCGAGGATCCTGGAGAGCTATACTACTGCCAGTCCTCGCGAACCACCTGGGTATTGCTGATGGGATGCAACCCGCGAGATCGTCTCCACAGCCTGCAGAAGCGGCTGGAGGCGACCGTTGATAGGTGGAATAGATGGGTGGTATACGTACAGGGAAGAAACCTCGCAAGAAGGTAGTACACATCGCGGCAGATGCAGAATAGACCATCTCCTAACCAGAATTGAAACTCACCAGAACATGGAGCCCTGGCGCATGGTTCCCAGCGGTAGTCCGCGTGGAGACCAGGCCTTCCGTTCCGGTCGGATAGGTCCGAAGGAGGGATGCACCTCGACATGACCTTGAGTTGTCTCGAGCAAATCCATGCCGAAGGCATCCAGGAATAGCGCCACGTCCATGAGGGCGTAATTATAGCCGTGCTCCTCGAGCGTGGGCGTGGGCACGGGCGCATGGCAGACAAGTCCCGTCAATGAAGCATTTAATGTGGGAAGCGCCCCTGCTTCTGCTTCTGCTTCCCGTGGCGAGCACGAAAGGGGCAAGTAGTCGTTCAGGACGAGCTCGACGGCAAGCAGAACTCGGGGCGCAGTGTCGGGAGGGAGGAGGAGAAGAGATGCAGATCGGAGTTGTTTGATGGGGCTGACGCGGGCTGGGATGGCCGCGCGCGATTGGCTGTGTCAGCTGTTCTGTTCTGTTGCGTCGAGTCTCCCCGTTTCCAGACCTCGCCCGCCAGCCCAGTTCGCCTCCTCTGTTTTATATACCCTACTCGACCCCATCCCGCTCTTTCCTGCCCCTCCTTCACGCCCGCCGCGTCCTCCTTCCCTATTCCGCCATGCTCTCCCCAACCCTCTTCGCCGCCGTCTTCCCTCTCCTCGGCGTCGTCCTCGCCCAGGATGGCAGCCTTTCGGGCCCCACGTCCTCCGCATCAGCCGCACAATACTCCTGCGACTCCAGCAAGTGCAAGCTCCCCGACTGTCTCTGCGCAAGCACCGATCCCCCGGGTGGCCTCAGCCCGGTAAGTCTTTCTCCAGTCTAAGTTTGTGTGCGAGTGCGAAGCCCGGACACGCCCTCTGCGTACACAAACTGCTGCGCACCGTCTTCCCGGGGTGACATACACGCCCATACGCCACCTTGCTCGGCAACTTCCTATTGAGATGCCACTGGGGAGGCGGGAGGCTTGACGATGTGGGCTTGGAGCCATAGCGAAGCGAGGTCAGCTCGACGTCGCCGCCCTTACAGACGCTCTATGGCGTACATCCACGGCCATTCAAGGATGTACGCCGTGTCCCGTGCATCCGACGGTCTGTTCATCCCGGATTCGCGCATATACTGATTTCAAAATTACAGCAAGACACGCCCATGTTCCTCGTCTTCACTGCCGATGATGCCATCCAGAGCTACACCCTCGATTCCGTCAACCAGTTCCTTGCTCACCGCAAAAACCCCAACGGGTGCCAGCCGAAGATGACCTACTACACGTCCATCGACTACACCAACTACACCCTCGTCACCGACTGGTATGTCGCCGGCAACGAGATTGCGGACCACACGTAAGCCTTTGTTTTCTTTCGAACATGCTCGGCGGCCCGTTATTTCCGAACCCCATACGGGCCCCGGGGTGTCCCACACCGGCGGGATGTGGCTTCCTGCCAGTTTAGCTCAGAGGTTGCCGCGAGACTACCACTCAAAATGTCAATCCCTATGTCGTGCCCACGGGCCACATGGTGACCGTTCGCGCACATTCTGCCGCCCATCCCTGCGCCGCATGCCTGTGGGGCACTGCCCAATACAGCCATGTGTGCATTGTCGTCAGCAACATATGCACGGTCCAAGGTCTACTTCGTGTCGCTGCTGGCGATTCAGGCAAGGCGCAGACTGGTCGGCTGGACCATCGACAGCCTTCTGGAATGTACTTACTGAGAACCATATGCTGACGCTCGATGACAGAATGACACACGTCGGTACTCCTCCAGAGGACGAAGTCTCTGGTAACCTGATCGCCCTCAACCAACTCGCTGGTATCCCGCTCTCGTCCATCCAGGGCTTCCGCGCGCCCTTCCTCAACTACAGCGTCGATACCCTCAAGATGCTTGCAAAGCTGGGCTTCACCTACGATTCGTCAGCCTCGGCTGCCCTCCCTGTCACTGAAAACGACACCGACGCGTTCTGGCCATACACCCTGGACTACGGCATGGCTAACGACTGTCTGGCAGTTGAGAACATCTGCAAGGGTGAGCCTAAGCTCCCGGGCTTCTGGGAGATCCCGATGTACGCTCAGTTCGACAACCGTGGCGTCGATGGTGTTCATTTGATGGACCCTTGGCTGTAAGTGGTGACTACAATAATCTGTTAAGTCGCAATTGACCGGAGTCCTCCCACAGCGACACTGCTAATGGCGCGACCACGGTTAACGATTCCGCTACGCTGGAATTCCTCAAGAACACGTTCACCGCGCACTACAATGGCAAGCGCCAGCCCTTCGGTCTCTACACGCACCCGATCCACGTCTCGGTAGGTTACGTGCACGTCTCCGTCCCGTTCATTCCGCTTATCACGCCATGCCTGTTTAGCTCTCCGTTCCCGGATCGACGGCTTCGAATTCCACAATAGCCATGATCAACCAGTTCCTGGACTGGGCGCAGCAGCAGCAGAACGGTAGGCACCCTTCTTCCGTGAAACATAACCGTGTGAATTGACATGCCCGTCATTCAGTCTGGATCGTTTCGCACGAGCAGCTTCTTGCATGGGTCAGGAACCCCACGCCGATCTCGAGCCTCAACGACTTCGCGCCGCTCAAATGCTCGACGCCCGCTGTCGACTCGTCAATGAAGATTTGCAACGGTATCCCGCAGAACGAGGCCGGTCTCGTTGAGCTGTGCCCCTTCTCCGACTTCCCTTTCTACACGTGCTACGGCTGCCCATCTGAGCATCCCACCCCGTCCAACCCCAGCCCGGAGCAGTCGACCGCCTCGGCGGCTCCCCGTGTCCGCAGTGAGTATTCTTTAACATGGCCATAGATTCATACACTCACATCGCGCTCTTCGCTAGTTTCGTCCAACTGCTCGACGCCCTTCTGGGACCCGATCAAGGGCGAGTGCATCTGCACGTCCTCGACCTGCGCGTTCACGGACAGCTCGCGGCCGATCGGCCCCAACGGCGCGAACCTCACGGGCGACCAGCTCAACTCGACCGACCAGTCGTCGCCGTCGCAGAGCTCCGACCCGTACGTGCCGTTCAACGGCGCCGTCGGCCTGCCCGCGGGCGCGTTCACTGCGCTCGTTGTTGGCGTCGTCGGCGCGTTCGTTGGTGCGGTTGGGGCTGTTGCCCGGCTGTGAGTGCTAGTGCCGCAGCTTCAAGGACAAGGACGCATCTGGTCCCGGTTCTGGACCTGTTGGATAGGCTCCGGACAGTCGGACCTTCACGACGTAGCTTTATGGACTCACGAGAGAGAGAGAGAGAGAGAGAACGAACTATCGAACCTGCATCTCTGCACTGCAACGTTATTTGCACCTACTTATTCACACTAGTTTTCGTTCTTCTTCTCTCCCCCATCCCCCCCATCCCCCACATGCACCCCGCTCCGCTCCACCTACCCCCACCTTCCCTCCTTCCTCTGCTCCGCTGACAATTTGATTGGACATTGCTCTCTCGCACGCACAATTGGTTACTGGTTACTGGTTACTATCGCACGATCGCTGGTCTGTATAGACCGCGTCCCACTACCACTACCACCACTACAGGGTGTCTCTCTTTCGTACTAGGTACCGTATGGACTGGCTAATCGATACATTGGTATGAAGTGGATGGTGAAGCTCGCACTCGGTTCTGCCGCTGCCTTCTTGTCGACAATCCTCCTGGGGGTCCCTGCTCAGCTCGGCTACATCGGGGCGGCCACGTGGAACAAGCGCGCGAGTACTTGAAGCGCGAGCGAGCGACGCGACGCGTTTTTGCTCAACGCACCTCACGTCAAATTGCAGGCCGCCCTCCTCGCTCGCGCAGAGACGAGCTCGCCGTCCAGGCTGAACTCGGGTGGCTGGCCTGTGCCAAAGCAGGGCGGAAAGCGAGCTGCGGGTGTCTTAGTGCTCTCGGCCTTCACGTTTATGTGGGGTCACGCCCCTTCTGGTTGTGCTTGGCTGGAGGGGCAGAGCCGGTGATTCGTACATCTCTTTCTTCAAATTCTTGGCCGTCTATCATTCTGTATCTGGGTTTTGCTGGCAATCCTATTCTCCTTTCCCTGTACTAGTCCCAGACTTGAACGAACAGTGCTAGTCGTCATCTGGAGATGAAAGCCATACGCAAGCTCGCGACCCGTCTTCGGGGCGGCGGGGCGTCCGCGGACGTCGTCTGCGCAGCAGAAACGCGCTACGTTGAAGGTGCGATCTCTCCAGTCCCACCCGACTCTCTCAGCGATGCGATGAAGAAATGGGCCGAGGACGCGGGAACGGAAGGAGACGTAGACGTTGAGCCCGTCGATGGCGTATGGTGGTACCCGGGCCATGCGGAACTGGAGCGGTCGCTGGAGGGCGCACGGCAGGGCGGAGGCTACGTTGGGCTGTACTTCCATGGAGGCGGGTATGTGATTGGGAGTGCGCGGGATGTGCGGTCTGGAGGGTCTCGTACGTCGCTCTTGAGTTCCTTGTGCGTGTGGGGGGATTTAGTTCTGACTGCTCCTGCTGTACGCAGGTATCCCGCGAGGCTTCGTTGAGGTGCGTGCGATTGAGCGACTTTGAAGTTGTCCGAGCGGACAGTCTTGACTTGTGTGGCTTACAGCGCGATATATGCGCATGTGTACTGTGTGAGCCCCTGCCCTCGTGTGTCCAGATGCGGTGGTACGGTACTGACTCTCCCTTCCAGCGGTGGAATACTCTCTGGTCGGCCTCCGCGAAGATCCAGTGCGGCCCTTCCCTCTACAAGTCCTGGAGGCCCTGTCTGCATACCGTCACCTCGTGCATGATATGAAGATCCCTCCGAAGAGGGTCATCGTGATCGGAGATTCTGCAGGAGGGCACCTCGTACTCGCCCTGCAGCGCTACCTGCTCGAGAGCAATCATCTGGCTCCCCCAGGAGGTTTGGTCCTGCTGAGTCCATGGGTTGATCTATCAGTGTGAGTGTCACGGTCTCTCTCCCGCTCTAGTTGCACTCGAGTCCAGGCTGACACCTCGGGTGGATCAGAGAGACCGACAGACCACAAGCGAGACGGCTGCTCGGCGCTCTGTCCGTCGAGCACCTCTCCGATCCGTACTTCTCTTCTTCCTTACACTCGCCGCCCCAAGGCGAATGGCCGCCTACGCTCGTCTACCATGGCGCGGCGGAGAGCTTCGCCCCGTCTATCGTGGCGCTGGTGGCTCGACTGACTGAGGCGGGCGCGCTGGTGACGTCGTACGCCGCCGAGGATATCCTTGAGAAGTTCAGCCATGACTTCTTGATTTTCCAGAGCGTCGAGATGGCGTGGCCTGGTCGGGTCGAGGAGACGTGGACTCGCATACGGGCGTGGGTTCGTGCCCTCGAGGCTGGGGACTGAGAAGTAAGGTACAGCTTTCGGGGTGGACTACACTAGGGATTATTACAACATAAGTACGCTATGGCAAGGGCTCCCTGAGATACTGATACAAGGATCGGTGCGCAGGCTCTCGTTCACTTGATGATCTTGCTCGGGATGCTGATGCATTGATCCAGTCAGCAAAGCAACACAAAGACGAGCAAGAAAGTGGTCAGACTTACACCCCGGCCCCGGGATAATCCACAGTGATCGGCATCTCGAACCCGACGTTCAGCCCCCTCTCGACGACCTCCTCCCCGAACCTCTGTGCGAACTTGAACAAGTGGTCGAGCTGGATCAGCCCGCCAAGCTGCAGCCACCGCTCCCTCGACAGATCGATCAACGCCTCCTCGACCCACCGCTGGCAATCCCACCACGCACACTCCGCCCTCATCTTGCGCGCATCCCCGAGCCGCTTCTCGACCTCCGCAACATGCCTCCGCTCGATCTTCCCGAGGAAGACGCGCCCGAGCATCGAGGGCGTGCGCACGCACTCGGCGGGGCGCCGCTCGAGCTCCCAGCGCCCGTTCTTGTGCGTCACGTGGAAGAGCGTGTTCGTCTTCGCGAAGGAGTGCGGGTCTTCGTACTTGGGCACGGGGGCGAGGATCAGGGCCCAGTGGATACGGAGGCTTTGTTGCCCCGGGAGGCGTGTGTCGTCGTAGAGGGCGAGGTAGAGGTGTTTGCGGCCCATCTCTCTGCGCATCTCGCGGTCGGTGAGCGGGTCTTCGGGGTTCGTGGATGGGGCGGGTTTCAGGTTCGGGTTGGCAGGTGCCGGTGGTTCCGAGTCGTGGATGGGTTTGGGAAGCAGCCTGACGAGGAAGGACGTCGTCCAAGGTCGGTGGTTCAGAAGTATGCTGACGGCCATGATGATGGTGCTCACTCACCTCTGAAGTTCTACTTCGTCAGGTTTTACGTTTGGCATGAGGAGTCCGTGGGTGGCAAGATACAAGGCGGGATTATATGCGTTTTGCAAGAGCCTTTGTTGGGGCGGTGGGACGCTCTTTGCGTTGTCGCTTTGTCCGTCCCGCTTGGGCCACCGCGTGGCCTTTGTCGTGGCTGGCCCGCCACTCGTCCCTCCTATGCTTTGTTGCAAAACCTATCCCAGCCCGAACCAAGGGTGTACAAGACTTGCGTCGGCCATGACGAGGAGCAACAGTGCGACCATGGAGACAACTGTGACCGTCGACCGTCGACCTGTGAATGCGGCACGTTGTTGTTCAGCACGCTCCGAGCTTCGTCTGGATCTTCAATCATCCCCATATTCGCTCCATCTGCCAAAATTGCGTTGAAGGATTCGGCCCGTCGTGAACGTCGAGCCCTCAGCTACGACTGCATCGGCACTCCAATGGTCATCGTCGCATTGCGAAGTACATCGTGGACCTCATGCCTGGCCGAATGCTCGGTGAGTCTGACTTCGGACCAGTATAGTTCCGCACAGGAGGTTTAAACTTTGATCCAGGACCTTCCAAAAGATCAGTTCTCTCGAGCTTGTCCCCCTAGAAGGTTGAGGGGAGGCACATGCTGTTGACGTCGCCGCTGCGTCCTCGCTCGAAGCGGCATTTGGCCCTGCTTGTAAGCCCACGTATCCCCACCGCACGTCGTCATGAGGCCGCCGTCCCCACCCGGAGCGCGTGCCAGTATCTATCCAAACCTTGATTTCCCAATGCCGCAGCTCCCTCAAGGAGGCCGTAGATCGGTGCTCAGGCGTACTTAAGACGTCGATTCTCTCAGCCTGGACGATCCTAGCTTAGCCCTCCTGCCCACGCTCGTCTCGGCTACCCTGTGTCAACCTACAACCATCCGCCGAGATGTCGAGCTATAGGGATGGTTATGTCGTCGTCCTGTTGGTGCTTGGCATTGTAGTTGTGACGGTCGTGCGCCGTTATCGCGCAGGTAGACACATCAGGAAACTCCGCGGCCCACCGTGCCCCAGCTCGTTGTTTGGTGAGTGATTCGTTCGCAGGAAACTGATAAGACACCTTATACTGACGATGTGTTAAAGGCCATCTCGAAGAGTGGGGCCATCAAAGCAGCGTCGGCGATTTAGAGGAGAAGTGGTGGCAAGAGTATGGGACGATCTGGAAATTGAAAGGGTGTCTCAACGTTTGTCATTCTAGTTCCCTATTCCACGAAGCGAAGAGTCTGATGGCTCTGCCTTTTTCGCAGGAAGACTTTCTGATGGTCGCAGATCCCAAGGTATGCTCCGTTTATTCCTAACCGAGTGTCTGCTACTAACTCACCCTCTCGTTTCAGGCTCTCCAGCACATACTTCATAAATCTGGCTACCACTTTGTCAAGGGCGCCCTCGTCACCCAACTCACACGTGAGATCAATGGCGAGTCCAGTCTCGTTGCGGCCTCTGGTGCGTCAGTTCGCCTCAGCATACGCACATTTACTCAACTGTCTTCCGTTCTAGGAAGTGATCATGCACGCATGAGGAAGATCATGAACCCAGCATTCACTTCGGGGCAGTTGCGCTCATTTCTGCCCTTGTTCCGCCGGTCAGCTCAGAAGGTAACGTTCTCGCTGACGACGTTGTGCCCATTTCTGACGGCCAATGGTATCGGATGCAGCTTGCTAGAATGTGGACGGAAGCCATCCAGAACGATCCCAAGAGCAGTCAGAGAATGAACGTGTTGAATTGGATCTCGAGATGCACGCTGGATATCATCGGTGAAGGTATCATATCGTCTCTACTTCGTCGTTCGAGAGTACCGGCCTAACACCACCTCGTGGCAGTCGCTTTCGATGTGGATTGCGGAGCTCTGGACGACAGTCTCAATCCGATCATGCAGGCTTACAGAAACATGTTGTGCGTCTTATCTTCCATACGTAGAAAAGACCCTCTGCTGACTCCTCTCATGAAGTGCCGAGTCTCTCCCCTACCCAGCGCGAACCACCATGCTCTTCCGCTCGGTTTGGCCTTACCTGCCCGACCGACTCCTACGCTTGGTGAAGTACCTGCCTACCAAAGACCACATCCATTTCCGTCGCACGCTGGATAAGGTTGAAGACTACTCCTGGACTCTCGTTCAGGAAAAGACCAAGGCCATCTTGGAGGACTCGGAGAAAGCTCCCAACGAGCGTGATATAATGAGTATCATCGGCACGTCCATTTAACCTCGGTCATTTGCGAGTATCGATCTGACGGTGCTTACTCAGTGCGAGCGAACGCCTCGGAGGATCCGAAGCACTGCCTGAGCCGCAACGAGATGATATCGCAGATGGCTACTTTACTTCTTGGAGGTGAGCTCTGTACGAACAACTCGTAAACGTCGGTTCCCCGCTCAGCACCGCTGTTACAGGCCACGAAACGACGAGCAACACCGTGTCATGGTTGCTCTACGAGCTTGCTCGCCATCCTGAGCACCAGGCCGTCCTGCGTGAGGAGATACGTGCTATGCGCGCCCGCATTTCCGAACGAGGCGACTCCGACTTCTCCATGAGCGACTTCGACTCGATGCACTTCGTCGTCGCCGCGATCAAGGAGATACTTCGTCTGCACCCTATCGTTTATATGACCGTCCGGGTGCCCACCCGGGACGAAGTCCTTCCCCTTGCTTACCCTGTGACCAACGTCGTTGGCGAGACCGTGAATGAGGTCCCGATTCCGAAGGGGACGAACCTGTACCTTTCCATCTGGACATATAACAGGTGCGGTACTTGATGTCACTGGGAACCCGAACTTTCTATGTTGACCTAGTACTGCAGGCTTCCTCAGATCTGGGGCCCCGACGCGCACGAGTTCAACCCTAATCGTTTCTTGAAGCAGGAGAAGATGGGCGAGACGTACGTCGGCGTCACTTCCAATCTGATGTCGTTCGGGGCTGGTCTGCAAGCATGTCTCGGGTACGTCTTCGCAGTGTCTCTACCAGCTTGTCGATTGCTGACATTGCGTATTATGCGTGGCAGCTGGAGGTTTGCGTGAGTTCCAGGGAGTCATTCACTGCCTTCATACCCCCCACTGACCATCCAACGTCAGGCTGATTGAGATCCAAGCGATCCTCGTGGAACTCATTGAGCGTTTCGCGTTCACAATACCGGAGGACAGTCCGGAGATTGTGCGACTGCCCGCTGGTCTCACCACGCCTATTGTCAAGGGCGAAGAGGCTGTCGGTGCACAGATGCCGTTGCATGTTACGCCGATCTGAGCAAGTACTTACACCCCTTACAGCCAGTACCATCGAGCGTCTAGTCCGGTCCTCCGGGCCGCGGCCTGGGCCTGTCACTTACCATGAGGTGCCGTTGCGCGATGGCGACGATATCCTGCCCTGATCCTGCCTCTTCTCCTTCTGAGCCAGCCGGTGTACAGTAGTCTGTTTTGTATATATCTTGCACACTCTGCGGCGGAGACTATTAAGTGATCTCAGCAACGCAGGTAAGCCCGGTCGTCTACTCAGGCCGTACTGAAGCATGATGCCTCCGACAGCGCTGGTTGAGCATTCGACATGCACGGCCGCGGACGGTCGTTCACCAATGAACCGGCGTTGAACGTAACCTATGTATTTGATTCGGACGAGGAGAGGGAGAGGAGTAGAAGCCCTCTCTCAGGATCGACAGCCGTGCAGGAGCCTACCCCGCGCCGCGCCGAACGCGACTCGACGTACGTCCCGGCTGACGACGAAGGGTCTGACGAAGACATGTACGATGGGCCGACACCTTCTTCGTACCGCAAACGACCCCGAGAGGAGATGAGTGTTGGTGGGGAGGGCCAGACGGCGCCGAAGTCAGCTCGGGTGGGAGGGAAGCAGGATCAGGCTCATCGTAAGTCTCCCGCGCTCAGGCTCTGCACTGTTTGCTTCCCTGCCCCACGATCGCGCTAGAGGCTGGCGCGTCCACGTCTGCGTCTTCGTCCAAGACCTTCCCGGTACCTGGGCCCACCTTCGTACGGGACAATGAGGAGGAGAATCGCGAGTACATCTACGTCTCCTCCGATGGGGAAGTCAAGCCGGAGCAGAGCTCGTCTCCTATGCGGAAGAAGAAGAGGTTCAAACTTGCGCATCGTCATACTCTGCCCAGCGTCATGTTACCGCCGCACAAGAAGTCCACAGGCAAGGAGCCGGCGAAGAAGAGCGGGCCAGTTTTCGATAAGCCTTCACTTCCAGTGAGTGCGGTGGTCGCACGGTTGCACAGTGTTCTGACTACCCAGTAGGTCCCGTCCTGGTTCGAAGATGCGCTCCATGGTATTAGACGGTCATTCCCTACTGCGAACATGACAGTCTTCTGCCACGAGGAGAGTTGTCGATGGGGTGTGAAGTGTCATCTGTGTGATCCACCAAGGGTAAGTGTCCAGTCATTTCATAGCACCATCTCAGATCCGTTTGTTGAATGGCCTTTTGGTGTGTAGGAGCTCCTTGTCGGGCCAGGCTCTAGCCTCTACAACTTCAGACAACATCTCACGGGGATCCGGCATCGCTTGGAACCGGAAGCGACTGCAGGCGAGCGTACTACCTCCAAAGCTGGACAACCCGCCGGGGCAGCTGCGCCCTCGCGCTCTCACGCTAACAGAGAGGCTGCCCCTCCGAGGACCCCGAAAAAGCGCAAGGCGAACGTTGAGGACGTGGTAGAACGCTTCCTGAAGGAGATGGGTTTGACGGGCGAACTCGCGGATGCATTGCGCCATGTCGGAATCAGTGACGAGGCGCGGATGAAGGCGTTAGGTCAGCTTTCGGACGCGCTACTCGACCGATTGGAGAAGAGCCTCGCTGAAGAGGGTCTGGACTTGTCGGCATGTCTGCTGGTGCGGGAAGGTCTGAAGCGGCGCGCGACAGCACCATGATATTTGTGGCTTGTGCTGTATGTAGCGTCAACGCTTACTGACTAAGACGCGAATGTACCATAGGTAAGTACCGTGTTCTACTCACGGCTTACTATGCACTCTGCGCTGATACACGTCTATTCTGGATGATTTAGTTGTGTTATAGGGCCTATGTGTTCGGAATATGTTCAAAGATGCTAACTAAAAGATGATCGTGCTTGCAACGAGAGGGCACGAGATCGGACGGTTGCACCCAGGTATGACATCACGCGTCGATGTCTGTCATGCTCGGCGTCACTCCCGCCGTGCAGTATATATGCTGCTCGGATGGCGGATGGGCAACGTACCGCCTTTCTTCCTCTTACAATCCCCGAATCCTTATCGTCCTCGTCTTCATCGTCTGCAGCATGGGCAACGAAGTCTCCCGCGCGCGCGTGCTCACCGTGAGCTCGTTCCTCGTCAACTTCGGTGTGCAGACCTACGGCATGATCGCCACCCCTAACATGAAGGATATCGCGGAAGCGGTACGTCGTCATTATAGTTATCCACGAGTTCCAGAGCTCATATGCGCATCATGCAGAACCATTTTGCCTTCTCTCCTAACCCGTGGTTCATCGCGGCGTTCTTCTCCGGACAAGTCGTCCTGCAGCTTGCATGGATTCGAAAGCTCTTCACGCACGACCCTCCCAATGGCTACGAGAAGATCTCCGGGAAGCCTGCGCCGCCGACGCTCAATGGGCAGGAGCAGTCTATGCTCATACCTGGCGAAGATAAGGATGAAGGGCGCGCCTGGAAAGCTGCGCTCAATTACGCGCCTGTGTATGCGTTGGGTAATGTTTGCATCGGTACGCTCAATTTGTTGAGGTTTGCGAGACGGAACGGAGCACTCATGCCCATGTATCTAGCCGGATGGCTTTTCTTCTGGCTACGGGAAGACTTCGTCGCGTCGCAGGTCCTCGTCACCATAAACACATTTGCTCAACTCGCTGCGGTGGCTGCTCTACCTCCCCTCACCCCAACGAGTCCGATGCTTCATCGCCTTACGCACCTGGTTGCGAAGACGTTCGCTGGAATCGGCGTGCTCGACTTCATTGACAACGGCGGAGTAGCTTTGGTGAGTCCGTGCTTCGCATATATGCTGTCGTCCGAGTATCTCATTGCGCCATGCTCAGCGGTATCGTGCACCTCCGTCTGCCCTCGTTCAAGCCGTTACCTACGTCATGTTTCCTGTGGGCGCGTTGAGCTCCTCCCCGATGTTTGGGTCTGTCTTGCTCTACGATCTCGTCGCTGTGGCTATTGGACAGGTTGGAGTTCCCGGTGCAGGTCCGTGGCCCATGCGTCTGGGTTGGACCTCTTTGGCGACTGCACTCCTGGTCGGCATCAAGGTCGTTCGGACTATTGGCCAGTATTTGCGTCGATAGATATAGAGTGAGTTTCTGTTCTGTTTCATGGCGTGCTCTACATTGAGAAGTCCCTCCCGCGCATGTATACTAGCAATCTTACATCAATACCAAGATGGAGCTCGCTAAATGCTGCAAAGGGTTGCTTACATAATCCATGCGTGTATTGGCGTCCTTCGGCGTCATGATCTCGATCTCATCCTTGTGAACATGTCTGTTGCATTGGCCGACCTCCCGCCTCATATACTCAAATCCATCTGTGCTCAGAGTCCTCGCAGAGATTTGGTCAGCGTCGTCACAACTTGTCGAGTGCTATCCGATTTCGCTCGTCAGTCAATATGGCGCACCATACCTTGTTTCGCGATCATGGCGTTCACCCTTCCTCAAGATCTCCTGCAACGTGAGATTACCGAACCTCAACCTGGCGAATTGCCATCTTGGAGGTCAGTGAGAAGGATATGGAGACTGGTGAGCAAGCACATACATTCACTGGCCACTTTTGTTCAAATTGATCGGCAGTCATTTACTCGCGCTCTTGCACCGGAGGACCTGGAGAGATTCCGTATGCATGCTCAATACGTACGAGCAGTCGACGCGTACTCGTATCGGCGGTCCGCTTTTGTTCTATCACCCGCAACATGGTGCAAGCTCGAACGTGTCCTTGAGCAGGGTTGTCTCCCTAACCTGCGCTCGCTCATCAAGGATGACATTGTTTCGTGCACCGTAGAGCCGATGCACATCTTCCTGAGTGATAACTTGCGTCACTTGGAGTACCGCTTCTACGACCTGGAACGGGAAGACCAGCCTGGAGGCGGCATTTCCGAATGGGTAGAGGGATGGGTGTTAGGCCTTTTAACAGGAATTACTCACCATACGTCCGACATACGCGTCTTCCACCTCCTCATTAATCCCGCATCATCCGCACTATGTGCCGAGCTGTTCTTGGAGGCTTTACCGAAGTTGACATCGGTAGTCTCGTTCCAAGTACCCAATTTCATCTATACACCGCCTAGTGCCCTTTCTATTCTGGCCGATTTCGCTCAGCTGCATAACTTAGCCATCGCAGTTCGATGCGAGGACTTCCGTTCTGGCACCCCTGACTTACCCCAGGGTTCATTCCCTGCTCTTCGCACCCTGACGATTGTTTCTGATTCGTCGTCCTGGTGTGTTGCATTCCTGTCCAAAATCTGCTCACCCCATGTCGCCACCATCTTCAAGGTCAACATGCCCGCAAGTTCGGACGATTTCCTTGGCTTTTCCAACACCCTCTCCGGTCATCCTTCCGCGGACGTCGTGCGGACGCTGGCCCTCATATTTGATCCGGGGCCGACCCCAGTAGCCCTACCTCCACCAGTCATCACACCCCTGTACACGCTCCGTTCGATGGAAGAGATAAGGATAGAAGGCGGATGTTATGCGGCCCTTGACGATGACGCCTTCGCTCGGATGGTACTCTCGTGGCCATCTATCCAAATAGTCAATGTCTGTTCGACATCCAGCAAGTCTTCCTATCCCGGAGTCACCCTCTCAGGACTCGCATCGGTCATCGAACACTGCAGGAATATCGTAAGTCTCATGATCCGTCTGGAGGACATCGATGAGCGGGAGATCACTGCACTGCTCGCACGCAAGCCTCCCAGGATATTCGAGCTGGTGCCCGCGGTTGCGGATGATCCCACAGCGGACGCACGGCTCGTGCGGCGGCCGTTCTGTCCGCTAGACATGTTGGGCGTAGGATCGTCGAGGATCACCGAAGCCCATGTTGGTGGGGTGGCGGCTGTACTGTCGCTGTGGTTCCCACTCCTGGACGATATCCTGTATTGTTCACGCTTCACGCTGGCCGAGATCGATGGCGGGATTGCACAGGACGGTACCCCTCTGGATGTGGATACAGTTGAACAAAACAACCTTTGGAGGGAGGTCATGACGATGATCAGTGCAATGGCAACGGCTCGTGAGCAGGAGCAGAGATGGCAGTTGATCAATACGTGCGGGACTCAGTCGGTTCCGCAGGCTCCCTAGTCATATCTAGTGACCAAAAGGATGCACGACGAGGTCTGAGGTACGTGCATTACATATCTCATCGTGGCCTGTCTTACATATCATCTTGCATTCGTACAAGCCTAGCCAGTGCCATCGGGAACATGTGGTTTCTAGTACCAGTTGGTCGCGACAGTGATCCATCCTCAATGCTCGCCATACTCCTCCCTTTTCCATCCCACCGCCGCCATGTTGTCCAGACGCACTCGCTCATGCGGCTTCGCCTTCCTCGTCCTCTTCCTTTCGTCCGCATAGATGCTCCCGCTCAGCCAGAACTCGTCATACATCACATCTCCGGGTATGGATATAGAGCGCAGCACGCACTCTCCGGCCATGCACGCCCACAGTTGCAGCGGCGGCTGTACTCTCGCATCGAGGTTGAGGTCCTCCAACACCGCTTCCTTAGGCCCTTTGCCCTCCCGCAAATTCTCCAGCGGGGCGACCGTCAGCCCGGGGACGTACGGGATCTCCAGGCGTGCCTTGCGCACCGCGCTGACGCGGCACTCGTTCTCGACCTCCAGCGCGATTACTGGGAGGTGCTTCTTCCATCCCAGCACTCTCCTGATGCGCCCGATAATGTGTGCGTCGTATGCGCCGAAGAGGTCGGCCTCCGCACCTGGCGAGCACCAGTGTGCGGGGGAAATCGCGAAGACCCGGACACGCTTCCCCACGGCTAGGGGGGTGCTCGGCGGGATCGTGACCGAGTAGACGTGCGTTTTGCGGATGAAGTCCTCAGGGGACTTGGGGTACGTCCCGTCATATCTAGTCCATCTTGCATATATGTCGATGATGTCCGGCGGCGGTACGGTCGTGACGGTGTCGGTCGTAGTGCCGCAGGCCCAGGGTGTGGTTGTGGTGTTGGATGGTAAAGTCCTGGTGTTGGAGGTATGACTAGGCTCGTTGAGGAGTCGCGATATTGGTATCATCTTGGGAGTGCGGCTTGCTTGATGCGGCTCGGTGTTCTCTATATACTGCATGAGTGCAAACCAACCATCCTGCTTACCTCCCCTTCACCCTACGCTGAGCTCAAGATGTCCTCAATCACGATACGATCACCGATACTGCGTACCTGGACATAACGTTAAAGAACGGAGCGCCCGTCCACAGCAGGTCTCTCGAGGCTGCGCTGATTCTTTCATCCAACCAAAAGCGGGTGCGCGGGTGCATATGTTGCGCAGAAACGCTGCCACATTGTAAAGTTCGACGTATTCGAAGTTGACGGCGATCACATACTGAAACACGAGAAGTTGAGTTGAGATGACATGTGTATGACGGCAAAATTAGCACTCTCGAAGAGTCATAGAAAGCTCGATACGCCGCATACCTTTGAAGTTGCACCGTATGTTGATCATGAGTACTGAGCAAGCGGGGATGCAAGTGAGCGCTTGACGCGTAGCATCACGCGTGACAGGACGCGTATCCGTAGATCCGGCGCGAAAGTCAGCGTAGAGGAAGAGGAAGAATCGTGTAAGTCGGACGACTAAGCCTGCTTTGTTTTGAAGCTGTTCTTGCACTTGTGCCGTTGCCGTAAGCCATACGAGGTCCGCAACCTTGACCCATCGCTCCCGCTGCTCCGGTCCAGTTCTGCAGTCCCCGCGCGCTAGTTATTCATGTCAGATTGAACCACGGAGGTGGGCAATGCGCGCATACTATATAACCCTCAGCTAAGCTGAGGGTTATACGGGCGATGTTTGTGTCTCTGAGCCATCTCTGTAATAGATAGGAAGATGATGCAGACGTACCGGAAGAACCCTCAACTTGAAGGTGTCGATAACCTCGAACGGGTGAAGTGGATATATTTCTCCAAGATGCCATCGTACTCTTCCGTGCGTTATTCTGTGAGCTCAAGATCTAGCTGGTCAAGTAGCCATGTGTGCTGTGAATATCATTCACGTCAAAGCCAGCTTGCACTGCGCGGTGCACGCGATAGCTACCTGGACAACTCGGAGGCGCTTGGTGCCCTTATGTCATTCGCCCTTCAAGCGTGAATATTGCAGCCCACTTGAGGGAGACGACGGAAGAGTCTAACGGAGAGCTTCCGAGAGCGTGGTAAGTGCCACGTGCGCGTGATGCCCGACACGTATCGTGCCGCTGCGCAATCGCCTTCCTCCTCCTCCATGGCGGCAACACATTTCAATCTTCTGACACTTCCTCCCGAAGTAATATTCTTGATTATATCGCACCTTGCTGGTGCGAACGAGTTCCTCATAAACCATCCAACGCTGGCGAGACTCGCCCGGACATGTCGCCAGCTCTGGTCTCCAGCTGTTGCCGTTCTGTGGCGGAAACTAACAAGCCTGGACCCAATGCTGTTCACACTCCCCGCCGACCTTTGCACGCTCCCAGATCCTCCGATAAAATTTACAGGTCTACCTCATAGACGGCTGGGCCATCTAACAACTCCGGTTCGTCATTCTAAGTCCCTCCGCCATTCAACCTAGCTGATACTAAGTCATTATCTTGTTGCATAGAGACTGCTACGAGACCCTCAGACCCTAGATTTTGAGCGCTGGGTCGCTTACGCGCGTCATGTTCAGGTCATCGGCGAACATCCTCACTCCATCCTTGATCGTGTATCCTTTTCTCCTGAAGTTTGGGCAACCCTCACCCGTTACGGCCCGAATCCTCTCCTCCCCAATCTGCGTCGTCTCTGTGTCCATGGTGCTGAGGTTCAGTACCTTTCGAACGATACCCTGCACTTTCCGTTTGCGGGAAGTCTCCGCCACCTCCGATGCCCTGTCACGAGTCGTCCAAAGGATCTGGATATACTGGACAAGCTCGCAAAAAGTGCACTTCAACTTGAGGTGCTCGACATTTCCACGGAATACATAGCAGAACGCGGCAGACTCGAGAGATATACTTTGGACAGTATAACTCTTGAGAAGTCTTTAATCCCTTGCCTTCTCACCCTGTCTGATCTCCGCATGTTGCGCCTGCCAAATGTGACTGGCATATCACCAGCAGCTCTTTCGGCCATCGGTGCGCTCCGCTCTCTCTCGGAGCTGACAATCACTATTACCGACTTATTGACCCCTCTTGATAACGGGAGTTCGACACTCTTCCCAACTCTGAAGACGGTTCGTACCACCGTTGACGAACTCCGTTGTGTCACGGCATTCCTCTACTCTATATCCTCTCCTCTCCTCGAAACTATCTGGGTCTCGTGCCACAATCATGCAACCTCCGCCGCAGTCATCAGGTTCTTCTCCGCTTCTGCCGTTTATCAGCAGCACCCACGGCTCACGCTCCGGGAGATCATGCTCGCTTCGAAACACGTGCAACCACAACCACGATGCAACCTGGAAGAAGCCATACGCCCGCTTCTCAATCTGCATCAACTGGCCTCCTTCTCTCTCTTTGGCTGGGAGACATTGGACATCGACAACAGCTTCGTTGCAGAACTCGCGAGTGCGTGGCCGGCACTCAAGACTCTCCACCTTCGCCCCTCGAGCGACCCCCAATTCTTGAGCGATGCGGCTCCATCTGTAACCCTGGCTGGCCTTCTCCCCCTTGCGAGCCTTTGTCCCGAACTGCGCGCGGTTTCTCTCGCGATCAATGTCGACGTCGATGTCCCCGCTCCAGAACTCCGGCCTTATCGCCAAGTCACTGAGTCGCGGCTCAGGGAGCTGCATATTGGTCTGACGGGTCCGCCGCGGGATCCTGTACAGATTGCGGCGTTCCTGTCAGACCATTTCCCGTGGTTGTACAACGTGGGCTACTATCCTAGACCTGGAGCGTCTATCGAGACCCGTCGGGGATGGGGCATTGTCCAAGCCCTGCGGTGTAACCTCAGTCTCATACGTTGGCAGGAGCGCAACTGGGCTGAAAGGTTGCGACGTGGGTCCTGCGACGAGACGAGTTCGTGATTGCACTTGCATCCGAGTCTCAGCGGCCTACGTATAGCCCACCATCGTCCTACTCAGTGATCTCACTGCCTACAATCCCCATCCCTCCAATATCGACGCTGCTTACGACACCTATTCCTCAATCTGCCCATAAGCAATACCTCCGAACACACCAGCAAAGCCTTTCGGTATAACCGTCAGGCGCTTCCGAAGCCGTATGATCAGGGTCTGTCGCATCCATCTCTCCTAGTATGCACTTCTTCCACGCTTTCGCCTTCCCTACCTCAGAGTTTCCGACCATCGCGAGGCTCCGGACTCCGGCGGTCCTTTTGGCCTTGCATGCTGGGGTGACCCGCCTGGACCTTCACCGAAGAGTCGAGACGTACTCCCTGTAAAACTCGTCCATCCGCGCATGCTACGTGACCTGTCCCCACGTCGAGATCGACGAACATGCCCGTCAAGACTGCCTCGGCATCCCTTTGCTTCTCTCGTGCCTCCTCGCCTACCAACCACCTCCATTGAGCTCGTCACCGCCCCCGGAGCCATCCTCCCTGAACACAGACCTCTTGTAGGAGGTCATGGGATCATACACTGGTCCACGGCTTCCATGCAGGCCGCAGCCAACCCGATCGCGTTTCTATACTCGTTGGAGATGCCGCTGGTCGGGGCTGCAGCTACAGCGGCCATGAACTCGGGGAGCATTTCAAGTGGGACCACAATCTCCGTGAGCGGTGAGTGCCCACCTCTCATCTTCTCGTTCATGTATATTCTGAACATGTTTCATCCCCTTCTTCTCCAGACGACGCCGCCATTGTAGTCTGAAACTCCCCCACGGGAGTCCCACCCAGTGCAGCTCGCTGCCCCACACTCAAGTCGTCTGCCAGCCTCTTTCACACCATATTTGCGTTCGCCTGTGCCATTCTCCCAACTAGCATGACATCCGTTGCCCGCAGCCTTCAAGGCTTCGGGCTTGTTCAAGTCGATGTCCTTAGCACGCCGACGGACGCCGTCTCCCAACGGCAGCTGGTGATGGCGAGATGTGCGCTGCGGGGTGCATCCTAGTATGTACGCGCGAGAGCCTGGCAGCATCCTACCATTCCTAACTTGAAGTTAGTCGAAGACGGCCGCGGATACGAATTGCCCTCCTCCAGACTCTTGGCGTTCTCGGATTGGGCCCTGCTACCGCTCACACTTCTTCCGACCCCACGGCTATGATCAGGCTTGCTGTGGTGCGTGACTGCCGCTTCGACGGAACGCTATTTAGTAACTTGCTCATATCTAAGCTTCGTTGGCGTCCGTAGAGCCGCCGAATGAGAGTGCTTCTTCTCATGCGGCTAGTCAACGAGGTTTGGCACGGCGACGTGGTACCTCGAAGTGTCTCACTAGCGAATACGGTTGGTAGGACTCTTCAGGATTGTGTTTACCATCTGCTTCAAGTCGAGAATGACAAAATGCATCTCGGGACCTTTCGATATGTACGATTTTCTTTCTCTTAGATCCGAAAAGTGCCTTTGGCGGACGCCCTCATCTTTGGATATTAACTGTAGATGCAAGTCATCGGATGGATATGACATATCTATGTACGTCCTTCGGAACCTTTTGTGTACCTATGACCCCTGCCGCCTATGTTTTCATATCACTGTACTACCAAGTCTGTTCTGAATCGTCATGCATTCTGTTCATTATCAGTGGCGCAAGGCATGTTTGTGGCAATCGTGTGGCTTTGGCCCGCAGCGCTAGCGTGCATGCGCAGGCGGGCCAAAGCGGGCTTCAGTGCGTCGGACTGCATAATAGCCCGCGTCGCACGTCCCTTCTCACCACTCGTACCTCCAGACCCACTCTCGCAGACAACCATGCCTCCTCACCGTAAGGTACGCTGCAACCACCCGTCAATTGAGAGGCAACCACTCTGACGGTGCCACCTCGACGTGCCTAGAACCAGATCCGCCGTACGGCCACCCTCACCGGCTCGTTCTACGACAAGTCCGGAGCGATCAACGACGGGCTGCCCTCGCCCACCGCCACGTCCTTCCGCGATCGTCACCGAGACTTCGATCGCTACATGGACGATATGCGGGGTGGCGCGGCGGAGGACAACGGTGCGGACTCGGACGACGAGTACACGCTGACGGGGTACGGCGAGATGTCCACGGACGATCCGTTCACGCTCCCGCCGTCCCCGACGCAGACGATCAAGTACCGCTATCGCGCGTACCGGCCGAAACTCGCGAAGCTTGGGAAGAAGTACCGCACGGCTGCGAACGGGCGCACACCGCTCAAGACCAAGAGCAGCGCGTACCACCCCTCGGTGAGCACGGTCCTGAAACCAGAAAGGTGGTTGCTGATTGAGATTTGCCGGGGAACCACAGGATTACTCGTCCGTTCTGGGTCCGTATCTCTCCGGGTTGTCAGGCCGGTCTCCGAAGCGCGACTTCCAAGCCCTCATGCAGAGGTACCGCGACTCCGCCGAGGGCTGGCGCGACAGCGACACGTCCTCCATCTCGCCGCGCAAGGGCAACTTGGACAGGACCTGGTCAGCCAGCAACGCCGGCACGCCCATGAGCACTCCTACTCGTCGTGGTGTCGCCGGCGCCGCGCGGGCCCGCTCTTGAAGAATCGCGATGTGCCTCAATCGTGCAGGTTACATGATATCAACGTTATCCGGGCGGCGGGGACGCGCCCTGGTAGGCTGGGCTTTGTGTACATGCATACGATCGTTATGTGTTCTCTGAGGTGTATGGTATCAGCTCGACTCACGATGTATCTATACTGCGCGTTGCGAATGTTGACCTATTTGTGGGGAGATCTGCAGACTGGCAACACCCTGCCAGAACTTGCCAGTCGCAACCACGATCCAGGCTGTAGGTAGACATTGACATCGGCCCTGCACCTACGCAAAGAGCGGCAGCTATCGGGACTGCACTGCACAGCCCGGGGAGGCGACAGAAGCGACGACACGGGCGGTATGTCATGGGAGGCGTCGCGCCAGCTATTGAGGTCTATCGGACCAGGTTATGTAAATGCAGTAGTGAAGAGGTCGAGGGTGAACTCACTAGGGTGGGGTGCCCTTCACTTGCCCGCACTCTCCGACCACTCGTCCCATTCCCGTAGCACTCCCGCAAGGTCTTCACCAACTTCAGGGCCCTCTTGATCCAACTTCACGCCATACACGCCCTCCACCAGCGCCCTTCTCATGAACGGCACGAAGACCTTGATATACACCGTGCCGGCAGCGCGCACCACTTCCTCCTCTCGCTTCGCATCTTCAGCGTTAGAGCTCCCGTGTGCCCGCTCGTCAGATGCTGATCGCGCACATACGAGCAGCATAACAGCGCCATGCGCAAGCGATCGCTCAAGCGCAACCAGTAGTTCGTCAAGCAGACTAGCAGGCGCGAGTAACCGGAGTCCGTTGAGTGCAGTAAGGAGGGCGTTCGTGTAGAGTGCGAGGGGCGGGTATGAGATGAGGATTGGGGGCGGAGCATTCACCGCGGCAGATGCAATCGCAGATAATTGAGCGTCGGTGGGTATTGGGGGAGATGCTGCTGCTGTTGGTGCGAGGAGGAACTGGGAGGGCTTCCTGCGTGACAAGGCGCTACCTCTCGACCGCGATTTGGACGTGTCTCCGGAGTCGATGGCGAGACACCACGCCTCAGTTGCCTGCTCAAACTCGTGCGAGATACCTTTGAGTACCGCGGAGACGAAGAGAGGCCCGAGAGCGGCGCGGAAGTCCAAGCCGACACGGGCAAACGATGTCGCGCAGTACGTCAATTGCGTGAGGAGGGAAGTGAGGAGGGTAGGGTCTGCGACCAATGGCAAGGTTTCGCGTAGTAGATCGAGGAGTCTCCGGACATGCAGTGTCGTGAATGTTGTGAGGAGGACGTGTAGCTCCGGCGCAGCTGGCTCCGGGCCTTGCGGACGGTCGAGGAAGATGGTGGTGTATTGGGTGACAACGTCGTGAACGCCTTCTCGCCATGCATCGACGTACCGCTTGAGATACCTCGCCTGAGCCTCGCGCTCTCGCTCAACGTTCCCCTCTCCATCCACACCTTTCCTTTCCACCTCCACCGCGTGGAGCGTTCCGTCTAAGTAGGCACTCCGGCCTGAGAGGAACGCAAGCGCGAGCTCCTGTTCAGATAGAACGTCCATCTTGCGCAGGAATCCGACGGCGCGGAAAAGTGCGGGCAGCTTGGCCTGTTCGTAAAGTACGCGGAGGAGTTGTGCCAGCATCGAGTGAACGCGCGCGTCGCAATCCGCCTTCACGGACTGCACCAGGGGGTTTGTAGGGAACCGAGCGGCGAGGGTGGACGCATGCTGCGCAAGAAGAAGCGCGTCGGCGTAGTTATGGTTGCGTACCGAGGTTTCGAGGAGCATGGGGAGAGACAGCACATCGTGTAGCTTGTCGTGGTGCTCGAGTACCAGTGCGGCTTTGCGGCGAGAAGAGAGAAGGGAGCGCGAGTCCTGTGCGAACGTTCTTGCGCCTGTTTCGAGTGCGGGGAGGGTCGATAGCAGTGAAGAGAGCGAATTCGAAAGCGCGTCGAGCGAGGATGAGAGCGTGGATGTCGTGGTATGCAGCGAGAGGAACGTCGGGTACGAGGTATAGCATAGCGTTGTGAGGGCGTTCGTGAGTTGTGCAGAAGAAGAGGCAAGCTCTGCGGGCTCTGCCTCAAGCTCCGCAAGGGAAAGTGAAGTAAGGTGGGCGATGTACGGCGCGGCTTCAGGTGAAGACAGCGACGAGGAGACGGTCTCTTTCGATGACGAGGCTAGAATTTCCGGCAATGTGTGCAGTTCGACATCTTGGACGACATCAGTCATGGTGCACTGGCCTTGGAGGCTGGGTATCCGATATTGAGGAAGGCGTTGAGGCTTTTGCCGTCGTCGTGGTGGTGGTGGTGGTCGAGGTTGCGGCGCTACACGCTGTCCGCGGCAGCGCGCTCATGGGCGTCACCGACCTTGGTGGAATCCATCGTGTTCTCCGTTCACGACCCTGCAGGGTTCGAGCTTCTCGTTCGATGCAAATCGATATGTTCACCACGAGGTTTTTAGAGGACTTGTTGAGCAGTTTGCTGCTTTGACCATCTTCGACGATTACCGCCTGGACCTGTAATGCCTGCCGACAACTTGTATCGAGACATCATCATCATCAGTTCGGATGAGGAGGATTGCAAGGACGAGTTAGACGAAGAGGCATATGCTCCAAATGCTGGACAGGAGGGATTGCGTACGGAAGGTGAGTGTAATCCCCAAAGTCAATCGCCTATATGCTGAGACATTCATAGGTCTGTCATACGAGCCTTCGCGCGTAGAAGTAAGCAGCTCGAACAGTCAGCACCGTGGCTCGGCCTCCGTGCGTGCAGCGAGGGCAACATCGACGCAGGTCCGGACTGCCCATCACAATCATGGCGCACAGACAAACACTTGGGTCCGGGATGATGTGAAGCGCGAGGGATCTGCTTTGGGTAGTCCAGACTGTCCGGCCCATCGTGCAGAAGAAGCACCTCTGGTCAGCGAGGTGCATAGGGGGACATCAGGGACAGTTACACCACTCAAACTCGAAGAGGTGCGTCCGATCTTTAGCTCATACTTCTTAATGAATTCCTCATTGTCTTCGGGGTGTAGAACAATATTGTTCCAGCGCATCACCCGGAGAGGGCCAATGCTGTTACTGAATCCTGCACATCTGACTCCCAATGTATTCAGAGCGATCGTAGGAGCACAACCACAGCAGTTGAGGTGCGCTCGACCTTCGGTATTTATAGGGTCGTTTCTGATATTCTCTCAGTCTAGCCTCAACTTCACAGGTCACGCCCGTGATACCACCCTCGGTCCCATCTCGAAAAAGCACGATGTTCTACGCGAACTCATTGCAACGTGCTCTACGCATCCACCGTCATCATACGTTCAAGCAGCCCATATGGCCCCGCGTTCGAGTCCTTCCGAGCGCTCTAGCTCTGTGACTTTGCCCTCGGAGCCCCGCCACTCGAGTCCCGACCCCTTGGTTGTTTCCTTGCCTATTGCGTCTGAGGACGCTCGAGAAGGGAGTGCTACATCACCCAAGATTTCAGAGACTACCGCGGACAATTCGCTGGTGCGCACGGATGGAGAGGCCCACCAGACGAGTCCCACGCCGAGCGAGGGTGAGGTCGATCGACTCATCCAAGTGTCTCAAATTGACGATCTAGAGACGACACCAGCGCCAGTGAGCCCGCTTCCTCCGTCCCCTCCGTCATGTACCTCCATATCAGCCACTCAGTCCGCTTCCACGTATATCATTCCCCCCGATGTGCCATGGCGTCAACCTCAACAGCGGCAGAGCGACCTGGCTGACTGGGCACGGGCGTACGCGGTGTCACGCGCTGCAGCTTCCCAGCCGCTATCATGGAGGACCTTGGGAGCCTCTTATGCAGAGGAGATGCCTGCCCAGCCCGTCCTCAACGACATCGCGCAGGAGGGACTATACACCATCGCCGGCGCCCGGGAAGGATCCTCGCAGGGCACCCATAATGTCGATGTTCCTCCTCCGCCTGGTGTAGAAGATCCAGTGGTCAGATTTCTCAAGGAAGTGTCTTTGTCACCCACCCTCGCTGACACGCTGCGCGAGGTAGGTGTCAGTGACGAACAGCGCATACAAGCGCTGGGCGCCCTCCACTGGAGGTCGCTCGACAAGTTGGACAAGGCACTCGCACAGGCCGGACTCGACTATGTTGCTCGGTTACTCATCAGAGATGGACTGAAGAAGCGGGCGTCTCAGGGACAGCCAACATGATCCAGAGCGTTGGTAAGTAGGATAGGTAGGTAGCTTCCACTTTGCGCAACTTCGTCCATGTCAGTTGATACAGTGCGTCTCTCCCAAATAAGGACTTCCAGATTCGCACAGATTCGGAACGTGTACAGGCTTCCGTTAACTACGTCAGGGTCGCGACGAAAATCGGAGACGGCGTTCTGCTGTCATGTCGCTACGGAGAAGTCTTTTTGGAGGTGCGTCCTCTATCAGTCTCAATCTCGAGCTCTGCATCACTGCAGGAGTTCAATATCTCGGTGCTGTGCCTCAACTTCGCCTCTACGCTCCTTGCGCTCTAATGTTCAACTTCTGGCGCGGCCCTCCGCCGAATGCCATACCTTCTCCCCCTTGGACGGGTACGACATCCGCATCTCAAGATACACTAGACGGGCTGAAGCAGGCTCGTGTGAGTAGTCCCCGATCTTCCGTGACTCCTGCTTACTGGTCTGTTTCAAGCTATCCGCCGACAGTCAGAACTCTCCCATATATATTGCCCGAGAGCCAGAGCAGGCAAGCATAGCGGTGGAGCCTGAAGTACGTACAGGTCGCCACCGAGGCAACTTCGACCGGGCCAGACACTTTCCGAGAGCTCGCTCTGCACGACAACGCGGTCTCGCGGCTCCAGGTACAGTACATACTATTCGATGCGTACTACTTGTTGACCGGACACTTCACATGAATAGAAATCCGGACATCCATCTCGCCTGATCGCATCCTTCGTCGCAGGCGCAAAATGCATCGTTTAGGGCCTCGACCGGATCCTCCTGACATCATCTACATTCTCTCAGACTCCGAAGAGCCTTTGAATACGGGGGAGCGCATGCACATGCCCTCAACTCGCACCCCTGAATCAAGCCAAACATCCACTCATATGTCGAGCCAGCGATACACGCCGCCATCGTCAGCGACGCTGGTCGCGCACCCTGTCCCATTCATCGACTTCACGCGCTTCTCGTCGGCCTCGTCTCGCAGTCACAATCCAACATCTTCATCCTCTCAGACACCTATGCTGCGTTCTCAGAGTTCGGAGACGTCATCTAGCTCCAAAGCAATCGCGGTGTGTATCGCCTTTCGTCTCATTGCCAGCGGCTATTCTAACATCTTGCAGCGCCCACGATGGCTCGAGGATGCTGTTGTTGAAGTTGAGAAGGAGTTCCCTCGCGCACGTTTTGTTGTTAGTGCTCAAGGCATGCTGGTAGTTGACAGCCCGGAAAATTGGGAGTTGCATTGTGATGAATGTGAAGAATATGCAGTAAGTTTATTCAGCAGTGAGCACGTCATCCTGGCGTTCTAATCGTCTTCAGAATATACCCGCAGGACCGGGACAAAGTCTCAACATGTTCATGGATCATCTCAATACAGTGCACCCTCAATTACGCCGTAACCCTCCAACCAGAGATGAGCGAGCTATCACTGGCGTCGGTAACCATCTCGACAGAGTTCGTCCCGAGTTGCGCTGGAATTCTTCCCGACAACGTGAACCCGCTCCGGCCCCTACCCCTAAAGCAAGCCCACAGCGGATGCCAGAGGTCGTGGCTGCATCCCAGATGGATATCGATGTTGTCGAAGCCTTCCTGGAAGAGCATGGACTCGGTCCAGACGTCATACCGATCCTGCGGGGAATTGGAATCACTGATCGTGCAAGGATGCGCGCCCTCGGAAGGCTCTCAGAACATGGGCTCGATAGGCTGGAACGAGAGCTATTGGATCGTGGACTGGACTTCGCGGCTTGTTTGCTCGTGCGAGAGGGACTGCGAAGGTTCGCCGAGGATGATTGAGGACGGTATTTCAGGGTGTGTTGCAATCTCTTTCTGTCTTTTTCTTCTGACGCTGACGCTGACTGACAGCCTAGTGAGGATGAGAAAACGCAAGCGGCTCGCTCTCCAACCAGAGGTAGAAGCTGAAATACCTTCAGGAGCATGTTGTCTCGACCAAGTCAATGTCTTTCCGTCTGCTGCAGCGCTTCCGTTCGATTGTGCGTCCGCTACTCGTCGTGTCTTTCTCACTTTTTGCCTCTGACCATCATGTCTCTGTGGAGCTCTAACATGATGTATCCTTATATTCTGTTCCGCCAGTCTCGGGAGATAAGTTCAGGCAATGCAACTCGAGCGCATGACGTCGAAGGATGCCTGGATAGTACGCAACAGTGCGACGCCGGGTCCGAGCCGATCATCGTTGTCCAGCAGCGGTTGCCGAGACGTAAGTACGTACGATGAGATCTTCCGATATTTCGAGCCTGAGGGCGGTCCGCATGCGTTCGTACTCAAGCTCCCCGCCCTATCTCCTTCAGCCTTGCGCGGCCTGAAGCCATCTCTTTTCTCATGTCTTTAGCGAGTTCCTGATCAGCTCTTTCAAGAAGCAGAATGAAGAATCCGATACTCTCGAGGATCGTACATCAACAGCAGGTAGCCGGCGGCTAGTGAGGCGTGGGGCCCCACGCGGGGCACATGACATCAGTGGGGAGGACGCGGGGGAATTGATACCGCGCTGAGCTTTGTGGCCACGGGACCTCGCGCGTTGGGAGAACCACCTTGAATTACGACAACCACTCCCGGCCCAACGTTTCTCTCCGGACCGTCCTGATGCCCAGCACGGTCCGCGCGACGAATTCGTACTGCGCAACACGACCTTCTTCTGCCGGAGCCGGGGCATCCAGCACACGACATGGCCCCGTGCTATAAGAAGGAGTGCTTCGCGCTGTTAGGCCCCGTGAGCCCCCCGCTTCTCCTCCTGTCCAACTTCCCAGGACTTCATTGCGTCCCGCAATCATGGGCATGCCAAAGAATCACCGAGCCGTCCTCCTCGCAATCTTTATCGCGTTTGGTGCGTCTTGGATTATTTTGAGGTCGTGGAGAGTGTTCTGACCATTACCCCCATCCTTGTAGGAGGTGAGCTGACGACTGCGATAGTCTGAATGAGTGGGAATTGTGAGTCAGCATGCATTGTCCCGTCCTGACGAGGTTCTGACCAGCATCATCCAGAACGAACGGGTTGTTGCTAGGTTTTCTCTTCGGATACGATATCGGAGTCATCTCAGTGAGTTCTGTCTGACAAGGTTAACCTACCGACCCGCTGACTCGGTTCTGCGTAGGGATGTCTGATTATGCCCGACTTCATCCAGCGATTTGGAGAGCAGCAGTCTGACGGGACATGGGTTCTATCAAGTGCAAGGCAATCCATCATCACATCACTACTATCCGCCGGGTGCGTACTCTCCCTTGCGCAATGAGACGTCTTTCATGCTGATACTGTGTGTAGCACCTTCGTTGGTGCACTCGGCCAAGCTTTCACGTCTGACCGCTTTGGTCGTCGTGGGTCCATCCTCATCTGGTCTGCCATCTTCACCGTTGGCACGGCCATCCAAACCGGCACCGTGCGCTCGATCGTCCAGATCACCATCGGACGTTTCATTGCGGGACTGGGAGTGGGAGCGCTGTCTGGTACGTACTGGTTGCCTCTGTGTCCTCGGGTCGAAGGTCTAATATGCAAATAGCCATTGTGCCGCTGTACAACGGTGAGACGGCGCCAAAGGCTATGCGTGGTATGTTGCTTGTGTTGTACCAGCTGCAGATCATCGTTGGGTGAGCAGATGAGTTGTAGTCCACTTCTTAACTTCGCTTGCTTACCACCGCCCATAACAGCATCTTCCTTAGCTACATGATCGAAATTGGCTCCCACCACATTGAAGGATCTGCTTCATGGCGCATCCCTGTCGGACTCCAGCTACTCTGGGGTTTGATCCTCCTCTCCGGCATCTTCTTCCTTCCTGAGTCTCCGTAAGTCGTCATTTGCGCATAAACGCTATTCGCCTACTCACGGTGACGCGTAGTCGTCACCTTCTCGGTATTGGACGCGAGGCCGAGGCGCGCCGCGTGGTATCGCTACTCAACAGCCTGCCTGAGGACGACCCTCTAGTGATCGAAAGTATCGAGGAGCTCGAGTTTGGCATCCGTGCCGAGAACGAGGGTGGCAAAGCGACATGGTTGGAGTGCTTCTCGAAGCGCAACATGCTGTACAAGCGTACGATCAACGGCATGATGTTGCAGTTCATCCAACAATTGAATGGCCAGAACTTCTACTGTAAGTTACACCCCATACCTACCCGTTCCAAACGTCGTCTAACGGTGGGACGATAGACTACTACGGCGACACATTCTTCCAGAGCGCTGGCACCTCCTTGGACCCCTACTCTATCCAGGCGATCCTTGGAGGTGTCTCTGTGGTCGGAACCATCCCTGCCCTCTACCTCATTGAGACATGGGGCCGTCGGAATGTACGTTCAAATCCTGTAGCTGTCTGTGTGAATCTGTCTCACATCCCGAGTCTAGTCGCTCCTCACCGGCTCTGTGTTGGAAGCCACCTGCTCCCTCATCGCCGGACTCGTCGGCCACTTTACGTTGGCACCTAAGGGCACTCCCAACAACCAGCTCACGCCGAGTCAGAAGTCGGGTGGCGATACCCTCATCGCGTTCGCGGTGCTGCACGTTTTCTCGTTCTCCATCTTCTGGGGTCCCACACCTTGGGTGTACCTTGGCGAGAGCTTCCCTCTCCGTGTCCGTCCCAAAGCCATTGCGCTCGGTAGCGCAACAAGTACGTCTCTTATTCTCACTGATACCTCATCAGTCACTGACCTCCTGACTGTGCAGACTGGCTCTGGAACTTCCTCCTGTCGTTCTTCGCGCCGCGCATCGCTGAGGACATAGGGCCCCTCATCTTACTCATCTTCTTCGGCATGCTCACGTTCGGATTCGTCTACGTGTACCTTTTCATCCCGGAGACCAAGGGCCTCAGTCTGGAGGAGGTCGACGAGATGTACCGCTCTGGCGTGAAGCCGTGGAACTCGCCGAGCTGGCGCCCGAGCGAGAAGCATATCCACGAGAAGGCGGCAGAGCCGACGGAGGTCAGGGAGGTACGAGAGAAAGGCGACGAGGAGAGCGCGTGAGCGAGTCTGCTCTGTCGCCGTGCGTAGGTTGGACGAAGCGCGTTCGCATTGGTGACCATATACCTACGTATCATTTCATGCACTTATGACTTACGTCTCATGTTGTATTACTAGCATTGGAACGGAACGGTCCATTCCATAACATGATGGCTGAACGGGTTGGTAGTGGATGTAGTTTCCGAGTCGACTCCCAAGTACACAAGTCTGAGTTGACGAGAGGTTCAAGACTCTGAATTGGGGTCGACCATCACGAACGTGACACGCACTCTCTACAGACCTGGTTCGTCGCATTCAGAGGTTACGTAGAGCATGAAGTGAAAACATGACAAGAATCAATTTGTGAAGCGTATTGTACAATTGGGCTCAAACGTCCGAGACCATGTCCAAGTCGATATCGGCGGAGTACTCCGGAAGATCGCGTACTTCGAATGCGGCCTTGTGGACGCACGGGATCGCGTTCAGTATGTCCTGCACGATCGCTTTGGGATTGAGAACACGCAAGGCCGCAAGCGTAGTATCGTCCTTGGTTGCTGCAACCCTACCGTGGCGAGGATCGTCGAATCCAAGGATAATCAGGCGGAAAGATTCCACCTTCAGACCCGCGAATGCTTGCAGCACATTCTGCAGATCCGCGTCCACCGATCCGATGTCCACGTAGAGCCCGACGTCGACCACAGAGAGCTCAGGAGGGTGGTTCCTCGCAGCTTGTACAAGGGCCCTCCTCACGGCTGGCGAGTGTAGCGGTTCACGGAATGGTCCTGTCATATGAAATTCCAGGTACAGGGTGGTAGGGCGGAGGTCCGCGAGCACCTCCGGTAGTGGCCGCTCGATGTCGTTGTGGTGATGGAGCTGTAGCCACAGGCGCTCGACTTTGCAGGATAGCCCGAATGCCCACGCAGTAACGACGTCGGTGCGTACCTCCATGAGGGAGGCCCACGCAGAGCGGTCGTCTCGCGCGGCTGTCTTCCGATTGTGTCGTCGGGCATACTCGAACGCGTTATATCTGTGGTAGTACTTGGTGAAAGAATGAGATGCCGTGGTGGTAGTGAGACGCTTGATGTTGTGGCATGCAACGAGGTCGCTGATGTCAAACGACGCGGCGTCCAGGATCGTGATGTCGAGTATAAGGTTTGAGACCTTGAGGAAGCGGGGTTCGAGCCGGCGTCGCTCATAGAACAGATCGACGCCAGCAAGGTGGAGTGTTTCCAGTGTCGGGGCATAATGAGAGAGCCAGAAGAACAGTGACTGTATGGGATCGAGACCCTCGCGGCATACCCATACGAGCTCGCGTAAAGGGGACCGGAGGTTATGGAGCACTCCCCAGTATTCGGCTGCTCCTTCGCGAACCTCTAGACGCGAGAGGGTTTTCAGAGATGCGACGGCGGAAAAAAGAAACTTCCCCTTCGCTGCCTTCGAATAGAGACTCTGTCCATCCCAGAAGCGAAAGACTGATAAGATTTGGGAATTTAGGAAGGAGAGTTGATAGAGCGGCGGGGGAAGTAGTGGTGTAGAACCGTGCCGTCAAAACGAGTCTGCGCACGTAGGCCAAGCGGATGCCGTTCTCTGCGAGGCAACATTCGGCGAATGAGGATACGTTACGAGGCTTTTCGGTGCCGAGCCTGACTTCGCCGGACAGGAGTACCTTGGCACCTTCGTGGTAGAGTGCACGGTTTGCCCGCATCATCGATGCGATAGTACAGCTTGGATGAGGTGCAATGTCTGCCGGCATCGCCACGACGAAGCCCATGATCGCCAATAAGACATCGAGGTTCATGGTGATACTTGTAGGCCTGGAGATGGAGAATGAGATCTACTACGAGTAAGAAGCATGCAATCACACTCACATTTTTGCTGTACTTCCACAACGGCTGGGCTTGCGGTGGTTTACTAGTTCCTGGCCAAAGGACTTCATAAAGTTTTCGTGAATGCTCTTCTGAAGCTTCTCCGGGGCGTGGTGAGTTCACCGTTGCGCGCTACGACGTTCAATGCGGAGACGAGGACCAGAGATACAGCTGGCGAGTCGCAGAACGAAATAAAGATGGAGGAAGGGGCGCTCGCTCGCGCTAAGATTTTACGGAGTGGTATGTAAATAAATCAGAGAGGGTGTTAGCAAAACGTTCGACGGGCTTTATTAATGGACATTGACTATTAGCAATGTGCCATGTATCAGAAAGTATTAGTCTGAGTAAGTAAACCGGATAACAGTGGGGAATCGAATCAATGGGTATATCGACTTCTTCTCCTCGTCCCTCCTCCTCATCCTTCCACTGATTCTGCGAATTGTCTTCCTGGGAGCCTTTGAGAGCTGTATGCTTATCCTCCGCCCGCTTTCGCATTTCCGCTCGCTCTGCAAGAGGACTCCAGACAAGTATGTCTGGCCGCTCGCAACCACCTTCTCCTGACCCTTCTCCTCGGTCGCAAAAATACGAAGACCGGAATATGCCCCTTTCACGTCGGAGGATTGTAATAATGGGTTCATGCTCACGCCAATGGTCAGGTCTGACGCATTTCTCGGTACCTACTCGCTTATACGCCCTCAAGTGACTCAACATGGCGTCAAGCTGGTTTGGGGTCAAGAGACAATTGATTGAGCCTCCTCCACGACCCGAGAAGTTGGTCGTATGTCTTTCCCGCCCAATTGCACCTCTGCTCATGATCCACTCTCAGCAAGTATCGTCCCAGGCCTATAGCAGCCCCTTCGCGGTGGGGATGAACAGACCGTCCCAGCACTTGAAGCCGACATCCGACGAAATCTAGGGATTGCATGCGTTAGCCTCAGATATCCCGGGTGAGAGTGGGAACAGCAACGGATCGTACCGTGGTGGAGTTGCACATCGCCCTGACCGGAGAATGCGTTTCTGTCGTGGCGACCATGTGCTTGGCGACGATGTTCGTGGCTGCGCGGCAGAGAAGATGACGAGATTGAGCCAGGGTACGGCGGTGGAGTAGAAACGCGACGTACCGGTGTTGGGATACAGGTCGAATATGACAACCTCCTTGCCGGTAGCGCCCTCGACGTAGTACCTGGTCGTGTACATGGATTTAAATTACAGGCAATAGAGGGAGGATGCTTGAATGCTTACCAGCAGGGATCGCTCACGCATGAGCCTTCCACATATCCTGGTTTGCTGTTGGTGGGGTACGCGGTCAGGAAGGCGAAGGCAGGTGGATGGGCATATCAAACGTACTCGTTGATCGTGCCGGCGAAGTTCTCGAAGAGGAAGTCCTGGATATGCGTATTATTCGTGCTCGAGGAGTTAGGCTTCGCGCCGATCTGGAGATACGAAACAGAGTCTCGTTAGTAAACACGCCTCTCATGCGGCCTGAGCAATTGCGCAAAGACGCACACCCTGATCCCAGTAGTTCTGCGTCACGTAGATCTACGTAGTTGCCCGGTAGAGGCTGTCAATATCAGCGATGCGAGCGAAACGGGCCACATACCGGGAACATGACGTTTGTGAAGGTGATGTTCTTCCAGGTGATGCTAGTCAAGATATGAGCGTTTTGACGACGCAACCTGTGTGATCTATACTCACTTGCGAGCGAGCCCATTGCCCCCAGTCCAGCTCTTGAAACGAGCTCCATACAGAGAATCCTTCTGCAAAGATACGAGAGTGAGTAAGGAACATACGGAGACGTGAAGAGTACTCACCATAACGACGTTCTCGATGCTAGATACCCCATGAGTCAGAATCAGCACCTATCTCACAGTAAGAATGCATCGAAGCAACTCACAGGACGTTCTGCACATCAGCGACGTCTCCGCCCTTGCCCAGGGAGCCGATCGAAAGACCATGACCACCCTCGCAGTAGCTGTTCCTGTGCATCGCGGTGCAAAAAGATAGGTGCGAGCCCTCAGGAGTACGTAGCGGTCCTCGCATACCTAAAGATGATATCCTTGGCGCCGCTTCCGACCGTCAAGCAGTCGTCGCCGTTCTGGATATGATTGTTCTCGAACAGCAGGTTCGTTCCGCCCGCGGAAAAGCCTGGAAGTGGCACATGTTCAGACGTGATGTTGGACGGCAGGGCAGTTCAGTGGGAGAGCGTACCGTCACTGAAAACAAACGGTGTGATATGAGTACGCGGGGACCGAGTCGTGTCATTGGGGTTACGGGCGCGAGGGTACAATACTTACGTGTTAAACGGAAACGACTAAGGCAGGGCATGAGCGGACTGATGAAACTGGTGAGGCATGCTGGCTTACGTCGGTGTCAGAGACCGCGACAATCCTGTTGTTATATGTGTGGATGTTCGACGAACCACTGGTAGCAAAGTTCCAAGCGACAGGCTGGCGACGGTAGGTACTCAGTTATACGTAGTGTTGCTGAAGCATAACTGACACGTACATACCTTCCACAACTTCATGTCCCGGATCACGCCGTTGGTGATCTTGCTGAAAGCCCATCCGTGCGGACGATTGGTCTGCTCGACAGCGTCCCACCACTGGAATAGGGATGCGTCAGAGAGCGAGAGAGAGACTCCATTAGCTCGAGGATGGCGTACCGCTTGTCCATGGCCGTCAACCCAGCCCCAGTTCTCATCGGTCGAACCACGAAGGGTGACGTTAGTCCCGCCGGTGAACGTGAACCTGCAGGTAGACAGGCATTCAGTTCTCAGTATCATTTGAGAGACATGCGTGCATGCCAACACCAGCGAACTAACCATGAGCCCGGAAAACCCTAAGTTATATGTATGTGGTGAGCTCTTGACAGCGGATGAACCTCCTTATGCGCCCTAAGACGCGCACACTCACAGATGATCCTACTATGCCTGTCCAGGTGCATGCAGTCAGTCCATGGCCAGCCGTAACCTGAAGTATTGAAACTCACCTTGTACTGAAGCTATGTCATCGGGGTAACTGATATTGCCCTCGATGCGGACTTCTACATTCGTGAGAGTCGGAAACTTGATGGGCGTGAAGATGTTATACTTCGTGCCCTTAGCGAACAGGATCGTCGCATTCGTGGAGTAGTTGCCCATGGCGAGCACATCAGTCAACGCTGGGGTATCATCCTGGCCGTCCACATGTGGGACGGTGAAAGTTGACCATGCCGCGACGCAGGACGCCGCGAAGGAGAGGAGTACGAAGTGGTGCATCAGGTGTCTTTTGACCGGCAATACCGTTCGCAAAGCTCTGCTCAACGGAATGCGGGATGTACTTATAGTGCTTCAGGACGTGTTGCTGTTGACGTGGAGATGCTCAGGCCCGACGAACAACAGCTGCCCGGCCCGGGGACCATGAATGTAAGAAGTGGGGTCAGGTGAGGTTCACGCTGACAACGAATGTAAGTCCGGCAGCGGTGATGGTCCCGCAAGGTACGGCAGAGCAGGGATAGCTCATAGTGTACTCCGAGCAGATGACGAGGTCGGGTTCTGCAGGGCGCGTTCAGTACAGCGAGATTCGGCCGGCACGTTGGTATACGACACATTCACGTAGTTGTGGGGAGGACACGACATAAGGGCGTTTGGCACAGTGGTAGCGCGCACGCTTTGCATGCTCTCTCAACAATCATATGCGTGAGGTCGAGGGTTCAAACCCCTCAACGTCCATTTTACTCTTGGTCACCTTGCGAACCTCAAACAGATCTACTTGACGAGAGGAGACCTGACGTGCTGTCCTTGTCTGACGCCACATTGTCGGACTCATGTTCAAGGGATTTCTCTAATTTGTTTGCGTATGAATGAAGAGTCAAAAAATACTCATCTGCTCACGGGTACCCGAGGAAGGCCGATCCAAGGTTCTCGCGACGTCAACGTCTGCGAGTTTTCACGTTGGGGGCCTCCGATCGGTGTAATAGTCAGGAAGAAAAAATAGAAACAGACACAGACTGTTCCGTTATCAACCGACCCGGGATTGGTGTTGGCGCTGCAGCAGAGTATATGAAGGGACTTTGCGGCAGCCAACAGACATCAACCAAGTTGGAAGCTCACCGGTGTGCAACAGCCTTGAAGCCTTTGAGTTACCTACAGATGGCCTCCCATCCCCAAAGAACCGTGCTGTATGGTGCTCCGGTGAGTCATCTCCTCGCACTCTACAGCATCAGTGCATGCGTGCTGATGATGGCGCAGACTTCACCTTATGTCCTCAGAGTACGGAGCATTTGTATCCTGTCTCCGTACAGCGTGACATCTTTTTCTTCCAGGTCCGACTTGCCCTTCAAGAGGCCGGAGCAACGTACGATCCGGTCTACTTCGACTTGGACGAGAAGCCATCGTGGTTCGTCGAGGCCGTGAACCCTATTACAGGCAAGGTCAGCTCCGAGTCCTTCCGCCCGAGGTCAATTATCGTACACAGTGCACAGACTCACCAACTCTGGCACTCTAGGTACCTGCTCTCATCTACGGAGGGGCAGCAGATGCGCCGCCCGAAAAGCCGTCGGCCGACTCGGTCTTGCTCTACGAGTCGCTCGTCATCCTCGAGTTCATCGCCGACTTGTTCCCCGACGCAGGGCTCCTACCGGCCGACCCCGTCCAGCGCGCGAAAGCGCGCCTGTTCATGAGCATCGTGGGAGAGAAGATCCCCTCGGACAACGACCTGTGGATTACCAACGAGGAGGACGGGAGCCGGCTTTTGCAGACGTTGGAGACGCTCCAGGGGATGCTGCCCGACGAGGGCTTCGTCGTGGGCGAGTGGTCGATCGCGGACGCCGCCTTTGTCCCGTCGCTCCTGTTTGTCAACGTCTTCGTCAAGGGTGGCGTTGGGTATTGGGTGAAGATGAAGCACGGGGAGAAGGTGAAGGCCGAGTTGGAGTCGTCGCCTCGGTTCGCGAGGCTGCGTCGGTATGTGGACGACTGGAAGAAGAGGCCCAGTCTCAAGGCGGTGTGGGACGAGGTGAGTCGGAGAAGACGTTGGACTGACACACCGCCAAGGCTCATTGTGTAACTTGGTGGCAGGATATTGTCATCCAGAAGTGGTTGAAACGATTCGCGAAGAACCTGTGAACTCACACTGCAACTTCGTCAGTGCAGCGACTGTCCCAAAGATCGATATGACATTAGACATACCCATCGCAGGCAATCCTGACGTTGGGACAAAACGTTACATGCAAAGGCGTCCGTGCGGATGAAGTTAGCAGCTAGTTCAGATCGGCAAGTACCGTCGATAGTTAACATGAACTTGTGCTCTCGGGCAGTGTTGGGTTCAAGGCCATTCCAGTGGCGGACCTGGAGAAAACGGACAAAATTAGCCATCCATTCGTTCGTCTCCTACACGGAGAGGTTTTCCACGACGTGCTTCACATTCATCCATACGAGGTCGCAATGGAGTGCGCGGGTGGTGAGGTCACTGGAAACCTGCGGGACGCGACGCCCACGCTACAAGTCCGTCGACTGTGGTACGTGCCGGAAAATCTGTAACCGGACCTTGGTAGGAATCTTCTCCACCGCAGATAGCCTAGAATTAGTGTCCGTTGTAGATAGCGGCCAAGAGATGACGGTGGACAGAAGCAACGGCGTGTAGTTTGAACGCGTCGCGTTCGCGTCAAAGCCACCGGCCCGTGAGGCGGATCGGACCGGACCGTAGGAGACGCGTTGGACGCGTAAGTGGTACTCCACCTTCAACGCACAACTTACATCTCGAGGACGTTCCTCCTCAGATGAAAGACTATACAAGATATCTACATATGAAGATGAGCTCAAGATGTCATGGAATGCTAGTATGCGAGCTTGACTCATTGAACTTTTAGCCGCAGGAAGTCATCTGACAATCTTCATATTGAAGTATGTCCTACAGTCTTCTGTGCATTGTGCAGTCACCTAGTGCTGCTTGGTATGCGTAAAGGGTCAATATTTCAATGTCAAATGTTCAAGAATGCATTTATGCAGAATGAGCTTCATCTGGGCGAACACGTTGTGGCAGGACCGAAGGCTAGGCTGAACGAGGCTGAACGTTGTCACCGCGGCGATGTTCAACGTCCGGGACGAGACACTCGGTCGGTGGTGAGTGATCATATATTTGAAGTCGCGGGCCCGCTGATATTCCAGTGATGTGTACAGTATCGGTCGTCGCCTGCTTCCGGCCTTGCAAGACCGACCGAAAACCGAACCCCCTATCCTCTCCACTGGCACCCGACACTCACGGAGATGGGTCCGGGAAACGGCTAGATGTGGTGGCGTTTCGGCTACTCGACGCTCCTCCATCGTGTACTTCCAGGCAGAAAACGAACAATGTAAACGACTTTTTCCAAGTGCTCGGATCTGTCGGTGGGTTCAGCCCCATCTCTTCTCCCTGCAGCACGCGGCACGCCTCATACTTGATATGCATAGTTTCCATTGACAGCACCCTCAAAGCTCGGAGCCGAGAGGATTGGCCAGTGACCAACGTTCTTGAAGGAACGACAGGCCGATCGATCATCCCATGACATTCGACTTGGAAGCTTCACAGGTCACTCCACTCATCCTACTATACTGTACCTGAAGCTTGACAGCTGCGCGCCCCTGCGCTGGTGAACGTTGAACATCGCTAGTCGAACCACCCACTCGGAAGAGCGGTTATTGGCACAGACCACAGTGGCTTATTATTCGTACATCCCAAGGCTAACATTTGCAAATGAAGCACCACTCGAAGATCGAGGCAGTGCGAGGAACGGAGTGCGCCGTGCAACTTCCTACTTCCGGTGCATACTTGCGGGCAAAAGTCGTTCTTTTGTCCATGGTGGAGTACATTCGGCTTCTACGACTTCCGTTCTGATACGCTCTGCCATTAGCTCACGCCTCCAGTGCACTACAAAGTCTCTTCACGGCATCCCGGCCGGTAGTCTGCAAGAATACACCACCATCGAGCTTCGTTCCTGTGCTGCGAATACATCGCCGGTTTCCGACGATCGAGTACATGAGTGGGTTCTCTCAACATAGCGCACCATCCGTCCACGTCCACGCGAAGTTAGAGCGCAAGCTCACGGCTACAAACTTGCTGCTGTTGTCTGCCACAGTGGAGTGCGCTCTGTCTTTACTGACACTCTTCTACGACTTACGCTCTGGTATATTCTACCGCTTCGCCCACACACACACGCCACTTGTACAGTACAATTGGGCGGCGCCGCTCACCTCAGGCTGCAGGACCAAGTCCCTTCACCGAAGGCCAAGCAAGGTTCCCGACTTCGCAATTGTCTCTTGAGGACGTCACTCTCCACTCTCTCCTCCGAGTCTCCGCTATCCAAAATCCAACCTGCCGCGTACACGCTCTTGACCGAGTGACCAAGAAGGTCGGCTCGACCAATTGCACCGCCAATCAAAGCTACCAGCTCCGGACTTCAAACCTTCACTACCTACAGAGTCGAAAGTTCGCGTCCACGCTCAATCGCGCTGCGGCTGGCGCCACCGGTAAGCTTTCCCGCCGTCTTCTTCCCATTCAGATAAGGCCGCCTCGTGGTCGTGCCTTCTCGTGCACTCGCAGCAAAGTCTGGAGTCTGCAGCCTCGACTCTCGAGCGTCCAGCACATTCGTCGTGCGCCGCTCCCAGGCCCCGGCACGCGACTGTATTGTCTGCGATACGAATAGCAACGCTGTTACAGCGTCCGTCTTCTCGACGGCCGCTATGATTGGTGTGTGTGACGCGATAACGCCGGGTACATATATATACATAATGCAGACCGGCGAGTACTGGCCCTGAGTCTATCAGCTCGGCGACTTGGACGGTTGCCTAAGTCGCTGCAGGGGACATGGATACTGGATGCCGCGTCCGCGTTCGGCAACTCGGTGGCTTTTCCGTATGTCGGCCGTGCCTTGTCGCGCCATGCGCTGGAAAGAGGATGGTTTGCGATGCCCGTCTCGTGCCTGCTCATGGCGTGATGGAAGGCGCAATGTGCCGATTATGTATGTGCGAAGTCCTACTTAGTTGGCGTGGCCCGGGACGACCGCAGAGCGGACTAGTGCGCAATGCAAGCCTGTACTATTGTATACCTGGGGCGACTTGGAGCATGCATCCCCGTGCAGAATTGAACGGAGTTACTCAAAGACTCGGGCTTGGGCGTGCTTGGACACGTAGATGTTGATGGAATTACACTGTCATCCGAGCTTGGCACATTGAGAGCCCCCTCGACGATGTTCCGTGAATTCTAATATGTCTTCTGGTCAGGGCGAGAATAACATACGTTCAATACACTGGCCTTCAATTTCCAACTGCTATGTGGGCATGTGCGGCGCTCGGACTCCCTCTATCTCCCCTCAGAATTGGGCGGAAAACGGCCTGTCAATCCCCTCGGTGATTGGATGCGGCTGAAAGTTCGCTGACAGCCACGGTCTAGCCGTGGTCAAGACCGCGGTACGTCCGGTGTAAGTACTCCTCCATGCTTACTATTAGTGATCGAGAGGCCAACATGTGAGGTGGAGAACAAACCTTCTGTACACGTCCTCTTCACGTTGTTACATACATGCCAAAGTCCAGAAGCGTCATACCGACCAGACCGACCGCTGACCTGGCCAATCACGCCGCTAGCGACGCCGCTGGACCCATCGCGTCCTCCGAAGTCGAGCCCAGCGCCCTCCCTCGAGTCCCCACTCCTCCACGGAAGCGAGATAGCCGTTCATTCTTCCAAAATCTGCATCACCTTCCTTCCTCGCCTACTACTGTAGCTAGCCAAAGTCAGAAACAGAAAGAAGAAGCTCCCGCCGCTGCGCAGTGGAACACCCGCTCACGAGTTCGCGCCGCGGCGCCACGGGACGCGCCCCGTGAGCCCAGCGCTCAGCGCGCGCGTCCTTCTCCCGTCGCCCAGTCCGCCAGCGGGCGACGTCATCGATGACCAGCGTCGAGGCCCGAGGCTGCCTAGAGACCCGCTCGCGGCTCGACTGGCGGGCCTACGCCGCACACGCTGTCCGTGGTTTGACAGCTCGGAGGTGTGGCGGATGCAACCCCATCACAGCGTGCCCCACGTTGCGGGCCCGGTTTACTGGATGTGATCTCAGGATGAGCTAACTTGAAGGGATCCCGGACAGTCTACTTACTGCTTATCTCCTCCGTGCCTCAAATGTCGATGTCAGATTGACGAGAAACTGCAGTGTATAGACTGTAAAGTTGTAGTACTCGCTTTAAGACCGAGGTTGCTCGGAGTGCCCGGCCGCACTGGAGACTGGCTGTACTGGTGTAGAGTCCAGCGGGACTCGCGAGCTGCTGGTTGACCGACATTGACAAAGTGAACCGCGATAACAAAGCCTTCTTGTCAAATGTCACGCGCACGTCCAATTCCAATTGCAAAAAAAGAAGACTCACCGATTTTGAGTTCTGTCAAAAACAATTCGTGTTGGTAGTCCTAGTCCTGCCGACCTCGCCGCGGCGCCTCCGGACGCGCGCAGTACTGTATCATTATGATTATGCACGTACGAGCACCGGTGGCGTTTGTTGGGGAATGCAGGAATGCAGAAGATCTATTCAAGCCCATGCTAAGGCCAGGGCCAAGGCTCGAGCCTCGAGCGGGCGGGGTATCTACATGCTCGACAGACTGTATGTACCAACTTGAAGAATCCGAACGCAGATCGAGAAATGATGCAAGCAAGGATAGCTATCGTCAGAAAACGGGAAGGGCGTGTGCATATGTACTCGAGTACGTATGTATGTATGGGAGTATGTGTGAGTATCAACACCGGGGATGGCTCGACAAGGGAGCAATAATGATATAATGAAATTCGAGCAACGAGTTCGTGTGTGTGCGCTCGACAGTTCTAATGCGGGGAGGGCCTCGGGAATTCGAGAGTCCGGGGAAATGGGAAACCGGGGAATTCGAAAAACGGGGCAAACAGGAGAAAACAAGCAATACCGCAAAGGGGGCCAAGCCGCAATCCGCAACATGCACCGCCCATCCAGGGCCTGATAGGGGAAGGGGGGGAAGGGGGGGGGGAAGGGGAAAGGTGGGGAGGACAGGCCGAGGTCGGACGTCGACGATCTGGGGTATGTATGTATGCATGTATGGTGTGCTGTGTGCTGTGTGCGGGGTTCGTCCTTGGCCGGGGCGGGGGTGATCGACTCCAAGTGCCAGGTTTTTTTGATTTTGGGTGAGCACGCGTGCCAGTTGGCAGTGCAAAGACCGCTCACGGCAGGTGCGACTGCGAGGGTGCGACGAGCCGAGCACACTAGGCAAAACAGGCCAAGCTGCTGGTGCTGGTGCTGGTGCTGGTGCTGGTGCTGCTGACCTCATGTCCCGCTGCGCTGTCAGGCTGACAGCGACGAGATCGAAAGGGATATGAGATACGGAGATACGAGAACACGGGATACGAGATACGAGGATACGAGAGCACGGGATATGTAAGATGGAAAGTGTGAGATGAAAGTGTGAGGTGTCGCTAGGCGTACAAGAGATTGCGTGCGTACGTGCGTGCGTGCGTGCGTGCGTGCGGAGAAACGTGATGGGGGGATGCGTGGCACTGAGAAAAGAGAAAAATAAACCGAGACCGATAGCCAAGAGACGGTTTTTGGACGAAACCACGAAACCACGAAACGAGACGAAACGACGAGACGAGGGGGTGAGATGGGTCAGCATGGTGAGCGCGCGGTGTGAGTACCCAGTATAACGCAAAAACAACGCTGTGATAAGGGGATAAGGCAATCGACTCGACAAGACAGGGGGAACAGGGGGAACAGGGGGAACAGGGGGATGAATGTTAGCGAGTGGAGGGGGGAACAGCAGGCACGTCCAACGTCCTGGCTGCCGGGTGCCGGGGGAACAGGAACAGGGAACAGGGAACAGGGAATACTGAAAACTCAACGCCGTATCTATCGTACACGTATACACGTACAACGCTCGCACCAAATGGAGTGGGAACGGAAAGATGGGGAGATGGGATAAGATGAGACGGGGACGGGGATGGGGATGGTTTGTGAGATGGGACGAGACGGGATGGGATGAGAAGCAGAATCAGAATCAGGCACCGTGTGGGGAAACGAGACGTTTTGCACAAATCGGATGCGTGAATGGGCAACGTGGGGACCGAGCAACTTGGGGAGTCGGAAGTATGCAGGGAAGAGAGGGAAGAGGGAAGAGAGAGAAAAGACATGCATGAGAGGATGGGAACGCGTGCTATGATGGGTAGATAGAGATAGATGATGGAACATTGCTTGGGAGAGGGAGGAGAGATCGAGCAGGGAAAACCGCGTAAGGGAGAAGAGGGGGGGAAGGGGGGGGGGGCAACTCTACAAAAATCACAAATCGAGACGCTGCAATAGTTAGTCCGTGTATGCATGCGAGCGCTCGGCCCCGAAGAATGGACGGATGGATTGGGATGGAGAGAAACGATCAAACACAACACGGGAAGAGGAGAGCTCGAGGTAAGCACGCGAAAAGCCGCGGTACTGACCGTTCATTTTGCGGGAGGAGCGGCGGGTTGGGGATAGTGTTGGGGGAGGGGGAGAGGGAGTTCGAGGGGGAGGTGCGAATGTAGAGGTACAACAGAACGAGGCGCGAGGCGGCAGATATGAATAGATAGAGCGAGCATGATATGAAGGGTTGGGGGTGCTCGACTGCCGGCATGCAAAAGCAAACCGCAGCGATTCGACAACTCACGACCGCGCCCGGCCTAACGCCGCAGCCCACTCCCCGCTGTCGCTCAAAAGTAAGACAGGAGGGGGAGCTGGTCGTAGTCGTCTCCGCTGCCCAGCAGCCAGCATAGATCGTCCGAGAGCGGAAGGTGGAGGGAGGGAGGGAGGGAGAGAACGAGAACGAGAATCCGAAGTTCGACGTCAACGTCGGTCATCAAAACGACAACTGGACATCTCCATCTTCATCTTCGTCGTCGCATCGTCAGCTGACGTCGGGTACAGCGCGGCGCCCGCTCAGGGCACCCACGCCATCCTGCGCGTCGACGCTGCCGCTGCCGGGAGAGGCACAGCAAGTCCTGTGGCCCGGCCCACCGCGCCCGATTCACCGTATGTGCGCTGCAAAGAAGCAAGAACAAAACGGATCGTCAGCGTCGGTCAATCACAATCAGGACAACAACGAAAGACGAAGACGTAAAACCGAAGACGGCCATGGGGTAAATGGGTAATCGTCCGACAATCCATGACAAGCCAGCGAATAACGAGAAACGAGAAGACGACCGCGGGTCGGATCCTGGGTTCCTCGCCCGGTCTTCTCGTTATATCGCTGTATCGCTGCATGCGGGTCGCGCTGATCTCCTTCTCTCCCCTCCCCTCCCCTCCCCACCCTACCCCACACACCCCACACTCTACCTGCCACGCGCAACGAACAACGAACAACGAACTCGAACAACGGACGGACGCTACTCACCTCCAACCATCCCCGCATCCGGCAACCCAAAGCTAAACCCGGGGAACCCATACCCCGCATGCTGCCCAAACCCCACCTTCGGCGTCGAATCCCCACTCCTCACCACCGCCGGCCCCACGCCGCTGCCGCCGGGGGTCGCCACAACGGGGGTCGACCCCGCCGACCCAAACGCGGGCGCAGGAGCGGGTGGGGAGCTCTGCGCAAAGCACCACTGCTTCAGCAGCGCCGCGTAGCTGGGGTCGCTCGTGTCGACGCGCGCGTTCGCGTTCACCGCGGCGTTTGGCGGGATGTTGAGCCCGAGCTCGCGCACCGCGTTCGTCAGGGACGCGACCGAGGCCGAGGACGCGTACGCGGACGGAGAGGGGGAGGGAGAGGAAGACGGAGAGGCCTGTGGGTCCGCGACGGGGGTGTCGTCGTCGTCATCGTCATCGTCAGAAAAATCGGAATCGCTAGAGTCATCGCGAACGGTCTCAACACGTACGCTTCCGCTTCTGCTCTCTACCGATACTGAGGAAGAGGCGACTTCGAGCCCGAGCGCCGACTTGCCTGGCCGCTCGGGGCTGCCTTCGCGTCTGGGGCTCGCGTTGCCGCTCGACGCGGGGCTGCTCTCCTTGGACCGGGGCGGGCTCAGGAGCTGGGGACGTGAGTACCCCATCGTGCTGCCGCCGTCAAAGCCGAAGCCGTACGATGATGGGCCGAAGGACCTAGCCTGGGCGGTCAGTGCACCCATTGACGGGCCAGGTATGGACATCAGCGGAGATAAGGCTGGCGGGGAACCAGCAGAAGGTGAGGGAGGACGGTTCCAGGTCGAAGACGTCGAGAGGTCAGTCGAAGGTTCGAGCGCGGTCGCCGGGTGACCCTGCACCATGGTGATGCGTGAGATCAGGGAAGGTCTCGAGGGGGTGGTGTTCTTGTCCTCCGCAGCCTTCTCACTGTTCGATGTCTGCTCCTTTGGCTCGTCCGCATTGAGGCCGGCGTCGGCGGGGAGACTGGCGCTGCGCATGCGAACTGTGCCAGGGGGCGTTGTCGGCGGGGTAACCATCGAAGGAGCTGAGGGCGCGACATAGTTGCTGAGGCTGAGCTTCTTCGCGAGGTATGCTGCCGTGGGCGAGCCCAGACTACGCTTGGTCATCAAGTCCCGCTCCTTCTGCTCTCGCTCGGAGAACGAAGGCGTGACAGACGGGAAAGGCGACGACAGGCTGCGAGTGAGCTGTGGAGGGGCCGGCGCGAGCTGCCTCGTCGGGGGAGTGTACGGGGAAGAGACAGAACCAGTAGCGGGGGTGGACTTGAGCGTACTAGGGGCGCTGAACGTCCGCTGCTGAGAGTGAGCGACGCCGATCGCCGGGGATGGCAATGGCGAAGCAGCAGCCCGACGGAAGCCAACCCGGTAGTTCGCTCCGTTGTTGTTGTCCCACCACTCACCGCCGCAGCCGGGGTTATACCGCACGACGAGATACAGGGTGCGATCAGCGAGCTTGGTCTCATAATCCTCCAGGCGGATCGTGAAGCTGTGCGGGGATCTGAGCCGGATGTCCATACGGGGTGACCGACGATCTGTACGTACCTAAACCTATCCCATCCAGGACCTGTTTCTTTCACATCTTCCTTCGGCGGTCCGGACGCGATGTTCCCTGCGACGTCGCCAAAAGTGCGGGGGCGGGGGAACGGAGGCGGGAGACCGGGCAGGCTGACCACGTACTTGCACATGACTTCGCTCGTCGTTTGCCAGTCATCGAGGGTGAAGCGGACGGCGATTGTCTTTTCGAACGCGATATTGCGCGCCAAGACGGTGCCGCGCAGAGTGGGCGGACGCGTTTTGGGGAGCGCGATGGTCTCGAGGAAGACATTCTCGTAGGGGGACGGGTTTGGCTTCGGGACTGGGCTCGTCCGCTCGGGATGGGTGTCGAGTTCGTAGACAAGCGTTGTAGAAGCGAGAGAGGAGATGCCGGTGCTCGGGAGGATGGGGAAGGGGAAGGAGCTCTCGGCTTCTGTCTCGGTCTCGGTCTCGTCACCGGGAGGCTTTGAGAGGGAAGCAGGCTTCCCGGAGCGGTTGAAGACGCGAATGGTCTCCAAGCCCGAGTCCTTCTCGGCAAAGTGGACGTTCTTGTTCGAGCTGGGGGTGGAGGGGGCGGACTGGGCACGTACGTGCTTGATGGGAAGATCGGAGATGTTGGGAGACGAGGCGGAAGACTTCAAGGAGGACTTTAACGGCTTCCCGTTGGAGAGGATGATGGGTGTGGAGGGCGTGCGGGGAAGAGATGGAGAGCCCGCCTTGGAGGTTGACCTGGAAGACGAGAGAGAGGGGAGAAACGGAGAGGGCCCGGGTGGCGGGGAGGAGGGAGAGGAAGTGGGGAATGGGATAGCGGCGGGTGGTTCGAGAGGCGGGATCTCGATGCGAGGGGGTGGCTCGACGGAGGGAGAAAACCTGCCGGCATTCATGGAGAGGCGAAGGGAGTTGATGGGGGTATAGGGGAGGTAGGAGGGGTAGGAAGCATCGTCGTTGTTGTCATCGTCGTTGGGGTCGTTAATGTGGAAGACGGCCTTCTTGTTGAGACGGGGGAGCTGCCCGAGGCCAGCGAAGGCACCGGGGCCACGCTCGTCAGAGAAGTTGGAGGCGGAGCGGGTGCGACGGTGGCCAGAGGGGCGGGTCGCGGTGGCAGTCGAGGAGGAATCGGAGGGGCCGGCGTAGGGCATGGCTATCGCTGAGAAGGAGCGATGCGATACGAGCGAGGGTTATATCAACCACGCATGCGAATCGGCCGGGCGAAGGAGGAGGGCGCGGAGCCAGGCGGACTCCAACTCGGAGGTTATCATAGAGGGGCTCGCGCGCGCTTCAACTTTCTGTACAATCTTGCGCCCAGAGTCTTGCCTTTCTTTTTCCCAAACTGGGCATGATGTCATCCCACCTCCCAGAGAGCCACCTCGTCCCACTGCCAGTCCACTTGGCTCTCTCTGCCTGCACGTAAGTAATGCACAGTATAGTGCAGTACAGTACCAGCTGTCCTTCGTCTGCGCCCCCGCACCCACCGCCGCTCCCGCCGTGGCCTCGACGAACGTGCGGGCGTCCACGCTCCCTGTCTCGACGCTCCCACTCCACCTGGGCCCAGGTCCGACCTCCTATCGCCTTTCACGAACATCGAGATAGCCCGCAATCTCGCCATCCCTCCCTCCCTCTCCGATTGTTTGGGGAGAGTTCGCAGCCATTCGTCCCCTCCTCCTTCCCTTCCCACCCTTGCATACCATTCTTCTCCCGCTCTGTACATCCGCTTATGGCCGCTCGCGTCTCTCCCAACGCCATCACCAGTCCCTGATTCCCCTCTTGGCCATTCCCACCGAGTCAGCGTGCCCTTTCTCCGCGCCCCAGCTGCCACTCTAAGCCGTACATCAACACCAGCCCCACCCCTCCAGCCTCCCGGCACGTCCATTCACAACAACGTCCTCCCCCGTCCAATTGCGACCTGCCTCGCGGCCGACCGCGACATCTCTGCCCCATCGCGTCGGCGTCCTTCTCCGTCTGCCACTGTCATCTCTAGACCGGTCTGCACAGCGAGAGCGCGCGTCCGCGCCGCCCGCATTCGCAAACTGTTTGACCAATCCGAGGAGGCCGGCCTGCGAGGCCGTAACGCCTCTGACTGTAGTTGCGATGCGATCTGGGGGGCCTAGTAAGGCCTAGTGTCTCCGATCGTATATGGGCGTCAGTGGCCCAGATTGACTGAATGCCGATGCAGATCTCCGGCGTTTGTATGCCTGTTTTCGGCGTTAGTGCCTGGAAACTTCGTTCGAACATCCATCTCGGACGCATCTCACGGTCGTTACGTAACTGCGCATAGCGTGATCTGTTCCCCCGCCCCGGCGGGCGCTCTGACGCGCTCATCCCGCCACCGCCGCGCGACGCGTGCTCCTCCACCGAGTACACTACTACTCTGGTCGCGACGCCTGCTCTTCGCTCGCGTCGACTCCAGTGCATCGCAGGCCTCGCACGCCTGCTCCTCATCGAAGCCATCTTATCAGCCTCTCTTCCCCGCCTTATGTACGCCCAACCTACACCGCAGCCCCTCCTCCTTTCTCGTTTTCCCTCACGTACACGGTGTCACGGTCGTCCAGGAATAACCACTCACCCCGGCAACAACAACCTCGCGTCGAAGTCTCCCCAAAACCTACTCCCGCGCAACGCTCCTTGGCCCCGGCCGCCATCAGGGTCGCTCTTGTACTTCTTACCCTGCACAGACTGGGCAACCAGGAGCCCATCCTCTTCAGTCCTCGCGAGTCCTTCACAGTTTCACTCCCTCCCTCGCTTGTCAGTCACCCTGGATGCCTGGAATGCCCCGCCGCCGCGTCGGCGCGACACGACTTCTGGTCTTCCCCCATCACCCGCATCTTCTTCGCCGCACTCGCATCACCACAAGGAGGAGCCTCCTTGACGTATCCAGTCGACAATGAACAATAATTGACACGACCACGCCGCACGACCATCAACGAATCATCCTTCGCTTGCGGCGGTCGCCTCTCAGAACCTCAGGTGGGCTGGTACTTACTCAACAACCAGCCCAGGCCTGAATCTTTCGAAGTTCGCGACTCGTTTCCCTGCGCGCAGCCGCCAACGGCACTGGCTCGTACGACGAGCTTCCAAGGGCTGATTATCGCGGCTTATCGTGGCATGAGCCCTGGGGACGGCGGACGGCGGACGCGGCACGCACTTCTCGAACGTCCGCTCTCGTCAGTTCTCAGTGTCGATTCGCGCGCTGCTGCTGCTTCTCTGCGCCACCGCAGGCGCTCGCGTATGCCAGTACAACCCAGTGGAAAGTTGCTAGTGTACTAGTGATTAGTGCTGGCCGCTCGGTGCGTATTATACATTCAGCAACTCAGTACTATGTAAATGTACTAGTCGGAATGTTCTTCGAATCGAACTGACCTAAAACGTCCCTCTTTGTCCATCACAGACGCGCGCGTTGCTGGAACACAAACCCCGTGGACGCCTAGACGCCAGCGTTTACCGTCCCCCATGCCAGGGTCTCATTGTCTCAGGCAGGCTGGGCAAAGTCGGCAACGCGTTTACTACACGTTCCCCCCTGGGCCCCCTCTTGGACTCCCAGCGACTCACGAGCAGCTGGACCTCCGGGCATCCGTGCACGCGCGCTCCGGGGGTGGTGTGCTGCCGTTTCGGAGTTCGGAGTTGGCAGGCGGCCAGGGTGCGGGACGGACGCGACCTCGGCGAGCCCTGGGACAATGGTACTAGTGGTACTATGTGAGTAGGGCCAGTAGGCGAGGTGCGTCCCACCCGTTCAACTCCGTTTCACCCCGAGAGCGTTTCTGTGTCAATGTCCAAAGCGTCCAAAGCGTCCAAAGCGTCCAAAGATCGTGCGTTCGCGTCGACAATTTCCCAGTGCGAACTCCGGCGGGGACGCACTCCCTGACGCCTGATGCATGACGGGCGCAGGCCACTTTTCTTCTACGCTTTACGTCTTTACGTACGGGGGGTGGATGGTGGATGTGCTGGCCACACAGACTGAATGGGACGTGTGCGAGTGTGAGATCGCCTTCCCTTCCCTTCCCTTCCCTGCGCGCCGAGTTACGACTCACGGTGACGAGCAGTAACCGTCCATCAGGCCACAGGCCACAGGCCACAGGCCGCAGTCGCTTCACTCGGGGCGCCACACTTCGAGAACGCGAAGCCTTCCCCTCGTTGCCCGCGTGCCCGTCGTCGCGCTCGAGCAGCACCAGTCACAGTCCAGATTCCATTGTGCAATCTATGCTATCACTGGCTAACGTTGGTTGGTCATCTGTGCGAGCCGGCGGGCGGGAACCGCTCGTTTCGTACACACCCGCCGACGAGTTTTCCCCGGCTGAGAGGAAGAAGGAAGGAAGAGTGGAGCGGGAGTGTCGAGGATGTCGAGGATGTCGCTGTTATGACGCAGCGCGAGAGCGTTTTGCGTGCTGGTCTGCGCTTCGGACGACGAAAATGTGCGTTGTGTAGCGTTATTGATGATTTGATGACATACATACGGGCTTGGTCACCCTTGGTGGGGTGGGCTGACCGTCCTGCGCGGCGCTGAGCGTTCTTCCTAGGTCGCGGTTCGCGACGCCTCGATGGTCCGATCTCTGGGCTCCCTGCGCGCTACGACTCCGACTTCGAGGCGCGATGGGTGTTCGAACTTTCGAATTGCAATGCAGCACCGAGTGCGAATTCGAAAGGACCCTCGCGCGAACGCGAACGTAAGTAAGTAAGCACCAGTGCTACATACCCCAGCCTCCAGGCGCAGGCGGACTGGGGGTTCTTCAGGAAGCTTGAAGCTCGATCACTTAAGGGTGGGATGACCAGCGCAGGTGAGCACTCGGCTCAAGCAGACTACCTAGGTTGATCCAGGGCTCGCGCCTGCTCAGTGCTCAAGCGCTCAGGCTGCGGCCTGCCACTTCTGCCCGCCCTTCACCTTCACAGGACACCACGTAACTCAGCGGGCTTCTCACCCTGCTCCTCGATCTTCACGCTCCAACAGCTGCAACACATCGCGGCATCGAGCCTCGAGGTCAGATGAGGCACCCGCCTCTGTACACTGCAAGGACGGTGTAGCGCCCTGACTCTCAGACTCGAGAAGACCTGGCAGTGGCGCACAAGCACGCGACCCTCGATGCCGATCTGGATTCTGGATTCTGGGGAAGCGAACCCCACAACGCCCCTCCCCCTCCCTGCCTTCCCCTCTTCCCCCATTCCTCGTCCCTTCTGGTGCAGTGTGCACACGTTCATACGCGGAACGGAGTTTGGGGTTAGCGGCACGCACACGCACAGCACGCACACGCGTCCACCGTCCACGGTTCCATACCATTTCATTTCATTCCAAGCTGCCGCACCCGCCGCCCAGGCACGCCGGGTTTCATTTGCGCTACTGCGGCAGCCAGCACTCAGGCGTTCAGGGCGTTCAGGCGTTCAGGCGGGTGCTTCTCGTCCCGATCTCATGCATGACATGATGGTGCACATGAGCTATGTAGACTCCCATACTCATCACTTACTGTATGAGCCTCAGCCGGCGGCAGCACGTCGATTGACGCAGCCAATCTCGCGGAAGAGCTTCCCTCCCCCCACGCACACACACGCTCCTTGTCCTCCGGATCCCCACAGTACGCACACATGTCCAGGTCAACTCCGACTCGGCCACGCTCTGGAGTCTGTCGTCTGTCCGAGTGTCTGATGTTGTCAAGCACCCTCGACACGCGAGAGAACACCACAGAGCGACCAATGGAACCGCGCGGAGGCGGGATCACCTGGCCGTCTTGAGTCGTTTCCCTCGTCCGCCTGACTCGCTTCCGTTCTGCGACCGCGGGCGCTCCGATGCCCGTTTTGGCCGATTTGTGGCTCGGAGCCTCCGAGCCCGAGGACGGGTCGTCAGAACTGACATGTTGCATCACTTTTTCCCCTGCGGCGATGAATACTGAGTCTTTTGGATCGTCATGCATTCATGCATCATGCTCGTCCGGCGCTGCAGGGTCCTGTCAGGGTCCTCTGGAACAGGAACGACCTTGGGGAATGCTCATCAGAAGCTGCGTCGTCCGACGTCCGTCGTCGATGGCCGACGGCGTTTGCGTTTCCTCATTTCTACAGCCTTGGCTCGAGTCCTTGAAACTCGAGAGCCTCGGTCTCAGACTGTTCACGTCGTCTATGGATGTTGAAGCGGACGCTGTATCAGTACTTATGCGCTTCGCATGGTGAAGAGGTGATGTCCAATTTTCCCTGATCATGACTCTCACGCAACTGACAATGTGCACAGAACACAAGTGCTCTTACGTCTTCAATGACACGCGGGCCCAGACCGCGACGCGACGCAACGTCGGACTTGCGTCGCAAAAGCGCCCGATGGCAGTTGGTTGGGGTCTTCTTCAACTTGTGGTCTTCCAGCGGAAGGACTCTCGACACGGAGCGCCTGACGGCATCGCATCCCCCTTCCGTCGTGGGCTTCAACTCCGTCGGCGTACCCACGCAGGTCAATCAATGTACGTGAACGTTTGAACCCCGGCTATCGCGAAGTCCGATGGCCACATCAGACTCGCAGACGTTCGCACTATGTGGAAGTGCGTCGTGCCAGGTGCCAGGTGCCAGTGATCAGGCCACAATGGCAAGAGCTCGCGTCGTGGTAGCGCACGCGGTGCACAGTGGACTCTTGAGTGGGTATGCCGGCTTCTACTCGTGCGCCGATGACAGGTTCTCATCGTAACTCCGCACGCTCGTCCGCAGTGGGGGCCACTTGGCATGGCGATGGATTCAATGGAAGGGGCTTCCCCAATCCCCAATGCTTCCTCGACCCAGGGACGTACGACGCGTCCTGCGCACCTCCGATGGATGGGAACCCGTGCGGCGTGCGGCGTGCGGCATATACATACATCAAGGGAGTAGGGTAGGGAGTCTCCATGGCGCTGCGACACGGGATGGTGGCTTCGCGCTCGTTGCAGCCACTGGCCGCACTCGCCTCCGTCACCCATCCTGCCATCCTGCCATCCAGGGTGCGGACGCCGCAAGAATGGAGCCCGACGGATGACGCAGACCCATAGCGCTCCGATTGCGGGCGGCGCGCTGGTGTCAGACTCACTCTGTCTGGTCCGAAGTCCCCCCCGCCTTATCACTTGTACTGGTTGGTACTGCGTACTGCGTCCCCGAGCGCGGTGCAGTGTCGCGCCTCTGTGCCGTGGCCGTCAATCTGCCTCGGCCACAAAATTTCTGGCCATCCCACGCGCTGTGAGGTACCTTCCTTTCGACCTTCCATTTTCTCTTGCCGTGTAGTGACGCGGGATCATTTCCTGGCAGTGTTGGGCGATTCAGTCTGCGGCTGCAGAGGGCGCGCTGATCATGGCGCTGGCGTGTCCGTCGTGGCCGCCTGCGCGCCCTGACAGTGATTTGCTCTATGCAGCGCAACGAGGAGACGCGCGATGAAAATTCTGAAAGCCGCCTCGAATGTCGTTACGTACGCGTCGAAGTAGGGATCAGGGAAGGAACGTTGCACGCTCGAGATCTCACCATCGGAGTTCCTCATCCTACGCGCGCACGGGCAAAATTGCTGGCTTCTCACTTCCACCGCCTTCATCATCATGTCAACTTTCGAGACGTCTGACCGTGGGATTGGCAAATGGTGAGCAACTGAGTCGTATTCGAATTTCGGAGTGTGTGCTTCGGCCGACGCAGGCTGCGCAGACTCGGAGAGTTCACTGATACAGTTCATACGTGACAGCTACTTATCTATGGCCACAGCCTGAACTAGGTCCTGTCCTGCGATAGCTATGGGCCCCAGGCTGGATGCACTCCAGGCACCGTCCAAGAATAGCCGGTGGTCTGCATTCACTCCTGCACTCCAGCGGGGCCTCGAAGACTCGCGGGATGGTTGCTACGATAGTACGGCAATGGTTGGCATCGACTCCCGGGTTCCCAAGCGGCGTGGCTTCAGTGCGGGTGGCAGGTAGGAAGTGGTTCTAGTTGGCAGGTTACCTTGGCAGGGAAGGATTCGCTTGTCTCGAAGCGCGATGGGGGAGACAATGGAACACGATGGGGCTTTGTTGAACGTTCTTGGTATGTACGTCGCGTATCCCAGACGTGCATGCGCGTATTGATGCTGACTATCCCGGGGCGGGCGCAGCTCGATGCGACGCGCGCGAAGGTATAGGCAAACCACACCGACGACAGCTTCCCCGGGGAAGATGGGCCGAAGTCGTTGGACGAACGCGACGGCGACGATCCTCCTCGTTAAGGTGAGCTCCCAGGTTCATGTCAAAGAGATGCTGATGGGGAGTCAAAATAGGATGAACGACTTAGGCCTGTTTGATATTCGCACACCGTTTTGGCAGTCCATATGCAGGCCCGGTTCCGCGTCCCGACGGCGTTCTCCAGGCGACAGTTGTGGCCTCGGATCGCGGAAGGCAAACCGAGCGAAGCTCGGTGGCTCGGTGCTACGCCCCCGCAGGCCCGTACCTCCGCATGTCGTACCTCAATTTGCAGATCTGTCGGTTTGGGATATAAGGCGAGCGGGTCGAGCGCGCTTTCGAGGGTGTGTTCATCCTCCCGCGAGCTCCCTAGACAAAGCGTTTGCCAACACTTACGTCTCAACGATCTGCATTGAGGCTGCAGGGGATGGATGCCATGCGTCCGGGGTTTAAGTGGCATTGCCGTAAAGCTTCGCGGTAATCCGTTCAACGCGTCATGATGAGCGGTGAGTACCCTCCAGTTGCGATGATCCTCGCAAGTGTATCTGTAGTTGATTGACTCTTGGCGCTGGCATATATTCGGCAGAACCACAGGGCGCTATGATGTACTATGTACAAGCAAACAGCGCGCTCGAGACGTGGCATGCACGCGCAATCTATCTACGCTGTTCGGTGCGGGTCCCGGACGATGCACGAGGATGCCACGGCGACGAACACGAAGTCTCCACACGCCGGGTTCATGTACCTTGCGAAGAGCGCCGACGTTTCTGCGGAGTGCTTCGTTACAACCTGCGGCTCTTTCCACGCGGCATAGACTCAGGCACTGCAATGTCTCGAGGCGAAATGCGGGGTAGGGTAATTGCAATTGTACCCCAGAGTGGAGAGTACGCGTGGCGGGATCTCCATACTACTCCTGAGCGCCGCCGGGCTATGCATGCAGCGGTGGATAGGACGACGGCGGTGCGTAATGCTTTTTCGCGCCTTGCGATACTCGGAGCGTTGTCTCAGGCTCTCATGCTTCCCCTCATGCAGATTGCTACGTAGCATGGCGCCATGAGAGGCGGCAACGGTGCCCGCACCGGTCACCGATGCTTCTGCAATACTAGGAGCACGGCCAACAGCCCGGACTGCCCATATCATGAGAAAGGGAAGGAGCGACGATCCTCCAGAAATGGCACGGTATGTCGTTAACGCCTCTTCGTCTGTTGTCTAAGCGGAACACGCCGAGTCCCAAACGAGCGAACAATGCACGTCGTACCCTTGTAGTAGGGAACGTGCGTTGACGACGAGAACGCGGTATAACGCGAACAAGGACACCATCTTGACGTGGCTCGCAGTGTTTTGTTCTCGTTTACGTTGTGCATGCACTGCTCGGGTACGGCTGGCCGAGGGTTGCGCCGACACAGCTGCCGATGACGAGAGCATGAGCAGCAGCAGCAGCAGTGACTGATTCGTTCCTCACCCCAGATCGGCCAGGCGGGACGACCTCCAGTACATCCCGTACGACGAGCACATCGTTGCACGCAGTCTCCTGGCCGCAGGCAGCCCAACTTGGATCCGTCGAGGACATCTTATCACCGTCAAGACCGCCGATCACCCGAAATGGAAACGGTCCGCACGCCCGCCTCCCACATCCGCACATCATGCATCAATCCTCGAGTGCCAGCCTCCAGCCGACGACCTCCGACGACTCCTCGACGACGGACCACGGTGATCACCGTGGCGCACCGCCTCCCCCGCGATCTGGATCCTGGATGCAGGCCGAGCCCGGAGGCAAAAAGGCTCGTAAAATTTTTTTGCTGGAATGATTTTTCGTCGGACCTCGGGTGCTCGTCCCGCACCTCGGCGTGGCGTGGCTGCTGCTGCTGCGAGATAAGCACCACTGCCAGTTCTGGCGGAAGTTCTCGCCGCCATCACGGCCCACGGCTCTTCTATCGCTAACTTTGGGGCCTAGGCTCCTTTGCGCCGGGTCTCATTGTCTCCAAGCGTGGGGTGCTTTGCTTATATGTACATGGTTTGCCCGCTACCCGTGCTGTGCGCCGCTTGCCTTGAACGGTTTACGGCGGAACGCCTCCTCGCTACGGTGCGGTTTGATAGGAGGGTATGTTCCTTCTGGCATCATGTGAGGTGTGTTCTCTCGTCCTGTGATGGCACTCACGTCCTGGGGCGGAGTATACTTGTCGCCACGGCTATGTTCCTAGCTATAGTGCGCTGAACGACCGTTCCTTTCAATGGCAGTTGGCGGTTTTCCAAGCTGTTCGTACCTGGAACTCGGCAAGCTCGAAAACAGTTTGCAGTGATTCGGCGCTGAGGGGGGCATCAAGGGTGTCAACGCGGAAGTCTGCCCACCGTGAGTTTCGCAACCATCGATGAGCTGTGTGTTCCGTATATGGTTAACCATCGGTTGACAGAGAAGCTACCGTCGGGACGCAGGAGGCGCAATTTGTACCCCGCACTGCCCCGCACACTATGGCCCTTCGGGCAATGGTCCGCGGATACTACTATGTAGCGGTTTTTACAGCTCTAGAAGACCAGGCTGCTATCCGAAGGGCGTACGCGGGTGGAGAAACGTTTGCCAGGTAGCCAAGCTTCTCCACACTCACAGCTCTACTGTCTATGGTGCTCCGAATTGAATGCGGATCGCTCCTGGAAGATTGTGCAGCTATCACAAATCTTACACGTACTTTCCGGAAGCGCGTGTGTGCATACAACAGTCATAACCCATCGTTGAGTGGACTTCGGAAGCGTGTGTCGGAACCGTACGTAGTCACATCCCCAGTGCGGTCTTGAGTCGGGAGACAGTAGCGCTTTGGTCGACTTACGGTCGTCTCCACGCCGAGTGAACTCTTTAGTGAGCGAGCGACGTTCTCCACTGTAGTGCGCCACTCTAGTTAACCATGACCCCACAGAGATCAGATCAATCCCGTGATGTCACGGTGCGGTGCATCGTCTATCCCGGATTCCCACCTTCGCGAAGAGCTCCCCAGCGAGAAGCGTCGGACACTCAAGAAGTGTGGGGCAAAGTGGTGTCCGGTACAATATGGTGTCTCCGTGGAGCGCCTCCAGCGGTGACCACTGCCGTAGGCAAAGAGCACGACTTGGCGAACGTGCACAAGTGGGGTGCCCAACAATAGGCGCAATTCATATTCAAAATCGACGGTGCTTGCCGAGCGGGACTATCTGCCAACTTCATCCACACGGGCACCTTCGCCTGCAACATTTGGTCCTAGCAACGTCAGGATTGCCTACGATGGGTACGTCTGATGTCATATCGATCTTTGGAACAGTCGCTGTACTGAGAAAGTTGCAACGGTGTGGTTCACAGGTTCTTCGCGAATCGCTTCAACCACTTCTCGATGACGATGTCCTCCTGGCACGAAGCCGCACAATGAGCCTTGACGGTGCGTCATTCCAATGTCTTCTCCGACTCACCTCGTCCCACGCAGCCTTGCCATTGAAGTTGGTCCTCTTCTTCCACTCGTCCACATACCGACGCAGTCTCGCCAACCGGGGCGACTCCAACTCGGCCTTCACCTTCTCCCCGTGCTCCATCTTCACCCAATACCCAACGCCACCCTTGACGAAGACGTTGACGAATAGGAGCGACGGGACAAAGGCGGCGTCCGCGATCGACCACTCCCCCACGACGAAGCCCTCGGGCAGCATCTCCTGGAGCGTTTCCAACATCTGCAAAGCCGGCTACCGTCGTCCTTCAAGTTGTTGATGATCCACCGTCGGGCCGTTGTCCGAGGGGATCTTCTCTTCCACGATGCTCATGAACAGGCGCGCTTTCGCGCGCCGGACGAGGTCGGCCGGTAAGAGCCCTGCGTCGGGGAAAAAGTCAACGATGAACTCGAGGATGACGAGCGACTCGTAGAGCAAGACCGAGTCAGCCGACGGCTTCTCTCCGCGGCGCATCTCCTTTGTAGACGAGAGCAGGTACCTAGGGCTAGTGAGTCTGTGCGTGTATGATATTTGACCTCGGGTGCCAGAAGGAACTGACCTTCTGTAACAGTGTTCATGGGGTCGCCGAACCACGACGGCTTTCGTCCATTTTAAAATATAACGGATAGTACGTCGCTCCGGCCTCTTCAAAAGCGAGTCGGGTCTACAGGAAACCCCGGATGTCACGCTGTACGAAGGTAGGATATAAAAAGTGCTCTGCATACCCTGAGGACATAAGGTGAAGTCTGGACCGTCACCAGCACGCACATGCACTTATGTTGTAGAGCGCGACGAGACGACTCACCGGAGATTCTTTGCGGGTGGAGGCCACCTATGGGCAACTCGAATGCTTCAAGGCTGTTGTACATTGGTGAGCTTCCAACGTTGATGTCTGTGTTGGTTGCAAGTCTCTTCATAGGGCCTGCTGTAGCGCCAATATCATTCCCGGTTCGGTCAGTGACAAAACAGTCTGCGTTTGTGTGTATAACTCCTGTCTGACGATTACCCCGATCAGCGGCCCGCGAAGTGAAGAGGCGCAGATGTAGATGTCGCAAGAATCGGACTTGGGAACTCGAGTACCTACTACCCGTGAGCCGACGAGTATCTTGAGAGTCTTTGATTATCCACATAGAACAGATCATAGCGATCCCTCGAAGATGGATCCAGAGCTTAGAGAGTCCATCTGTTTTTAGTTTTCTGCCTGGAAGAACAGCCGAAACGCCACCAAATCTGCCGTTTCCGTCTCCGTAGGTGTCGGCCCTCGGGTGGATAAGGGTTCGGGTTTCAGTCGGTCTTGCAAGTGGCCGGAGGTAGACAACGACCGGCACTGTACACATCACTGGAATATCAGCGGCCCCGCGACTTCGTATATGTGATCACTCACCACCGAGTGTCTCGTCCAGACATTGAACATCGCCGCGGCGACAACATTCAGTCTCGTTCAGCCCAGCCTTCGATCATCATCCTGCCACAACGCGTCCGCCCAGATGAAGCCCATTCTGCAGCAAAGCATCTTCGAACATTTGACATCGAAATATTGACCTTTTACGCTATATACCAAGCAGCACTAGGCGTCTGCACAAAGGCTGTAGTACATCCTTCGATATGAAGATTGTTAGATGGTATCCTGCGTAGGCTGAAAATTCAATCAATGAGTCGAGCTCTCATACTAGAATTCACTGGCGTTGTGAGCTCATCTATATAAGTATCTTCCACCTCAGAGAGAGCGTTTTGCTGTCGAATATCATGAGCGAGCGAGTGAGCGCTTGCTCGTATTCGGGTACGGATGGGCGCCTTATACTCCTTCTGTTTGCCTCTGCACAACGACGCTACATATCGTACAGGACAATCGGGATTCTACTTTTATCTGACTCTTTGGCGACACGCAACAGTTTTGCTCCAACATCTGCAACAAAGGTACTACAATAGTCCGGTCCGAGCCGGTGGCTTTTACGCGAACCGCGACGCGTTAAAGTTACACGGCCGCCCGTCGTCGACTGTGTCCGCAACCACCATCACCTCTTTCGCGCCCCCGGCAATGGACACTAATCGTGGCCTATCTGCGGTGGAGAAGATCCCTGCCGAGGTTTGGTTACAGATATTCCAGGACGTACCGCGTTCAACGGACTTGCACAGCGTGAGCGTCGCATCCCGCAGGTTTCGTGACCTCACCACCCGTGCACTCCATCGCGATCTCGTATGGATGAACGGGAAGCACGTCGCGGAAAATTTCTCTGTGTGGGAGACGAACGAAGGTATGGAGAATTCCGTCCGTTCTCTCCAGCTCGGCCGCACCGCCGCATTGGATAACTTCCTGCACAACGGCACCAGCCAAGTTACGCCAGGGCAGCTGCAGGCGATCCTCTTTGCGCGCATTCGCTTATTCACCAATCTTTCTACCCTCACATTCACGGACATGTCTATCTATAGCGGACACTTCGCTCTCATCCATGCACTGCCCCAATTGCGTTCACTCCGTTTCGATCATTGCATGTTCCACCACGATGCCGCAGAGGACGTCAACAACAAGAGTCTCCCTATTACCGAGTTGACCATGCTCAACATCCGCTCCGGGTCCAGGATACGCACACATGGTCCTCCCGTCGTGCAGATCCCAATCGCAGCCGTCCATGCGTGGCAGCAGCCAGTCCACCCGGTTCACCCGCTGGACCCGCTCGCGCGAGTTCTCTCGCTCGCCGTTGCGCAAAACCTCAGAACGCTTACCGTGGACGCGTCCGCAGACGTATTCCGCCTCGTCTTCAACGCTTCAGACGCAGAGGCACGCGGATGGACCGTGCCCGCCTCGTTGGAGCACGTCTACATCGCCCGTGACCACACGGTCGCCGCGTGGGAGCCTAACCAGCCGGCAAACTGGGGCGGCGGCGGCCACGGCGTCTTCCCCGACACCCACCTCTATCACTTCTGCACGTTGGCCACGAACCTGAGGACGGTGTCCACCCCGCTCTTTGCCTCCGCTCAGCTGACAGTCGCCCCCGAGGACCTCCCAGTCGGCTTAGAGCGCTTTGCTGCGCCGCTGGAGACGGCGCAGTTTGTTGCTGCGGTGTGCGACTTGAAGGCCCTCGGGCTGCTCAAGTGCGGGCTCAAGGGGGGTGAAGGCCTCACTGCCCTCGAGGACATTGCGTGTGTGCGCCCAGGACTCAAGATGCTGTCAATGGAGGTCAAGGCATGGGATCCTGAGGTCGTCCCCGCCGTGTCACTGCACTTCCGGGAGCTCCGCCGTCTCAAGGTCGTCTATGACAGCGTTGGCCCCGACGAGGTACGCTTGTTCGTGTTACTTTCAGACTGCGAACTCATCCCCGTTGCGTCACAGAACTACATCGTCTCATTGGCCCCTGATTTCCTGGCTAATCTGCCGGACCTGCACACGCTCGAGATGTATCGGCTCCCAAAGCACGGTGGGTTCATACCCGCGCATCCCAAGCACCTCTTTGACCCTTCGTGGGGTTCGATTGAGGAGGAGTTGCGCGACATCCTCATCGGATGGAATCGTTTCTGCCCGAAGCTCAGGAAGGTCCAGCTCGTCTCGGGATACATCATGACCCGGGCGTTCGAGGGTGCGACGTGGACCTTGCAAAAGGTCCATCGCTTGGAGCAGGTTGAGGATCTTGAGTACTGAGGTGCCCTCTTGCGGAGGTGTTCGATCCGTTGTGCTGATCTATGTACGTGCTCTCCTCTCGCATTGGTATGTTCTGTCCGATGCGATGTCTTTGCGCTAATTGTGGTCCTCGCAGCCCTGTCATTGCCATCTTACGCTATCGCTACTGCTGATACATCTAACTACATCTTGGATACGAGTACAATATGCCAATCCTGTGCGGTATGGTCCCTGATTATGATAGCGTATATAATGTAGGTTTACGAGTCTGGAATGATACCCTTGGATAGAACCTGGACACGCGAATGTCGACCCCGACGAACACCGGGGAAGATATATGGACCAGGACCATATCCACATCGCTCATACGTCTTCGTATCTAGGCAATGCCTCGGGGAAGAAGAGTCCTTGCATCTCTTGCTGCTCACGGAGGCAGGCAACCTCTTGCTGAAGTCGCGCATACCGCACGTGTATGTCTGCAAAACCTTCAGAAGACGCGTTGTCTTCCGCGTCTGCATGAGCAGGCCCTGCAGTAGCTGGAGCGGCTTTGGGTTGGCCAGGTGGACCAGGCTCGTCCGGTTCTGGTTCTGGAGTGCTTGACACGCCGTGATCAGGAAGGGTCTGCGTTCCGGGAGAGGACACTGTGGTGGGCGGGACGAACGATGGTTTCGAAGGAGTGGGCGAGGGTTGGACCTCAAGAGGGAAAGGACAGACGGTAGGTGCGTCAGAGGAGGAGTCGGCGGCAGAGCTAGCGGCCTCGGTTGCCTCGGTCGCAGACGTGCGAGCGGGTCGCTCAACGTCTCGGTCCTCTCTCAGTGGTGACGAGGACACGGGCCCGCTTCCCTCTCTATCCAGCATGAAGGTGCGACGGTACGACCGGTTCGCCCTCCCTATGCGACTGGGAGTCTCCGGAGCCTCTTCTGCCACTCCATGTGTCCCGGCCGTGCTCTTTTGCTGACGAGAGGCGCGGCGTGTGCGGCGTCGGCGCCTGCAGAAGAGAAAAAGTGCCAATGCGAGAACGGAGATGCCGACAACACCGGCGACTGTGCCGGCGATGATGGGGACCTTGGCGTTATGGTGAGATACTTGTGATGGTTCCGCCCCGAAGGTGGGAGCAGGCTTTTGCGTCTCAGAAGACTTTGCACTGGAAGTGGTGGACCCGGAGTCGCCATCCGAGGGGACGGTGTAGACTGCGTAGTCGAACAGCACGACGGATCCAGGTTCCGGAAGGATGGTAAGAGTATGGGCGACATTCGAGAGGTTCGTGTTCGAGTACACGAGCGCGTTGTACTGTACGTCCTCCCCCGTCGTGGGGGTGTGCAGGAACGAATGTCCGTCGTCCACGCCGTCGAGGGTGAACGAGAGTATCGTCTCGGTTGTGTTCGAGAGGATGTTATAGACGTACACCGCGGTGCCTAAGAACTGGATCTGTATGTACATCGACGAGCTGGCCTTGGAGAGGGAGGAGTATTCAGCGAGGTGATAGGTGTGGTCGTACGTCTGCGCCGCATCCACGCGTGTGGTACAGCTGCTCCCGCATAGTGCGCCCTGGGACCATTGGTCGGGAGGTGAGTAGTTAACGGGTGCCGTGGGAGTGCCATCGGCGTAGTCGTCGTCGATTGTACGATTGGACGCGCCTAGGATGCCTCTGGCCGTGAGTAGGAGGACGACTCCGTATAAGGGCGCACACCGGCGAGGGAGTGGCAGGGTCATCTACTCCAGTATTGCGGAGTTAAAGCTGCGTCTGTCCGTGCAGGGTGAGGTACGATTGGAGGTGGAGGGAAGAATCTCACCCACGGTGTCGACAGGCGGATATATGTAAGTCTCAGGGACCCGATGTTTGTTCGGATGCCCCGCCCAGCGACCTCGAGGACATAGCGCGGCTTCTATAATCATTGACCAGATCATCCAGTGAGCGCCAGATACGATGTCAACCGGAGTCCAGCTAGAGCAGCTCCCGTTCACTCTTGATCGCAGTGTGCGTGCACTGGTGAACATGTCTGAAAATGATAGGCAAATCAAGCAAGGAATGAATGAGCCCCTACCTGCGTTCGAGTCTTCAAGCGCAGATGCCCAGGCGCGAGTAAAGGTGGAACTTGAAGAATGACAGCGGCTACCGAGGCCCGTTCTCACCCTGCCGCAGATCCGTATGGAATGGGCCCGACCGCGGCGGAAATACAAGCTACCGACAATCGAGTCCCGTCAAGTGGACTATGACTGTATTTCAGGTCGATACTAGCAGCATCAAGTATGAGTAAGATGAGACAATGGTATACACGCACAAGAAGGACTGACAGAGCCTACAACCAGGTTACAACACAAGAGAAGTAGACTCGGTAGCATCGTACTGCGCGACTGCTCATTACAAGGACATCTGGGACCGGGGTTACGAAGCACCCCATCAGCGAACTCGGAGGATAGGTCGGATCTTCGCCTGATGGACAGTTGGCGTGAGCAAACTGGGAAGATCGAGACGCACAGCCGCACTCACCTACGCGTGGTCGTAATGTGGGGGAGCATCCTGGGCGAACCGCAATCTGTCCACCTCCTCCTGCAGCGCCGCCAATTGTGCAAAGATACTCGAGTTCCCAGTCGACGCTGTGCGATCCCAGGAACCGAGTGTTGTAGTGGTGCCAGGAGTCGTGGGAGATACGTCTCTCTCGTGCGGGAGAGGCGGCAGAGCGCGCGCATAGTTTGTTGGGGGGCTGGTAGGCGACTTCTGACTCGGGGGTCTGGATGGACTGAGCAACTGCGAAGAGGCGATGGCCGACTCCCTAACCTCCGTGGGAGCAAAGTAGACTGGTAGGTTGGAGATAGAGGGGACGCGCATGGGAGAGGAAGGCGCGGATGAGTACGAGGACGTGGAACTGACCCAGCTGGTGAACCGCGACGGCCGCCCTGAGGAGCTCGACGGTGGATGCTCCGGGTTCCCTATGAGAAGCACACTTGAACCTGACTCCGGGATAGGGTTCAGGTGATGCTCTGAGTCGGAGCCGTCCCTCGCATTGCCCGTGTGGAATCCTCCGTCGTCCCCCTTCTCTGCCCCAACGTCAAATGAGGTAGGGAGATTGGGTGTCCTCTTGCGGAGAACGAGAACGAGAGCGGCAATAAACGCCAGCAGCCCGATACCGCCGATTGTCGCACCTACTATGAGGCCAGTTGGTTTCGTTGAGGACCGTGCGGTAGAGCTAGGTGCAGATGCATCGCTGGGGGTCAGAGATGAAGTGACGCCACCAGTGAAGAGGCTCGAAGTGGACGAGGAAGGAATAATAAAGGGACTTGGAAGCTTGGTAGATGCGAGCACAGTCGTAGAAGTGGAAGAGAAAGATGAGGTCGACCCTGAGGTCGACCCGGTCGATTGGCGGGAAGATGTAGTGTCTGAGGAGCTAGAAGAAGTCATGGACATGACGCTTGTGGTGGTCGATGTGATGGTGGTAGTGGTGTCATCTTGGGATATCGAAGTGATGGTGGTAGTGACGGGAGCCGGGGCAGAATTTATGTTTCCCTCTCCCTGCTCAGGGACGGTGAAGAGGATGAAATCGAAGAGGATGACGGAGTCCGGGGTATCTGTCGCCTGCATCTTCAGCGTATGCTCCGTGTTATCCAACCCATCCCGAGAGTACACCACCGCACTGAACACGGGATTCGGGCTACCCGACGGAGTATGCAGGAACGTCCCATCCTCCGTGCCATCGAGGGTGAACTGCAAGCTAGTTGTTGTCGAAGTGTCCAAATTCGCGTTCGCGAGTACATTGAACACGTACACGGCCGTCCCTGTGAACTTCACCTGCATGAAGCGGGGTTGCGAGTCGGTTGTGTGATGCGACGTATCGTGCCACGTCCCGTCGAAGGTCTGCGAGGGATCAAGTTTGACCAGGCAGCCGCTGCATGTCGAGCCTTGGGACCACTGATCGGAAGGAAAGTAGGTGACCTGCGGGTCTGCGTCGTCGATGGTGCGGTTTGAGGCTGCCAGCGCCCAATCCGCTCGTAGGAGCACAAAGATCAGGCAAGCGCATGTCCACCATGACTCGCGAGTTGCCTGAACCATCTGGAAAGGAACGGTGTTGAAGGGCGGGTTGCTGTAAAGGTGGTGGTAAGGAGTGTGAAGTGAAAAGAGCGACGGACGAGACGTGGGACGCACTGTCGCGAAGGCGGGTGGACATGTCCCGCTCACTGCCATATGTATGATAGGGTTCCAGGCCAACAGGGGTTGGATACAGAACTCATGAGAGGGTTCTGCAGATGGTGATGAGATGGCGCCCTGTGACCACCACATGAGTTTTCCCATTGTGTCCAGCATGAGTACTCCCCATGCGGCGAAGGTTCGCGTTCAGTTTGCACTATAAACCACACTTGAATACTATGAACTCTGACTGCGCTCGATGTACTTCCGAGGCGTACTTACTGTGCATCGACTTTGTGCGGGAACAAGCCAACATCATGATGATGATGCAGATGGAGGAAGAGAAGAGGAAGTACAGTGGACGGTAAGTTCAGAGCCACGTGGTCGGGGTCGACGGTCCGGCATGTAGGCGCTTGTAGCACTGTAGTCTGTACCCCTTCTCCGTCTGTTGCAACCGCCATCGTCTCAGCCTGTGCTAGTACACCCACTTTTATTGTTTTGTCGTGACTCCTGGCTTGACTGACTTGTTTCCCGACCTTCTACTATCGGTTGTTTTGTGCCCACTGCTCGCTAAGGTCGTCAGTCAACTCGCAAGAACATGCCGGACGCTCTCTGAACAGTGTCTCATGATGCTAGCACAATAATGAAGAGGCTTGGAATGTCGTATGTAACCAGTCGCTCATTACTCTGTGCTTGCTGATTAGCTCTGGATTGCTAGCAAGGCGGGACCAGTGTAGCACGTCTGTCCACAAACCATCCAACTGCCAGCGACATCCCCCCCATTGCCGAGCCTGAGGTAGCCTGTTCGAATCATTCAATGATTTTCAACGCCATTCTGTCGCATGTAAGCTCTCCCTCGCCGGCCACCATCTCGATAAGCCCTAGCTCGGCTTTCCGAAAAGGTCAAGCGTTGTTGCGCTTACGCACTCCTTTAAGGCTACGACTACATATTAGATAGACAACCGACCCGCTCCACGCACCTCTCCTGCGGTGGTCGTCCTCAGGCACCACGGGGCAGCTGCTCGTTAAACGGCAAGCGGCCTGTCTTCCTTGAAGGTCTAGGTCGTGTCTCTACGAGTAGTATCCTACAGATCCACCCACAACTTCAATCTCACCGCTTCTTAAATACGACCATCGCGTTAGGGTCAGGTACGATCGCAATACCGAGGTGGACATTGGCAGGTCTCCCGGTTGACTTGTCTTGCAACTCCATATCGTAGTTCATGAGCAGGTAAGCCAGAATTATCTTGAGTTCCATGGCAGCAAAGAACCTCCCGGGGCTGTCAACAGGCAAAACATGAATCCCCAGGTCTCAGAAGTAGTCTCGAACGCAAGCACTGACCAAGCATGTTTTCCGCGCCCGAAGGCCATGTACTCGTCGGACGTGTTGACGAATTGGTGCCGCGTGCTCCCGGCGTCCTCGCTATCCGAGAAGCGGAACGGCTTGAACTCGTTCGCCCCTTCGTACTTCTCTTCGTCGTGGTGTGGGGAGTAGCTCGGGACAGCGAGAAGAGTCCCAGCGGGGAGGAACGTCCCGTCGGCTAGAGTAATGTCTTGCATGGCTCGCCGGGTCATGCCCACTGCAGGTTGACTGTCAGGACGTACTCGTACACATTGGCACAAAATTGTCACTCACAGATGTTGATTCCATTGAATCTCTGGGATTCCTTCAGGAAACTATCCATCTTCGGCATCTTCTCCAGGAACGTACGTTTCCAACCTTCAGCTCCCAGGGCTGCTTTCACCTCGTCGCGCAGAGGCGCCACAAGGCTAGGGTCGGCGAGAATATGGAACAGCGCATGAACGAGACTCTGAAAAGAATTTGATGAGTCCTACGATGGACAGGCTGTGACCGGAACGTCTTACGCTGGACGAAGTGTGGAGGGCGGCGAAGTTCTGGAGTTGCAGACGGGTGGCGGCCATCTCGACAGTCATGTTGTTGCGTTTGCTACCCTCGTTCAGGAGCCACTGCAACATATCATCCTGCAGCCGAGGGGGGTCGTGAGGGTTGAATGCAGGAAGCATGGGTTATTGTCTTACCGGGAGCTCGGCGCCGTCCTTGCCCTGCTCTTCCATGAGGCGGATGCGCTTACGAACGAGAGGCGCAATGAGGGCTGCCATCCTGCGGATGTTGTCCGCCGGCCCCGTTGCGATGTAGCGCGAGGCGAAGCTGCAAGCGTAACATATGAGACACTGATAGGCTCTAAGACCGCGAAGCACGTACCCCCGCATTCTTTCTGGGAACAAGTTCAGAGTAACCCGTGAAGAGGTAACATCAAGAGTGAACATGACCGCCGCATCCAAGTATGCAGCATCCCGACCTGCAGACATTGAGACTTCAATGCGGGTCTGGCAGAGCATCTCAATACTCACAGAGGGGTAAGCTGACGAATGTACGAGACACCACCCTCGCGATGATGTCTAAGATTGCTTTGCGCCCGGGCAGTGCTACGTTATCTGAAGGCGGCCCATCAGCTGTGGGCTGATATAGACATAGCACGAGGCTAGCGCACCGCCCGGCTTCACGGGTAGAATTTCGTCGCAGACGACCGCCAGTTCGTCAACCGTCGACGAGAACGCGTTGTCCAACTTCCGAGTCAGCTTCTCGCGGATGACAGTGATGTGGTACGCGTCTTTGGTCGCTTCTTCGGGAATATAGTGCTTAAGCTGTGTCAACTGCCGGTTCGAAGTATATGTGGTTCAGCGAGCTGTCCGCGGAGGAGCACGGACTTGACCACTCACGAAGAGCAGCCCCTCCATCGAGGATATCACCGACTCCGGAGCCTTGCGGACCTGGTCAACGAATTCGGGCCCATTGAGGCACACCAGCCACTGGTGCAGCATGGCGACTTTGAACACTGAACTGCCGTACTGCGGGCGTAGTAACCGTCAGCGCCTGAGCATGGCGAGTCCGCATTGCCAGGGCACCGACCTTGTTGTATCCTTCTTGCACCATCTCATGCGAGTGCGTCCTGAATCTGAAGCCTCCGATGTAGGACAACAGCGGAGCGGATGGACCGCCCGCGGTGGGGATGGCGTTCAGCTGTCGACATGTAAGTCAGGGCCTCATGCGGAAGACAGCGGTAAGAACAAACGGGATCCCGTTTCCATCGCCACAGGCAGAAGAGCACAAGAAAACCAAGCAAGGCGTATGCATACAGATTCGGTTCGCCCATGTCGAGTGTGAGCTACAGCGGGGATTGCAGAGGTGGCCGACCTCCACCATCGCGATGCCTATTCATATGGGTCGGGCTTGCAGCGGCTACGAGTAAGTTCAGTACCAGTGTCAGCATGCCGCACGATTGGCGATGACCACGAGATTTGTACGTGTTTCAGTGCAAATCGCCGAGACAGACGGCGTACCGCTGGCCAGTAGGAGCGCGTCATTTGATACTCAATGGGGTTACGAGGAACAGACTCTTACCATTATTTGACCGCGGAAGAAAGTTGCAGAAGAGGAAATGGTACGCGGCTGAGCCAACGGAGCTCTGCGGCGGTTGTGGCAGAACTATAGTTGTCGGCGATATGTGGCGAAACTCGAACTTATCATACAACGGCGGACGCACACGTTACATGGCCAGTGTGAATGCATATGGATGTGGTGCATACTGGGCGTAATACATGCATGAGAGGCCTCTCCAACGACTCGGCGTACCCGTCCCATAATGCCGCCGAAGCGGCCCAGATGGTGGAGCGCATACCACTATTTCAGCTTCTTCTTGCTAAAGGATGCATGACAGCTCAGTAACACGTAGATATAGGTTACGATGCAAGGAGTACGCACGGGCGGAGCTGAGACGAGTGGCCGCATCCCCGCTTGCGGCAGTTGGTCGCACGGGGAGGAAGGCGGGCGTAGCACTTGCGGCAAATCTGCTTGTCGCAGTTGTATTTTGATGCAAGCACCTTCAGCGAGGGCTCGATGATACCTCCACGGAGACTTGCGAGAGCAATTTAGGACTTGAGGGACAAGGACATGATACAAGGATAACTCACCGGAGCACGAGGTGGAGGGTGGACTCCTTCTGGATGTTGTAGTCGCTGAGGGTGCGGCCATCCTCAAGCTGCTTGCCTGCAAAGATCAGGCGTTGCTGGTCGGGGGGGATGCTGAGGGTCGAGCACAGCGGTCAGCCTTTCGTCGTGGACAGTGCGTAAGAGAACGCACCCCTCCTTGTCTTGAATCTTGGCTTTGACATTGTCAATGGTGTCGGAAGACTCCACCTCAAGGGTGATGGTCTTCCCCGTGAGGGTCTTGACGAAGATCTGCATCTTCACGAACGGTCAACGTCGAGAATAGGGAGCTTGAGGTCGGCGAGACTTACGGTCGTGACTGTCGGCGTAAGAGCCTGGGAACCGACTGTATAGCACAAATCCAGGTGGCTGACTTTAGGGCAGGTTCACTGTCATGTGACCAGGGACATCTATACCGAAGCGCGCGAAACTTTGGGATGTTCCTTCCTGACTTCCTCGAAGTCCTTCTTGTCTTACACCTACCTGCTGAGCTTTCTCATGTTTTGCTGTTCCTTGCTGGCTCCACGACATGCATTGGCCTTCGGCACGATTTCTGTCGAGTTGGCCATGAAGATGTACTGAAGCTGACTTTCGGATAAGCGCGTCATGGTGAGTTGCATGTCCTCTCACCTCTTCTTCGAGATGAGAAATTTACTCAGCTCACTTCGAACCCAAGTGGTTATGAGAATCTACTTTCACGTTTGTTAGACTCCTGATCTGTTATTTGGTTGTTTGCTCCCGTTGTTGCGACGAGTAGCTGACACGTACCTCCTCAGATTGTGCACCGACGCAGTGACTCATATCCGCTTGATATTCAACGCTGCTCAAGGTCAGTCCTATACTCGGAATCTCGATGCGTCTGCCTTTTGGATGAAATTTCAACTTCTTGACGTGCTACGGCGCAATGGAGGTTCGTCCTTTTGGACCCATTCAAGTCTCTGAATTGTTATTCTCGTGTGTCAAATTCGAGCTGCGACTTCGTGCTGACTATCATTCTCGCAGATGGAGAGTCGTGATGACGTGGAGTCCACCGGTACGTATGTCAACCTGTCTCCATTGTAAACTACCTCATCTACCCCCTGTATCGTACATGTACTTCTCAATCTAATGAGCATTCGCTTTACCCTTTGACGTCGTGTGCAAAGTGTTTCCCACAAATCGATGAGATGTATCTGTGGTCAAGGTGCGGGCTGGTGCAGCCGGGTGGGAGGCCAAGAGCCAATTAGGAGGGCCGGGAGAGGCAAGTCGAGCAGCGGGTTGCCTCTGCCGCTGATGATTTGGAATCACGAACGTTCTGGGCAAACGCTGGACCAGCGTATTTCTACGTCGGTCGTTCGATATGTCTTCCAGCAGCTTGCTACCCGTGTCGAATCCCTCCAGCTTCCTCAATCCGGAGTGCTTCGTGGTTTCTGCCGGTGCGGGGCCCGGCATCACCGTACGGCGCAGGTACAAGTAACCGAGTCGCTGATTGCGTATCTTGCCTATCTTGCACGCTTGGACACGTCAGTAGCACATTTCGTGGCGCCGTCAGGATGTCCAACTTCACGCTCGTCGATCCCAAAGGATGGGACTGCGATCTTCAATCTGTCAGTGTTGTTGCTGTCTAATATCGGGATTATGAGCCGAGATGCTTTGGTTGTCACTAGGTATACTCGGCGTACATGGGCTACTTCCAGCTACACAACGTGCCATGGTGAGTGATTGACAGTTGTTTGACATCAATTGCCTGGCTTAATCACTCGTTTCGTAGGTATGATCGATCATGGGGCGTGTTCTTCGAGTCCTTTGAGGAGTTCTTGACCTTCTCATGGCCCACGATTACTGCCACCGATACATGGACCGGCCGGGCGCATATAGTGGTCCGAATGTCATCAATAGGCGCGTTTCTCAAGATGCTCAAGACAAGGTAGACCAGAACGCCACGATGCCGCGAAAGACGGACGAACCTGATCTTCGATCTCACTCCACACTGTAGATTTGGGGAAACACTGCCGATGGTCGAAAATATCCTCCGAATCACCCCGTTTGAGACATCCCAGCGCCACCTACGTACCATCACAGACATGGCTCAGTACAAAAAGGTTTTTGCGACGTTGCCCGCAGTCGTCCTTGCTGCGCTCAAGATTCGGGTCCGGAACGGCGAACCCAAGGCCATTCGGGAACTCTGGGCTTCAAAGGACAAGACATTTCTATCCCTCGACTTCGAATGGTCTGAGCGAAATGTGTCGTCATGCATAGAGTGGGGCTACTGTGCTGTACGCTGTGGTCATCTGGACACGTCAGTATTCAGTCCTGTTTGACTGCCCTACCACCCACGCTGACACGCATGTCCACACGGCGTTCACAGAGTAGGGGCATGGCCGCCTGATCCTGAACCCAACTATAGGTGAGCGGCTGCTGCCGGCTTCTGCGTTCGCAATACATCGGACTTACGGGCCACCGTCCTAGACGTGGGCACTACATTGTCACGGAGTATGCGGACGTGCACAACAGGATGAAGCCGAGCTACCCTTGGGCGGTGAGTCCGCCTGTCACACGAGCTCCATGTGGATGCACACGCTCACCTTCATTCAAAACTTCTGTGTGGCAGTACGCGGTGAGCAGACATTCTCCCGATGTCACTGCCTGGCTCCGGATTTGATTTAGGTCCCATTCAGTTCGGTGAAAGCCAGGTAATTTCGAAGAGCAAGCTACCGCAGATGGTACAGGCCATCGTCAGGTATGGACGTCCCTCGAACGTGCTTGCCAGTTCGTTGTATTGAACCCTTCACGCCGCCGCACTGCAGCAGCTTGATCAGCCCTGACTCCGAGACAATCCCCAATACACTCGTCTTGATTGCCCATGGTACCACAGGCGAGCTCCGGCGACTGGAGGAGATGAAAATCAGTAAGCAGCACGACACAACGTCCCTTCGTTTCTCTTCTCTTCTCTTCTTGTGCCTGTCGCCCCGTTTTCCAACCATCACACCTTCACCGAATGCACATCGCCACGCACTAACCCCGTTCCACAGAACTCCCGCACAACCTCCTCATCATCGACACGATGGCCTTCGAGCGACAACTGTATGCCTCCGGCCTGCGCGGCGCGATGCAAGAACCATCCGGCCGTCCGCGCGAGCAAGGCTCGAGCCTTTCCCTCCCTGCGCTCCTCCAATCGCTCGGCGTCGATGTCCAGCGGATCCTGCACAACGCGGGAAACGCGGCGTTCATGGAGCTTCTCGGCCTCCAGCTCCTCCTTGACCCGGACACGAAGGTGCCCCCACTCAAGTCACCCAACGGCATGGCGGCGGCCATGATGCGTAGCCCAAACCGCAGCCCGGCGACCCCACCGTCGATCGCGTTCATGCCCTCGCCTGCGGTCTTCCCGCAGATGGGGATGGGGAACATGGGCGTCATGCCAGTGGGCATGATGCCGTTCCCAGTGGCAGGCGGGCTCTCCCCGGAGGTGTTCCACGAGCCCTCGGGAAGTAGTCGGACGTCGTTCTTCCCTCAGCAGCGCTCTATCAGCGACCACAGACTGCAGGTATCGCCGAACGTCGCGATGGCCACTGGGGGTCGGCTCCCTGGGAGGGCGCGGGTGAACTCCATGAACTCTATGAAGAACTCGGTGAACGAGCTGGGCGAGCAGCTCGGAAACCTGCAGCTCAAGAGCAGGTCCGCGAACTCGCGCACCCCTCCGAACCTATGAGCTGCGAAGTTCGTGGACGATTTTGCCGTCGGTCATGCATTCATCGCTCAGGACGTTTATCCCTGTTCTCCCTCCTTTCCCTTCCTTCATGGACAATATGGACTGAGTATGGTACAATCTGGGACTTTGTTACGTGCAACACCATCGGTTAGCCTTTACGGACTACGCCAAATACGTTTTTATCCATCGATACACCTCCAATAACGAATACATATCCATGCCTGTGCCCTATGTACAGCTCTAGACGACACTGTAGGCTTCGACGCTCACGGTCGCATCTTCCGAGTAGACGACGTCCTCGCCGTTGTCGACCCGCGTGACGCTCGCGACCTTCACGCCCGCGATGCTGCCCTGCGCGATGAATGCAATCTTAACGGGGAAGAAGACCCCCGCATCGTCTCCCCCAACGGAGAACTCCATCGAGCCAGACCGTTCCTCAGCGTTGATAAGGGGGATGTTCCAATCGAGCGAATGACTTGAGGAGTTCAGCTGCCATTCTCCAGAATGCGAAGAGACAGTCGGGTATGATCCGTCACTGGATTCATCGGTTAAGCACCCGGCCGGTGAGTTATGGACAAGGAACTGGGGTACATACGGCAAGGGGATGGAGATCACCACATCATGCAGAGTGACGTTCTCGTTCTCCAGCTCGTACTCGATGTTGACATCGCACGTCCCATCATTGGATGGCGTGGGCCAGCAGTTGACTAGTCCGATGCGTCCCACGTTAGCATGCGCGTTCAGGTCCCAACAGAACGGACAGAAGGGATGGATCAGTTAAGACTCACTCGACAGGGGGACGTACGTCTCGTCCTTCCCGGCATATCTCCACTTGAGGACGGCAAGCGGTTGGCCGATGGGGAAGGAACGCGAAGCGTCCTTGAGCGCGACAATGCGATCCCTGTTCGAGACGAACTTTCCGACGTTCGGGTGCTGCTTGAATTGGAGCTCAGGGCCATAGGTTGCAGGTGCAGGGGCCAGCGCGAGCTTCACGCGGCCGAGAGCGGGGTCGGAGATTTGAAGGTTCATGTCTCCACGCAGCTCGAGGTGGTTCAGGCCACCTTCCCGCATGAGCTCTAGCGATAGGAACTCCTTGATGACAACATGGACGCTACAGAATGGTCATCAGGGACAGGGACATTTCTGTCAGAGATGATTTGAACCATACCTCTCCGCCGTCACTGCTGGCAAGCTTCCGCGCTCGCTCTTGTGAGCAACATGGATAGGTTCGGGTGTGTTCGACACATTCGGGGTTGCAGGTGCGGACATATCTTCAGACAGCAATGCTTCTCCGCCAAGTGCGTCAAGTAGGGCTGACTGCTGCGTCTTTTTGGCACCGAGCTTCATGCCACTGCCCTTGAAGGCAGGCGCGCGAAGACTCGACGGTGCAGGAGAGGCCGTGCGTACGGGAGTAGGGGCATTGTATTCGCGCTGGGGAACGGGTGCATAGCCGGAGATGCCACCACCAAGGTAGTTGCCTCCGGAGGGGCCTCCGGCTGCAGCGCGTCGTTGCTGCTCCCGACGCTGCATCTCGAGCTGCTTGGCGCGCCGCTTGAGCTCCTCCTTCGCCTCTGCCTCCTTGTTCTGTTTCCCCAACCCATCTCTGTCAAACGCTTGAAGGCGCATACATAGAGGACTACACGCACCCGAGCGATGATATCTTGGATCTTCTCCTCGTGACTCTCCATCTCCAGCACATTGCGCACCTGCATGAGGTTGACCTGCTCCCTGTATCCCATGCTCACGATCTCGTCAAACGCGCCCAGCAGCTCGAATGCGTTCTTGATGATCTCGCGCTGTTCCGCACTCCTGCACATGTCCGAGACCACGCGCGCGAATAGGTGGAGAGTCTCGATGTCTTGGAGGATGTTGGATGCCTTGTTCGTGATGAGGAGAATGTAGAGGTCTTCCAGGGGCTGGTAGACATAGCGGACGTCGGCAGTTTCAACGGACGTGTGTTGTGTGCCCGTTGGAATGAGTTTCGGGAAGGACGCGAGGAGGGACTCTATGCGTGCTCTTGACATGTCGCGGAATTGGCGCGAGATGACGGCTACGAGTAGCTTGAGTAAGTATCTTCCTCTCCACAATATGCCATGACCGTACCCTTTCCGCCCTTCGTGCATATTGAAGCTGCGAGGACGACCTAGCAGAAAGTCTCATCAAGATGCTTGTGATGACTTCCCCCGAGACATTGCATACCATTGCAGATTGCTTGCTGCGCGAGGAGAAGAAAGTTCAAGAGATTCAAGTGTTGCCAAGCACCCGTGCGGCAACGAGTAGGTCGTTCTAGATGGCAGTATGAAAGCGGGATCTCGTCGCGGGCGTTCTCACAGACGCGACTCGAAGCGAGCGACGTGTCTGCACTGCCCGGCGCTAAACGCTCATATGCTCTCCCCGCCGGCTGCGACCACCAAGTCTGTGTTGGCTCTCCCTCATTCACGATACACATGCATAGCAGTACAGGATGAATAAGAGTACTGATGCAGATATTGTCTACAAGACGAGGAAGGGCAGACTTTAGCAGTACGTGACCTAAGTCCTACGAGACCAAAATCATACTAGCCCACTTGTTCCTACGTGGTTAAATGCGTTGACGAGAGTATATTGCCCCGACAGCCCTAGCTACCACCTATCCTTGAAATCTTACAAAGAACAGACGTATTATTCCAACATCTCATTTCACAGCTCACTCAGATCGAGGTTGCCGCAGCAAGAAGGAATCTTGAGGCCATCGCGGCACATTCGTGATCAGAGTTCGTAGGCCGGGCCAGTGAGGTGACCGTGCCTTGAGCGGATATCCCTCGGATTCCCATGGAGAGCCGAGGAGAAGCCGCCGCCGCCCTACATCGAAAGTCCATAGCCGGCACCGTGGGCAGCCAATAGATGCCGAAGGCACATATCGACCTCCTGCCACGAACCACAGAAGGACACCATGCTGAGTGAGAGACGTACCGCATGGACAGCACACACGAGCTCTCCCGCGATCCTTTCTGCGCTGCAAGGAACCATCAGGGCGTGTCTGCTTCAGACAGCTGTCTAACTCCTTCGAGTGTGCAGAGCAGAGACTGAGATACACGCTTGCAGTTGGCCAGAATACACAGTTCATTCCCGAACCTATACTTCTCTAGTCGCACCGTAGATCGTCCTGCCATACTGCACCTGTCAACTAAACAACACCAGGCACACCTCAGGCGAACATGGGGTCGATTCTCCCAAACGTGTCGAGCGCAGGTCGCCCGTACGACGACTGCGAACATAGAAAGGACAATTCCATTCAGTCATACGGCCGGCAGAAGGGGGGGAAAGACGACGCACGTAGGCTTCAGGTTTGTTGCCAAGAATCTTCTCCACCTTCTCCAAGATCGCCGGTGTCAGCTTTGGGATCACGTCCAACGCCTTCAGATTGTCGACGACCTGCTCCGGCTTCGAGGCCCCGAGGATGACCGTGCTCGTGTTAGGGTTCGCGGCGAGCCACGCCAGCGCGAGGTGCTGCACTTTGCATCCGAGCTCTGGCAGAGACAAGGTAATGATTATGATCAACGCGAGTAAGGCGCATCCGGTACGAGAACCGGGAGGACGGCATCGTGTCCGGGTGGATGGCACGACTCATACCTTTCTCAGCGAGCTCTGTCAACGCTATCACTTTCTCGATCTCCTTCTGGCCCTCAGGGCTCTGCAGCTGCGCAAGTCTCTGCTTGAAGAAGTCGGCATGCACCGCATACCTAGAGTCCTCAGGGACACCTTTGTTGTACTGCAGATGGCGTGAGCTTGCACGATCGCCACATGCACAACACATGCAGAGAAGCAAGCGCACCTTGCCAGTCAGAAGACCTCTCGCCAGGCCAGAGTACACCGTCGTTCCGATGGAATACTTCCTGTACAGAGGGCTATGCATCCACCCCGCATGGACGAAGGTTCAGTGACCGGAGCGCGAGAAACGCGGGGTTTGGGCTAGCACACTCACGCATACTCCTTCTCCGGCCGCTCACGATGGAACATGCTGTGAAGAGCATCAAGATGAGCAAACACGGGCCCATACGGCGGGTTGGGTACGCACTGATGCTGGCACTGCTCAGCGATTGGAGCGATGAGGCCCAGCTTCGACGCAACATCTAGAAGGTGGAGAGGGCGATGGTCAGCCCGGGGAGACCGCAGCGAATCGGGGACCAGGGCAGCCGGACGCACGGAAGGCTTCTTCGATCTCTTGCGCAGACCATTCAGACGTGGCCCAGTAGAAAGCCTGCAGAAGCAGGCAAGCATGAGCGGATGGTGAGAGAGCCGCGACGATTATGGGCGCACTGCACCCGCACGCTTCGCCCTCGCGCCGCCGCGGTTCGAGGATCGAGAACGCGCAGGGTGCAGTGGCCGATTGGATGCACGTACCCAGCCTTGGTCAATCACATAGTTGAACGCGCGAACTATCTCCTCCATAGGAACTGCGGTGGCGACCGTGAGCATTGAGGCGAGGACGCGGGCGGCGTACACGTAATGCAAGACACACTGACCAGAGTGGTCGGGGCGATGCGCGAAGATGACATCCACGTAGTCCAGCTGCAGGCGTTCAAGACACTTCTTCGTGCCTTCGATGATGCTGTCCAGGTCGGCGGTGATCCACTTAGTTATCGGAACAATCTCGAGACATGGCGTCTCGAACGAATTCCGCGAGTATATTGCACTTACTGCTTCCTTGACAAGCCCATATCATTCGGTCCTTTGCCGCCCCAGAAAATCTTGGTCGTAATAACTAGGTCGGAACGTTTCACATCGAGTTCCTTGAATACACGGCCCCTGGTTAAGTTAAGAGTTAGTTATCCACCCGTCAGACCGGTATACACCAGGAACTTACATTTCGATTTCCGCCTTCCCCGAAGCATAACCTTCCGCAGTGTCGAACCTGAGAAGCATCCGTCAACCACCTTGAATTCGTTGCCCAAAAGCGGAATGGACGGCCACATACATGTTGATCCCATGGTCCAGAGCGGTCTTTATGATTTCCTAGGTTCCGAGATACGACAGAAGTTAGACTCAAGCTTGCAAGTCCGCCTGATCTGCAGGCACGACAGGTCAACGACATACCTTGACAGGGTCTCCGACGACGGTCTCGCCATAGGTTAGCCCTTCAGGTCAATCCATCATCCTGTCAGCTCCAACTCCGACTCATAGAAGTCCCGCTAGCCTGGCGTTACAACTAGCGCAGGAATGATGTTCACGTACATGCGCCCAGCGAGAAGACGGGAACGCGGAGACCGCTCGGGCCCAGTCTCCTGAACAGCATATCTTTCGGCTCGTACGTGTAGGACATCTTGATGTGTAACTTGACAGGGATTTCACTTGAGACTTCAGAGATTGCTGGAAAACCAAGAGTGATCTCGGTTCAGACGCGGTAGGTTCGCCTTGAGCTCTTGGGGACGTCGTGCGTCGCGCAGGGGCTATTGTTATCGGCTTTATAGCAGCGCGTGCCCGAGATTGTGCGTGCGAGGCCGCCGATGCGCTCACGATGGCGAACTCGGGGTCCCGCTTTACCCCTCGCCATTGGGCGAGACCGCTGCCGGGCCGGATCCGACGATTAACTGCCCACTGGGGTCGCTAGACTCGGCCAGTTGTCGGTCACCATCGAGTGGGCCCGCTGCTCAGTCAGCAACAAAAAACTTATCAGTATTCTCAGGTGCAGGAACGCAGGAACGATGTGTGGCTGGATCGACGGCATCGTGAAGTCTGGTGGGAGAAGAACGGAAGTACGTCTCCCATGTTCTAGCGTCACGGGTGTCGTCAATTGTTCACGAGACACATTGGTGGCACCGTGCATGAGTAGGAGGCCAAAGGTCTTGAGATAACTAGCGCTTTCCCGTGCCCTTGCCACGGAATTGGGCAAAGAGTGTGGACGTCTTGTTGTGAGGTAGACAACATCGTGATTCGTGAATGCATTTCCAAGAAGATGATACGTCAGCGTAATGACTCAAGCAGCGCCGGTGCCACCACGACCAGTGTGCGCAGCAAACTTCCCACTCAACACCGTCCTCGACCCACCACCAAAGACCGCCTGCTCATCATCGCGAGAGATCATGTTGTTGGTGTCCTGGTCCTCGCGGTCGACGTTGTCACGGTCACGCTTCTTATTCAAGCTCTTCTGCGAGTTGGAGCCACTGCCGGATGCGTGCATGGAGGTCGGCTGACCCCAGTTGGGTGGGGTCATTCCAGGCCCGGACAGCGACGCACCCATCGGCTGCATGCTGTTATGCAGTCCTTGAGTGGGCGATTGAGGGACGCCGTGGAAGATGGGGACCTGGCCTTGGAATGGAGCTGTGGCTCCGTATCCCCCTCGGGACTGCTGAGCGCCACCGGAGGACGTTGGCGTAGCCGGGGCGCCCTGAGCAAAGGCACCACGCCGACCTGCTGGTTTTACCGGGGACAGACTTGCGACTAAACAGCAATGATATAAGACTGGGGAAGGATCGAAAAATACATTAGTTCACGCACCATTGTCAGGCTTCCAGGCATTAGAACGGGGGAAGTAGACGACATTCATCAGGTTGAGATGGAAGAGGTCTGCCTTCAACTCATTGGCATCCTCGGCGCCAGGAATTGCAGAGCGAGAGACGTAGGCGAGAGTACCAGCCACCGATGCGTTTGACCCCTCACTGAATGGGAGAGGCTTCCCGTTGCGGTAGCGTGGGCTCTCAGAGATCTGGACCTTCGCACGAACGTTGCCAATGCTGCGCAGCATCTGCGTGTACTGGTTTGCCGAGATAACAAACGTGGCTGCCTTGGTGTCAATCTCGCTGGCAGGGCCACCAACGATCATCATCGGAAGCACCTGGCCATGATGGCCGGGGATGGGGACAATCTAAAGGTGTCATGAGTACACAGCTGCTCACGAATAGAGATAGACTTACCCAATGAATGTCTCCGATTAGGTCATACTCGATCCAAGACCCACCAGAGCATGTGTCGACACCCTCCTGAGATTGAGCAACCTGTAATTGTGTTAGCGTACAGTGCCATGTGACTATCAGGCCTGGATAGTACGTACTGTAGCAAAGAGCATGTACGGTTGTGGATCCTCAGAATAAAGAGCGAAGCTGACATTATCACCATTATAGAACCTGGAGAATACGATCATGCTGTAAGTACATCTTTGGCAAAATAGAAAGTCAGAAAATCACTTACCGGAGCCGTGCTGAAACTGGACTTGTTGTCGAAGATCCACCCCAGAAGTTCGCATCAAAGTAGAGCATCCGGGGCTTGTCTGGAGCCTCCGTGTTTCCATTGAACAGCATGCCGATGCCAAAGATCGAGGCAGAGCCAGGAAGAGGGGATGGTGTGGTAGACTGCGAGCTGGCAGATTGGGAGGAGGACGACCGGCTCACAGGCACAGATCCATGGCTTTGCGCCTGGCGGGATACTTTGTCGGTTCCAGACATTGTCGCACACTCGAGTTCAAAGGTGGGAATGGGGTGAGGATCGTTCATGAGGATGCTCAACTTATATATGTGGTATAGTTACAGATGTTCGAAAGCTCAGCGACAAAAAGCCTTGGTCACACTGGGCAGCAGGGCTATGCACTATTCTGAGCGCCTACTAATCGGAATCTGCATTTTCACATTATCGGACTTTGAAACTCGATGGAGAACTAAAAGGTAAAATTAATCAAGAAGGACCTCTGGGTAAACTACGTTTCTAGTTGTGTAGTCTAGAGTGTTAGCTGGTAGTAGGATGTGGATATTATCTGGTGAAGTAGCCCGGGACAAAGCGACGTAGAGCTGTCCATGGGTGAATACCGGTATTCTAAGATCAAGTCCAACAAATTTGACAGACTGTCCTTGAGCTTTGTTAATCGACATAGCAAACGCTAACCTGATAGGAAATTGGCGACGTGACAACTTGAACGGAAAGTCGCCGTTACTGCTAGTAGGGTTTAGGGTAATTCTTGGAATAAGGGCAATCTCACCATCGTGGCTGCCACCCATAATGCGAACTTCAAGAACCCTATCTGAAATTTTCAGGATTGTCATACGTGTCCCATTGCATAGACCTTGTGATGGTGCAAGGTTCCGCAGCAGAATAACTGGGCAACCCACCTTAAGACGTAACTCTCCAAGTGGTAGCCCAGATGCCTTCAAAGAACGGAGAAATTCGGGCGGATATCCGTGATTACGGACGTCAGAATCATCTGAATAGTCCTCATCTGCACCTGCCTCAAGAATGACGGAGTCTGCGCTGTGGAAGATGTACTCTTCACCTGGAAGCTTGTTGAGCATGAGTTGGTTGATGTCATCCACATCTTCATTACGTGCAGAGAGAATTGTGCGGTTCAGAAAAAAGTCCGGAGGTGGTACCGCATTGGGATCGGAGTCAATTCCATGGTAGACGCTTTCAAGAAGGGTATTGACGTCAGGACGACACATGGATTCTGGGAGGCGGACCTTCGAGACATCTCCGTCAACATGAGCTCGGCCATGTCCAATCTCCAGGAGCCACTCGGCAAACCAACGGCTTGCTACGGATGAGAGGATGCGCATGTTACGATGGAGGTGGAGGACCTCAACATGCATCCAGAGAGGTGAACGGCAGAGTGAGGCACCAACAACTTCTTCGCGAGATCCTTTGACGATGACAGGAAGGATCTGTTGGTAATCACCGCCAAAAACAACAGCAACACCTCCAAAAGGCCGTGGATCGTTCCTAAGATCCTGCAGTAACCGGTCCACCGCCTCCATGGCCCATCGATGCTGATTTGCCGCCTCATCCCATATGATGGCAACAACTGACCGAAGCATTGCGGCAAGGGCGCTCTCCTTTGGAACATTGCAGTTTGACTCGCCGTGAAGATTCTCCACCGGAATCTTGAAGCGTGAGTGAGCCGTTCTGCCACCAGGCAGGAGAAGCGAGGCGATGCCTGAGGAAGCCACGCACAGGACCATTTTTCCATCTCCGCGAAGCTGAAGTTCAATATTGTCAGTGTATTGTCTGAAGTGAAGCAGCTGTCAAGTTACGTGCCTGGTGACAAATTGTCTTGTAAACAAATGTCTTTCCAGCCCCTCCTGGACCATTGAGGAAGAAGACACCCCCTTCCGCACTTGTGATAGACTCCATGATGTGCGTGAAGGCAGCACGTTGCTCGTCTGTGAGTAATCGGATATGTTCCTCTGCGAGTGCGTGTTCAGCTTCCCTGTCATAATCTAGCTGCTCCGCAATGAACGTGTTCTCCGTACGTGCCTCCCAGTCCTGTTGAGGCCGTGGCATCTCTGCGAAATTGGAAAGTGAAGAGCCAAGCTCGCGGAGATTCCGATCTAGCAGATAAAGCCCATAGTCGAATATGTCTTCATCTGATGGTGATGTGCGGCCCATGTGTGCGGTGAGACGATAACGGAGATCATCACAAATGTGAATGCGGAAGTCGTGCCACAGGATGTCAGGTTCAGACGGATTGCAATAGCAAAGCAGTGTTGCAAAAAGATATCGGAGACGGGAACCGGTCTGCATCTGTGTCACCTCCTCAAGGCACTGACGCCACTCCTGGTCATCCTCCAGCAACCCACGTGCACGGCAAGCCTCCCGGAAACTTGGGTACGTGATACCATGGTAGGATCGGAGGTTCTCGAAAGACGTGGGTCCTTTTACAACTGTTAACAGCAGTCGCAAGTAGAAGCGCTCTCCCGCAGTAGGCGAGACAAAGTACATCCGCCCCAACGCGAATCCCTGCTTGCGGATGTCCCATCGCTTCAGTGTACTCTTCCACGTGAAGTGCTGTGGAAATTCCTGATAGGTATAGCGGCGTGCGGTGGTTCCGAGGATGTCATCAGCGGCATTGGCGGCAAAGAATGCGGTAAGCATGGTGCGTTCATTTGCAGCACGTTGCCGCACTGTCTCCGGGTCCTCAGCAGGATTGAATCGAACCAAATGATTCCCAGGTAGATGAACCTGTAGCCGGACCACCGTAGGCTTCTGCTCGTGGAGGTCGAAGTGGAAGATCCTCCAGACACCCTCAGGAGCGGAGACATACCGAGCGTCAATGTAACGCTTGATTTCATCACGCTGCGAGACCTGGAGCGTGCCACGATCATGCCCTTTGTGGATATACTTGTTAATGTACTTCAGCGATGCGAAGCTTACAGAGCACTCCACATTGATGTGGCAGTTGTACCGAGCAAGGACATATGGGTTGTAGGGGACGATCCACCGGTTGTCCAGGAGGTGCCCTCGGACTTCGAACATGCGACCGTCATTGCGCCGTCGATACAGGGGGTAGCCTTCCCGTCCAAGAGAGGTGAAGTCCTGATAGGGCTTAGGAAAGCCCTTGGTGCACCGGCCATTCTCCATGCATGGTGCGGATGGGTTGAGCGCACCGCAAGGGCCATGGACCATGCAAGTCCTCACTGTCTCGAACAGGACAGGCTCTGTGGTAGGATCTGGCCACTCTGCGCGGATGCAAGAGTCCACGGCATCACCATCGAGAAGCTTATCCTGACGGTCTAAGAATATCAGAAGGTGCATGTGAGGGAGACCGCGCTTCTGAAACTCGATGGTGTAGATGTGCGCGACAGTGCGGCCAAAAATGCCGTGCCTGTTGATCTCCTCCAGAAGGGCCTTCTTCTTTAGGTTGAATACGCGTGCAACCAGATCAGGACGGTCTGCGGCCTCCTGGCCTGGGAGCAGCTCGCGTGTGATCTCCAGCCACTTCGGATTTGCTGTCATCGTCAGGAAAAGATCGACTGTCTTGAAGTAACGTGCGATGGCCATGCCGTCTTGGAATAGCTGCTGCATGTAGCGTGCCCCACCTGTGTATGAGGATGGTAGAACAGTAAGTGTACCAAGCTCGTTGAGATCGACATCGCCATGCCCATCCTGCAGCGCATCTTCAAGCCCACTGTATAGTGACGCTCGGATCGTGGACTGGTTGTTCTGATACCAGCGAAGGCGGTACTGCTCGGAGACGGCCCACATGTCAACGATATATTGCTGTAAGAGACGCGCACTGTGAAGGATAGTAGAGAACTCTGTGCGACGCGGGTGGAGTTGCCAAGCATAGTAGCGGGTTTGCGAGAGTTTGCGCAAAGAGGCGTCATGCGACTCAGAATCCAGTAGGTATAATTCGGGGTGCCAACCAGCCGTGCCCAGAGGGAAAAGGAGGGTATAATGCAAGGGCGCGTATGCAGGGTGTGATTCAGTGATGCGGTGCAATGGCCCCCCTCGACGGTGAAGGATGATGTCCCGAAAGTCACCACCTCCCTCACCAGGAAGAAGGATGGCTACGTCGTCTGCAGAAGGGAGGTTGTATCGTCGTCGATCTTGCTTGGCATCTGCAATCAACCGCACACTGACATCAGCGTCTGCGGGATAGCGACAAAGAACCTCATGTGCATGCTGATAGATCGCAACATAGGGATTGCATTGCTGCAAGACCGTCTGAATAGTCTCGAGTAGAGGGAGGGAGAGATTTGTGTTTCGACGGTGGCGCTCGTCTAAAGCTGTACGCGGATCATAAATATATGTTTGCGCATATCGTGGGGCTCGTCCCGGACCAGGCAGAAGTGATCCGGTGCGATGGCACAACTCGCCATGGATACGAAAGACATAAGGGGCAGGATTGGCATGATCATGACGATTGATTCTCTCGTCAACAGAGACTCCCAGAGAGACAAAGGCAAATGCAGAGTTATACTGCCATATGTGTTCACGGAACTGCTTTGCATCGCGTGTCTGGTCCGTGAACAGCTGACGCAGAACTGCGGGAGGGTCTGGCAGCAACGGAAGGGACACTTTGCCACTGTCACAGCATGTACCAAACTTCGGGTGTACTCGGGAACTCGCAGCGAGCCGTTCACCATCCCAATGGAGTGCATCGCACGACGGGCAGAGGACGTCCATCCGGCCAAGGTCGTGTCGTTCGATGGGCTCGACATATGGGCGGCGAGCAGGGGAAAGCTCGATACGGAGTGTCTGCAGGGTAGACATACCACCCAATTGATGTGCGCCATCATTGTTCCCTTGTACGCGAGGCCCCCTTTGCGTTCCCGGTGGTGTTGGATAAGGCACTGCATGTTCCTGTAAGAACAGATTGAGGATACAAAAACGCCAGATTTACCTTGCTGGTTCCGCTGCCGCCCTCTGCCCTGAGTACGTCCTGGCCCTGTACCTGTCTCAGTAAACTGGGACTTGAAGGGATACGCAGATGATTCAAACATGCAACTTACCTGTATTCAGTCGTCGTTCCATGCTTTCTTGGTTCTCATTCCGGAATTGCCCTTGGGTATGTCCTCGTCGTTGAGCTTGTCCACCTCGACGGGATTGACTGGCAGCGGACCTCGGGGGAGTGTTCAGAGAATGGTCTGAAATGTGAACAGCGGTGTAAATATGTATTGTATGCAGTGTCATGGAGCGTACCTTGCAGGGGGGGTTGATACTGGTTGATCGTGAAAGACCGCCCACCCTGGCTCACCCGACGTCGACGTGTACCATCGTCACTGCACTCCTGACGCTCCCGGTCGCTAGCACGCACTCGAGCTCGTTCTTCTTCAGCATCAGACTCGGAGGAGCCATGACATGACTGCCGTCGTGGAGCCATCTGTTTGCAGAGGATGGGGTACCGTAGTTGTTGACTCGGAGGACCGTCTCGTGCAGGGAGAGCTCAAACCTACCCATATGTGCTTTGCAGTCGAGAGCTGCATCAACGAAACTGTGATCAGACTCGGCAAACATGTTAGCAGCCAATGGGGGAACAACGGCATGGTGAAGGAGGCGCGAGAAGCCCGCACCGTCGGTGGCAGCAAATGGAGACCCTGGATCGCTTAACGGGAGGCCAAGAGGTTCATCACTTCAAGGTATAACTGGATCAGTGCACGCAGAGGTTCATGCGCAGGAAGGGATATGAGCATTATGGATGTTGATTCTAATACACTGGACAACGAATAATGTTGGATGATTAGGGGGGGACATGCCAGACACCGTCGACGTACGTCATAATTCTCAAGGCATCGACACAGTCTCGGGATAAGCGCCAGCGTGCGGCCTGACGCCTCCCTCTGCCTCCGCCTCCAAGACCCCTGCAGTCGCCCACCCCCCAGATGAGTATTTTCTATCTTCAATCCCTGAAAAAGTGGTCAGAATGAAGCGGCATCAAAGGTATGAGTAGGCGTACCTTGGAAGTCACTGCACCTGTCACATTGTCCCCTGATCTCAAATGGGGAGCATGGTCGACTCCGAGTTCGAGGCTCTCCTGCGATTTAGACCCAAGTTGGCTGATAGATGGCGATCAACTCAACAGCAAGGAGACAGAGAGTCGGGATGGCCGCTGGAGAAAGAGGCCAGAGGGTAGATGGTAGTGATGGTGGTAAGCGACCACGAACGTGTCTCCCCGGGAAACTTGCAGCCCGGACACGTGCCGGTATTAGGTAAGCACACTTAGCGGCCTTCCACAGCGTCTCATCTTACAGCCAACAGCATGCCCATTGCCTGCCTAGCTACACGCGGAGGATGGACTGCATGCCTCGTCCATGGGCTATTCGATACCCGCACTTGGGAATCTAGCACATTGGACGGCGTGGCTAGCTATCCTCTGTCGACTGCTACACTACTACAACCCTCACCTGCCATACCCGGGACACCTTTCAGCGAGTCGGGACCCAGATCGACGTGAGGTCTTCAAAGTTATCCCAGCAGGATTCACAGGTAAGTAGATTCATATTCTCACTGCTACGATGAGTCCGCCTCCCGACTCCCGAGGCGACTCACCTTTGTTGGGTGACATCTGAGTCTTGAATATGCAAAGTACCACTCTACTCCCGCCAGCCGCCAGGCCGTCAACTTTACGGCGTGGACACTAGTCACTTGTATATTATTGCAGACATGTACTACTCAGAACCTGTTCGGAGTCCCTCCACCGTCGACCAACCTTTGCCAGCGCATCGCGCCTCGCTTAGGCCAGCCGAGGCTCGAGATCGCGTTGACCATATAAGGCAAGACCGAAAATTTCCTTATACGGTATTTCCTTTTCGGTTTTCCTTTCTACTCTATAGAAGATAGTATCGATAACGCGTGTAGAAGGAGAAACAAAAATAACTCAGAGCCTACCCATTGTCGTGCTGAAGAGTGGAGAGTCGGAGTCCGCGTAGGTTGGCGAGCGCGTTCGTAAAGGTGGTGGAAAGCAACTATATTGATTTGGAAAGATATGGATCCATAGCCCCACGAGAAGATAAAGAGCGTGTAGGTACGACTGGAAAGGATGTGATGTTCTAACTCACCTAGGTGGTGATGGCTGCCACGGGTACCATTCCCGATAGACTTGCGAGAGGAGTATGCGCCAAATCCGCCAGGAGATTGTTTCGCATCGCAAAGTGTGTGATATTACTGCAGTAATGAGATTCAGAAGAGGGTGGTAGCATGAGCTGCGAGGGAGGCTCGAGTGGAGTAGCAATCGTGGGAATCTTGGTTGCCTATTGGGGCCGACTACGCCCGTGGCTCGAGTCTCGACACCTTCCGGAGTCTCTCCACCAACGGCCTTTGACCAGCACCTCTGCCATGCGTCTACAGCTTCTTTCTCTCCTAATTCTGCCATTCCTGGCATCAGCATCTACCGACGAACAGATGGTCCTACCAGCCTCCCAAGTCGGCCCCGGCGAGCCGTTTGCCCCGGTCATCAACTCCGGAAAGCCCTCATTAGCGGATCTGCTCACCATCGAGCCTTCTGCATCGATATTCTACTCCTACGCGCGGGAAGTCGAGCTCAGCCAGCTATTCAGTGACCCCAACGCCCGGACTACTGTCCTTGTTCCGACGAACAAGGCTGTAATCGCGCTCCCAAGGAAGCCGTGAGTACCTCTTTGTCCGCCGTGTGCGCACCGCTCATGCCTCGGCATTCGATTCCATGCCTCTTGTGCCGTGCTGTTCACAGACACGAAGGGCCTAAGCCGCTCGACGATGGCGTCATCCTTTCTGAGGCGGAGTTTGATAGTATGTCAAAGAAGAACGTAGAGCGTTGGGTGTCGGCGCACATCATTCCTGTGAGTATTCAGTCGCTCTTCCTATCCTCTGGGGCGTGGCATGCCGCACGGCAGTCAGCTCCCAAGCACCAATGGGCGTGCGAGTTCTGAATAGCACTCACCCGCATGATAGAAATCCCCGATTTCCCTGGCATCCGACGGCGAGTTCGAGACGCTACTTGACGACAAGAACGTATCATTCACCGTTGTCGACGGAGACACCAGTGCGCCGGAATGGACCCGCGTTCTCCTCGACGGTTCTGTACGCTTGACGGGCATGAAGGAGGTGAGTACGCCGCTGCATCAGCCCGGCACATCCGGCTTCATGGGGACATGGCTGTTGACCGACTCTTCTCCCGCGTTAGGCATCGAACGGCGTCCTCTACATCCTTGATGGCACAGTCATACTCGAATAAGCTCTGGACTGCCCCTTCGCTGCGCTCTGTTGTACGATTAGGTTCATTTTGTAATGCTATCGGCCGCACAGGAACCGCTGCTCGTGGCGCCTTGCGCGACTAGAAGACCGCCCGGCGACTAGGACCTGCATCGGCGACTACACGGCCCTGACAGTGATATTTTTCTGACAGGTCCTCCGGCTACAGGCTGCTTCCATGCATCCTACACGCACACGTTCATGCCCCCAGGCCAGGCCACTGTTTGCTGAAAGCGTGCTAGGCGGTTGCTTGCTCCGATTCCGAGGTTTGCGGACAACATACTTCGGCACATCGAAGGAACGTTGAATCTTGATACACGTCAAAGCTGACCGCGATCTGCTCTACTACCAGGTCACGCCTGTCATCTGTCAGTCTGCTCAGGGACATGGCGAGCGGACATGGCAGACGCGCGCGAGTAAGAAGACGAGAAGAAGGTCTGTTGAGTTGTACGAGCCGCCCCTTGGCAACTATGTATTGCTCAACATCCGATAGGTTGTCGTGGACGTCAAGTCCTAGTATTAAGGTCCTGGCTAGCGGCCTCGGTGCCGGGAGCTGCTAGGCTACTGTTACTACCACCACTAGACGTTCCTGTAAACCTCAATCTCCGGCGTTATTAGTAGGCGCAAATGCGCATTTGATGCTATAAGAGCTATGGTCGACCCTGGAATAAGCCTCGAGCTTAAGTATGTATACATCTATCTACGCATGTCAGTGGTCGGTACCAGTCGGTACCAGTAAGGAATGCGTGTTCTGGACTTCTGCTAGTGGTCGTAGCGCCTATGACGTAGCAATGTTTGAGCGCTTAGACTGCCCAGTGTGCACTGTGTACTGAACGCCTCTTGGATCTGTCCAGTGACTCGACAAACCTCGACGGGTGCAAACATCCTGCTTCTTGTCCTCTTTCGAGCGATCTGCGCTATGGTTCGGTTTCTATACACGCTATATCTGCGCATTCAATTCCTGCGTTGATCGACAATCAGTCGGTGATGTGAATAGAGAAGCTCGTGGACGCGTGGACTGCGCGGTCCGCTGGAGTCGAGCTGACGCTTGCACTCTACTACGACCGTTCACGACAGAAGACTCTATGGCAAGCCAGAAGCGCAGGGTGACAGAGCTCACCGCGGGTGACGTAGACCCGGTGATCCAGTCGCTGGTTCCATTCATGGCCAGCTTGGACCGTGACGACGAGCGGACAGCGGGCGTTGTCGAGATCATCGAGTCGCTGTTCTTCAAGCTCAAGCACGGCTCGGTACGTCACATCTCTCCGACCTCTGCAACGCACCGCCCCATGACAAGCCTGACATACCCGTAATTGACAGCGTGCACCCTCTATCGCGACCGCGCTCGACCTGCAGGAGAACCACATCTACCCGTATGGGCTGGAGTTCAAAGACGACACCGCAAAGGCCCTAGTTCGCCAGCGAGGCGCACAGGAGGTCGATAACAACTTCCTGACGCTGTCGAACACGAAGGCCCTCATCTCGCTAGTGCGCAAGCACATGTCCCGCGCGGTACGCCACAAGTACATCCGGGCCCAGTGCGGGCAGCAGCAGCAGACTGACGAGTGCGCGTCTGATCCGGGCAGTCTCTGTCAGGGTGCCGGATGCTCATCGATGTCATATTCCTCCGGCTCGCGTCTGTCATGAGTACCGACGCGGATAACCTCGCTGTTATCCCAGATTGGACCGCTCTGAACACCGGCCCGGAGGGGAGGCCGTCGCTCGAGGGCGTCATTGACTATCTGATCACGAAACGCCCTGCGAAGTACTCAGGTGAACGCATACCATCACGCATATGACGCTTGTGTTGCTGCGTGGAGAGGCTGATGATGGTTTGGTATCGCAGGGCTGATACTCTCCGAGCCTGTAGGAGCGCTGAACAGGCCTGATCTGGCACACGTCGGGTCGTCGAACATTTACGAGGCTAGGACGTGTTCGGAACTCCAATTAGGGCTAATGCAAGCGGTTCTCGCAGCAGCGAGAACGTGTCGCGAAACGCAGTGAGTCCGGTAACACACCTTTGCCGGAGTGTATTCATATGTCTGCCACTTCTGTTCCTGTAGCAAGGAGTGCGGGCGAGGTGCCGTTACCTGTGGTGACCATTGGATATTCTTTGCGTATCAGGGTCCCAAGGGCGGGGACTACGCCAAGTATGCGCGAACTGAGGTGCTCGACGTTGGCAAAGATGCTGAGAACCTCGAGCTCATTCTCGGTGTCCTGGTTGATTGGGTTCGTCAGTTCACCATCTCGCATAGTTGCCGAGCGAGCCTAACAGTACGCTAATTGCTGCGCTAGATTGAGAATGCCGAGGTCTTTGGGCCGCAGAAGTACTTCTACATTGTCTAGCGGCGGGCGTTGTTACGCTGGCACCGCAGTTGGCCGTGGAGCCTGGGCTGCGGGCCCTGAATATACCCTGGTGAGTCGAGTGTTCGTGTTGAGGCCAGGGTACCCTAACAGTGCCTGAGATAACGTGTGGCAGATACCAGTTTTTCGTAAGATCCGCAGACTTATCTCTACGTAAGCACAATATCATGTTAACGAGATTGCGACGAGAAGTTCGAGTTAGTGGCAGATTTAGTGTGGGTAAGTCGTTCCATAATTACCTGACGTCATGAACAAGTAGTTGTCTGGCTGACACGGATCCGAAATGTGCAGCGACGATCAACTAGCTTCTGTGCTTCTTCCTAGGTCGGCGTGACTGCTTCCTATGTTCGTCGCGACGTCGCTCTGCGCCCTCGACGTCGATGCTGCGGTGCACTCCGAGGCTCTGTGTTCTGTTAGATGTTCAACGTGTACGTCCGCGGTTCGGACACAGGTGACCTCGACCTCGCTAGATAGGCTCGGGCTGTACAATTCAGGCCACGGATCTAGCAACATTTTCTCCAGACCATACCTAGGCACCAACGCTCCGCGAACAGGACGGAACAACGAGGCTCGCTGCTAGAACAATCGTCGCCCCAAAAGCACGGTGGGATGGCAGCACCACATCTGACCTCGCTCCACCCGAGCTCACACAGAGTCGCACGTCGCTGTATGCCTGGTATGCATTAATAGCCTTGGTCGTCACTAAAATTTTAGACTGCAGGTGCGCCGATCCTGCTCTGCGGTGTTCTCTTTCCCATGCCGGGTGCAGAGAAGCATTGTGGCAGACAAGCTTACCTCCTTATGGCGCAATGGTAGAAGTGCGGTGACAGCGGACGCCACCATCCGTTTGCTTCAGTCATACTCCGGCATGGGAAGCCCAGGCGTGCGGGTGCACACCCGTTGGCCCCAGCTCGGGGCGGTATATGGACAAGATGACATCGTGCCAGGCGTGCAGTCGCGCATGCACAGGTGCTTCTCGCCCGGCAGACGGTATGCTTCTGGCGACTTCCTGACTATCAACTGACCAATGCCACCGCAGAACGCACGACGCGAATACCAGCATCCATCCGTCTCCAGGGACTGGGCCCTATCATCCTTGTACGCCGCCGGGTTCGTGTTGTTCTCAATTGCGATAGATGTAACCCGAACAGGCATGCGTGGTCTGCCGACGGTGGACGAGCGGAATACTAGAACGCAGCTCCAAATCCCGCTCAATTCGCCAAGCTCCCCAGCGGACGACGCCCTGGGCATCGGACTGCTGCGTGTCTTCTGCTCATAGGTGGATTGGATTGTCTAGCTCCGCGCCCGTCCGACGGCCTGCACGGCGTGCATCAGCGCCAGGTCCACAGCGCCGTCCTAGCCAATCTTCGCCCCAGATCTCATTTCCCAACTCTTCTCGCCCTTCTCGACGTCTCTCCCCTGCGAATCTGCCACAGAGCCAAGAGCCACAGTTCAGCAATCCAGCCACCTACCGTAATATTCCTCGCGGACGACCGCGGCCAGGGTCTCCCCTCCCTTGTCCACTTGCAATTAGCTCGTGATGTTACGCGACCGTGTTCCGTCGCGCGACCGGCGCAACGCTCCCATCCCGTCCAACATACTGCTCTCAGTGCCACACTCCCCGCAAATTGAGCACTGCCCCGCACTCACCGGCGGGGCTTCCGTCCGTCTCCCCGGTCGGCCGTTGGTTGGGCAGGTGCCTAAACCCATTCGAGGAGGGAACAGCGGTTGTCACTGATATGCTCTCCCTGGCTGGGGTCCCAGAATGCCCATCCTAGAGCGCGCATTCTCAGGCTGCCCGGACGGGCTGTGCTTCCGAGGCTAACCATACCGTGACAGTCCTCATCAGGGCCAAGGCCCCTCCCAGACGCGGTGGCCAGGCGCCGACTGCGCCCAGTGTTGGCAGCGCTCCCGGATTACATACAGATGACAGGAAGGAACTCTGGGAGCGATGCGCCCGTGTTGTGGTGTTTTTATTTTCTTGCTGGATTTTCGTGAGAGGTGATGCATCGGGCACGGCGGGGCCGGGGTGAGTGATCGTTAGTTAGTACGTGGGGCCGTGATGCTCGTGTTCACACCTCCGAAGCAGGTCGGACTATGTGCGTGTGGGTGATGCAGGCCATGGAGAGTAGTCGCTCGGTTCCTCGTATCCGAGAAAACGCACCTGCGGCGCAGAGTTGACGACAGCCACCAAGCCATTTGATCACAGGGCTTTCTATTATGACCCTGTGGCGATGTTACGACATGTGCCACCACTGTCCGCCTGGGCAAGACGTCGGTGCAAACCTCCTGAGCGCAGCATGCACATCTCTTCTTTCTCCTCGGAGAAACGCACGCATCCATCTCTACCCCGCCCTCTGCATCTCGGAAAAATCTACCCCACAAATGTTGTCGAGGACGTCATCGGCGCACTTCTCACGCACCTGTCCGGAATTCCAGGATCAGTGCATATGGCGGGAGTGTCGATTCGACGCACCAATGACCATCCGCGGCCATCCTGCCAATCGGACAAGCCGTCGCGGCCACAAAGGCACATACACACACTCACGCCGCGCATTGCTAGCGCCGTCCACCCTTTCCCAGCAAGTTGGCTACCGAGCCGCGCTCGCCGCACTGTGTGCGCACCTCGGCTTGCACCACCACAGAGCGCCCAAGCTTGACTCCGGCAGATGGTAGTTGGCCAACCGGATCTGCTTAGAACCCCGTGGGTACGAGACGCCTCGTGCTACTACCGCACCGCGAACGTTTCGAGGTGCGTTCCTGTCCGTGCGTGCCAGCTGTCCTGCCGAGTGGCGTGAACCCAACAGCACTCGGCCGCAAAACCTTCACCAGGTGAGGCTGGCAGCTGCAGGTGGTCCCAGGGGGGAGAAGTGCCACGGTCACACACATACATCCGACGTTCAGTTCTTGCTCGCCAATCGGAGCGGGAGGTTCTGTTCTCTCAGATGGAAGAAGGAGCGCTATAGGCCGTCTGCGCGCAGGCTGACATCTCTTCTCCCGCTAGGCACGGGCACTGATCTGTGGCTCTCCACGCTCGCACCCTCGATGCCCAGCGTCACTGTGCCGCAGACCACTGACTGCACTCACGTGTGCGTATGTGTAAGTCTGCGGTAAGGGCAAGTGCGCCAAGGTTTGCTTCGCGTCCTTCGTCTTCGTGGATGCGTCACGCGTCCACTTTCGTGCCACCTTCGATTGGGTTCGCGCCTTCGCAAGGTTTAGCCGCTGTAAGGCATTCTGGCTTCGGAACCCACTCGTAGGCCTAGGCAAGCGCGTCGGAGTTCTCAGGAGTCCTCCGCGAGGTGCAGCTATACTTGCCGCATTGGCTGGGCTTGCGACGAGTCCTCGACTCCTGGACTTCTTCATGGTGTCGCCACCATGACGGAGAGACTTCCAGAGTTCGACTGTTATAGTGCCATTAGTTGCCAGGGACGGCCGAGCGTTCATGCGACGAACATTGCTTCTGAGAGATACACGTTCGGAATCGTGCAATCAATCATCGCAGAGGGCCTTCGGAGTTCATCCAGGCCCACTTCCGAACTCAAGCAGGTGATCGCTGGGCTATTCCCGTACCACACTCTCCACGTCCGCGAGAACCCAATGGCTGCGGGTCTTCGTGCACACTCCGGTGCCCTCGTACCTACGCGACGCCTAGCGGAGTGCCTACGCAGCTCACCTTCCATGCATAGCACGATATGCCTCCACGCATGGTCACGGTCCCACCGACAATCGGTCCGCAGAAGACGAACGAATCTGCACAGAAATCGACGAACAAGCGGCCGCCCGATCAATACGGCTAGCCCGTGCCCCCTATGTATATAGTACTCGCACTCGCGGGAACGTGCAGCACTCTAGGCGTCGAATGGCAAGCTGCCCTGGTGGCCGGTAGCGAGCTAACTCGCGATGACGGTTACTCGGAGGCGAATCGCGTTCGGTTCCGTTGGGCAGTACCGGCTCAGCATCGAATGCGAGCGACGCATCGAGAACTCGAAGGGGGGTCGGAGTGTGGATGAGGAGATAGAAACACGATGGTGGCATGCGAACGTGACGAGCCGAAGCACAAGCCGACCGCTTCCGTGTGTTCGCAAGGTCTGCATGGGACGGACGGCGAGAGTGACGGCGGAACGTTCTGTTGCACGTCTGCTCACACGAGACTGACCGCGCCCATGGGGTCGGTTGCGTCCGCGCGTCGGGTGTGCGAGATACTCCCTCAGTCCGTCCGCGGACGGTCTGCGTTGTAGTGCATGCAGGGAGGACATATATGGCCTTTCGGGCCTCCCGGCTGCGTATCAAGCAGCAGCACAAGCACAAGACGAGATAGATAGAAGCCAAAACAGAACAGCTACGACTGCCCCAACAGAACGAGGTTCCGGCGATCCGCGATGTCGCCACGCACGACCTCGAAAACGACGTAATCTCTGCAGTCATAGCAGCATAGCAAGATGAACACGAGCTGGAATGCCAGGAGGAGGCAGCTGCGATGCGCAATCTAATCTGCATCTGCAGCCGCCGCGGCTGTCGGGAACTTCGCACCGTGCCGCGGGTCGGCCGCACACTCTCCCTCGCGCTTGCAATTCAGTCGCGACCGTCACGCCCACTCAGGCTGGGTCGAAACTGCGCTTAATGACGGCACACTCTGTGCTGTTCCTCGTCCGCCGATCAGGGCCAAAGGCCCCGAAATGACCTAGGCTGGCTCTCTCGAGTTAATCCTCGACGATTCCGTGACGCGCCTTGCTATGCACGTTACGCGCTAGTGTGAGCTTAGCTCGCGCCCGAGCCTCTTCGTCATGGTGGGTACCTCCTATAGGAGATCAATGTAAGCCAGTGTAAGCCCTGTTGACAACGGAAGGAGGCTTGGAGGCCGAGCCTCGCAGTGTGCGGATGCTTTGCTTTGCAATGTGAGTCCGAAGGCGTCGCTGCCGGCGTTCTATGACACATGTCTATTGACGTCCTCGACTTTGTCCACAGTAACCATGCTTCGGGGCCCTGGCCCGAAGAACCTAGCATCTGGCTGCACCCGTTGCCGCGAATCCATCCGGGAAATGCGTACAAGTATGACACATTGCGATAATTGGCCGTCTCATGAATTAGACACTAGACGCGGCCGCAGAAGACGTACGAACTCGATCTATTGAACTGACACATTACAATGCCAATTGAACGCCACCTTACCTCGGCACGCGGCCGCCGAACGACCTGGGGGGAACACGAAGGCGGCAGGACGTAGATCGGACGACCGGGGACCAAGGTAGGCACACCCGCGCGAAAAAGAAGGCTTGGGGTCGCGGCGTTCTCTGTCTTGCGAAGGCCTTGGGAGGGTGGAGGTGCGGCGAGTGTGGTCGGGGCACACACGCTCTAGCTGCACGTTCGGGACTCGGACGACGGGCGAGCGCGGCCAACCCAGGCTGCTCATGATCACCTCGGATGCCAGGCTTCACAATCGGTGCACCGGGGAGAAGTCCTTCTTGCGAGCTGACTGCGGAAGTACAGCTTACCCGGTTGCACAAGGCACGCGCTCGCCCCAGTGGCTTCGAATGCATCCGCCTGATGCGACTGAAAGGTTGCGAAGGTGGGCTCATATACCAGGGGACCCGGCGGTGGTGTGGTTGTCGTCCATTCCGAGAGTTTCGGGCGCCCCAGTGGCTGATCATGGGTCCGACGTTATCTGGACGAAACGTTCACCGCGGTTTGAGCAGCGCCAGCCTTTCCGAGAATGGAGCCCGGGGCTACATAGGAGGCGCACTGTGGCACTGATCATGCTGCAAGTCAAATTCAAAGTCAATCTTTCGCAAACCTAACAAGCAGCCCGGGGCCCCGCGATCGCAGCCTAGCTTGGAAGTCGAGTTGCCTTGCCGAGTGGTTACACATATGGAAGATCCACATGCTGGTTGGGAAGGGGGGTCTGGCAGTCGCGCTTTCAAGCCTTCGACTTGCCATCATGCGCGAAATGGATGCAGTGTGGAACGATGGAGTCGAGTGGCACGCTCCCACCGGGCACGGCCTCCGGGGTAGGGATGTACGCAGCCGACGCTGCTCCTGCCACTGACGTCCTGTCAAGCCTCAAGCTATCGTCCAAAGGAGCCTCTGGCGGCCCAATTCGGTGCCCTGCACATCTTGACGTCGTTCCGGGGGCATCTGATTGGTCCACGAGGGCACGGCGGAGTCTTCCAGGAAGCAGACGGCGAGGCATGGAAGACGAAGGCGAGCAGACGGAACGGTCATCTGACCCACCTCCGTCTCGCGCAGCAGCCACGCTCGAGGGGGGAATCTGCAACCCAGAGACGTCAGAACAGAACAGCAAGGAACGAAGGCACGCCACTCCGGAGTCGAAGACGCGGAGACATCCGTCCGCGCCCCAGGTCCCTTCCTCCCGTGGCTCCTGGCTCGTGGTGGCAAATACTGGCCGTACGACCACTGTGCGGGTGGTCACGCGCAGCCAGGCCTGAGGCGTGTGCCAGGATCGCACCGGAGTCCGCAAATCCGTTCCCAGAACACGACATGTCGCCGAAATCGCACCCCCGGGGGCGAGCTTCCCAGCCTTCCACAGCACAGCTCTTCCGAAAGACAGTTTCCTATACGTAATCCCGCAAAAGATACGCAAAACGCTGCGCAAGCTACGGACTTAGCGTGTTCATAATAAACGGCGGTATATCAGAACGTACCTGTCAGTTGCTAGTACAACTTAGTGGGGGGACGGTTGCAGTAAAAATAACACTTTGTCGCCCAGCTAGCTGCTGCGCGAAAGTCCGATGCCAGCGAAGAAGTCCAGTCCAACCCCGTGCCTGCCGCCCGGGCGGCCTGACAGTGATGCGTGGGATCCAGATACGCGATATACGATACTCACTGACAGACTGTCAGGTCCTCTCACAAGTACGCATTCAAATGCACATGCATACGTACACACTCACGCTCGCGTATCGCTCAGCGGGCCATCGATAGCACGCTCGCTGTTTCTCTCTCCCGCACCTGCCAACGCGGGCCCAAAAACGCGTTCCGACTTCCAACAGACGTTCCGTGCGCCCGCTTGGTGACCGCCAGACTGTACTCGAGTACTATACGCCCGAAACGGCAGGCGCCATACGCAGAGATCAGGCGGCGTGACCGACCGAATGATTTCTGTTGACAGGTTTCCAGCAACGACAACGACCGCATGCGTACGTGAGTTATGTATGCACTTATCAATCGCGCGCTGGGCGCGCGGAAGCAAATCCCGCTGGGCCAGGGGCCCCACGCAGTTGTGGCAGTTGGCTCATCCGAGCCGGCCTAGCTTGTACGGGCGACTTGCGCCTCGACGCTGGCCAAGAATCTGGACACGGGTTTTGCGGGATCAGGATGGATGGATGGTAGGTCGGGCTTGGCGGGACTTGCGACTTTGTCACCGGACAGGGGGACGAACTGTTCCGGTGTCGACGCTGGCGTTCCGCGACGCGCTAGAACGCGCAGGGCTTGAGCGAGAAGCTGCGAGAGACCGGTGCCTTGCGATTGATCACCCGCGCCCGAGCTGCCAAGGATGTGAGTGCGCAGTCGTGCGTGCGTGCGCGCGTGCGTGCAGAGAGAAAGAGAGAGAGAACAGACAGGGAGGCAGGCAGACAGACAGACGGACAGACAGACATCGGAGAGAGACCCTGACCACTTGAAGTGTTGGACGTTGGACCCCCGGGATCTTCGGAGTGGCGGCGATCGCAGTGCGCGCATGATCATGATGATGCTTGGGCTTTGATACGCAGACGGCAGGGCAGAGCCCGCCTTGCGGGTTCGATATGCGTGCATCTATGCAATATGTAGCAGCCCGATGGCTGGGACCCGAGTTGCTCGGAGAGTCGACATGGTACACTGTTACAGTACATGTAAGCTAAGTCCCGTGCGCCCCGACGAAAGCATGACCGGGTCCATAATCATAATGCACTCGCGAGCCTCGAGGTGTGGGGTGTTCACGACGTCACGATACTGGTCTTGCCATGAGACTCGCTACCCACTCCCCCTCCACCCCTCCACCCCGCCCCCTCCTCGGGGCTTCTCCCAGCGCGCGGGGACAACGAGGCATCCCAGCTGACCGCATCAGCAGGTCGATAGCGACTCCGAGGAACGTTAGGAACGTCAACTCTCAAGTCCGTCATTCGTCGTTCGTCGTTTCGTCGACCAACGAACCGTTATTGACGTCTGTCGATCGGTCGGCGAAGCAGCCCGGGAGCATGGTGGGTGCATGCCCGGCGGATAGGCACTGAGTGTATCTCAGTCTGAGATGACAACTCGGACGCTACCGCAGATTCGGGAGATACCGACAGTATGTACTTGATAACCCAAGGGCTTGCAAGTCGCAAGTCGCAACTCCACGAGATATTTCTGATATCTTGCTAGATGGATGATTTGCTGGGACCTGAGACCTGAGACCTGAATAACGAGTTTCGGCATTCGGAAAGGCTCGGGACGGTCCGTGGACCGTACGCATGTCCACTGTCTATCAGGCACCGAGTCAGGCAACTCACTTACCACTATGTAACATGTAACATGTATACATACTTGGCGAGAACGTGGCGGCGGTGAGTATCGCAGCCACGGGGGACACAGCCAATGGTATACCGCATACGTCAGGCCTGCTGCTGGAGATGTGCGGATAAGGACCTCGGAGGGGGCAGATTGGCTGCTGGCACGCGCGATGTGGCGATAATGTTATGATGGGCCTCTCGCTTGCTCGGGGTTCGGGGTTCGGGTTGCGGATGACGGATGGGCGGATGGCGGAGGTTCAGCCTGAGTGTAGTGCATGCTACCAATATGATGCGAGATGGGCGGTAAGCAGGGCCACGGGCGACGGAAGATGGTGCGATGGTGCGACGGAGATGGGAACGCGGACGTCGAACGGAGGGAGAGGGCAGCTTGGACCTGTGAACTTCAACCTGTGCAGGTAGAACCCGAACCCGGTGATTCGTGCTCGGCGGCGGCGAACATGATTCAGATGATGTTGTGGGTCGTGGGTCGCGGGTCGTGACGATGCGATGGATAGAGACGGATGCGGATACAGTACGGATAGTATCGAGATGGCCGTGCGCACGGCGAGAAGCGATAGCGTCACCATGACCTCGGACTCGGACTCGGACTTTGGAGTTGACGTTGAAGCGTTGAATCCAAGCCCTTGAAGGGTGGTGGTGGTGCATCGAGGCAATAGCAATGGCATGTCCAGGAACGACGTCAGCCCAAGCAAGGAAGGGGATCACGAGTGCATGAGCGTATGAACCCCGCCCGGCATACAGGCCGTGCCGCACTCAGGCCGAGCTTGCGGATGGGGATGGGATAGGATGGGATGGGATGGAATGGGATGAGACGGGATGGGGTGTGGGAACTCCGACAGGCAGACCCGCGCCCACGCGTGTCACAAGTTACAACCCAGCGGGGAGTTGCAACTTGCATCATACATTCAATCACATCTATCACTGGGCACACTCACCTGAGCCTTCGGAGGGCGTGTTCTTCTGACGCCGCCGAGGAAACAGGCCGGACGGGGTCAACCGGCCACAGCGCACGGCTGTCCGGCTGTCCGGGAGTTCGGGAGTTCGGGAGCGCGTCCCGGTGCTGGCTGTCTGCTGTCTGCTGTCTGCTGTGGACCTGTCTCAGTGTGTGCGATAGCGAGCAAGTAAGCGAGCGAGGAAGCGAGGCGTCGTAACTCGTTATTGTCGCTGTCGGGACTCCGAGGTTACGCGAAGAAGAGCACTGGTTGATGGTAATAGTTGCATCTCGAAAGGAAGCGACGAATTGAGCTGGAAGACTAGTTAGAGTAAGTACACAGAGTAACGGAATATGCGCCCGCTGACGGGCGTTCCGGCTGCGCGTTCCGTACCTCCGTACCTCCGCACCTCCGTACTCCGTTCCGCTGCCCTTCGAAGTTTGGCTCAGCGTTAACGTTACTTTCAACTTGCCGTTCGGAGGAGTCGTGCGGCGCGTGACTAGTGACCTCGTTGCCGGCGTTGTTGTTGTGGTCTGTATCCCATCTCTTCCCTTCCACCCATCCACCCATCCATCCATCTTTAAGTTTTTTTTCTCTATTGTGTCGTCAGCGGTCAGCGGGTACTTAGCGATGTGGTGCCGGACCACGGACCACGCACGAGTGATCCCAAGACCCAAGACCCTAAAGCCTGTCCTGCAAAAAGAAAACGAAAAAAGGCAGTGTAAATCGTCAACCGTCCACATCCCTGCGTCCCGAGCCTGCGACGCTGACGTCGGAAGTCGGAAGTCGGAAGCTGGAACGCGACTTCGTCAGAACTCCTCGGCTGCTCGGTCTCGGTGTTTCATGCTCATCTCCAATTGTTATGACGACCTCCACCTCCCTGCCCAGTGCCGCGGGTCATGTGTTCGCGCGCGAGCCTTGGATTTATGTAGACATCTTGGAATCTTATCGATGGCCGATGGCCCGATGGCCGCGATGCATCAGCGGGCCGCCGCCGCCGGATGACCCGGGTTGGCAGGGTGGACGACGGGTGCGCGGTTGCGCACGCGAGGGCGGCGACTCTGCAGTTGGAATAAAGACACAGTACTCGGTCGGCGGGCATCGCGCACGCAGCGTGACACTTGAGGGAGGAATTCGAAGATCGGGACTCGGGCTCGGACTCGGAGGAGCTCGAGGGGCGGGGCGGCAGCGGATTGCGGGGAAGGCTCCGGGTGCGTCATGATAACGTTATGGCCCTCACGCGCGCGCCCGTCGCCCGTCCCTTGATGGCAGATGAAAGAGATGAAAGAGATAAGATCGCCCCTGCCAGTGCACGGTGCCACACTGCCTGCCGGCCGGCAGCGCGCGCATGATGCATCTCCCCCTCTCTCTGGGAGTCCGAGTCCGGCGTGACCAGTGCCAAACCTTTTCGTCCTTGGAACAAAGGAAGAACACAAACGTGCACTTACGCAGCAGTCGCAGTCGCGGCGGGCGGGCAGCTGATTCGGACGCAGAGAGCAGATGATGATGGATGATGATTACACAGCACAATGCGAATGCCAAACAACACCAGTGTGCTGGGTCAAGACTCGAGAGAGAGAGAGAGAGAGGGGCCGATGTGTGCAGAATACAGAGCGGACTGATGCGCGTGGGGTGCGGGGGGTATGTACAGTGGGTGGTGGTAAGCAGCTCGTCCCGTCCTCCTCCTTCCTCCATTAATATAGTTCAGTTCAAAAAACTTCTCGTACAACGCTGCTGGGTGGGGTGGGGTGGGGTGCGTCCGACTGGCCGGCTGTGGTAGCTGCGGCGGCGGCGGCGGCGCGAAACAGGGGGGGTGGGGGTGAGAGAAATCGACGACGAATAATAGTAGAGCATGTATAGCAGATATCATGCTGTAGGGTGGTGATACACGGTTGCGAGATCGAACGGCGAGAGCATGTCGATTATAGGGAGAGAGACAGCTGTGAAGGAAGGAAGCGCGTCAGCCATCCGAAACTCTGGCGGAGCGCACGCCCGCGGGAAGCGCGGGGGGGAAGGGAAGCGAGATCGGCTGTGCGCCGGGGCAGATGGGTGGGAGCGGGGATGAGGGGAGGAATGAAGAGATGGTGGTACTCACATAGTAGAGCGACACGGAAGCTATGATACAGATGCAATGCGCGACTACTTGAAGGGGCAGGTGGGGGCGTGGGCACCGCGCCAGCCACAGTGGCAGCATTGGGGGGAGCTCGCGGCGGTTGGGCAGGGCGTCGCGTCGACGGCGCACGGGACGGGAGCGGCACCGGAGGGGAACTCGGAGGCGCGTGGTTGAGATGCGGACGCGACGGAACGCGAGGAGACGATCGCGACGGATGCGGATGCGTGCATGGTGGTGGGTGGTTGGTGGTTAGAGGTGATGGTAGAGGGCGCGAGCGGTGGCGGTGGTAGAGGCTCGGGCTTGGGCTCGGAGGAGAGTGGGAGCGAAGAGGATGAGAGTGGATGAGACGGAGGAGTAGTAGTTGCAAGAGCGGAAGAGGTTGGGGAGCGGAATGGTGAGGGGAGACGGAGGAGGACTCCACCTTTTATGCATGTCCGACGAGGAGCTCATCCGCATAGTCCGGCAGCAACGAGCGCGTTAACTTCAATCCCCGCCGAAAGCGGTAATTGATGGTAATTCGGAGGAAGAAGGCAGGGATAAGGCAATAATGCATGTAAGGGATAATAAGAGAAAAGAGCGAAAGAATTGCGGCGAGAATTGGGAGATGGAATCTGCAAGGCAATCGTGGTCCGAAAAAGGCTAGTGGGGGAGGGGCGCTAGGCTGGATATGGAATGCAGCCACAGCAGGATGGACACGCGAGACGTCCTCGTTACTCGGCCATAGCACGCCCTCGGGGCAGTGAGTCATCGTGTGCCCTCCGCCGCTCCCGCAGGCCGGGGATGCGCCCATTGTCCAAGGGCTTTCTGCTGTCGCCTATCACACACTGCCATGACCGTCTTTGATGCCATTCGGGGACCTGTGCCACTCGTCTCTTTGTCTGCGGCTCCTGCGCTCCGGGTAATCGTTTGGAGGCGCGGGGCGCGATGTGGCCAGCAGCCTCGAGGACGTGTCCAAGGCCGGTTGTCCGATGGGGCGTGGAGGCTATCGAGGGGCTACAACGCGTTTTGCCGCTATTGTGTGACGCCGCAGCGCAGTCTGCGAAGCGGGGCATTGTGCGGAGGCGGACGGAGGAGAGTGCCCAAAGGAGAGATGGCCACACCGGGGGAGGATTGTGGCGTTGGAGGGGACGCGGATTGTCGGTCGTTGGGACGCATTTCGCCGTGAGTTTCGATTTCCTTTGTGCGGCGGGAAGCGTGCTGTCAAAGACGATCGCATCGTTCGTGCTGGGCGGGGCGCGATGTGACGCGGGGTGGGGATGGGCATCGGCGTGGCAGGATCGGGTTGCCAGCGTCGCGCGAGCCAGAACACCCCAGGCCACAGTCGGCGCGGTCGAGCAGGGCGCGTCGTGTGTCCCGTCCCCCGAGCAACGCAGCGAGCGTGGTGCTCCCCTCGTTTCCTCGGACATACGCCCAATCTACCGAACGCCGCCTGTCCCCTCCCGCTCTCTCTTTTCGATTTCTGTATACGCCGTCTCCCACTGATTGCACCTTGTACGCCCTTCACGCAGACTCCACCATGCGTGCCTCGTCTGCACCCGACGCTGCCCAGGCCCTCCTCCTGTCCAGCCCGCTCTCGCCCCCAGCCAGGGGAGAGACGAAGCAACGGATTTTCCTCCGCCTCTCCGAGACGCTCCAAGGGGGATTCTCGCCTGTACACGCCCGGAAGAGAACCGTCTTCACGTAACATGCCCAGGAACGACGCAACACACACGGGCCTGACGACATTCCGGCGGCGTGACATCAACAGCGAACGCGGCGAATGCTGCATCGCCAGATTGCCCACGATCTATCGACCATCTGTATATCGAACCCTTACCGCGACCCAGCACGCGTCCGTCCTCCTCGCCCTCCTGCTTCCTCCGCTTCTCGCAGTGGCATCGAGACCCCCACCATGCCCAACGATGCGCCTCTTTGCGCACGAGACTCCCCCTCCCGCACGTGAGACCCTCTCGCCCGTCTTCTCTTACGCGCAACCCAACCGCCGCAGGCTTGTTCGCTCCATTCACTTTCTGCACCCCCGGTACGTCCTTCCCGGCACAGGCGCCTCAGCCTTCGAACGAGGCCACGTCCTTCCCAGAATCCCAGCCCTGCCTGACACAAGACGTCACTCGTCCCAACTTCTCCCTGACATGTCGGACGCGCGCGAGGCTGGCGCGATACACGCACCAGAAGACTAGCCAGCTGCCGTCTTATCTCCGAACGCGGGCACGGGCGCGATGCAGGAGGTATACGACTCATCTCCGTGTCAATGTCACGATGCGCAATGGATGTCTATTTCTATTGCCGTGCGCGTAGTACGTGCGTGCGCCAGCCACAAATAAACCACCTCCGAATTCATAATCCGATGCATGGTGCACGGTCCCGTTCCCGTTCCCGCACCGTCGCACCGTCGCGCTCATTAATATCCAGATTCATGTCCACCACTGGGCAGGGCCAGATGGAGACGACCGCAGCTACTAATAGCACGCTCGCAACCCTGCCCAGGGCTGCGCCATCGCCATCTCGCATCAAGATCCAGATATCCATATCCATGGACCATATCCATATCCATATCTCTGAGTCTCAACGTCCCTCGTCCGGGTCCCCTTGAGTTCGTCAACGCAACGCACTCCTAACACTAACGCCATCCATCGCCCACGCGTCACGTAACATTCACAGTACACCGTACAGCGCAATTTCGCAACAGCATCCGGATCCCGCCCTGCGCGGCGTGCACATATCCGCCCTACTTAGCAGTCGCTGCAGAGGCACAGTACTTACTTAGCGACGGCCACGATCTATAGCACTAGCACCGTGAACGTTCCCAAGGGCCAATATACAACATACGTACCCCGCAATCTCGATCCCTCGATCCCAGGATCCCACCGCCGATACTTCACCACGTCCACTTCCCGAATTCCCGAATTCCTGCGTTCCTCATTCCTGCACCCTGCCAGTCTGAGCACGTCCTCCTTCTCACCCCCCACCCACCGACCCATCCCAACCCCGACCCCAACCCCGACCCCGACCCCAGGCCCCAGGCCCCCTCCTCCTCGAACCGGCTAGCACCGCGCCCACACCCACGCTTCTGCTCCCGGGAGAATTCACCTGTAGTCTGTAGACTGTGGACTGTCAGTGGTCACTCTGCCGGCGCCTTTGACGCTTGACGCCCTCTCGCTTTCGACGCGGGCGCTCGTGCAGGCGTCGCGGAGTCGGGCTTGGACGCCCTGACCACGCCCTGACACGCCCTGAGCACCACGCTGCCCGACGAGGGCGGCGAGCGGGTGGGCTGGCGTGGTCAGCAGTTGATGTGGGATGCGGCGAAACTTGAAACTTGAACTTGCTCGGCCCCATCCCCATCCCCCTCCCCGGGCCCTACACGTGCAGTTGCAGTTGCTAGTGCTAGTGCTATTATGAAACACTGGGTACATACAGTACATAGCTCTGAGCTCTCGGTGTTGCGGGTGGTCACCGGTACCGTTCCGACCGTGCAGGCCCGTACTACTACTACTGTACTATACTGTACAGTTATAGTGTAGGCTGGGATCTATAATTGCATCTGCCGCGATTTGGTGCGCGTGTACTGGTACTGGTACTGGTACTATGCATGTGATGTATGCGTTGCGTGTGCGTTGCGTGTGCGCGCGATAGCAACCGCATTAAGCACTTTGCACTTTGCAATTTGAACAAAGGCAGCAACTCGAGAACGGGCTCTGTTACTGTACTGAGTACATGTCGCTGGTAGTCTGTTACTGTTACTGTTACTGCAGTCACGGGTGCCAGTGGCTATTACATTATACATACATACATACTATGTACATACCCGGTACCCGGTACCCACGAATCAGATTCAGAACGTAGAACGCCCAGCGCTCGCGACGGAAGACCGAGAAGCGTTGCAATTGAAGTTGAAGTTGAAAGGAACATAGAACAAAGGAAGAGGAAGAGTCAGTCGGGGAAGCCCACCGTGACAACTGACATTGGTACATTGATCATGATTCCATGATTCATGCACGCACGAACACTCTCGGAGAGACTCAGGCAGCTATGTAACGGCTCCCGAAAAACCGAGAAATCACTAATCACCAATCACCAATCACTCGTACTAGCACTAGCACTAAGTAGCACTGAGACGGGTCGGAGTCTGGAGAGCGTGCGCAAACATAGCCCGGAGCGGACGCGCGCTCCGGGCCCGTGCCTCGCTCGCCGCCCCTTCCCCCTTCCTTGCTAACGATTACATACATACATACATACACTCCCCCGATCCCCCGTCCTGAGTCCTGAGTCCTGGAAGCATGCCGGGCCCGCGCTCACGTCGGGCTTCGGTGCCACTCGCTACGGCCGCGCGGCCGCGCTATCAATCTCATAAGTTCGAAGAAGCACTGACCACCGTGCCACCACCGCCCGCCGAGGGGGGCTAGCGGGACAACTTGAATGAATATTGCGTTACGGGCAGACGAGGGGGACGCGGGGGTGCTTGCGTTGTTTGTGTGCGGGTGGGGTGGCGGGTGCGGTTCTTCTTCAAGTTGTTCGTCAATGGTCACGGCGAGGAGAGTTTGGGATTGGGCACGTGGACGTATACGCGGGACAGGATCGTGAACGTTAACGCGAACACTCGAACGCTCGGACACTCGGACACTCGGACGTCCCTGTGCCACCCGCGTACAAGGTGCGTGTATCCGTTACCCGTCCACCTCTCGTCACGTTGAGAAAAAAAGTTCAGGATCGGGAGCGCGGACGCAAACGCGGGACCGGAACGTGGACGTGAACATGAACGCGATCACACGAAACACGCGAGCTCTCGGTCATCCTGTGCCACCCGCGTACGAACGAGCTCGAGGTGCGTGTATCGTGTATCCGTTGCCATTAACGTCCACCTCAGCCTACAGGCCTCCAAGCCTCAGGCCCCGATTCCCGAGCTGCTAGTGCAATCAGTGACGCACAGGATCATCGCCGTCGCTGGAACGTGGGGCCTGATCCAAATTCCATAACCCATATCACTGGCGCAAGTACGCGCCGGCCAAGTCCCATCCCATCCAGATATTTCCCAGCTCGACTCGGACGCGGGTGGCACAGTGACACTGAGGCTGCTGTCACTGCGCCCATGCGGAAGAGGCGTGTGTGCACAGCCTTCGGACGTAACTCTCGTCCTGCCACTGCCAGGGTGCGCAGCGGCAAGCGCAAGCGCACGGGTGACAGTGACGAGAACCGAGACTCCCTCGAGGCGCGTCGTGATGCTGCCAGTGCATGCCTACACCTACACGAATATACGCGCCCGAGAGCGATGGGCGACTAGTGGAGCACCGCCCGTCGGGCACGAGGATCAGCAAGTGTCCACAACCCAAGAGGAAAGACTTAGACCGCAGTCGCTCGAGCCTCGAGATGGGATGGGATGGGATGGGATGGGATCTCTCAGACGGGTTGATCCAGGATCCAGGACCCAAGAAGCTGGGTGGCGTGCTGATACTACGGATACTACGCACCGTGGACGAGAAGGGACAAGGCCTCGCACCCAGCTCCGGCATCCCATGCCAGTAGTGCCCCCCCTCGAAGAACCGCGCTTCGTCCGGTCGACCGGAGAGAAGGATTGAGCGGTGAGCCTCGACGGACGCACGTAGGTACACACCCGCTTTCTCGAACTTCGAACTTCGAAATTGGCCTTCGCGCGACGTGCACTGCACTGTCAGCCTGCCGGTCAGCCAGTGGATACGTCCGTTGCGTCGCCAGCGCGTCATAATGGTGCGTGTGTGTGTCCAGCTGTGTTGGGAAGAACGCCTGCCTCAGCTGTGGACACCGAAACCCCAGGCCAGTCGATACGCGCTCCCTACTTACATGTATCCCCTCATCGTCTTGCCAGCCAGGGCCCAGGTGTGCGTCGAGGGTCCTGAGTCCACACGGTGGGATCGCACGGACGCTCGCCGAGAGCCTTGGGTCTCGTTCGGCTGCCCCAAACAGCAGGAGCGTTGCGCCATGCGTACAGGCGACCGAGGAAGGAGCCCCAGTCGCAGTGGCACTGGCAGGCTAGACCGTCCGTCGTCGTCTTCTGCTGTCGTCCGCCGTCGTCTGTGTAAGCTCCTTCGTGCAAAAGGCGTGACGCTTGCTCCTGCGTTGTTCGGCCCCGGTGAGTGAGCATGACTAACAGGTGGGGACAGAGGCACGGAGGAGATAACGACATGCTTACGATCGACCGTGCAATGCACCCCCTAGTGGCAGTCGAACCACCGACCGTCGCATGTTCCTCCTCCACCACGCAGGCACCTCCAGGTGTAGGTTTGCGACTGCGCACGCCGTGCCCGAAGGCTGAGTTTCAAAGCGTACATTGAATGAACAAGTAATACAGATACTCCAAGCAAGCTTCTTCGACACAGCGCAAGTCAATGGCGGGTTCGGAGACACCACCGCGACATCTCGACATCGCCATCGTCGACACTAATAGAACCGCACAAGACTCGCCCGCAATCCCAACACACCAAACATACAAATGCCATAATGATACCGTCTTCCCGCAGCGACTGAATGGCCCACTGCCGCCCGCCCGAACCCTGCACCTCCGCCTCCATCATATCGAAGTCTTCTCTCCTCGGGAGCTCACACACGGCAAGATTGGCTCGACATCGACGGCGAGGAGCCAATAGGCGTGCGTGTCCCACAAAAGTCACAAGCGCTTCAGCTCGCAGCAGAGGGTCCTCCTGCGGTATCGGCCTTGGCCTTCTTCGGCGCAAACGCGTACCACTCCGGCACCTCGTTCGCCTTTGGCACCGCACGCTTCCTCAGCTCCCTGATCTCCGCCTCCTCCTCCAACTCCCGCTGACGCCGCTTCTCCTCCGCCTGCCGCTCCAGCTCCAGCTCCCGCGCCCGGCGGGCCTCCTCGAACCGCTCCCGCTCCTGTGCGCGTGTCTCAGTCGACAGCTCGAACCCCATCGGGACGGTCGGGTGAATTTCTGCCCTCTTCTGCGCGAGCACGGATTCCTGGGCGGCGTGCAGCGCCTTGAAGTCCGGAATCGGATGGTGATGCGCATGGGCCCGCGAGCGCCGGAGGGAGGTACCCTGGCCTCCTGACTTCTCGAGCTCGCTCTTGCTGCGGGCTTCGAGGCGCATGGACGTGGCGAAGGTGAATTCACTCGGTTTGGTCGGTTTCGCGGGAAGTGAATTTGTGGGCTAGAAGCATAGCGTATTAGCAATGGTCTTAGTGCAGGCGCCCGAGCTATTTCAATGTGTAATTGAACCATGTGTGCGTGTGGGCGACTCGTGCCTCGAGGTACTCGGGCAAGGGCGCCCTCCACAGGACTGTTCACTGGGCATGCTCATCCGTAAGGAGAAGCAGGACAGTGCACCAGCGCTGCGGATGGACTGACGCAAAGTCTATTGAGAAGCGGCGGGGAGGCACCTCGCGCGATCCCCGCCCGTGGGCAGCAAACCACAAAGCCGCACGAAAAATTTTGACAGGAAAACGGCATGAAGACGTACCAGTCTGTCAGTGGCTGTCGACGTCGAGCGGCCGGCGGCATGGCCAGCCGATGGTTGCTCCTGGGTGGTGTGCACATTCTCCCGCTGAGAGCGGGTGAAGTGCCCTGATCTGCTAGTAGTGCCGTTAGGGAGAGCGGCGTTACGAGTGCTCTGGGAAGACTTGATCAAGTCCTGGACAGAATGCGCCGCCGTCAGCGCCGTGGTGTTGCCTTCCCCGCCAGGAACACTTTTGGACAGCGACCGTAAGGAAGGACCCCCGGACTTGTTCACCCCGTCAATTCTCGCGGCGCGATCTGCGCTAGTAACGGAAGCGGTGGCAGACACGACACGCCGTGTGCGAGACGCGCCCGAAGGTCCAGAGCTCGTTGCAGCCGCTGGGGTATTCTTCACTCGTGAAGGGCGCAGCGCAGGCTTGTGTCCTCTTGAGGCAAGAGGGGCCGACTGTTCGGATGCGGTCTTGCTCCGTTTACGGGTGTGCACCGCCGGCTCAAGAGCAGGTGACCCCGCCCGTTTGATGGAGCTACGCATTGGCGAGGGCGGGCTCGTCGGACGCTCCGAGGTTGCTGCAGGTGCTCTGATGACGGTGTTGAGCGCTTCTTCAGCGTCCGCAGGGGAGGTTGCGGGAGCCTCGCGTTTCCGCGGGGATAACTGCGAGATCGTCAGGTATCCCGGGTCTGGGTTGAATTCTGTACGCTGGTCGCCGTTAGTGTCGAGCATGGATGCCGTCGGCCGGTGGTCTTCCTCTTGCATTGTTAATAGGGGTTCAGGGACGATTGCTGTCTTATTCTGAGCGGCATCTGCCGCATTACCGCACTGGTCCGGTCTGTATACAGCAGTCAGGTAGAGAGATGGGAAGTCTCGTAAGGCACCGTTCCCACTCATTTCGAAAGGCAACGAACTTACTTCTGGGCATTTGCAATCAGCTTCTGTCCGAACGACATGAGCGTGTCGGCGAGTCCGCCACTCTGGAAGGGTTTGACATTAGTGTCCGCCGCAGACGACTGGCCGGAACTGCCAGCCAGAGAAAGTTCCGGTCGCGCAGACGCAGGGACAACGTTCTGGGGACGCCGTCGCGGTATGGGAGCAGTCTTCTTTCCGGAGTACGACGTTCTGCGAGCCAAAGATGCGGTCAAGGGCTTAAGTGTAGCAGCTTTCGACGCCACCGCGCTTGAGATAGCCTGATTATTTGACATAAATATCGAGAAAAAATGAACGACAACCCTTCTGATAGGAAAGGAGACACATACCCGCTTCCGTTTGGTGCCCTCGCCACCAGAAAGCTTCTTCTGTCGGTCAAGAAGATGTGTTCTAGGGAGTGCCTTGGCTTTCCCTTTCTTGGAAGTCGCGTATGGGTTTGTCTTTTCCGCTTTCTCAGGAATCGACTCCGACACGGTCGGACCACTAGCGGCTTCAGGGCAGACAAAGTTTGCAGAACCACAGTCGGCATCAGCCTGCGGCGATCCGGCCGGAATTTCCATGTCACCTCCAGCTGCGGGGGTTGTCGGGCGGACGACTGATGGGTTCTGCGGTATTACAACAAGCGTCACGCTCGAGGACGGCCCTGCAGCCTGTCCAGCTGAGGGAGGACTCGCAGTCAATGGGACGCAACGAGGCGGTGAGACAGCATCAACAGAGGTCTCTTCTGCTCCGAGAAAGTTGGCGCTGTTATCCGCCATGAGGAGGTCGTGGTGGGTCTGCGAAGGAATTTCGAAGGAAGGGTCCCGCTTACGGAATGGCGATAGATCTTCCGATATGGCGGCAGAAAGCCCGCTTTGCACAGCGGCTCTATAAGGCGTAGCAACACCGGGGCGAGGGCGAAGAGACGAGCGGACGGGTGCTCCACGCACCAGCTTCGAGCGCGGGGTGAGTTCTGCCAGGGTCAGAGGAGGCTGTACTGATGGTCTGAAATGAGGTGCAGGGGTGTTGAGGGCGTCATCAGCGGTGTTGAAGAAGTCCATGGTGTTGTCGGCGAGGAGGTCGTCGGCATGGTGTGCGGCAGAAGGTATCTGGAAGGAAGAGTCGGAGAAATCGGGGATGCCAGAAGCATCGGAGAGGTCTGGGATGTGGCGTAGACTGAGTTCGGCCATGTGTATTCTATTGTCACGTTCGTGTTGGTCTGAGCCTTGGAGGCGTCGAGAGCAGCTGACGGAGAACGGGGACGTACCTGGTTCGAGTATGCCTGTGCAATGGCCCAGAGTTATCTCGCTCGTCCGGGTGTTGATGCGGTGTTAACAGGTGAGAATCGTCGCCTTTAGGAATGATATTGTAGCCGACGTTCGAGGTGGTTGTGCCGCAGTCTGGGCAAGGGACGCACGAGACTCAGAGTGATGAGCGTTCGGAGCAGGTTGAGAGACGCGAGGCTGATAGCCACCAGAGATTGACGCGACGCCAAACCGTGGGAACTGGACGCGTCCCTCTCCCACGTGACCGTCTTCCTTGCTGTGGCGGTGGCTGCAGGGCTGCTTCTCTCGTCCGCCTTACTGCCAGTGCCGCAGGACTCGACTTGCTCTGGGATGCTCCTGCCTGCTCTCGTCCTCGTTGCAGAGGTCTTTGCTTACACGCTGTGTTACATGTCGATGCAGGTATAACGCTCGGTTGCTATTCTTGCTGTTCGTGCGCTCCGGATCGACACTCCAGCCTTTTCGCTCGTCCGAGATTCCTTCAAAATTGCCATGAGTACATGCTGACAACCATGCCATCAACAGAAAGGTGCACGTTCAGCAAATGGATTGCATCCGGTATGAAATTCGCTCTTCCACTCACAAACCATCCGGTAGTCTTACATGCGTTAGCATTACATTCCTAGCTCGGTATCATCGACACCGGTGAAACTCTCATGCTAAACCTTTGACAGAGTACCCAGTGAATCAAACAGCCGTAGACAGTGATCGGACGTCGCATCTTCACCCTCCCCTGGCCGTCTCCGATCGATTGTCGGGTCTACTCAGTACGCGTCCCGAGGTCGGCGTTCCGGCTCCTCTTCCGCTACTGCGGCATGCACACGTTTCAAGGTTGACATTGTTGCGGTTCTCTGTCAGACGCACCACACAATGCGGTCGTAAGAAGTGCGTTGTACTTCATTGAAGGTCAATAAAATTCCATGCATGCCGTGCATCTCGGTTCGAACTGGACAAGTCGCGTCCCATGATGCTGACTGACTCCACTCGGAGCGCACACGAGACGCGCCTCCAGGACACGGCGTGCTCGCACAATCTTCTTTTTATCACCTCCACGTCCGCGCACAGGAAGCCAAGCCTTTCCTGGGCGACACGAAGCCCACCGGCGTAACGCAAGTAAGCGCGTTCTGTGCTTCTCATGTCGACCGAGACATGGTCTTCCTCTACGAACGCCTGAGGACTTCCGAGATGTCAACATCTCAGACGTCATCGCGCGCTGTCTTCGCAGCGAGTGTGTCGTGTGCCTGTCCATCGATTTCCGGCGATCGTTGCCGGGACAGGAGGGTGGGAGCTCCAATTCACCACGAGGTGGGACTTTGGGGGCCAGCTGAGCGGTGTACACATGACATCCCGCTGAAATCGACACTTTCCTGATAACCACTAATCATTCCATACATTCCTATGGCAATTCTCTCCGTTCTATCGCCAAATATTAAATTTGCTAGCAGAGCGGCAGGTCGGCGGTAACCCGTGGCGTCGTCGATATTAGTGTGGCGCCGTGCGTCGCACCCGGGACAAAACAGGCACCCGCACACCATCAAGGGGGCCGCTCAGAAAGGCATGGTCGTCGTTGGGCAACTATCAAGGACACCGACGGAATAAAGTCAAAAAGCCAATCCGCGACGGGATCAGGCCGCTAGAGACTCAGAGCCCAAGCCCTCTTCGATATTGGATGAATGCCACCAGGTTGTCTCGCACCTCCTCGCCCCGAATGCGGAGCTCCCGCTCCTTTTTGCGGTCGATACCGCGCACGGCCTTGCGCAGGCCCTCGACGGACCGCACGAGCGTGTCGAGGTAGCGCCCTTGACGAAAGTTTACGTCGTACGGCAGCGTCTCGTCCGAGTATATATCGATGAGCGCGGACGCGGCCTGAAGTAACGGCTCCGTGGGCGTCGGCGGTGTCGCTGATGGCGGCAGGAGCGACAAGAGATACGAGGAGATAGTCTGAAACATAGCGCAGAGAAGAAAATTTCAAGTCAGCCGATGATGCGCACGGACTAGCAGAAACAAAGAAGATGGTTGATACGGAAGAATGGAAGAGCCGATCGAGATTCAAATCATAGCAGCACGACGCTTACCCTATTTGCATCCACGGACTCGCGGTGCTGAGCGAGACATTCCAGGGCACCAATTGTCTTGACTTTCGTGCTGATGTCGGTGGTGGCGCTGCAGAACTGGATGAGGACTTGGACCTGCTCATCCGTCGGGACAAGCGCGCCCTTCCAGATGTTGCCCACGCCCCAGAGCACACCGACGCCAATGTCCCACATCTGCTTACGGCGTTCCTGGCCTGCGCCAGAAATGTCCGTGCCAACCGCTGCAAGGGCATGCCATACGGCATCGAAGACCATCCGGCCATTCTCTGGCGCGAGACCAGACGGCCGGCCTCCCAAGGATGTCGCCATGGAAAGGAAGATGTTATTCAGAGACTCGAGCGCGCTGATATGAATCGCGCCGAGCGCCGAGGATGTTGGTGGGTGTGACGACGGCGAGCCGAGAGGAGGAAACGAGAGTGCGGTTGGGTGCACGAGCTTCAGCAGCGGGGCGACGAGAGAGGTGAAGAACGCTGGTGGCTGCGGCGCCTGCGCGGCTTGCGAAGCCTCGTCAACTGTCATATTGATGTCCTCGGCGTCATCCATCGCTTCGTCGTCCTCGTTCTCTGCGGCATGTATTGTCAACAATGGTCAGCAGGGAGGCTCGATGTGCCGCGGCGCACCTCCGTCGACGCCGTCCGGCGCGTCCGCGTCAGCTTCAGACCCACCACCGAAAACCTCCGGGTCGGGCAGTGTGGCACACATGCCTGTGAGAATCTCCAGAGCGAGCTGGACCGTGCGCAGCCGAGTCTCTATCCGTTCAAGCTCAAGCTCGGAGGCAGTCTTGTGATCGGACTTTGGTGTGTGTTTGAGGGAGAGATTTTCGAGCTGCGGTATTGATTCCTGCGGCAGCCATAGACGTTGAGGGCAGTAGTAACGTAGCGGTGACAATAGGCCTACCTGGTTGTCAATGGCATGCTGAGCCGCTTGTGTGGCCTCTGCCAAATCTATCGACGTCAAAACAGGCTCCAGGGTCGGCAGAACAACATCCCGGTCAAGGTCCACAGTTGCGGCGATGGAAGGGGGCGGTATGGGTGTGATATTCCTCAGGATGCCTACAAGGTGATCTCGGTGACAAGTGGAAACATAAGCGACGCAGAAACGCACCACAGCATAAGACGCGGAAGGCCGAGCCCCTCGCATCAGACGTGTCCTTGTCCTTGCCGTTGAGTTTTGGCGGCATGTCTGTTGAGCGCACGACCGCGAGAAGACATGCCGTGTACTCTGCGTTGGTTCGCACTTCCTCAATGATGGGAGGATTCTCGTCCGTCAGAACGTAGAGACACTGTGCTATTACCATGGATACTCTGTGAGTATCTGGAATAACGGACACACGTTGGTGTGAAACGCAACCTACCCGCAGAAGTCACTGTAGACATCGGCAAGCTGTCCCTGGAGGCAAGGAAGGACATCAAGAACGGCACGAGCGATATTTGGTTGATCGCGTTCAAGGCCTTGTTCGAGGTCTCTCTAGTCTTCATTAGTTCAAGGGACGCATCGCAACACTGCGAAGCAGCTGTACACTTACGACAGGCACCAGAGTATTGTTATCACGTTGTCGGCAAATTCGTAGACAAGCTTCTGCGCGTTCTCGGGCGCAGTCTTTGGCGACGCGAGATACTGAGACAGTGTGCTCGAGATCTAGCGGCTCCATTGTTAGTACCTCAGATATGTCAAGCCAGGGTCGGCGGCGTCACCTTGGGGACAAACGTCTTCAGGGGAGTCAGGATGTTCTTGTTGTACATTTCAGCACAAATGTCATATCCGCCGTCGATACATAAATTCCTGCATGAATGCAGCAACGTTACGGCAAGAGGTTATGCGTATAAATAGTAAAACATACCGTAAAGAACCCGCAGCTTCCACCACAACCTCCTCCTCGCTGTCAGACAACCGCGTAATCAACGCGCCGACAATATTCTTGCCTTGCAGCAAGCGTCTGGTTGAGGGGTCGTTCTGGATGAGATTCGACACGGCGACGCATGCCCATTTGCGTTCCGCAGGGTCCACGCTTTCCATCTGAAACGCATACGCAGTCAACGAAGACTGCGGCGGAGAGATATCTTGAACAGACTCACTTTCTGGATGATCGGGAGGATAGCTTCGCTCTTGGAGGACGAAGCAGACGCGGAAGCCAGTCCCTTTGGTAGGTGAGAATCTGGTACCCTCATAGGGTTATGCCTGCGCATGCTCCGCTTCTTCTGAGACTTGCCCATGGTCGTAAATTTCTTGTCGAGATATTCTATGCGCGCAAGGCGTTTGGTATGTCCGGAAGAAGTTAATTCAAGATCGTGCACAGCCGATTACGAGCCAGAACCTCTAGGATGTCGTAGCAATCGTTCGAGCACAACTGGGAGACCTCAGAGTGCACGTTCCGGCAGCAGCAGGGAGAGTAGATGGCCGTCCAGAGCAGGATGCCCAAACATGCCCGGAACGCGCCAAGGACGAAATTTCTGAGATCGGGGATCACGTGCGCCTGCAGGGAGAAGGTCGGGTAGGCGCGCAATGCAAGCATGCCTTGTTTGACCTTGCTCACAACCTCCTCGACCCTTTGATCCTCGCCTCCACCGAACGACGAGTAAATCTCGTGAGCGCAGTGCTTTTGATGTGCGGAACCGCCTTTGACCGGAGTTTGTAGCATGGATGACGACGACAGCTACTTGTACGGAGACCCCGCGGAGGACGTGAAGCCAGCAGCGGCTGCGGTGCAGACAACCGGTGAGAGTCGGACACGAGAGGCCCTACCATCTTTTCTGTACTTTCCTCTATGAGCGGAATGGAAATTCTCATAATACCTCCCAAACGGTGTGATACTCAGTGCCACAACCGTGAGTCGCTCGCTGTCTACACTGGCTCCAAGTGCAAGCCCTCTCATGCGCATATCACCATGTTAGAATATCCTTGGACACAACGCGGTCGGTATCTGAAGGCCTCGTCGCGAAATTGGAACAGCAAGCTGCGGACGCAGATGAAGACGGTGCAGAGGAGGAGCCGGCGGAGAACGGTGGTCACGATGAGGACGAGGACGAGGACGACAGCGATGAAGTACGTGTCTACTCTACACAATTCTCGCGGTCTGACATACTGAGTGTGTACCATAGGATGTCGAAATTATCATGGAAGAACCTCAATCTCGAAGGTCACTAGACTTGCGGTACGTATGCCGCCTGGGATATCTAGGCAAGTGGCTCGCAGTTGAACTTCCTGCAGACCAAACAGACCAGCCCCACGTTCGACGAGTCAGACTTTCAATACGCCCCAAAGAGGTGCATTGTGATTCCTGTCTACCTTTTGGAGTGTTTGTTCAACTGTCCATGTCACAGCGCAACCACCACCTTCACTGACAACAGAGTACACTCCCCGTGAGCGGGGGACTCTGACCAAGCAATCTTCTACTCCTCAGCCTGTTTCGCAATCGCAGACGCCATTACCACCTGTTGCCGCCACCCCCGGGACGACCGAAAAGCTCGCAGCGGAAGCCGAGAAGCAAGAGTCCAAGGATGCTGGGCCCGATCCCAACACCCTTCCTCCAGCGAAGGCGCCCCCGTCGCATCCTTCAATCAACCCGTCGGCCCCAGGAATGTTCGATGGGCGCTCAATATTGGAGGTTGATTTGAACGCGTTGGCGGACAAGCCGTGGAGGAGACCGGGTTCGGACATCAGCGACTGGTTCAATTATGGCTTCGACGAGATTTCGTGGGAGGCGTACTGCTACAGGAGGCGAGAGCTGGGTGACCTTGCGGGCATGCTGAAGAACAACGTTGTGGTGCGTATTCCCCTCTCGGCGCGTCGTCAGTTCGCATGTTCATTGATATGCGTGTAATGTGCAGAACTTCGCGGGTATGCCCGAAGACCAACTCATCGCCCTCCCACCCGAGGTCCGCACAATGGTCATGGCAGGAGCGACCACCGTGATGGCAGGTGGTGGCGGCGGCGGTGGAGGAGGCGGGATGATGCCCCCGGGCGCAGGCATGAACATGAACGGCGGGCCGATGATGAACCAGATGATGAACATGGGAGGCATGATGAATCCCATGATGGAAATGGGTGTCGGCATGGGTGACATCGGCATGATGCAGGAGGGCGGCGGGGGCGGCGGGGGCGGGCCACAGGGCGGAGGCCAAGGAAATTCCGAGGGCCAAGTCGGTATGGGCATGGGTGTGGGTGAGGGTTTCGGCCCTGGTGGTGGCGCGCCTGGGCAGGGCATGATGGGCATGGGCATGAACCCCGAGTTCGCGATGCAGGTGAGCCGGGTGCGTACGTTTGGCTGATGTGTGGTGTGGGTAAGACTCATTATTTCTCTGTTCAGGACCCGAGTGGGATGGGCCAACAGATGTATCCGGGGATGGAAGGGACCGGTACGCCTACTCCGGTCCCGACTGGCCCGTCGCGCGGTCTCGCGCAAGGTCAGTTCCGCGGTCGAGGCATGCAGCAGGGTTTGGGCATGCGGGGACGTGGTGCAGGTTTTCCTGGACGCGGCAGAGGTACGTAGTTCATTGGCCTTTGCAGGACAGCGTACCTATCCTATGACATAACTAGGTGCCCCGGTGCGACCAGCTTCTCCACTGCCACCAAACGTGCCCACGGGTCCGAGGAATAAGAACAAGTACAAGGACATCGACGGTAGTGCACCCGCCGTCGATGGTCTGGACTACGGTGGAGGTGGAGGAGGTGGTGAAAGAGATCGCAGCGAGCGTAGTGAGCGTAGTGAACGCAGTGATCGGGACCACAAGGACAGGAAGGACCGTGGTACGCCTGACTTGGACGAGCGAGATAGAAGCAGCAGGTGCGTAGTCTTCTGTGTTATGCGAGATGGCCGCTTACGCTGGCATGATGTATGACAGGAAGCGGAGAGGCTCTCCCGGAGAGCGGGAGGAGAGTTCTAGGAGTTCGAAACGGAGATAGTTCACGTTCTTACCTGCTTCTACATGTATCTTGGCCCATTCCGTGTACAGCATTTATTCATCACGGTTGTGTCCCTCGCGTCATGACAAGCAGGGGTTGGTTCGCGAATATATGCGGGATTAGATGGATGTATACAATAACGCAGGGCGAACCTATAGACCCTCTATGAAGGAGGAGCCTCCGCCTGACCGTCCTGGCCCTCCGGCTCCAAGCTCTTTTTGAACCCCTCCAACGTCCTCGCCAGCTTCCCGCCGCTTGCCTCGCTAAGCACCATCGACAGCTGCGCCGCCGGGGCACTGAGCAGCCCGACAATCTGCGCCCTCAACGCGTCCAGCGTCGGCAGCTCCGCTACGCTCTGCACACCCTCCGTCATGAGCAACCGTCCCTCGATGATGGCCCCCAGCAACTTGAGGTCTGGCACGGGTGTCGGCCGCTGTCGCTTCGGCCTCCTCCCAGGCACGAACGCAGCCTCCGCCGCCTTCTTCTCGTCGTCGATCTGCTGCTGCGTCTTCGGCTGGCGCGGGGGCACCGCTCGTGCGAGTGCGCGCAGGACCGCCTTGAGCTGTGGTGGGTCGAGGGAGGGGAAGGAGAGGACTGCGAGGGAGCCGGTGATGGTCTTCGCGAGCTTCTTCCGCATCTCGTGGTCGAACTGGTCCTTCTCACGAAGCGCGACGCCGAAGACGGACGTCCGGAGGATGGTGAACGTCGGCTGGTCGACGGGGGGCGGCGGTGGTGTTGTTGGTGACGGGGCGGTGAGGGAGGTGGTCTTTGCGTGCTTCGTCACCGCGGCCGTGATGTCAGCGCGCAGCTTGATGAGACGGTTGGCGGAGAAGTCGACATGCTCGAAGAGGAGGAGGGGCGCGGTGGAGGTGGACTCGAGGAGGCGGGTGTATTGGTTGTAGAGGTACGTCTTGCGCTCCGAGTAGATTCGCGGGACAGTCTTGCGCGGGTAGAGTACCGGAGGCTTCAGCGACGCGGCATACGTCCGCGAGGGGATAAGCACTGGCCGAGGGATGGGTAGTCGAGATGCTGCGCCCAACATTGCGTATGCCGTCGTCGACGTCCAGGTCAGCGAGGCGGGACTGGTGCAGAGCGCCTGAGACGCGCGCTACAAGAAATTCGGTATCTCGTTTTGGAAGGCGCAAAACGTTCCCAGGTGCCTTAGCCTGCAGGACCCGGGGAGTTGACAACGACTACAGCGAGTAGATAATAACTGAGTGCATCGCAATGTTCACTTGGTTGGTTTCGCTCATGATTCATAGAAAAGCGGGTTAACAACTTTGTTGGCGACCTCCCCCGGATCCCGGATGGCCCGCAGAAGCCGTAAATAAACAACGCGTAGTAACCACACATGTACACCAACCCGAACGTGCATTTCAAAACATCGCAAGACCACATTCTTGCGGGAGTATTTTTACATTTCAGTACACATCTGCAAAACCGAGTCCTGGCAATTCATCTCTGCAATGTCCGATACTGCCTCCCCATTATTCGAGGCTTGATATTCTCAGCGACTTCTCTCCTAGAGCAACACCGGCACGCAGCCAATCGAGATCAGGCCGCCCTGCAGTACGACAAATACCGTCAAAGGCACGTCTCAGGAAACATCAGAAGACCCAGAAGCACGAATACATACCACGTTGTTGTTCGAGCAGCAAACCACGTTGGCGGAGCAAGCGTCGCCGCTGCCCACGCCAATGACCGTGATCGGGGAGCAGTTGAGGCCGAGGAGGACGTTGAGGTCGCTCAGCACGATGCCCAGGAGCCCGAGGAGGAGGGTGCCTCCAAGGGAGCTCGCCTGTTCGCGACGATAGATGGTCAGCTCGAGAGGCCTGGGGAACGGAATCGTAGGGGCTCACGCTTTCGACGCTCTTGCAACACTGCAGGTCGCCAGTGCTGCACTGGCTGGCGCTGGTGACCGTCGACGCGGGCGCGGTGACTGTCACGGTGGTCGTCTTGCTCGGGGGAGGGGATCCACCCGGGTAGGCGACCGCAAGGAGGGAGAGGGAGAGGAGGAAGTAGAAGTAGGTGAGGATGCGAGCGAACATCACGTTTGGTTTTGGGTAGTTTGACTCTGCTGAGGCTGAGGTCTGTTGGAGCTGAGTGCTGAGGATTCGACTGCCGCGAGTGATCCTTCGCTTATATGCTAGGAGCGCATGGGCCTGTCGTGGTCGCGGTAGTATGTCTAGAGCAGAAGACGTACGGCGGGTGCAGAACTCTGCGCACCCGTGCGGCCTGATTGCAGTAGACCTACCCAGAAACCCGTCGAGGAGCCGTGGAGTGACATGAAGGAACGAAGGAGGGCCAGTAAAGCGGCGGAAACGTGCTTGGACCTAACGAGACCCACAGCAATGTAACCCTCGCGTCGACACAACGCGTGCAGACGGGGTAACTGAAGTCAGGTGGCGGGGAGGGTGGTCTGCCTGCAACGACAACTATGTTTAACAGGGCAGAACACCATGCAATCCGGAATGAGCGGGACTTATCCGTTCGTCTCACATTACCACGTATAATGAAGGCGGGAACGGACAAATCATCGGCCGCGCGCCCACCGAGGTCGCTGCTCCACAACCGCACAATTGCTGAGTAACGCAGACTCGAGAGGCAGGACACAGACCTCATAGGATGTTGTCGCGGCTGAGCTGGATCCCAGGGTACCTTGTGCTTGACAGCGGCTTCTCTTCGTGTCTTGGGAGTGGGTAACGCCGCGGGCTTACCGGACACATGCCCCACCCCACTATCGCCGCAGCACCGCCCAAGCCTAAACCCATATGCGCATGGGCGATGGTAGCTTCGCTCAACTTCTTGTCGAGGATGCCTACGTTTAAGAATCTGGACTTGTGGATGAATGTGGCCCGGTGTCCGCCGAGCTGCAGCCCCAGAGGAGACATGGTCGCCGGTTGCATCGATGAGGCTGGCGAGCACCGTATGGAGCAGATCTTGAGGAAGGAGTGGTCGTTCTGCTTGTGCTTTCGTACTGTGTGCTGTATAGCACAAGTTGTACAGATGCCCCGGTGGAGACGCTGAGTCGATGCCCGTCCTCTGCATACGCGTCAATCAGTACTTTCGCCTGACAGTGTGCCCGGTGCTGACGACTTACCGTCAGTGAACCAACGATCTCCCTTCAACCCATCACTCTTCCTAGCCATGAGGGCCATATTCGGTCACGATACCGATACCCCGACGGAACCATAGCCAGAAGAGCCTTCAAGTCAGTCACACGACCTGCATCGCATCATTGCTCAATGAACGCGAGAAACGAATGCCCATCGTCGGCCGTCACTACCGAGCAGCGCACCCGGAGGACAGTTGTCGTGATAGGCCTGGGTCCAGTGTACCTTGTGCGTCTTGACAGCGGCCCCCATCAAATATCAAAAAACTCGCCGAGCAGGTTCCACACAATCGCCGCTCAACGGCCGAATCGACAGTGGAGTTCGTTCCGGAGACGGTCGTGTTACTCTAGAAGCAGTGGGTTAGTGTCATATGCGGCGTGGAGCAATCGTGAGGGACAGACCAAGCCATCGTTGAGAGAACGGTGTATGAACAGCACGATGGCTAGTCACCCATATAATTCGCACGTGCATAGCCACTGGCACTCGCGCACCGGCAATGAGAGGGGACAAATACGACATTTAGCGTCACGAGACTATACCAGTACAGTTCCGAGCAAGAATACACTGCATAGATCTTCTTCATTCAGCATCATTCCTTCTATACGTCCCACCAGCAGCATAACAGCTGGTCGGCATCACTCGTCCTTCTCGGGGATGACCTTGTTCGAGTGCTGTCCGGGTATTCAGTAACAGGCCGCATAAGATGGCGCCGACCTAAGACGCACCTTGCTGCTGTCGAAACCATCAAGACCAGCGGCAACACGGGTGCCTGCGACTAACGAACTCCAATCGAGGACGTCGAAGTGCGCGTTTCCTACTCTTGCTTGGCTGGCGTGCAGTGCCCTTGCAGTTAGCATGTGTTGGTGGGCAACGTCCTAACGCTCACGCGGTCAATGACATAAACTTTGTAGTTCAAACATGAATGGAAGCGTACGAGTGCAGGCATAGGTGAGTCCATCTCCGTCGCAAGCTTCCGTATGTGCGCGGAGTCCTTGAGACCGCCGTCAATTGCGAAACCCTTGCTGCCGTCGAACTGGTCATGCAGCATCTTCTCGCCGTAGGCAACCAGTCTGCAAGTGAGAGATGATGGTCAGCACATATATTATAGACATCGGTATGGCATAGTGCTGACGGGGGAGCAGGCATCAGGTCCTTGATCAATTGGTGTACCAGTGGCGCACCAATGCCGGCCTTCTCGGAGAGCGTAAATACCTCGGCGAGGAGCTCAAGAGAGCCAAGAATCATAGCGTTACCGATAAGCTTGAATGTCGGAGCTACCACGATGGGATGAGATGATGCTCGCACGACGCTTTTAGAAACACACCTTTCTCGACATTCCCGCCCAGATCCATGACCTTCCTTCCCACTGCGGGATGAAGGATGTACGCAACCTCCTTCTTTGAGCGATAGTCGCCCGACATGATGATGATAAGCTGAGCTGCTGCGGCCGCTGCTGGGGCGCCGAATACCGGGGCGGCGATGAAGTGTGTAGAGGGCACGCCGGAGAGCAGTGTGTCGAGTTCGGCTGTAACAGGGTCAGCCTCAATCAGCAGTGGCAAGAGCGGGGCTCATACCGGCAAGAGTAGGGTATGTGGTACTCGTCTCGACAAAAATCTTGTTCTTGGTGGGTTTGTCTGCCTACGCGCATACGTTTGCTGAGCGCTGAGGTACAAGATAGTCATCTGAGCGGCGGACATACCTGGAGAGCCTTTGCAAACTTGTGATATACGCTTCTCACAACGTCGTCATTGGCGAGATTGGTGAAGATGATGTCGCACTCGGTCGCGATCTGCTCTAGCGAGTCGGCGACGGTAATGAGCTCGTCTCCGAGGTCTCTCGCGAGATCGTCGGCCTTGGACTTGCTACGGTTCCACACCATTATAGGTAGGGGGGCCTGTGTGTGCTGTTTGCGCCAATTGGCGAGGTTTGTAACCATGGGTGAGCCCATCGCGCCAAGTCCGCAGAAACCGATCTGGAGATCATGGTGTCCTGGGGTGGTCGGGCGGGAGAAGGGGTTTAGGTCGGAGTGCTGGTGCTGGACGTGGAGGAGATGTGCGTGGGGCGGCCTGTCCATCGTCTGCGGTAGTGGTCGTGGTCGTGGTCAGTGGACAAGATGAGGGCGGGAGGACACGGTCAGACTGAGATTCAGGACCAGAATGCCGTGAATGGAATGCGTCATAGACAGGGCACGTGGGCTTTCCCCGCGTTGTTTGACTCTGTTGACGCGTTTAGGTGAGGAAGCGCCGGTGGACGGCGGCACGTGGCAAGGCGCGGTGGGATGGCAAGGTTCGCTGGTTGTGGTCGACTACGGCCACCTTACTACTCCTCCTCCTCCGAGTGCTGGCCACGGCCTGCCCACACACCTCTCGCCTGCGATGCAGGCTTACCCGCAGGCCTTTGGGCAGCCCAACAAGGGCACGCTCGTCCCCGGCCAGTCGATCACTGTCAACAAGTATACTGTCGTAGTCGAGCGCTACCTCAGTCAAGGTCCGTCGTTGCTACATCGCCCAGCCATCTCAACCCGACCCCCCTTCAGGCGGCTTCGCCCACGTCTATCTCGTCAGGACCGCACAGCCGGTCTACAATACTACACACCATGTTCTTAAGCGCATCGCGGTCCCAAATGAAGCCATGCTTTCGGAGGTCAAGAAGGAGGTGGACATCATGGTGAGTAGTCAATTACTACGGTCGTCCAAACGACCTTCGAGAGACTTCAAGCATTGTCCGCGGAGAAGCGAAGCTCATGCATGCATGCTCTTGCGAATTGATCACGGTGATTGTTCGCGTACGTGCTATGACCGGGTCGCGCTTCATCAGGTCACTGTGCGGTCGTAACGGGGACATGGCAGTGGGTTCTCATCGACGAGTCTGACCCCCTGCCGTGCTGCTGTTGTGCTCGTTCCACTCCCATTACCTCGATCGCCGGGATGCATCTTATTGCATAACATGTTACTCCCGCGATCCCGTTTACTGGAAATCCGACCCGCGTCCACTCTTCCTAGAGGTTGCTCCAGGCTCTCCTCAGAGCAATCAACGGACTGTTGCGCACGAGGGGCGTCTATGTTGGAGGCACAAAACAAGATGCGTTTATAGCATCAATTGGACGCTCTCTCGCCGTGTTCCTGGGCACATTACCTCTTGGCCTCGTGCAATACGAACCATCGTGCTCCCCCTTGCTGTTGAGCACGCACTTGCGTGCTCCAGTGATTGGAGGTGAAGCGACAGGTCAACCAGTAGACACTGTTGCATAGCGGCGCGAGTGGATTGGTCGCCGAGTGGGAATGCAACTGTAGGGCGACGACTGGTGAACGGACAGATATGATGCCGTCATGTTTCTGAACTTCGTGCTCATTACTGTCACTAACTCGTGGAACACAGCGTATTCTCAAGGGCCACCCTAATATCGTCTTTCTCATCGATGCTGCGTGGCATCGAATGGCGAACGGCACATACGAGGTCTTCATCCTCATGGAGTTCTGTCCCGGGGGAGGCATCATTGACATGATGAACCGCCGTCTCCGCGAACGTCTCACTGAGGCCGAGATCCTCACCATTTTCGTTGACGTCTGCGAAGGCCTCGCAGCCATGCACGCACTCAAGCCACCCATCCTCCACCGCGACCTCAAGGTTGAGAACATCCTCCAATCGTCCCCGACATCATACAAGCTATGCGACTTTGGCAGTGCTAGCCCCGTCCAGAAGGTGCCGGCAAACACGCAGGAGCTTCGCATGCTCGAAACCGATCTCAACCGACATACTACGCTGCAATATCGGGCACCCGAGATGATTGACGTTCACCTTCGCCGACCTATCGACGAGAAGAGTGACGTCTGGGCGTTAGGTACGTATTGTGCCACATGTTGACCGATGTTGACCGAGGTGAATCGTGACGTCTCTGTGTCAGGCGTGCTTCTTTACAAGCTCTGTTACTACACGACCCCATTTGAGGAACATGGGCCTCTCGCGATCTTGAACGTACAGTACAAGATCCCACCATATCCCGTATACTCGGCCAACATGAACAGCCTGATAGGTAGGTCTTCTCATAAAAACAACAAACTTGTGCTTGATTGACACTGTTACAGGTTCGATGCTGAAAGAGCATGGAGCGCAGCGTCCCTCCGTCTTTGAGATCCTCCAACACGTCCACAACCTGCGTGGCACGAAATCCAAGTTCCACTACAACATTCCTGTAAAGGAGCCTCTCTCGCCACGCTCGCTGCAACCGCCGCTCCAGGCTCTGTCACCGAACATTGCCGCCAACCCTCTCGACGACCTCGTCTCGTACAAGTCGCAGCAGGTCCCTCCAAAGAACGCTGGCGTGGAGGCTCGCGAGAAGGTGCTCGAAGCGATTGCACCTATGCGCCGTGGACGACCGCCACAGGGTGGCAAACCTCCATCACGCCCTGCCAGTCCGGAGAAGCCGGTGACTTTCGAAACGAAGTTCGGCGACGAGGATGACCGCGCGTGGAAGGGGCTGCGGGCTGCGCGGTCTGGACTTCCCTCTCTCGGCGCGGACTCTGCGTCTCTAGCCAACAAGGGCGACACGGACGCTTGGAGCATCGGCTCGCGTCAGTCAGCACAGAAGCCGGACGCGGGCGACTCGCGACGCGCGTTTGACAGTGACTTCTCTTCGAGCTTCGGGAGCAAGTTCTCTTCTCGCTCACCTCAACCTCCACCCAGTAAGCCAGTCGAGGGGACCTCGTCTGGGTTCGGGACCGGGTTTGGAGATGCGTTCGAACCATCTAAGGTTGCGTCGGCATCGGCGTCGTCATCGCAGTCTCAGTCTCAGTCCTCGTCTCGCCCTCCACTTCAACAACAGCCGTCGCGGTACCGTCAAAGCCGAATAGGCAAGGACGCGTTCGATGGTTTGGGCTTCTCCTCACAGCCGCAGGCGCCCACACTCGGCGAGGCTCGGATGAGCAGGACGGGTCTGGCGAGCTTCGGATCGTCTTCGGCGTCGTCAAGCACTCCATACAACCTCGTGCCTCCCTCCGGCAGCGGTGGGCTCGGGACTTCGAACACAACATACCACCCGCCGAGTATTCATGCATCGCGACCGACACCATCACCACAACCCTCGTCGCAGCCTCAAGCGCAACCACAGTCGGCCAACTTGTCTCCAATACCTCCTCCGTCACAGACGTGGCGACAACATGTGCAGTCCACTTCTCAGCCACAAGAAGGCTTGTCTGCAGAGGAACGCTTCCCGTCGCTCGAGGATCTCGACCGGACGTTCGGTTCGCCATCACCAGGGGTCTCTACCGCGGAGAAGGTCCCCTCTATGCCATCGCGTCCGGCCGACCGACCGCCCTCGCGCAGCAGCTACATGGGTGCTGCGGGGCACGGCACTGGCAATCAGGGTCTCACCGCACCAGGCGGCGTAAAGGGACGATTCGACGGTGTCCGCTCGCAACAAGTCACCGGGACGGCCATGCGCGAAACGCGCGTCCCAGGCTCGCGCCAGTCGACATTCCTCCGCAACGTCGAGTCGGTGCAGACGAAGACCGAGGACGGACCCAGCAAGCAGTCGCAGGCACAGCCGCTCGCCAGCCGGCCGTCGCTGACGCGCAAGCACAGAAGCTCGGTGTCAATGAAGACCACGGCACAGGCTCAGCCTGACCTCTTCTCTGGTCCGGATCCGAATGCCCCGTCGCCCCCGTCGCTGCCCCCGCGACCCCGTGCTGAGCCGCACGACTGGCTTACGGGCACGGACGAGCCGATGGGTGGGCCTCTGGGCTCGCGCTCGACGGGCCTCTCCCTCGCACAGGCTCAAGGGGCGCAACCTGTCCTGCGGGACTCCCCAAGCAAGCGCGCGAGCTATATCGAACGCTCGCCTGTCGCGCTGCAGAAGCCACTTGAGGCGGAGAATGTGCCCGCTCCATCGCCCATGCCGCAGGCGCAGTCGGCCGTGACGGAGCTCGAGCGCGAGTGGAACATGGCGCTGGATAGGCTGGACCAGATCCCAGCTGGCAAGTCCGAGCGGGAGCGGAGGGAGAAGGAGCGGGCCAAAGAGAGGGAGAGAGAGAAAGAGAAGGAGAAGAAGGACAGAGAGAAGCGGCGGTCGCGGTCAAAGTCCAAGTCCCCTGCGCCGGCTGCGGCGGTGACAGCGACTAAGGCGTTCATCACGCGCAACGACGTGAGTACCGCTGGGCTTGGGTTGCAAATACCCACCAAAGGGACCACCAGCACTGGTGCCCGGCAGAAGACGACCCCGTCCCCTAGTGGGCTTACCGACAACTGGAGCCCGGTGTCGTCCCCCAAGCGGGATCGGACGCGGACGAGATCAAAGCAGGGCTCGATGTCGTCGAGCGGGGACGAGGAACCAGAGGACGTGAACGGGTACATGCAGAAAGGTGGGGTGGGCGAGAAGGCGGACGAGCTCGGGAAGGTCGCCTCTAAGGGCAGAATGCAGTTCAATGGCTCTGCGATGGTGCCTCCAGCGGACGGCCAGCGGAGGCGGAGAACGAGGAGTAAAGGCCGGCAGAGCTCGGTGCATGACCTGGTGGACTTGTGGGGTGGAGGTGTCGAGAAGAGCAAGAGCCCGACGGAGCGTGCCCCGTCTGCGGCTGCCGGCAAGCGCAACTCGGTCATCGTACCGGCATCGACGATGAAGCCTCCACCACTGACGAACAAGCCGAGGTCGTCCTCTCCGCAACAGATGCCGCCACCCCCGTCCCCGAGCAAGCACTCGAAGCAGGCATCTTCTATCCAGCAGTCGACAGGTAGGTCGCGACGGCTGCCTATACCCCCTGCTGCGACGCCGGAGCCGCCGACTTCTACTGGTCGGTCACGGCCTGCGTCGATGTTCATCGCCCCCGTGTCCGCATCCCGGTCGACCCCGGGTGAGCTGGGCATCCCCTCGTCCACTGAAGCTGCCGCGTCCTTCGCCCAGCAGGCGCTCTCCCCTCCTGATACCCCGCGCTCGCGGAAAGGAGTCAGACGAAGCTCGATATCCGACATGGTGCAGCACTACGAGACGATTGGAACCAAACCACTCGCGCCTTCGAAGCCCGCCGCGCTCTCGTCGCTGAAAACGCAGACGCATCAGAGCAAGCCCAGCACGGCGTCAGATCTCGCTGTCCCATCGCCCTCGTCAGCGGCGACGCGGTTCCCGAAGCTGTCACCCACGAGCTCCCCCGTGCTCACCAAGGCCAGCCTGGCTGTGCCTGAGGATACTGGTCGGTCGCAGTATGGACGCGACTTCGCAAAGCATAGGACGTCGCCGACGGGTTTGCCCTCACGGTCGTCGCCCGTTGGCCGTCTCGAGACACCATACTCGAGTTCGTTCAACCCCAGCAGCTCGTCGGCCCAAGGGCAGGCACCAGTGAACGGCCTCCCGTCGCGCCGCTCCCCCCTCTCCGTCGAGCCTTCGCGTGACCAGCCGTCGCGTGCATCTACACGCGGAGATATCGGCCTGGGCCCGCCTCCATCGCCGAAAATGGAGCGCAAGGTGTCAGGGTCGGCGAACCTCGAGGTGGCGAGCCAGAACCCGAACCTGCGCTCGCCGTCGCCCGAGAAGCCGTACCAGGGCGTGTCGAAGTTGATCGATAGGTGGCAGCGCGCCGTGGACGAGACGGCCCCTGCGGGCCTGGCAGGACCAGGAGGTGCCCGACGGGGAGGCGTGCCGCCACGGGGGGTGGTGAGTGGGGGTGCTGGGCGTGGTTGATGAACGATGGGGCTCGGGACGTTTGGGGACGTGCTGTTGGGGTCCCTTACCTTGGATTATGGAAGGACAAACACACATGGAGAACCGTTGATAGCAAGTCAAGTTACTCATAACGCATTATCTCTGCCACGTTCGGCGGTTGCTCTCGCTCACTCGCTAAGATTAAGTTAGTGGTACTCAGCCGTTTAGTTTACATCTTGCCGTATGTAGGTGATTCGAATATTGTATACGAGTTACGGGCGTGTGGGCGTGCTGGTTGTTACATGTAGGCTGGCTATAGCATTCTCGGAAAGCAAGAGTAGAGTGTCGGTAGGATACATGGTATAACTTATGCGAACCGGGGAACGGCAAGAAGGAAATCCCAGCGCGTGTCATCTAACAAAGATAATCAAGAAGATCCTGCAAAAAAAAGTTAGTTGCTACATAGGGGAGCGCCAGATGGACTCACTGAGCGGTGTTGGATCACCGACCCAACAACAGCTCTCGCGCCACGTCTCGTCCGCGGCCATGCTCCCACGTCTCTCCGTCCGCAGGGTACACGTTCCCCTTGACGAGGTCCGTGTCTCCTGACAGGCCGAGCTGGACGGCGGCTGCGTCAGCGCGGGCGATGTTGGAGTGGTTCGGGTGAATGAATATGCTGTCGGGTTTTGACCTGGAGCGGGGGCGGTTGGGGCGCGAGGGAGGGTAGGAAGAGCTTGCCTCAGAGCTGGAGCGGTCATCCATGGGTGAGGGGAGGAGGGGCTCCTTCACATGCTCAGGGCTGCGAAAGCGTGAGGTGTGGGTGTGGGTTGTTATCTCAATGGGAAAGGGACGTACTCGCGAGAGTTGTGTGGGGCAAGGTCCAGGTACTCAATGACGAACTGGCCTGCGGCAAGGGTGGTAATCTGGCCGAGGTGAGCCTCGGGGCATGCACGGGGTTGGGTAACAGCACTTACAGCTACAACAATTAGCCTTGACCACAACAAATGTATCAGGACACTGTCATGAATAGAGAGAGCAAGTACTCACCCGAGGCTGAACGTCATCCCGATGAGCATGTACAACCTGGGAGCGCGCCCGTCATTCAGCAACTCATGTCCGCGACACGATATGCTAGCCTTCCGTCACTCCGAATATACGCACAGTCTGTCAAAGGTGACGAGCCAGTAGAGGCATGATCGCCACAGCGCGGTGCCAACGCGGGATTGCCTTCGGGACGAGAACGGGTTCCACTTTTTCGATATGGCATAGGTCAAGACCCTGAAAGCGTACTATTCTTGAGCGGAGGTCCCTTACAGGTGGAATTGTACGTCTCTCACCTCTCAGAAAGACAGATGAAGATAGTGAGGATGGATGCGAGGCAGAAGGACCAGGCGGAATCAAGGTGGAGGCCGTCGACAAGAACATGCTCGCCTAGAAGTCCGAAGTGAAGGTGATCCTCCCACCCGCCTTCCATCGTGCCGGCGCGCGTGTCTCAGATGTGAATATCCCGGGTTCGTCGATGCCGTCCTCTCTTTCGTCCTCGGCGTGCCAGGACGCAGGTGTAGTCTGAAGTAGCAGGTGGTGGGTGTGTGAATAGAGCTAAGATTAGGTTGCAGCCGTACAGTATACTTAGCAACAGCTCCGCAACATCCGATATCCGATTTCCTCGGAACGGTTGTCGGGACGCCCTTGGACTGCGCGCAGCGTCTACTACATACTTGTTGCCCTCAAACGGTAAGTCTGGGTCGTAACAGTTCGTAGCATTCACCGGACTGAGGCTATGGATACAGGTCATACAAGGGGGTTGCATCTACTATGGTGATTGTCCTGTCTCCATCTTCACTGATGGCACCGCGAGTCTTCGCTGGCAGTATTCATATACTCAGGGCTTGAAACCCTTCTGCTTGAAATGCCAGTCAATGCTAATGACACCCTCGTCCAATGATGCGCCCAAAACTTTGAAGAGAGAAGGGCTCATGTCTATCACCATCCCAGGTCAGAACACCGCTAGGTACATAGAAGGCAGCCAAGCTTACCGAGGTCACCGGAACCACAGCCTGGGCACTCATCTCGTACAAGACCGAAGGCATGCTTGCCGTTCTTCTTGTTGACGATCTCAACAAACTGCGGACCAGGGTTGGTAAAGATCGTTCAGTACGCTATGGGGGAAGGTAGCGTGCTTACCTGGTCGCAGTTACCACCGCCACCAAACCTCGAAGACGAGATGGCGACTATGTGGTCGCTGTCCACATTGACCTTGCCGCATGCACCAAGTCCGACGGCGAAGAAGGTGCCCTGTCAAAGCAGTGAGCTTTGGTTGGGCCATCAAGTGCATAGTAAACATACCCTCCCGCTATGGGTAATGCGCTTCTCGAGCATCTCGGGAGTTGCAGGAGCAGGGGCTGCCAACGCGGAGCTGACCAGAGCAAGAGCAAGAACAAGATACGTGAAGGGTGCCATGGACTCTAAGATGATTGTGGGGAAGCGTGAAGCACAGAGAGACTGCCGCACAGCAGTGACGAGAGCGAAGACAGAACAGAAGGATATCGTACAGTAGTCGGTGAATGCTAGACGTTCGACGTCCAGGTGAGCTGACCGCGCTGCGAGAGTGGCTGGGGAGCACGGCGGCAGCTGCGCGTGCTTATATAGGGATCCCGAGAACAATACCAACATGTTTTGACGTGCCGGCGGTACCTGGACTCGGATGCCGCCCGTCTCGGCAACAGGAAACCATTGCAGAGCAAGGAGACTCAGAGCGCTGTTCCGTGAGTCGCCTGCTGGCGAGTCGCCGATGGACTCGGGTTGACTAGACGGGACCAGAGCCGGAGGGGATTCGTCTCAGGAGGTGTGAGAATCAGCGCACGATGGGATGGCCGCTGGATACCACCGCATCCGAGTTCGATGACCATGGGCAGCCGCTGCTGGTCACTTTGGTCATAGCGGTACATTGCTCTCCGGGTGATGAGCGATCGGTGACTGACAATGTACTGCGTCACCAGAGCGTTCCACACGGAATAAGGTGTCATATACCGACCGTTCGGTTTAAAATCTCGAGAGCTCTACTCAAGTTCACCTCCAGGTTGCTGAACCTTCGTGTTAAGTGAGCATGCACGGGCTACCCCCGAAAGTGTGTCATAGGCCATCAGTTGGGGGTATATGCGTGATGCGCACGCTCGTCGTTGCACGACCGTGACACCATCCCCCGAAGTCGGTGCTGGCAAGATGGTGTTCCTAGACATCCAGGAGAACATCCGCGCGGTTTCAGAACGGCGTTCCTGGCGCTTTTGATGGTCACGTCGACGGTCTAGTACGCGACCTCCGAATCGCAAGTCGCAAGTCGGTCCAGAGATATGTATCGGGTCCATGCGAAAGCCGCAAGGACAGATTGTCAGAAGTCTAATAGTCGGAATATTGGTGCTTCTTACACACCTGTCCCACATCACGAGATAGTCTTGGCCAGGTGTCAGTGCGATGCACCATGCGGGCGGTAGAGTTAGACAAATTCGCCAACACAGACGATATCGCCGAGCCTTGCTATGCACAGAGCAGCGGTCCTGCCGCTCAATCTGAGGCTGTACATGTGCGTTCGCCGGAATGGTGGTAGTTAGAGAAGGAGAAACAGCACAGCTTCCAACCTTCCTGTGATCCGTGGTATTGACCGGCGCCTCGAGGGGCACCACTACTAAAAGATCATGTACCGTACAAAACAGCAAAGTCCTACCATAACAATGCGTGTCCAAGTGCAGACGCGAAGAAGAAGGTATGCGTACTTACAACCAAGCCTCGACTGCTCCCGCAGAGCCCGATCGAGAGCCAGACTCGGAGTCCTTGCGTTCTTTGTATTTTCGCAAGGCCTCCTCCGCCTTCTTCTCCCTCCACTCGCAGCCGTCCCTGTACTCGCATGTGCTATGTGCCGAGGCCGGCGTCAGCGCGGTTTTACTAGAGAGATGGCTTGGAACGTACATGCAGCGCCGAGTAAGCTCGACATCGACACCCTCTGGCGGCCTCTCCCCGTACCACCACGCAAGGATCCTCGTGAGGTACTCGTCCAAGAATGCATCGTCCACCTCAAATTCCTTCGTGCCAATGATCTTCGCCTCCGTCTCTAGTTCCGCTGCCGTCATGTCCTCCTCGTCCGAAGATTCCTCTGCAGCGGGGGAGGGTGACGATGGCGCGGTCTTGGGCAGCAAGTCTCCCGAATGGTCTTCATCCACCGCGTGAGGCTTTTTCGCACCGGGTTCCTCGGCAGGGTGGGAGGTTCCGTTGGTAACGGGCTCGGGTGTGATGTCCTGGGAAGCCGGCGAGTCACCCATAGCGTCGCCATCGACAGGCTGTCCAAGCACCTCCTTCAGCGCAGGAGTCTCATCAAACCGCGACAACAGGGATTGCTGCAGCGCCCAAGCGAGCTGTGGATCTGCAGCGAGGGTCTCGGAACTCGAGTGCACATCCTTCTCGCCACGCTCAAGCTCGTTCTGCGAAGACTCCGTGGCAAACGAAGACATCTCCGAGATCGGCGGCCCAAACGGATGCGTAAGGAGCCCCAGATCCCCGTCCACCGCCTTCCCGGAGTGTACGGAATCCTTCAAGCTCTCGAAGATTGCCCGTGCGAGGTCGTCGTCCCCGCCATGCCCAGGCTGCAGGTCGCTGACGCTCGCCTGGATCGCCGCGGCGAGGTCCTGCGCTTCTTGGTCTGAGAGCGACGTCGCCTGGCCGACAGACTTCTGTTTGCCCTTGCCTTTACCAATGCGATGATGCTTTCTGGGTTGCGACCGATAGACGAGCGTCAGCGTCCTGTCGATGCCGGTGACGTTCAACGCTTCGACGGCGTGCCTCCACGCTGCTGTGAGGTCGTCTAGACAGGATAGGCCAGACAGGTACGGGCTCCCTTCAGAAGAAGTGTTGTCTGAGGAAGGAGACAACCCCGCCTGGCCCATGAATGACTCGGAGAATTTGCGCTGTGGGTTCACTCCTGCTCGCTCCCATAGTACTTCAAACTCGAGCTGTTGAAAATGGGGGATGGTGGGCTCGGTGGTCGCGAGGAGATTGCTCAGGAGTCTGTGGTAGAGCATCAGCTGGATACGGGACGCGTATGTGTCCTCGTCCGGGGGGAGGGTAGGCCGTATCCGCGTCTTTGTGTCAGAAAGATGCAAACTATAACAAGTTGTGCCCGGTATAGCTTGCTCCTTTGTATTGAGTCCGGGGAGCGGATTCAAAGCTGGAGGGGGAGTCGATGGCTCGCCGTTGTCTACAGACATCGCAGAGTCGTTTCGATCGACCTTCGATGGGGTGAAGAAGCTCGTGATCTGTGGCTGATCTGGGTCGGCTTCCTGGCGACTCTTCTTCGAGCGTGACTTCCGTGGAGTGTGAGAGGAAGAACGCTTGTTAGGGCTACTTCTTGAAAGGTTGAGCTCAACAGGAGGTGGTGGATCCGATGCCTGGGCGGGTGTTGATGTTGGTTTCCGGACAATCTCGTCCTGAAATCGTGTCAGCGACCATCATGTCAGTGACAGATGTAACACGCACAATGATTCCAGTAACGACCTGGTTATGAACCATGCCAAACACGGGCATTTCTCGCTGACAAAAGTAACTTTAGTAAATGGGTAGACATGGCGAATCAACTTGATCATACACAAAGGCCCTGGTCTAATAAGGTTTGTAGCGACACAAGCATATTTACGAGGCTGCGAGATATACATCAGACATCGTGTTCATTAAAGGTCACTGTGTAGTTGCGGAAGAACGCACCGTAAAGCCCAACGTTCCTCCGCGGTTGTAATACTGACGGGAACCGTCTCAGGCTGGATCTCGCGTTCAAGTACTTTGTGTACAGACTGTGATACAGAGGTTAGGCTCAATGTAACTTTCCCATTTGTGCACCTACCCGGCCGCGCGTTACAGTGCGGTCGTTCATCGCAGCCACTGTTGGAGCTACCGTGATTTTTTTCCCTTCTTCGGTTACGAATGACTGTGGCCGGTCAGCGAGCTTCTTGTATCGCTTCTGTCGCAAGCCGTAGTCGAACTGAACCTCACACCTAGAAAACATCATCTCAGAGACACACATGCCGTCCAATGAGGTAACTTAACCCACCACGAAGGGCCTGCAAGATCGGTCACCGACAGTTGCCGGTTCCAGCTGCGAAATTGTTCGTACGGGCTGCGCTTAGATTTAGCAGCAGCACGCCCCCTAGTAGCGTCCTTCATATATCGAGAGGAAGAGGTGTCAGCGTTCGCAGCTCCCTCCACGGCAATTTGTATGCGAGGACCTCCGTTTCCGCCGCCGCGGTCTCCTCGTCCAGTACTTCGCCCGTCCGCTCTTTCGGGTCCGCCTCCCGAGGGTCCGGCGTGTACCGCAGGAGCTGCGGCCAGCTCTGGTGAAGAAAATGTGGCCGCGTGTGCGCGTGCAGCAAGAAACGCGTCGATCTGCAAGAAGTCGTCCGCCGTGAACTCAGAGAAATCATATTCGTCATACTCGTCGGGGGACGGAGGAGAGACGCGTGCTGGATCCCGGATGGCCAAATCGACTGATACTTGAGTTGAAGTAGTAGTGTTGACTTCCGATGTGCTGTCCTGCGCGAGTGCGCGGGCTGCGGCAGCGTCGATGGCTGCGAAGTCTTCAGGGTTCACAGGGAGATAGTACGCGTCGTACTCGTCCGGTTCAGACATGCTAAATCACGATTGCACGGTGAGTGCAGCACACAGCTCTCAATCGCAGTGTTCACTTACTATCATCAGCGTTTTTGGAGGTGCTGGTGGAGGTTAAGGACCATCGTGGTGGTGGTCGGGCAAGCTAGAAATGTTGAACCGAACGCGAGGCGCGTCGCGACTAAACTCATCGAGTCATGTGAAGCGTCTCGAGACGCCCAAAAGTGGCAATTCGAGCATGTCTAACTTCCAGATAACCGCAATGGCGCAACACACCTGGCGGAGAACATGAGGCCGGACAGATGAATCTGGCGATTCAATCTCAGCCGAAGCCCGGAAGTGAAGGTGTAATGGTTGCCGTGACGTTCGACATGTCCAACACTGCAGTGCATCACCACTGTGCATGCAGGACGTAGGCCTAGAAGTCAATCAGTCGTTGCGATCGGGTATTGAAGGATGCGTAGTTGTAACGAGCTACAAAGTTAACAAGGCATACATAACACAGTGTCCAATATATACTACTATATTCTACCATCCTCATCGTACCGCGGAGGCGCCTCGTCCATGAAAACCTGCATCTCGTTCTGCTCCCGCAACCGCGCAACCTCCTCCTGCAGCGCCGCGACCTGCGTACGGAGAATCGATACCGTCCCGTTCGAGGCGACGCTCGGGGATATAGGCGCGTCAACACTGTGCGCCGGGGGAACGGGCAGCGTACGTGTCGCGTGCACGCTTGAGCGCAGAGGCGACTTCTCCGGGATGCTAGGGTGCACGCGCGAAGAGGGTGGCGACGACATCGAGGAGTCCGTCCGTGCGTGGCTTGGGGGGTCCACGAACGGATCTGTGGTAGCTGGACTCGGAGACGTCACTGGGGACGCATATGGCAGTGAAGATTGAGCTGGGGATGTCCCCGAGGATGTACTCCGCGAGCGCAGCGAGGAGGGCACAGGGAGGGGGCGCAGCCCGGCATGACTGCTGTCAGATCGCTGCGATTGCCCAGCCGTATCCGCCGTGGAGGCTCGCGACGAGTAATCGGAGCCAGGCGCCGCTGCGTTTTCGAGTTGCGTGTTGATGTATCCCGAATGACTCGCAGTACTCGCCGTCGGGTTGATCTGGTACGCAGCAGCGTACTCCGAACGCGAGAACCCAGACGAACTGGGGGCAAACACGGACCCCTCCCCTGCGATATCGTACACCGACCCGGGGAGTCCCGTTGCCTGCGCACCGCTACCTCCGGAGCGGGGTTCATAGGGTCCAGCGGTGACCAGAGCGTCGCTGGCGTCGTGCATATGGTGCTCAGGTGCTGCGACAGCGAAGGAGGCCGGCTTTACCAATTCCTGATTCCTCCGCTTTCGCAGGAGCCATATGAGAAACACCAGGACGACGATGACGATGACGCCGCCTACAACGCCGCCTGCTACAGCGCCAACAGGGAACGAGGAGTTGTCCTGGGTGATATGAGCGGCTGCGATGGTCGAGGAGGGTGAGCTAGAAGATGATGATGACGATGCAGTCGAAGGAGCGGAGTCGCCGCTTGTTGCGGTGTTCGAGTCAGACAAGGAACTGGTGCCAGAGGAAAGAGTGGAAGTTGAGCCGGTTGATGGGAGTACCGAGAGCGAAGATGAGCTAGTCGTAGTGGACGAAGTTGTGACGGGCTGAGTTGTCGTCGTCGTGGAAGTGGTGGTAGGGGGAGCAGCCGCCGTTGTCGTCGTCGTTGTGGATGACGGCGGAGGTGTGGGATCGTCCTCGGTGAACGTGTAGACGATGTAGTCGAACAGAATGAGGGAGGAGTTCGTGTCACCCGCCGCCTCGATGACAAGCGTATGCTGCTTGTTCGCGAGGTTCGCGTTCGTGTACACGGGCACGTCGTACTGAAACGCAGAGTCCGAGGTCGGAACGTGCACATACGAGCCCACCTGCTCGCCGTCCAACGAGAATGTGAGGCTCGTGTACGTGGTGGTGTACGGAACGGTGTTCGCAATAACATTGTAGACGTACACGGCTGTCCCAGTGAACTGCGCAGTAACGAGCAGCGGCTCCGCGTCATTTGGAGAATGCGTCGCGTCGTGCCATGTCCCGCCGAGGACGTGGTCCGGGTCGAGCTTGATGAAACACCCGTCGCACGTCGCGCCCTGCTTCCACGCTGCCGGGGGAGAGTACGTGGGCACCACACCCGTCACGCTGTCTCCCGTCTGGTCATCGATCGTCCTGTTGACCGAAGATGCGGATGCGCAGGATGCGAGTGCTGTGATCAGGAGAAGGGCGGGGAGGGACCTCAGCCTGCACTGGGTGGATCTTGAAGGGGGATGGAAACAATGTCGGCACCGAGAATCGACCATCCGGCCACACGCCAGCTATCTGTTCTGCGAGAGTGAGAGTCTGAGAGTTAGTGCGACCGGGAGAGGACGGGAGAAGCCCGGAGGAGACTCACACAAGGTGGAAGAGTGCAAAGGTGCATGGACACTCTGTCCGGGGGCAAGCTCGCAGTCCCCTCAGCCATGGATGCTCATCAGGACGGCATGCGGTCATGGATCTGTCAACGACCATCAAGAAGGCGACATGTATCATTGTTGATAGAAGATTGGGGTACCTTGCAGGCTCGGCCGAATGCATGTAACATTGATCACTGACCTAGAGCTGGCTGCGGCTAAAAGAGTAAGTCTGTTTGTTGTGAGTCTGATCGTCCTCGCCGCACACAGTCAGGGCTTAGAAGCTTACATAAACTGAGCACCGTATCGCCCTGGGATGATGGCGTGACGGACGTACTTCCGATCGTACATGAGAGAGCGCCAGCAGAACCGGGCACCTGAGATTGAACCGGTTCAGCAACACAAGCGAGATACATCGCCGCGTTCGAGAGCATGCGCACAAGTCAGGAGCACCGCGTAATCAGCAGGAATCGTGGTGGTGCATTGCAGGATACGTATACGTATGTATGAACAATAATGATATGCGTCAACGTCGACGACTATACGTCGCGCCCGGATTATACGAATGGGTGTACTACTCTGCGTGCGGCACGCGCACGCTACGGATACAAAGTCATCTTTATGGTATGTGCTGCTCGTCTGGGTCCTGTCTGTCATGTCTGATCGTCACTTCGTCATCTAAGTGCTATGGTAGGTATCTGTACATCCATGAGTCAAGCTGGTCCACTGACATCGAGGTGCGAGCACTCACATTAAACGACGTGCTACCGGGCAGCTGCGCCAAGAGCCTCACCCTCGCTCGCAGTACTCCGATGTCTGAAGAACCGCTTCCGCTGGTGCACCGGCATCGTCGCCGCGTTCCCCTTCCGCGCGTGCCCCAGCTCCAGGCCGAGGGCGTTCCCCGAGTCCTCTCCGCTCTCCTCGGCAACCGTCTCGGGCCTGTCGAGCGATACCGATGCAGCGCGCCGCGCCGCAGGCCGGGAACTCGGCCGCTCGCGCGGCGCAGGTGTTGCAGCGTAGTACGGTGCGCCATACGGCTGTGTCCGCGGCGGCACACTGCGTGGGGAGCTCGACGAAGCGGAAGAGAAAGAGGACTTGACCGAGGGTGAGGAGAACGTGGAGAGTCCCGTAGACTCAGACGATACGCTCGACCGTGGGGAGTCTGGCACCGCAGAGACGTGCGACTCGTTCGCGTGAATGAACTTGAGTGGCGCAAGCATGCGACGAGGACCAGACACACGCCGCGACGACGGCGACGGCGACGGAGAGGCGGAGCGTTCGATAGACTGCGACTTCCGGGGCTTAACGTGGAAGGGGTTGACGAACTTGGTCGTCAGGACTTCAGCGGAGGTATCGTGGTGACGTCGGAGGCGATCGGGGTGCGCATGCCTAGGGCGTTCGTCGGTGCATTGCTCCTTAGGGCCCACAGTGTCGTACAAGATGGATGCGTCTGCCGTCGGGGAATGTGACGCGGGGTCGGTCTTGCTCTTGGGCGACATGCGTTTTGAGAACGACTTGAACATCTTCATGCTCGGAAGACGGGTATGGCGCCAAGAACGAGGAGAACCAGCAAGAGTAGGTGAGCTCGAAGAAGAGGGAACAGAGGCTTCCTGTGCATAACTGCCTTCAGCGGACGGGGTCGCGCTGACGATCGGCGTCAGGTCAGGATGGTATCGCGTAGGCGACAGGGGATCCACCAGCTCCTCACTCCCAGAAGACACCGATGCCTTCGGGCCGGGAGTTGAGCGGCCGTTCTTGATCACAGACTTGATCGCGGACACCTTGGAAGACGATGACAGAGACGACAGCACCTCTGAAAAGGTTGCCGCACGACGCAGGGTCGGCGTCGGATCGTCTGGCTGGGAGTTGGCGATGGAACGTGCGGGGTGGTGTGCGAGCGGCCACAGCGTTTTGTACGCGGGCCTCTTCAGCGGTGTCGACACTGGAGACGCCTCCTCGACTGTGGCAGCACGCTGAAGGGTCGGCCTGAACTCGACCGAGGACGACGGCTCATCCTCGGGCTGATGGGGAAGTGGCTCCGGGTCAGCGCGAAGGGCGGGAGTAGAACGGCTCTTGGCAATACGAGGTTTTTGGATGAGCGGGGGTGGTTTGGGCAGCAACGAAGGAAGGAGGCATCCGATTCCGAAGATCAGGACGCTCTGCGCGAGTGCATATAAGCGCCTATTGCAAGACGGGCTGTGGCGTACTCACCATTGCGAACCAAGCACATCCCCACGTTAGGAGCAGCATAGGTGCGAGACCTGCGGGAAGCAGGGTACGTACGAATGCGGGCATGGGCACGATGATGGATCGTCGAGATGTGGGAAGCCGAGGAAACTGGAGGCGAGCTTTGTAAACGGCCAGGACTATCTGCGGCCGACATTACCAGCCTCGAAAGTGGCTGGCGGGAATATAGGAGCCAGTCGTAATCAGAATAAGGGGCTGGGCACGATCGCAAGGTGTGGTCCAGAGAGCGCGTCAACTAGTACGGAGTTGCCCAAGATGGACCGAACGTCGGGAGTGGCGGCGGGAGACCCAGGATGGGGAGGCCGACGAACAGCCTCGAGGACAGCAAAATGTTCAGGGGGCAAATGAAGAACAGACTAACGTGCAAGGGCTTTACATGGTCTGAGGTAGAAAGGAGTGAGCAAGCGGGAGGCCAGGCTAAGGCTTCACACGTACAAAAAGTCGAACCACTCCTGCGTGGTAATTTCCTCCGGGACGCCCAGGTGCGCACTCGTCGCACATACGCCGCACGACGGTCGTCCGTCTGGCCATGTTCACCGTAGCGAGGAGATTGACGAGGCGAGAGGATGGAGGAAAGCAAGGCATCGTCAGACAAACTGTCCTCCTCGTATTTGCCGAACACGTTGTCGATCCATTTTCCCGGGGGCGCTCAGCGCCGCCACCGGTTTTGCCAGCCGCGTACGTATCTTCTTCACTTCCTGCTCTGTTGTTCAGCGTTCGCTCAGTCTAGTTCTTGGACGGCTCGCACATCCGACGTACACGCAGGAGCCTTGCTGGATACGCAAGGTCGTGGGCCCGGTGGACCAGTTGCAAACTGGCCCTCTATACGACGCTCCGGGCGCAAATTGAAGGTAAGTACACCCTCGCGAAGACTCCTGAAGATTTATCACGATATCATATGGGATGAGGACGTAGAACCCGGTGTTGGCGTGTTAACACAGCGTCATAGCAAGATTTACCCGCTTGTGGAAAACTCATTTGCATTCGGCCGGAACCCTGCATGCGTGTACGCGCGGCATGCACCCATTGGCGGTTCGTAGAGTGTTACTGCATGTTGCTGCGAGTGGGTCCTATCATCGAGGACTTCCAGGCCTGGCCCTCACCTTGCATGCATTACTGGGCATGACGCACATACTCGTTGCATTCATATCTCATTGTCATTTCCGTGCATCGCTGAGATGAATCACCGGTGTACTAGGAAGTTAGAAGCCTGGAATCATCGGTCCGACGCCATGCTTGCCTACATACTTACAACGCGAAGTGGTTTGCCAATACTACACCCGTTGCCACATTTGGACGTCCCGAGGCGCATCAGTGACATGATTCGATAAGTTTGCAGTGATAGGTGCGAACAGGAGGATATCGACGCCATCCCAAAGACAACAGCTCTGATATGGAATATAGTCCAGCCTCCAATAAGTGTATGCGATGCACCAATCGTATTGAAGAGGCTTGATGCGACAGCAGAGGGCACCAGCATCCACAAATGGACGTGCTTGAGCGGGGCAGAGCATGCCATCGGCCGCACAGAGGTCTGTGGTAATGTTCGGCCATTTGATCTATGTCCACATCTTGGATAGAACACAGGAGGTCCTCAGATGAAAAGCGAGGCACCTTGCTCCAGCATTGGAGAGCGAGTGCAGGGAGAACCTATTCCGGCGAGCGCGTCATAGGTTCCATGATATTCCCATAGTGACCGCCCTCCCGCTTCGTTAGAGAACCTAGGGATGACCCGGACACGAGGTATCTGAAAGGATATGCAACGCGAGTTGTCGTACGCCCAGACGGTGTGTTCGCATGTGTCTTCGCGACGTTCGTGCTCGAGGACTCGAGCCATTATGCGCAAGAGGCGAAACGAGAGCTGAACAGGGGCGGGCTGGGAAGGAGCAGATTGCGAAGGGAGCAGGTCGTAAGAGGAATTGGCCGTGGACGCATCTACAGTCGAATGCACGTCAGGACGGTTCATTTGGGACAACGCACGAATGAGGCTCGTTAAAATACCCACGTACCAGTGCAACGTCCATCACTCCAATGCGTCCGAGTGCTCCACAATTACCCATTCCCTCAAGGCCTCGTCGATGCCAGCCACGTATGGCCACATCTGCTCTTGCTCTCGCACCAACGCAAACGCTTCGACCAGCTGCCCCACTCTGTTCCATCGCCCATACATTTCCTCGACTTCGGGACTGATCGGTACGCCCTCGCTTGTCAAACCATCCTCCCAAGCCCACGGAGAGAAGTGCGTCAGGTACTGTATCCTGTGTAGCCTCGGGAACCATTGCGAGAGGATAGCAGCGACGCCTGCAACGTCCTCCTCAGAGATCGAAGACGACCCGACGCCCAGAGTCTTCAGCGAACAGGACTTTCGGAAAAGCCCCAAGCCCTCGCACACGTAGTCGAGGACAGGCTCGAAGAGTTTCGGTGGCCTGTGCGTGAGCAGTTCGTCCACTTCGGAGTGATTGATATCCACTAGAGGAACTTGGATTGCATCTATGGGCAAGCCCCGTCCGGTTATGGCGGCGAGGCCCAACAGCGTCACGCGAGGGGCGTCGGAGGCACCGAAGCTGAGAGTCGCAGAAGAACACAGCTCTGCTACGCGGATGTCCGGCCAAGCGTCCAACGCCGCAACGAGGGCGTCGTCATCGAGAGCCGCATAACACCCGCGCTCCAGTCTGATTTCTCGCAAGGCGTGGAGACCATGAAGGATTGCGAAGACGTCTGGCGGGATGGGCTTCGGATCCACCCGCTCAATCGCCCTGGGACCGAATCGTAAAGTGAGACACTTCAGGACGCGCCCCGACGGGCAGTTCGCGAGGACGGTGGCCAGAGCATGGAAGTCGTCTACTGACATAGGTGCGTGCACGTCCAATACGAGTGTTTCCATGTCCGGTGAGCGGACTTGCTGCAGCAATGCGACGCAGGTGGGTGTCCAGTCCGCTTCTATTATGACGGTTTGCAGCGACGGAAATGCTTGTACATGAAGGGGCATGGCGTCATCGGAGTAGTCGTCGTATCGTAGAAAGACATTGAGGATGTGCAGTGTGGGTACTTTGGAGAGATGAACCAACGCAGCCGGAGGACAGTAGTTTGAGGGCATATTGAACGATACAAGACAGGACATGGCTTCCACAACGTTGCTAAGCAGTTCGCGAGTGGAGAGAGCCCGTGGGAGTCTCGTTTGGAAAGTCCGGATATTGGATGCGTAATCCGGGAGAGTCGCGAGGAGAGCTGTTGTCCAGCGTGCAGCGGGGTCGGGAACTGAAACATTCTTCCCGGTCCAATCGTGAAAGAAGTAGTACGAATATTCGAACGTGCGTAGACTGTTGCTGAAAAAAAGATACATGGGTTCGACGAAGGGCGCAGCGAGGTCGTGCTTGCTGATGGTGTGTAGGTTGGGGAAACAATTTGATGTCAACTTGAGGATGGACTCGAGATTGTGCCATGCAGCGGCAGAGAGGACGAAAGGAGCTCGTTGGAGGGCGCGATGGCTCACTGCTCTGACATACGGGGCATACTTGCGGAACCTCGCAAGATCGGAGCAATTGAGGGAACGAGTGAATGACTAAACCAGTAAGATCAGTACAATGGTTTAGGGTAAAGGTGATCACGGGTGTAGAACAGGTAACCGATTTTATGAAGCTGCGGGCTTGCACAGAGGGGGTTGCGTGGACCTACATACCAATGTACCGGGCACGAATCCAACTTCCTCTATCTTATCCGCCAAATCCCCCAAGTCCCACAATTCTCGTGGCAGAGTATAGGCAATGATACTGCATGACGATAGGGTATGCCACACTTGCTTCAAGGCATGTTCAGAGAGCGTCCGGCATGTCCTTGCGAGGTTGACTGATGTTCCTAGCGAGCAGTGTGAACAAATAAGCGTTAGAAGGTCGGGAGACAAGTCAGTCAAGCTAGGAGCCATGACAAGATAATCAAAGTGGGTGTTGACGTTGAGACGGTGGCCGTTGCAGGTAACTAAGTATACCGATTCTTCTCGGACCGAATCATGGCAGCGCCGGGCCGGAAAACTGCAAGGTGGGCCGCCCGGGCGCGGCCAAACATCGCGAGCGACTTCCGTAAAGGTGAACTTCAGTAAGCAGATCTATGCACTTTCCCCTCAGACTGGGTAGAAGCACATCAACTTGCGTCGCTCGTCCTCGAAAATGGCTTGACGGAGCCGCTGAGCCAGTTCGAGTCCAAGTCGATTCCGAAGTAAGTACATGTGCCGTCGGACGTAGCTCCATACTAACCCGCCATTCGGGCAGGACCGTGCTCCAGTGCAAGTTGTGCAAAGGGCTGAGGCTCGAGACCAGCTCCAGTCTGCACTAAAATGATCGAGGCATGATTCCCGTGGAAAGCGACATGCAACCCTGCCACTCAATACCGCTGACTCTGTATCCTCACTCCCATGGTATATGAGTATCTGTCGTTGATTGTAAGCGAGGCCACACTGATTGCCTTGAACGCATCTCAGTGACAGGACGTAATCGGTACGATTTGGTCGAGAAATGCATAGACAAAGAAGGCGCCTGTTATATGTCGAGATGAACTGGATCAAGAACTGGTTGAACAACCCGTGCATAAAACATGAGCTGGGTGTGCTCCGGTTTCGTTTGCCCTGCATTCTACGCTCAAGGCCAGGCTATGCGCAACATGCTGCTGCCTCTCATCAAGGAGGGCATGCGGCTGCTCGTATTCGCTGGTGATACCGGTAAGTCCCGCGTATGCACTCCCGTCGTTGCCCACTCGCTGATCCACTCCACAGATGGCGTTTGTGACTAACTTGTCAGTGCTCAGACACTTTGAACGACAATCAAAATTATTATATCATTCCAGGGCGTCGAGCGATGGATGCTAAAGCTCGAGCACAAGCACCGCGAAGAGTTCACCGTCAACGCACCACTCCTGCTCTTCCTCACCGAGCTCGACGACGTCGCACAGTGCGCGGTGCATGCGGGTCAGCGGCCGGCAATGTCATCTTACTGCAGATCTTCGATGGCGGATGAGTGTACCCATATGCTCCTGTTGGTCCCGGTGTGTCTCGCTAGTTAACGCGAATATGATCTCCTGCTAGACATATATATGGTCCCACACGGCCAACCCGAGGTGACTTTGGTGAGCTGATTACTCCTTCTGACGCGACTTCAAGCCTGACGTGTGTGATCTCTAGGATATGAACACCAGATGGGTGCAGATTATACCGTTCGATGTGGTCGGGTGACGAGCTCCCCTGGATCCATATGTCAGTTAGGGCTCAAGGAAGCTGACTCTGTGACAAAATCCAACATCTGCCCCTTGTATATACGGACCTATATAGCAATCAGCTCTCCTTGGACAGCGTCGTTGCAAATTGCCAGACCGGAAGCAGTGCTATGCTGTCGCCAAGCGCATGGTTCGCTGCGTGCCCCGTTCGTAAACGCGTGCCAACGCGTCTCGCGTCGCGCCTGTGGCTAGGTCACGTGGGCAACACGCGTTGAATTGCCGGTTGCGGGTTCCTGCGGCGTTGTTACTGTACGCTTTCTTCGCTCTGCTCGACGTACTGCCTCCATATACGCTTTCATCGCCAACGACATCTATCGAACATGCGACGGGCTCAAAGTGTCAGACACTATGCCAAATCATCACTGGCCATTGGTGCAGACGATCTCGGGGTTCTGAAAGAAGACGAGTCCGTGGAGGATGTACTTCGTCGGCAGCTGCTGGACAAGGACAGGGAATGTGACCGGGTACGCAAACATCGTACGACTGATTGGTGAATACCGGGGTGACTGTGATCATAGTTGCAAATCCAGATCCAGTCGCTTCAGGCTCAGCTGGCCCAGCGTCCACCACTGGAGAAGATCCAGGCTCTTGAGAAGGAGTACACGCATCTAGAGCTCATCCTTCAGGGCACACAGCGAGAGAATGAACGATGCATGGCGGAGCTAGAGAGGTACGTTTGTCATCGCTTTCCGCTTATGCCACTCCGCTACATCCAGAACGTCGGCCTCTCACAGAGGAAAGGTACGAGAGAAGATGCTGGAGCGCGAACTCGAGAAACTCGCGGGTGCTAACTGGCAAGTGAGTCCTTCTGATCCAATCGCGTTTCTCCCTCGTGAGCTAATACATCTGAAACAAACTCCCAGACCAATCTGGACATCGCGCCTGCGTCCGCCTCTGGGTTCCATGCACGGGCGGCAGGTCTAGTGAACTCTGGGAAGTCGAGCTCCCCAGCTAAGGAGAAGTCGTCCCTGTCCGCATCAACATCCGACGCATCACAGTCCCAGGCGAGCATCGAGGCCACGAAGGCGTACCTCGAGCAGGTACGACTCGCGATCCTTGGAATGGAGCAACGCATGCAGTCACGCGAAGACAAGCTTGCGAAACACATTGAGCGCGCCGAGGCAGAGGGGGCACGCTTCGAGGAGATCCGCAAGCAGGTCTTACCTGCGTCCAGTTCATGAATTCCATGTCCCTCCTTTGTATCCGTCCTCTCATCCATCTCCACATGTCCGGCATACCACCACGCTTTCCCCATTGTCACTCCGTTGTCTTCTAGCGCCTTGGAATATGTCGCATCTCCGAGTTGAATCTCTGTAGTAATATGTACTTGTACGGAATTGGATCTGGTCATACCCGCAATCATCTATTCACACCCCCTGCCGATCACATTCATACTAGTGCGCAGGAAGCCTACCTACCCGCGCATTAGCCTCGCCGACTGACCACGACGTCGCCGTGCTCGGGACCGAAATGGGGTGCGAGACCGAGCTTGCCTGTGACTGCACGTCCCACGTACTCCCGTCTCACGAGCAACCCCTGAGAGCGTGTGGTTCACACGTCCTTGGGGGCGGGAGAACGGAGTCCTGTCCACTTGGAGGGATCGCCTGCCATGGTCCTGACAGCCATTGAATGTGGATGTAGCAATACTCAACCTTGACTTGACGTGTCGACCGCTATACCATAGCCTCCATGCAAGCGGCACGGCCTCGAAGTCAGAGAATGGTTGCGACGTCCGGCTGACCCAACACGAAAGGCAGGTGTAGCGCGGTAGTGTGGAAGGCCCGTACTAGCATAGAGATAAGCCATGCGCGTACACACCTCCGTCGAGCCCGTTGCTTCCATTGTGCTGCGCAGCCAGCTCCAGAGCCTTGCGGTGGGACCGAAGCGCTGGCCAATAAATGTTGCAACAAGTTCAATGGAGAGCACTAGCGTTGGGCGGAGATGCACGTACGGCATTGGGGACAAGGGAGGCGCCCCCGAAGACACATAGGGGCCTTCGCTGTGTGCGGGCGATCTGATTGAATTCGTCGGGAGTGGTGACGGGCACGCGAGTCTGGCAGTTGAGCTGCTCCAGCGGGCGACTAGAGGAGGACGCGGAGGCGGTTCTCCCGCCATGCGCGGCCAGTGTGCGATTGGATCGATAGCTCTGCCAATAGGTTGGGCATGAGACCTTGAGGTTGTGCCGTGAGTCTGCAGGAGGACCTGTGTGAAGCCGACGGGGCTCGTCCCCTGCTCAGACTCGGGCTTCCCTCGAGGCCACAACAGCAGAAAGCACAAGACGTAATATGTAGGTCTTCGCCGGTCTCCCCATCTTCCATCTGAACGCAGGCGGAAGCGGGACGGACTCTATCACAAGAAGCCCCATCGCGACCGGGGGATGCGATGGGGGAGCTCTCAGGTCGCCAATTGCACAGCAAACGTGCATACGGGACCTTGACATATGACCAGGGCGGCGGAAGAAGGGACATGTTAGTAAAGGAAGACATTGAGATCGGGATTGGAAAACTCGGCTTGTGCGACGACGGCGTGTGTGCATTTGAGGGTCATAGGACCACCATATAGCAAGCCCGTGTGTAAAACCGATCGGTCTGTCTCGTGAGCTGTCGTCAGCTCACAGTCACTTGCACCAGAGCCGATCGTGGATACGTATCAATAGGCTACTCACTAGCGCTCCCAAGCAGCTCGGAAGGCGCGGCATGGGGTCTGCTGAATCTCCAGCTTGATGGAAGACTTGCACCATGTATGGCACGCCACCGGCCGACGGCCCAGAAGTAGACTTCACGCCTCATAACCGCACGTCTGGCACTGCAGGACTTGTAAAGGTTAGAGACCGTCAGACCGAGCGTACGAGCCCCTTACCGTCGGGGGGGGCCACTCAATTATATGACGGCATTCCAAATCCTTGCCGAGGCAGCAGCGTGTTGTGGGAAACGTTGTTTGATATCCAGTTGGCAGACGTCGATGCTGAGTCGTAGAGATGGCGCAACCGGTAGCGCCTCGATGTCAACTGCCTGCAGAGAAGGCCACGAGCTTGAATGAGGTGTACATGGACTTTCCATGGACGCAGCAACAGACCTGCCGTAATGACTGCTCTGAGCGGCCACGCGCAAATTCCAAAATGCTATAGCGCGGGTCCACCTACCACTGTGCACATGGTGCAAACGCTTATTTCGATCTTCCTCTTGAATGGTCAAGACGGTCTTGGCGGCTCCCAAACGCCAAAGTTGTCGACATCGTGACATCCCCACTGCCATCCAGGACTGCGTGGTTATCATGCGTCATGCGATGAAGCCCCATATTCCAAGGGGGCCTCAAACGAGTCCATGCCAAGCGAGTGGCGTAGTGACTACATGCTAAGGAGTCCCTTCAATACACCCCTTATCGTGTGACCAAACGAACACGTACCAACAGCTTGCCATCGCGCTGAACGCAACACAGGACCTACGGCTAACGGGTCTTGTCACGTTCCCGGTATTCAAGAATTCCCGTTCCCCGACAAATGCCAGGAACCAACCGGGGCCGAAACGCCGCGTCGTCTCCAACATCAGTCTATCGCAAACTCCAAACGCAAACGGCGGACCCACCCAGAAGCCAAAGCGCACATCACATAAACTCATGTAGCGAACCGACGACCGCGTCGTGACTGGACACCACTAGGCGCGTCAGTACGTATTCGAAGCTTGCACATATGTAGACGGGCTTGCCTCCAACAGATATCCCGTCCTCCATGCCTGCCTGGTGCCCGTAGGCCCCGCGGAGCGAGCATGCGAGCAATAGCGGCGCAGCCCAGCGGATGTCGCCGAGCGCAAACTCGCGAGCGGCGGCCCGCGTGTGGATGCAGTGCGTGTTCCGAGGTGGTTTTGCCGCGTCTGCGGGTGACCGATGAGGGGAGGACGCACCGCCGTACGTACGAACGACACCAGCGCACCGCACTGCAACCACCATCGGGGACACGGAGCTACGCAGCACGTACCGTCCCCATCCCGAGCTGTCCGATCGCCCCGGTGGCGGCCACGAGGTGTCGAACGTTTGCAACCAGGGTATATGCGCTCAGCAAGGTTCAACTTCGTGGAGACGGTTCTGAGCCACAGGACGAGGACGTGACCAAGGTGCGGAGCGCCGTGCTAAATGCTACCGCCTCGAAACGGAGTGGGATTGGGAGCTGGAAGCACGGAGGCGTCTCTCCGATCGCATCCAGGCGCTATAGCGAGCTTCGTGATCGTGTTCGACAAGAGAAGATCACGCGGAACTGGCGGAGCTGGGGTATGGAAGACAAGACAAAAAGGGCCCTCCTTTGCGGCGCTCCGTCTCGACATGAGTGGTTATGTTCTTGCACTTTGAGCGTGCGGCGTCCGATCGCCTCGAGGAAAGTGCCCTCGCTGGCAGTAGCAGAAACGGGAAGTCAGCCACCTGTATGCACGCACCCGACGCTCGGGTCACCGGTCGGACATGCAAGTGCCACGGTGGATAGACGCAATTGACAGTGCTCACCTTGTGCACAGTTCCGATCCGATTGCTCTGCGCAACGAGATCGGACGGGACAGCGTTGGCTCTGAGCGAACGGGTCTCCGCGTCAACGACCTTCGTGTTTCAGCAGGAATGATGACCGCTATCAGGATCACATCACTACACCGCTCCTTCTGCCGTTATATCGTGCGCTGAGCAATCTTGAAGCTTGATACTCAAGCAGGAAGAGCTCACCTGTTTCCAGCTTGGCCTTCTGTTCTCCCCATGGCAGACATACCGCCCGGGCCGTCTCACGACAGATGGATGATGTCCCATGCACGTCAACGCAGGCAGAACTCCCCGTCGCCGTCGTGCGCTTGGCCAGCATTCCGCTAACGGAGTCTTCAACGAGCGCAGTAGCTGCGGCGAGACGACGGACGTGTGGCAGAGCCATGTGGAACGGACGAGCATCCGTTAGTCCGAGCTTCTGAGAACGCGCCATGAGAAATGCCCCCGGTAAGTACACAGATAAGGGATCAACGCACCGGAGCGCGGGAAGAAAGCTGGAATGCGGGTCGAGTACACGTTCGCTCGCCACGGTCATCTTTCTTGCGTGATGACATGCCACAGTGCACGGTGCATCGCCGCTAGGTCGAATCCGTCGTCTGCGCATGGACCAAGGTCGCCCCGAGCAGCGGTGAGAGCGATCAGAAGCAGGCTGTATGGCGCCGGGAGGCCGGGGATTGTCGAAGACAAGTCGGCCAAAGGGGACAAAGGGATGTTCCCTATGCAGCATCGGCCACAACCTGCCTGTATGCGCATGTGCCGTGGTGAGTTCGCCGTTTCGTAGACCCCTTTCGAGTTGGCCGAGCCTGCCAGAGGTCGGTGCCAGTAGCACGCCACGCACGAGCAATACACAACGCGGCTTCCTTTTCCGCACGTCAATGAAGCTCGAGAAGAGGGTCAAATCCCGGTCTTACCTTGTACCCTCCTCCGCAGGCTCAGCTCAGCGCTGCAGAGCCAAATTTACTGGACCAACCGTCGTTCGCGGCAAACGCTGCCTGCCGTCGAAGACGAGGTCATCGTGCATGATCCGAGACTGACTGACTGACTCAGAGCAGTAGTGGCTTCGGAAAGAGAAAACTTACAACGAAGGTTTCGAATGTGACGCTCATGCCCGCGAAGGTAGCACTGTGACCGCATTGGGGGGAGGGGGGGACGTGAGAGACGCTGAGACGCTGAGACGCGCACCCTCCTGAGCCAGGTCCGGGAGTCTGGAGGAGGCCTAGGTTCGTGTCGTGTCCATCTTGCAGCCATAGGCCAAGACCCGGACACGGCGGGGGCACCTTCTTCTGTCGGAGTGGCGGAGAGCGCGCTTGCAGTCGGAGCCGACGAGTTTCTCCGCATCCGCGCAACGTTCCCGAACCTCCGATGCAAGTTCGCCGGCGAAGCTGTCACGGACACACAGCACCAATCATAATCAGCCGTATTATGTAGAGATATCAGCCGTGGGTGTTCCCATACAGTATGGCCGGCGCAGGCGCGAAACGAGGCAGGGCCCCGGCGCTGTGGGAATACGGGGTCGCCGACGGCCGCCACGAGTCCGCCAACCGAGAAGGTCGAATCCAGAAGGAGCGAGCCTCGGATACTGCAAATGGTTAATACGACGTCCCGGAAGAACTGGGTGGAAGGAACCTGCAAGGTCCAACTTACCACATCGTCCGAAGCGGGCGCAGTGCGGGCCCTGGGGCTGTTCACGCGCACCGGTGGCGTTTTCTTCCCACTGGGAGAAATTGAATGCCTGCGCGACGAACGCTGCGAAGCTCATTGTCGAATATGTTCCATCTTGGCGCAGCACTGGGGAAGAATATCAGAAGACACGAAGTTGCAAATAACAAATGGGTTTCCCGAACCATGGCGGGAGAAGTTCGTGGCAGCTGCGAAGCGAGAAGACCGAGCGATACGGCGCGGTTACGCATGCTCGGAGGTGAAAAGAAACCATAACGAGACGTCGGACAGGTCAAAGCAGTCGCGCGATTGCCCGCGTACGAGCTCGAGCGGAAGAAGACTGATGGCTATCGGAAAGGACGTGGGCGCACCTGCCGCTGAGAAAGTGCTATCCGCCATACCAGCGGAGTTCGTCAATGCGGCGTGGGCGGCGATGGACTGTACGGGAGATAGCACAACATGCGTGCTGGCAGTGACTCCCAGTCAGCGCGATGTCCGGGAGAGAAGCAGTGTAAGGATAGATTGTTGAGCGTTGCTATTGGTCTGCAGTGGGGCGCAATTAGGCCCTCCATCACCAAGGGAGCGTGAAATGAAGCAGGATTGCATTCGGGGCCATAGAGAGGGCCTGGGCCCAACGAAACAAGTGTTATGAGACGAATATATCAGCTGCAATTAGTGCTTAGCTACTCACCCGGAAACCCTGGTGACCCACCTGAGTACTCGTTGCTGAGGCAGCACAAGGTGCTCATGTGCGACAACGTCGGCCCGATCACTAGTGCGAAGCCGGGAGGCCGAGGAAGAGAGCGAAGCCGGACGGGACGTAAGAACGTAGCAGGGTGTAGCTGCTATCCCAGTATGGCTGTCGCTAACAACGGCGAACTCGTGGCAATAGCATCGCGCTTCTCGTAGGGTATTCTGGACGCGAATGTCGCAACCTATTGCCAGTCAGCACGCTGACAACCACAAACTCGAAGTTTGAGCAAAGGGGGAAGCTGGAGAAGGCATTGCGTCTGCCGCGGGGACCTTGGAAGCGCGCAGGTCAAGAGCCCGATCGGCTGGTATGCAGGGGCGTGTCGTCGGGTCGGGAGCGAAATAGTCATAGGGCCATGCTCCGCGGACGCAGGGCCCTACCGCGCACGTTCGCCAACGGGGTCCGCCTCAGCGTCCACGACGATACGGGGGCTTGTCGGGAAAGCTGCGAGCCTGCGAGCATTGGCACTATGCCGTTGTGGCGCACCCGAATTTCCCAAACGCGGCAAGCACTAGCTCCTCCACCAGGTTCAGGCTGTGCACGGCGAGCCACGGGTCCGAATGATGCGACATGGCAACCTTCGTCGTCCAGCAGCATCGCGCCCGACAAATGGCGGAACAATCCCTGTACGCACAGAGGCGTCAAGGGTCAGGCAGCAGGCTCACGGGAGTCAAGGGGCAGTGACGCACCCGCGACATTGTGTAAACGACAGCCTACAGGGAAGGCTGCAAAGGACACGCGTACCTGCGCTCGCGGGGTTTGCGCGAACTTCGAAGCTCGAGGGCGTATTACGCTCCCTCGCGCGAAGGCCGGATATTGAGCTCGAGCTGTCACTCGGGACGTCGACTGGGTGCGTTCCTGAGCTCGATATGTCGCGCCGGCCCACCACTGGTTCTGATGACGCGAGGATCATCACCGCCGACAGCAGGCGCGAACCTCAAGAGTCGATGGCACTGGCTCCGCGTCCGATCGCATGCACGCCCGCGAATACGTACGTGCGCAAACGTGCGCGCTGGCAGCGCCATCGTCCGGTCAATGATTATGTTGTCCAGGCCACTGCCAACGTGTGCATGTGAGTGCTACATGCGTCGGTTACCTGCAAATTCTTAGATCCCCGTCCACTCGTTTATCACCACCGCCAGGCTCGCATCTCCTCCCGCGACGCACCAGTGTCTAGCCGGCGTGACCGGGAGAGCCTCAGCCCGAGGCGCTGGACGAGCCATGCAACCGAGCTGAGACGTCAACGCAGCTCCGTCACATCCGAAGGGGGAATGGTGTCTGGTAAGAAAGGTGCTGCGCCGGGCATGCTGGAGAAGTGCGGCATGAGGGATGAGTGCGGCGTATCGAATGGGGAGAATGCTAACCTTGAGACGGCGCGCCGACATGGCGGATTGGTTTGCTGTTGTGCCGGTTTTGGGCGCGGCCAGCGGCGCAGCGCCTCGGGCGGGGAACGGCGAAGAGACAGACGGCAACTCCGAGCTCAGTACAAGTGTCGTATTCGAGACGTAATGGTTGCGAAAATCAGGCCGGCCATACAGTAACCAGGCGGGATTCAACCCCGCTTGCCGCAAGCCGATAACAATTAAGGAACGTTAGTGGAGCCAGCTGGCTGCTGTACCGAGCGGCGACGGGACGAGGGACACCCCAACGTCAACGAGCAGCGGGGAGGGCAGGCAGCGTCTGACGAAGGCGACGGGAGAAGGCAGCGGGGCGGACACAACCTGGCTGACGTGGTTGTGGTTGTGGTTGAAGCGAGGAATCGGAGCGAACGAGCTGAGGGCGATGCCGCCGCGACGGCGATCTAGTAGATCTCACGGAAAACACCGTGAGAAGGTGCGCGGGAGGTGTTTGCGCCAATGTCAGTGCCAAAGAGTCGTGTTCGCGAGGATCCAACTGATCTTCTCGGGGGGGCAGACGCAGAACCCCTTAGCTGGAGTTCCACTATAGACCGTTATGTTTAAAACATATGCTGGGGATCGCGTCGTGGGCGCCCGCCCCTTGGTCCGTAATTACACCGCGTCTGTTAATAAGAAATAAGACGCTCGGCCCAACGAAGATACGCGTGCACGTTCTTGCTGGCGGGTGGACATGGTGGTGCGAAGAAGGGATACACGACGATGGATCGAATGCCGGCAGCAAACTTTGTGCGAACCATAAAGGCGGAGAGTTTGCTGAGTTTGTTCATGCGCAGTGCAATAGGGTGAAGGTCGTCGGCTCGGAGGAGAATAGAAGAAGGTCATTGATCAACTGGCATGCAATTGCATGGCAGATACATAGACAGAAGGTGAATACATATTCGATGACCGAGGCGCAGTCATGGCAGCGTGGCGGTGTCACTACTGTATTACCTGAGAGATGCGCGTGCCGGAGTCCTGAGCACGGCTGGGAGCGGAAGAGAGGATAGAGGATCATACGACGGGCGACCGGGAGAGAGGAACAGAGTTACAGGGTGCAATTGCAATATAAGGTCGATATCGCGGAGATAAATTGGAAGCCTTCAAACATGGGCGATGGGGCCCAGGGAGGCGGGATGCAGGGTCCGTGCAGACTATACGGTGGTTGGATATTGACGGCGCAGCGCGCAACTGCTGCTGGCGGCAGTGGGGGACAGGCCGCCGGACGGGCGGCACTATGTACAGTACTTAGCAGTTAGTTACGACAGAGAGTTAATATTACATGACGACAGTGGCAGCTCGCGTGGGACGAGGCACGTTTACAAGAAGAGAAGGCAAGGTCCGAGCAGGAGAGGACGCAATAGACAGGCGTGGGGATAGAGCGCGAAGATAGGCGGAGGAAGGTGGTCGGAGCTGGGACGAGAGCTGAGCAGACGGGCGCGAGGAGGCGGTGAGAGAAGACGGCGGAGAAGCGTTGAGGACTTGGCGAATGCGAGAAGGGGGCGGGGGAGGATCAGAGAGTGGGAGATACGGCAGAAGACAAGAATAGCGACATGTCCGAATCCGGCGACGGGGACTTGGGCAGCCGCGGGCGAGCGGGAGCGTGCAAGGGCGAGCCCTCCCGTGCAGAACGTCCGAAGGCTGGGTGTCGCACTGGGTGGGGATGCGCAGGCGCAGATGCAGGCGAGCACGACGACGCACGCCCCGCGGGCTCCGAGACTGGCACAGGCAGCTCCGGGACTGGGCAGGCTGCAGCTCGCTCGCTCGACGCTCGTGGCGGCGTGGCTGCCATCTCCCGCTTGCCATTCTGGGACGCATGCCGATCAAGATCCCGGGGCGTGACGCGTGACAGGGTGGTCGATGCAAACTCAGCGTGTCACTCCGCGGTCGCGTTCTGCTCGTCTTCTCTCCGCTGCCCAACAGACGCCACGGTCCAATTCGAAGCGATAAAAGTGCCCCAGTCCCGACAGCCATGTCCGCCCTCACCCGCCCCGCCTAGCCCCCGCGTCCCCGACGCCCATGGCGTACTACTCCCAGCATGCCTCCCTCTTCTGCTCTCGTCTCCCCCATGACGTGATTCTCGCCATCGCATTCGAGCTGGCCACCATCGACCCCCTCGGTCCCCCGCGGCACCTGCCTCCGCTCCTCCTCACATGCAAGTATCTCGCCGACATCTTGTCCACACATCGCAAGGCCCTGTATGCAAGGATCTTTCGCGCAACCTTCGACACCGCCGCCGCCTTCCGTAGGCTCGGTGCTGCCCGACTCACCAACTCCGCACTCGCATTCCAGCTTGTCAAGCAGACCCTTGCCCTCAAGCGTCTCAAGCATGGTAACCTCGACTCCGAGAACCTCCTCAGCGACCTCTGGACCGCGTACCTCATGTTCATCGAGAACGACGGTCGCAACTACCGCCATCTCGTGCACTACGCCCGCATCCACTCCCTGGTCGACCATTACATGGAGAATCGACTCTGGGCACACCGCATGCACTCCGGCACCGGCTGGCCGCTTGACATCACTCCAAATGCCCTCGTAGTTTGGCTACTGTGGTTTACCATGACTCCAGGTGCGTCATATCCCTTAGATGGGTTTAGTTCCCCACCGGACATATTTCCTTCCCAGAGCGCCTCCAAGCAATGATCCCAGACCGGCGCGGACGTTTTATGGATCTTCTCCGTCCCTTTGCGGTCGCATCCCTCCAGTACTCTCCCTTCTTTGCCCCGGACAACCACTACGACTTCCCCATCCACAGCTCCCTGCGGGACAACAGCCAGTTCCCGGAAGGGACCGCTTTCGCCTACTTTCCTCAGTACCGCGAGCCGTCCATGGTCATGGAACGTGTCATCCACTACGGTCAGCAGCTGACTATCATGTCGCCGTCAGTCGGTCTCGGAGGGAAACTGTCCTTCCTCATGCTCGCAGAAGCTGTCCCATACGACCCTCCTTCTGTGCTTCCGATCGACCGTGCCCATGCGGACCCTGCGGATGGCGTCCGCCCCACACAGGCGGACTTCATTGAGTGGGCGTCGATCCGCGGCGTTCAACTGTATGAGCCTGGTGCATGGGACTCCCTAGACGCCCTCTCACCCGAGCAACAACGCCTTGAGAACGCCTCCTCGGGGCGCAAGCAGCTCGTGTCGGCTAGCTCCAGGTTTGACAACGACTGGAACCGACTCATAGGCTGCATTGACCCGTACCGCGATCATCCGCTCAAGGGCGTGGCGTACACGTTTGGCTCTATTGCAGGGATGTTTGCCGGGCGGATGCAGGTACGCCGTTTTGCGTGATCGTCTCTGCCTCTGTCGGACAAGCTCTAACTTCCCGCCTCAGATTCCCGAGTTTTTCAGGTACCGGGACATGATCAACGAGACGAACATGCCTGAGCTTGCGGAGTTCCCCTCGCTAGCGGAAGTCCCCGTGTACGTCCTCTTCCGCGAGCACCACTGCGTCTCCCCGACTGTTCCTGTTCCTACCGGCGGAAGTAAACCTGGCTTCGATGACGGCGTCCTCAATGCCTACTTGCCGAAGACGTTCGACTATCAGCATGTGGGCAACCAACTCCGCATCACCGTCCCGGGCGTGCTTAACCAGCCTACGCGCTACGATGACTACGTCGAGGGTAGGCCCAGCACCCATGACCCCTCGAAGTGCCGAACATGCAAGATGCACGCCTACCGTGAAGAGGTCGAGCTCCGTGAGCGCGTCGCGGCTCGCACCAAGGCTACGGAGATGGAGTCATCCGCCGACGACGGTGTCCGTTCGGAATTCGAGGACGCTGTCGAGGACGACGAGGACGACGCTATGGAGGTCGAGACAACCTCCAGGCAACGGCGCAGCAGCGTGACCTCTGTGAGCTCGGAAGTATCTTACTTTTACGGCGACGAGAACGACCCCGACTCCGTCCTGCGCTCACGGGACATGATGCTCGAGTACGACCCGGACACGGAGGCCCTACTCGAGGAGATGATGAGCGAAGGCATGCCAGAGCACTACGACGACCCGTTCACCAGGGACTGCACCGGTGTGCAGGACATCATCATCACTGGCGAGGTGCGTCCGTTCCGCATGGCGCGCATAATGCTCGCTGTTGACGTCTTTTGCGCCTTGCGCCATCTAGACTCTCCCTCGTCACGGCGAAGCTTGGCACCACTATCGCTTCTACGGACGAGTGCGCCAGTGGGACGGCCTGATTGTCCTGCTCCGCGTGCCCGTCCACTTCCCTGCGGCTGGGAAGACGATATTCCGCGGCTACATGGTGGGAAACCGGAACTTCGTCGGCTCGTGGCGGTCGTACGCAGACAACATCGAGGCCATCCCCGTCGAGGGGCCGTTCGCGCTCAGCCGCATCGAGGAGCGCGGGCCTTCTGCCGCTGCTGCGCCACGCATCGCTATCGCTGAATCGACTGACGAGCCTGCCCCAGTCGAGAGCTTGTAAGTCTAATGCCTCTGCCTCAATCAAGAATTCTATGTACGAGTATCTACGGTTTCTTTTTCTTTCTCTCTCCTGGGTCGGACAATCCCACGCATCGTGTTCTGGGCATCGCATCGCTATCTTTACTGCTAGGTGTATCATATCTCGTATACTTTAAGTACTCACCATGGACGATATCAGCATCACTACATAGATTCGGACAACGCCTGCCTGTCTGTTCTGCGGCTATACTTACTATACTATGCATCGCGCCTCGATACCCCGCACCCACTCCTAAGTACCAAGTATCGTACTCGTACTAGTCACACTCGTCCCTCCTGTCTCTGTATGCCACGTCACTAGTTCAAACATGTTGACTGTGTTTTGTGTCGCTGTGTGTTCGAGTGTTCGAGGAGGTGCTGACAAATGTTGATGCACATTGTACGCACTCGCACTCGCGGGACCTCGCGGGACGCGATCTTCATTCCCTTTTATGAGCTCTCGCCACTTTCATTTCCGGCACTCCACGGGACCCATACATCATGCATGTGCGCCCCCTGTGCATCGCTTGCTGTCGCGGTCGCGCGCCGCCGCGGCCGCGGCGATCTCCATCGATGGCCAGCCTTGGCCCTTGTTTTCGAAGTCGAAATTGATGTCGATGTCGATGTCGCTGACAGCCCGCCGTTCGCGCAGGTCACGACATGCACATGTCGGAGCGTGCATGACGTTCTGGGAGTCCAGTATGTCAATGACGTGCATGCCATGCGGCGGTGAATCAGTGATGCGCTCTCTCCGCGCACTCGCAGCGTGCTATGATATGGGTGCCAGCTGTTCCAGTGTCCACCGTCCCAGTGTCCCTGTGACGTGCATGACGCTGCCGAGCGTTCGCGCTTCGTGATGCGCCGGTTTGCTGGCTCGGGGTACATCGCCGTCGTGTCATGACTTATGAGGTTCGTCAGAATCGTCACGGCGGATGCGCCGGGGTGCACCGACATCCCTGGCTGCACGCGGACTGTCACCGGTTCACCCCAATCCGAGATGTGGTGCTGCTACGTGCTACTGTATACTAGGTTCGCGGCAGACGTCCGCACACCCAACCTTCCATCCTGCCTCGCTCAGGTTCCAACGTAACGCGTTCACAGCGCTCAGCCACCGTCGACGGAACACGCTGCACAGCGAGCTCGAGCCTGACCTGGCCACGATGGCTGATAAATCGATAACTGCTCCCGTCGATCGCTGCGATCGCGACCCTCGAGGCACTTCAGCTGTACATAAGCCTACCTATACTTATCTCCAACTTGGACTCGGGCAGTGGACGGTAGACACGGCGTGTTGATGATGATGGTATACTTATCTGGCCGGGCCGCGGCAGGGCGGCACCCACGAGTCGGTGTCGCGGGAGGAGAAGTCCGCAGGCACGCATACACACACGCGGGGAGTCACTGGGTTCAGAATCACTGACAATTGTACGCTGCCGTCCTAGCTTGTGCTCATGCACATCCCACCCCAAACCGCGCCGGCTAGCGGTCGACGCACCGTGACGATGGCGACTACAAGAACGGGACCCGCGCCCGGCCCGGAGAGGAGCTCGAGCATCGTCGTCAGCCGCGACATGCAGCAGCATATGCATATGCATATGGACACGGGAGCGAACATCGTCGACAGCAATATGAACGCGAACATGACATTCAACATGGACATGAACGCAACCGCAGCGCCGAACGACAACGACAACGTTGCGAGCCAGGACGCGGGGGAGCGCCTCGTGAAGATCTACGCCGGAAAGCTGTTCGACCCGTACACGCTGCAGCTGCTGCCCCAGCGCGTGGTCACGGTCTCGCAGGACTCGGGGCTCGTCCTCGACGTGCAGCCGTACTCCGGAGACCAGCTCCACGCCGTGGACTTTGCTAGGGATGACGCTGTCGACCTTAGGGGGGCGACCGTCCTCCCCGGATTGGTCGACGCGCACGTGCACAGTGAGTCTCTGGATGGATGCACATATACAGTACGAGAGTACACGACCGCCGGGTGGGCGTCCTCGCGCAGTCGAGGCTCCCCTGTTTGTGGCGTTGTCGTGTGATCCCGTTTGGACGGACGTCGAGCGGGGTGGTGGTGGTGTGGACATGAGTTTGAGCGACGGGCTGACGCTGACGCGACCCTGCAGTGTTCCTCCACCCGTATGCGGAAACCACATGGGAGGACCAGTTGACAAAGGAGAGCCTCGTCGAACGCACCGTGCGGGCCACTGTTCATGCCAAGCAGACATTAATGGCGGGGTACACCGCAGTACGGTGCGTGCACGGCCGCATTCACATTGTACCGCTCGTTGCAGAACTCTGTTTCTGTTCCGCACAACGTACGCCCGTGAGAAGAGTATGACGTCTCTGACCCCTGCGTGTTGCTTCGCATCCAGAGACCTAGGAACAGAAGGCGCAGAAGACGCGGACGTGCAGCTCAGGAAGTGCTTGTCTGGTCCGAACCCGCTGATTCCGGGCCCCCGATATTTCTGCGCCAACAGGGCTATCATCACTAGCGGGACCTATGGTGCGTGCGCCCAGCCACGAGACACGGTTGGGTTCTGACCTAGACCCTCCGGATAGGTCCGAAGAGCAACCTGCACTTGCTCCAGGACGGCGTCGAGGGCGTGACCGGAGCCCAGTTCGTCGATGGCGAAGCAGAGTGCATCAAGGCGGTGCGCAAGCAGGTCGGAGCAGGCGCAGACTGGATCAAGGTAGCGGCGATCCTGCACAGTCGGTCCGGGGTCACTGACATTTGACATTTGATGGCATGTTGCCCAGGTCTACGCAGGTCAGTTCACGACGCGTACATCGTGAGGTCCGGTATGAAGGGATACTCACTGCGATTCACTATCCGCATGGATTTTGAGTTTAGACTACCGGCCGCGCACCCGCATGGCGGACGTCAATAAGAAGATCGCCGCGGCCTCTATACAGACGTTCTCGAATAGCGAGCTCAAGACGCTGACGGCTACTGCCCGGCAGTTAGGCGTGAAGGTCGTGGCGCACGCGCACACCTGGCGTGCGGAGCTTTTGCCAGAGAACGGCGGCTTCGACACGATCGAGCATGGAAATGAGATGGCGGACGCCCTCGTGGCGTCCGTCGCAAAGTCTAATGTCATTTGGGTCCCCACTCTGTCCGTCAACTACGCGACTGACGCCGCAAAGCTCCCGGGAGGGAGGTGGGACGTGGCGGCCCGGACGTTTCAGAAGGCGTTGCAGAAGGGGGTGACGAAGATCGCATGTGGTGGCGACACGGGGACGTTCCCTCATGGGGACAACGCCTTGGAGATGAAACTGATGGTGCAGCTGGGGGCTGACTGGCGACATGTCCTGCGCTGGGCGACGTTCGGCGGCTGGGAGGCGATCCGGAGCATGGCTTGGGAGGGCAGAGAAGGGGCAGAGAGGTTAGCGCGGGTGGCGGAGTTGCAAGAGGACGCGCGCGTGGTCGGTGACAACGAGGTTCCGTTCGGTGCGATTAGGAGGGGGTTTGCCGCGGATATTGTGGCGACGAGCGGGGACCTGGAGAAGGACTTTGCGTCTGCGGTCGACAAGTCGAGCATCGTGTTCGTCATGAAAGGCGGGAAAGTCTTCAAACGGGGCGGCAGGGAAGTGGTCACGGTGTAATCGGAAAATTTGTAGCATGGGAATCCAGCCTGTAACGCATGGATGGTAGACAAGCTCGCCGCTAGAGATGCCCGGCTGAAACCCCAACACGGTCCTCCGCCTTCTGTGGTGCTGACAGTGGGTTTGAACTCTCGTACACCACCCTTCTCGCTTACGCGGCGGAGATGGATGAGCGGTCACAGTGCTTGATGGGTGTGCAGGGACTTCTGGCTGTGGGCGTACGGCGTGGTCATGATAGTGGTGGCGGAACAGGGAGCGTCACCCTAGATCAGCCCTTGTCCCTTGATTGACCAAAGCATAAGTCAAGCCCCAAACAGCGAGCGCGTCCAGGCCTCCTGTCGCAGAAGAGTGATATTGCGTTAAGTTCTCAATGTCGCCGATACGTCTGGCGTCAGGCTTCGCACCTTCCATGAAGTAAGTCACGGGCGCGCCGCAGCTGCTTCCGGTCCCGTTCGGGTAGCGCGTCGCCAGCGGCGGTGGCTTCTTGTTCCCATTTCGTGCGATCATGTCTAGAAGGTGGCAGCGCAGAAGATAAGCGACTACGTACGGTAAACGTAGTCTGTATGTCAGGAACCGAGGGTAGGGAAGATGCGCACCGCAGAATCAAGCTGATGACCGGTGTTCTCCAGACTGCAGGGTCTGTGTTGCGGATTGCGTCATTGGTCAGGTTACGGGAGGAATGCATTTCTTCTCAACGCCTTGTTCTCAGCGATTGACGGGGCGCCCGCCAGAAAGCACATATATGGCGACGGCCATGAGGTCTGCCTCCAGCGAACCGCCTGATGCCATAAGTAGTCGAAAGCATACCTGAGCGCACTCGCCACCAGCTGAGCATCTGTATGCACCAGGAACAAGGAGTTGGCTCGGTTTCTCGCGTCTGGGCGGCGGCAGGAACAGTCTCATCAGAAGAGTCAACTGCAAATTGTTGGGAGCCTGAGGCAGCAGCATCAGATATGGGAAAGTGAAACCATATGCTTTGGCTCGGGACCAACTAGCATATGAAGCGGCGTCCCGACCTCAAACCCCAGAATCTTCGGCACGGAGCGCCGGGAGAACCACGGGTGGTGCCAGGCTAGAGAACCATGGGAGCAGATGAATCAAGAAGTCAGCGGGAGTAGGCAAACACGATGATTATACCTCACCATAGAAATGGTCTAGCCACGGCCGGACTTTTTCCATTATGCACTCGGTTCTGGAGAGCACAGAACCGTCCAGAATTAGCATTAATACGTCCGCCAGGGCGTTGCGGGAGCCTCCGAAAACCCGACCGAGCATCGGCATGTTCGGCATCTGCCATACGCGCCGTTAAAAGGTCAATTACATGGCAATGATAGATTGCTTCTGCTCCTTGGGACCTACACATTCTGGCACCATGGAAATTGCTCATCAGGTCTTCAGGATCCAGCAGTGCCGTTCCACACTCCAGCGCAAACGTAGCGGTGTGGAGAGATTTCTCGTAAGCTGGGTAACCGCCAGAAATAAGGGAATATGATGTGGTCGAGCTGTCCGGATGGCGACAAGGAAGGTTAGATCAGCACAACGGAGCAGCACGTTCGTACGTACACTGGCTGCTGATGCGTCTCTTCGTTCGAGGCCCAGCCGCAGGGCGGGGTGTCGCCGCTTCTGGCACCGTTATGCGGATTTCTAGTGTCCTATGCGCTGCGCCCAGCCGTCTTGACGGCGACGTCGGAGAAGGCCATGAATGACATTGTCAGTCTGGGAATTTGCGGCACAATATTCATGCGCAGTCGCCAGCACGACGATCAACAGAGGAAGACGCACACTGCCTCCATACTACCCGATAGCGTCCTGTCGCTGTTGAAGGTCACGTCTCCGAAAAATGCCAATCGCACCGACAAAAAATAAGACGGTCCCATGGTGGAGATGGTTCTTGAAGCCCAATGGGCATATCGGAAGCCGGCTCATGTCCTTTTGACTCTCGGTTGTGAAAGTGCTGATAGAAGACCAGAAAATCGACGAACACACGATGTTGTCTGCGCGGAACAGACGTCGTGTTCAAGAAGACGCGGTAAAGCACTGCAGTCAAAGACGTCCGGTTCGGTCCGATGCCCCGAAATCAAGACCGTGCGAACCTCCACGAATTTTTCTTTCTCGTCCACCAGCGCCTCCAAACTCGTTCCTCCAGCGACGACCACCCTCTGCTGTCGCCGCCCGACGTCCATGTCAATACCACTGTCTTCTGCCACGTTGCGCTGAGTGTCCATGATCCCATTGTTTCGTCTTGCCAAGCTACTCAGTTGTTTTATTCAAGCAATCCCCTTTCCAAATGCTATATGACGTGAGTTCTGTCAAACCAACTTCTGGGATTCCTCGTGCGCATTTACGGTGCGCCGTGCGGCACCCACGTACCAAGTCAAGACCCTGCACGGTTTTCCTACGTGTTGTGTCTGTTACGGTCGTGGAAGATGAACGCTTGCCGACGACCCTGCCTCTAGGCCTCGTCATGAGGTCGAGGGGACCACAGGGTTCCGGCCGAGCCTCGTCCCAGTAGAGTTGAGGGCAACCCTGGCATTCATGCCACTTCTCTTGGTCGTTCTCGTAGTTCTGGGACACACATTCCCGTCCACGCCCTGTCCTGTACCTTGCTTCTGTATCACCCAATGGCACTCGTCTGCTTCCTGTGCCGCAGCTGCGTTCCTGTGTGAACGCGCGAGGAACGTTAACCCTTGAACTTGTTACATTGACAGCGAGGGCAAACGTCAGGTGAGCATTACGTGAAGGAAACAGGGTCGATGTCACGCTCGCCATGACCACCCTCCCTTGTCTCGGGCATCCAACCACCGAACATAGGCCACGCAGAAGCCAGAAGCGAGAAGAAGTGCCCCATCGTAGACAGCCACGTCGTTGTAGCGGGTTCGCAGCGCGTCCATGGTGAACATCTTGCTGCTTCCTGCGCCACGCTGGTGACTTCCCAGTATGACGCCAGCTATGGGAGCACCGAAGAGCGCACCGAGACCACGGATGAAGTAGATGAACCCGTTCACGCTCGAGTAGTTCTGGACGCCGTATACTTCCGTGATCGTGGTCGGTAGGAGCGCGTTATACCCGCCGGCCCAGATCCCATACAATACGGTGAACGCGATAAAGCGTCCGCGATCGGAATCGTACCAAAGGGCGAATACCGTGACCGCAGAGAAGAAGACCTGTAGGCAGCTGTGGGTCGGCGGAGACAATAGAACTCGAGGGTCGCAAGGTACGTACGCTCAGAACCATGGTGTTCTGCCGTCCGACGCGATCGGCGAGAATCCCCATCGCAATGCGTGCGACGCTGTTCACGGCGGTGTTGACCGCCAACAAAAGGGACCCCGTGGAGCTCGAATACGACAGGATCGAGATCGAGTAGGTCGTGAGGAAGTACACGGGGACTGTGTTCCCCGCCGCGAACAGGAACGCACCGACAGACTGGGGGTAGAGCGTAGGTTCAGTCAAATACAACTACGGCACCGGCAAGGTGGGTGATATGAGTGTCACAGTACACACCTGTAGGATGAACGTGCCGCGTTTGACAAGGGCCATGCTGACTCGCGTCCGCCCTGTAGCACCGGCGGCCGCCCCGTGTTTCTTGGTCAATACACTCGAGATCGGGATGCTCAGCACAAGGTTCCATAGCCCTAGTACCCGAAGGGCCCAGCGGATGCCAAGGCGGGCCAGGAGAGCATGGAAGACCGGCGATAGCACCAGTCCGCCCACTCCGGCTCCCGCAAGGACGATTCCCATTGCGGCTCCCCGGTTGCGGTCGAAGTATGCGGGCGTAAGGGACATCAACGGGAAGTAGTACATGCTCGAGCCGATGCCGTACAACAAGCCCTGCGTGAGGTACAGCTGCCAAAGCTGTATCGTGGGGTTAACGCTGCGGTTCGGAGGATCTCGGGATGCACGTACCTGCGTGCAGAAGCTCGCCAGGAAAATGCCAACGCTCATGATGAAGGCTCCGGACAGTGAGATGAGCTTCACGTTGTCTGTCTTGCCTATCATTGGGTTGACGAAGATGCTCCCGCTCCAAGTGAGACCACTTCCGATGGTCCCGACGAGGGAGACAAGGGCATCCTGCCCTTCCGCACCATGGATGTTGGTCTCAGGAGACGTGTAGAATTCCTAAAGTTAATCGGGTTAGCATGCAATGTAGTGCACCGGTGCATTTGTGTGGACGTGCCTGAAAGAGACCGTAAATGGAGTTAATCCCAATAACATGGAAGGTCATCATGAATCCTGCCAGAACGAGGAGACATTTGTAGGCTTGCGACGGTTCTGAAGTGGAATCATCCGCGCGGTCTGCGCCGTTTATATTGCCATTGATTCCTGCATCGTCCTCTGCTGGGTTGACACTGTGAACTTGGGACAAAGTGCGGAGAAGGATGTCTTGCCCAGGTCTATCCATCGTGCGACGGAATAACCGTGTTAGCGCCCGGTTCGGCCCAATGAGATACTAGCGCCTACTGGGCGCCCCCTCGCGCTTGCCGACAAGCACCTTCGCTCTAACTCTCACCGTCTCGCTGCAGCCTGCATCTGCTCGTGACTGCCTTGCATAACACCATGGCCGACGACCCACCGCAGAAGTTCCCGGCGTACAAGCTCGGAGAGTACACCGTCGTCGGGGAGATCGCAGAGGGAACGTTCGGGAAAGTGAAGAGTAAGCCTGCATGCTGCGTCCGTGCATTCCTAAGATCTCCCTCCGTCTTACCGGGCAATGGACAGTGGCCGTGCATACCGTGACCGGTCAGAAGGTCGCGATGAAGTTCATCTCGAAGCACGCTATCGCGAAGCACCGGACAAAGACGAGGGTCCAGCGCGAAGTTGAGTACATGCGCACGCTCAGGCACCCCCACATCATCAAGCTGTACGTGCCATGCTTCGTCGCGCGCAGATATGGCAAGCTGATCACTCGCCCAGGTACGAGGTCATCTCTACGCCGTCCGACATCATCATCGTGCTCGAGTACGCCGGCGGGGAGCTCTTCAACTACATCGTCGCGAACGGGCGGATGACCGAGCCCCAGGCGCGCCGGTTCTTCCAGCAGCTCATTTCCGGGATCGAGTACAGCCACCACCTGAAGATCGTGCACCGAGACCTCAAGCCCGAGAACGTGCTGCTTGACGACGACTTGAATGTCAAGATTGCGGATTTCGGCCTGTCGAACGAGATCAAGGACGGCGATTTCCTCAAGACAAGTTGCGGCAGCCCGAACTATGCTGCGCCCGAGGTCATCCGCGGTGGGCTGTACACGGGGCCGGAGATCGACGTCTGGAGTTGCGGGGTGATCCTGTACGTCATGCTTTGCGGGAGGTTACCGTTCGAGGACGACGATGTGCAGACACTGTTCTCCAAGATTAGCCGTACGTGCACCATGTTCCCTCATTCGCCCTGCCCGAATCGTGCTGAGTGTGCTCTCTAGAGGGCGTGTACCACCTGCCGTCCTATCTGTCGCCTGAGGCGAAGGGTCTGATCAATGGCATGCTCGCGGTCGACCCCGTCAAGCGCATCACCATCCCCGAGATTATGCAACACCCCTTTTACACCACCGATCTACCAAAGTATCTCAGTCCTATGCCACAGCAAGGTCCTGTCCTCGGGACGCTCTCTTCGCTGGTCGCGCCTCCGAAAGCCCTCGAATACGATTTCATCGAAGGTCTGGGACGCATTGAGGAGGAAGTTGTGGAAGAACTTGCATCGCGCATGGAAGGTGTCGACAAGGATGACGTTTGGGAGTGCCTACGGCGAGATGATGGCCCACAAGGAAATGCGGTCAAGGTGGCATACATGCTCCTGCGTGACAAGCGGCGCGCAGGACGGAATTGTAAGTGGGGCTGTGTTCGCTGGCGTGACTTGTCACTGAGTTCAGAATAGTGGCGGAATACGAGGAGCAGGAACGGGACGCCAAGTTGGCCGCTATGGACGTAAGCACACTCTGTTTCTGTCGAGGTTGCCATCACCGACGTCATACGCTTCCCAGCCGCGCCATCCTCTGTCTCCGAACGCCATGTCACCCGGAGGTGGGACAGACTTGGAAGAGAATCCGTTCGACTCTGAATTTAACGACTATGACGAGGATGACGATGACGGCCTCGACTTCTCGACGCCGCAGAACGAAGCGGAGAGCAACAATTTCGCGGTGCTCAACTCGTCGCTGCCTGAGCAGCTCCCGGAGCAGCACCACCTGCAGTCGTATGCTACCGCGAAACGAGCATGGCCGATGAAGGAGAAGAAGCAGCACCGGACAAAATGGCACTTCGGTATTCGGAGCAGATCTCCGCCCATGGAGGTTATGCTTGAGATCTACCGAACGCTGAAGACGCTGGGCATGGAGTGGAAGGAGAAGACTGATCTCGGTGGCCTCGGCGCCCTGCAGGAGAAGCGAGGAGGCGACCGCGCGAAGATCGAACGTGCAAGGGAGTACGATGGCTACGTCGACCTCCGCGCCGCGTCTTCGATCTACTTCATCGAGACGCGGGCTCGGGTACAAGATGTCGTGGTACGTGCGCAGAGTATATGCGGCCGAGAAAGACTAGCTGACTCGGGTGCACAGGTTCTCATGAACTTGCAGCTGTACATGGTCGATTCGATCAACTACCTCGTTGACTTCCACCACAAGAAGACGTACAAGGCTTCGTCCGAACCGGGCGCGGGAAAGTTCGACATGGCGAACCCGGATGCCAACCTGTCCGAGACAGCGTCGGAGTCGAGCCGCTCGGTTAAGGACCTGAGCCTTCGCGACGACGAGGTCGTCTCGCCGTACATCTTCATGGACGTCGCCTGTCGGCTGATCCTGGAGCTCGCTGGCGGCGGGGAGTAGATCGGATTGGCTCGTCGACCTAGACTGTTTGTGCTCTCTCGTGCGTGTTCGTGTCTTACGCTGTCTGCTGTGCTGTGCTTGCTTGTACTACTTATCTCGCTTGATCTGGTCAGAGGAGGCCGTCGGATGTAGCTCTTTGGATACCGTATAATGTATCGTTACCATGCATATGTCAAGGAGGAAGTAATGTGACTCCTTCTGTGGCTGAACTCTGCGACGTGCGTCTTCGGGTCGGCCTGTGAAGGACTTGGGGCAGCTCCCAATAGCGGTGTGGCGCTGCCCAGAGCGGACAGACGGTACGTGCACTCAAACCCAGTCGGGGCTAGCTTCTCGCAGATGTTCACCGCACTCCCTTCTCCAGCGCAGACTCCGGCCGCGAAGCGGTTACGGTAGCCTCATGGATATCAACAGAAAATGACGCGCCTTTTCCATCAAAGAACAAATGATCTTCCTTTGCGCTTCTCCCTGCGGCAGCGCGGGGCGCCTTCTCAGACTGGAGGACATGAATTTCATGAAACCGTCGATCGATTGAATTACTTTGGTGCCTTCATCGTCTCCCACCGCTCTCTCTCAGCCTGGCTCCGCGGAGAAGCCCTTGCGGGGTCGCTATATGCTCGCAGGCTCGAATACGCGAGGCGGGACGGATGAAGGTAATAGGGCCGGCTGCTCGAAACGACAGGCCAAGCAATGCAGCGGTTGCGGGAGGCTCTATGCACGAGCGCCGCTCCTCTCGGCGAACCATCTCTTCCACGCGAGTTCCACCAGTGGCTGTCAAACTCGACGTTCGGCACGTCCGGTATGTGACTTCTTACCAGAAACGGTCGCTCCTCCCTTCTGACAACAAGCGTGATAGGTCACGTCCTGTCGGCCCTCGCGGGCTCTGGCAGGTCACCACACGACTCTGATCGTTCTTGAGCGGCGTCTCCGCTGGCGTGCACAACGGCCGTTTGGCGCAGAGACGACCTGTCGGGCCTCAGAATATTAATGGGTGTTGCTTCGCTGGCATTTAGCAGTTGAGATTCGCAGGACGCGGGAAGAGGCCCCCAGTTGGCGGCGGAGAGCAGGGAACCGCACGAGGCTTCTCTCAGCCATTTAATCACGTTTATGTGACCATCGAGGAGGCCTTTCGAGCTTGGGCGGGAGACCCGCTCTCGCTGACAGCGTCCGTGTGAATGCTCAGAAAGACCCCGATATGGGTTGCGCATCCCCAAAACGAGCGCAGCGACTTGAACACCCTCCGGCACATCACCCGGGCATGGTTCATTCCTGCCGACGCACGTATATAAGCCGTCGCCGCGCTGGTGCGTCGCTCCTTCCATCCCCCATCCTCCCGCCTTCGCCAACCGACATGGAGCAGACCGCCTCTTCGCAGCCCTTCGTTCCCCTCTTCGACCCTCTCCCTTCTTCTCGGACGTCGGCCTCTTCCATCTGGGCTCCTCAGCCTCTGCCCTCCGACACCGCCTGGACAAAGGCTATCGACTCGTTCTCTCGATCCAGCTTCAGCGGTGCGCCTATGCCCGTCGGTATGCGTCCTACTGCCCACCGCTCGTCCTCCTACCCCACCCCTCAAAACAACGAAGATGTCTTCGGCCCAGTCGGCTTCGACCTCCAACGTCGTCGCGACGTCGGGGCGATTGGTGACGGCCGAAAAAAGCTCTCACCTACCTATGACGAGCTGGTGAGCTCCCTGATGCTGACTATATGCGCATACAACTCGACTGATGACCTATGCTCAGCACGTCGAGCAGTTGCTCCGATCGCTCAACCTGAACTCTCCAGGTCCGGTGCCACCCTTGCCCAGACTCAGGAGCGACTTGGCCCACTCTCCCACTTCTCCAGATCTATCGCCCATCTCTACCACCTCTGCTCTTCTCACTCCGACTGACCTCTCGCCTGCCAAGCAGTTCGACCAAAAGCTGCCCCCGACGTTCGACTTCAACGGCGCACTTCGGTCTAGCGACAGCAACTCCCTTCTATTCGAGACCGGGTACCGTCTGCAGGACGGTGTGCCTGGCTCGCAGGGGTTCTGGTCTTCTTCGCAGTCTCTTAGCCCCGACTCCGGTTATTTCCCCTCCTTCGAACCCTTCATTGATGCGCCGCACGCACCTGTCTCACGCGGCCAGCCCTTCGCGCCCCAGTCTCAGCTCGAGCGACGCCGTCTAGAGACGAACGTCCTTCCACAGTCTCTCCCTCCCCTCACCTGGGGTGGCCAACGCTACCGCACAACGTCAGAGTGGTTGAAGGCCGACGATGTCGCGGAACGTGGTCTCCAGTTCACCACGGACTCTACCTTCAGGACTAGTCAAGCTTCCCAGGCACCCTCTCAACCTCAGCGACAGGGCTCACAAGCTCACGAGGTAAGGGACTCATTGACTTCGTACCACGCATCCGGTGCTAAACGAACGTAACAGCCTATCAACTTCTTGTCGCTCTTGCATCCTTCGTCAGCTCCCCCTTACGATCTCTTCGTCGCTCGCATCATCAAGTCGTCCGACCAGCAGGCATCGATCTTCCTGCAACAGAAGCTGAAGGTTGCCGATGCTGAAGAACGCGGGAAGATTGTCGACGCTATCTGTGGCAAGGGTTTTGAGATGATGGCGCACAGGTGCGTGGTCCATCTGGAGCGTTCCCTGTCGCCCGTGGCTTAGATCCATCAAGGTTTGGGAACTGGGCCGTGCAACGGTGTCTCGAGGCTACGTCCAGTGTCGAGGAGAGGCGGAAGATTGTTGCTTGCATGCGGTTCGTCACGCTCGTCCTCTATTCCTATCTCGACTCGACTGAAACAAACTACCATAGGGGCCGTGTCGTCGAGTTAGCTACCAACTGCTACGGGTGCCATGTCCTCCAGAAGGCGTTGGACTGCGAAGAGGAGGTCCGCCTGCTCATCGTGTCCGAGCTTCTCCTAGGCGACCCGGCGCAGACGCTGGTTAACAAGCACGCATCCCACGTCTGGAGCAAGGTTTGTGGTCTACGTCGTTGTATGCGGGCGGTTGATTAAGCTTTAAGGCTCGTCTAGATCATGGAACTCAGCTGGACGCCTCCTGCCCCTCCTATATTCGCGTAGTACGTTCCAGCGGTTCATGGTGACGACCTCATTTTGACACATTTCTTAGCGTGAACAAGTCTCTCAAAGGCAAGTGGGCTTCATTGGCATGCCACGAGACGGGCTCGCTCGTCGTCCAGGTCAGTGGACGCAGGTGTTGACATGGGTGGACTTGGATCGTTGACTCTTTCCGACATCTGTAGCACGCGTTCGAGAACTTAGAAGACACTGCGAAGGATGGCATCGTCGACGAGATCCTGAACCAAGGGGCAATCGTGTTCGGCGAGGTCGCGAAGAACCAGTGGGGTTCCTATTGCATTCAGCACAGTATGTCCACCTTGGGTACTTGTCCTCAGCACCGTCATTGACTTCTCCACAGTCCTCGAGCACGGCTCTCCCCGTCATCGTGAGATGGCATTGGAGCACATACTCAGCGGCTTGCTTGAGTATGCCACGAACGAGCAGGGCATCAAGTCGATCACGAAGGCGTTGAAGGAGGGTGGCAAGGACACGCTGGACAGAATCATCAAGCGCATGTGCGAGCCCGCGAAGAGGTGCGTCTGCAGGTCATCCAGATATACTTCTGTTCCCTGACGAGTCTCCCGACAGTGCTCGCCGGGCGATGATCGTAGACCTCGCACTGTCTGTTACTGGTAGCCAGCTCATTGCCAGCGTCCTCCCGAACGTAAGCGTAATGTTATCCTTTCGCTATCTCGCCCGCGGCTCACTCTTGGTACCAGGCCGACAAGGATCAGCGGGCTCTCCTGTACGAGTCCATACGAGGACACATTGTCACTCTTCGCGGCTGCAAGACTGGTTCGAAGGTCATCTGGCTTTTGTACGTTCTCAATACAGTATATGGAGTCGTTCTGACTTGTTTCTTTCCAGCGACCGTATGGTACGCGCTATCACATCCTCGATTACCCACTGATTCTGACGCAGATTGTTGGCACAGCGTGCATACTATGGCTACTGAGAATCGTTCTAGACTGCAGCATATCATCCGCATATCTTCAGGCATATCTCAACATTGCAACTCGCTCCCCACAATCCTTTTCATTCTTGTCCCGCCGTCTCTGGCGTTTGCATCACGCTCCTTCCTCGCTCAGCCCGCTCGTTCGTTTTGCATCATCGCTCATTCACCAAACACCACCGCAGAGTCAACCAGTAAATCTTCGATACCGACAGTCCCCCATTATTGCATCTACATTTACGCAAGCATTCTTTCTTTATTGCTCCTTATTCACGCCATCTGCCCAACTCATCTGCCTGCACACGCCAGTCGTCGCTCTAGTGACTGTAATATGTATGTGTATTTCGTTCTACGCCGGCAAAGCCTGTGTTAGTATTTCGTTACCTGTCGATACAATGCCGCACATAGTGGTCGAATAGATGATATTGCGTACTCTCCCGACGCAAACCCCTATCACTTACTCGCGAAATGACACGACACCAAGCAACGTTCGGCGAGGCCAAGGCTTTCCACCGCATACACTCAACGACGCAACGCTAGAGATGCGACACTAGAACATGCATGCTGATAACGTCTTCAAGGCGAGCAAAGGTTACACACAGACGCCATTTAGCGTGGATGATAAAGTATCATTGTTTTGGAGAGTACTGCAGTCGGGTGCGCGTGAGTTTCGTTCGCGCACGAAGAGGGGGAGGATATACACACTCTATCACGTATGCAATGACGTCTCACGACGAGTAGAGCTCCTCCCTGATGTTGATGCCTGCACACGTCGTTGAGACGCGTTGGGGATGAACGTAACGAAAGGAACATACCAAGCTCCTCACGGAGAGGCTTGAGCTCATCAAGGTACGACTGGTACTGCTGCTTGTTCTCCACCTTCTCCTTGATGCCCTCAAAGACCCTGACGGCAGTCGCGTAGTCGTTCACGCGACGGGCAGCACGAACGGCAGCCTCGACGACGGCGGGGGCAGGAACGAGGTCGTGGGCGAAGCAGTTGTTCAGGCCACGCTGAACCTCGAAGAGATCCTGGGCCGACTGGAAGAAGTTGACGTAGCGCTCCGTGAAGGACTCGAACGTCTCCTGGCCGTGTGCGCTGGAGGAGGGGCGGGCGAACGCAGGGGCGACGCGGGTCGCGGCGGGGCGAGCGCGGAGGAGGGTGGAGGCGAGCTGGGCACGGAGCATCGTTGTGGAGGTAACGAGAGGAGAACGAGAAGGTGCTGCTCGACGGGCGGGACGATGTGGTCGTAAGAAAAGGCGGGCGGAGGGGGCACGACCGGGCGCGACTCAGCCGAGGCTCGACCCCATCACGCCAGCCGGTTCAGTCCGACTCACGCTCGCTCCATGCTGCGACCTCCGTTGCTGCATCGCTGCGTTCCGACCTCGAGCAGCCATCCAACGCAGACTGATCCAATGCATTTCTTGAATAATGTACGGCACGACGTTCTGTGCTGGCAATATTGCGGACGCGCTCGGTGGGTTAATTTTGTGCGGGGCGCCCGGCCGAGTGTGGTCCTGTTTGTGCGACTGGAGGGGCATATAAGCGGTCTTGGGCGCGCGCAGGCACTCACACCTCTGTCATCCCCAACACCAGCCACTCAACGCCAGCAAACCGCAAGAATGGATGACGGTACGTCCTCAGCATCCGCCGCCGCGACCTCGACAACCCCCGTTCCCCGTGTTCGGTCAATTTCTGCTTCGTCTTCGCATTCGGCACGTCCGCCCACCAGTTGGAACGCTCCGCGACAGCTATCATGCTTTTCGCCATAACTGCACGGTTTGGCAGCAGCCTTCAGCCCGCAGCTGACGACTCTCGACGTGCGACGAGCATCTCCGCTTCTCATATGCTTCACGGCGACTGTTCCCTGTTGGCTGAAGGCCTTCACTCCGCCGAGTAGCGTTTGCGCCCGTGTCAATGTCGACGTCGACGCGCCTTACTTCCGGTTTCGGCTTCGCCCAGAACGTCAGCTTCATGGTCGTTCGCGCGGACAATGCGACGGACCCTCCGCCCGTCGTCTAGTCCGTACCGACGTCACCCAAAGCCACGACACGCGTCGCGGTCCGTCATATTGCTTCGCCGCCCGCTTCCCTTCGTCGGTACGCACCTCGGCAGTGTGTCTCTCCTTCTGGTGGCGCGTCTTCTCTCTTTTCGTCGCCGTCGTCCCCCCAGCATCCCAGTCTTCGACGTCCAGTTGCACAACCTGACTTCGTTTCCACCCTTTCCCCTGTCCGTTCATCGTCTTCAGCCTGGCAGTCCCAAGATATGGCCCCTCCGTCAAACGGGGCCGGCATCAGCATCCCCACCAACGATGCGCCCATGTCCAACAGCGGTCCCAACGACGACCAGGCCTGGAACAATGGCGGACGTTCGCCCCGTGGCGGTGACCCCCCGCGCCGTTCAAGCAGGAGCAGGAGTCCTGGTCGGCCTGCCGAGAGGTGTGTGTACTGTTGCGGTACGCTGTGGCGTCGATGCTGACTGTGCTGCAGGGAAGGCGGCGGCAACAACCCTGGAAACAATTTGCATGTTTCCGGGCTAAGCCATAAGGTTGACACGCGTGACCTTGAGTCGGCCTTCGCGAAGGTTGGCCGGGTGAGTTCATTTGTTCGGTGCCGGCATATCACACCCGTGGCTGATTGTGAATGTAGGTCAAGAAGGCCCAGGTGATGTATGATCCTCATACGCGCGAGTCTCGCGGCTTTGGGTTTGTTACGATGGAGAGTGTCGAAGAGGCAGACGCCGCTATTACTGCGATGAATGGTACTGAACTCATGGGCAAGGCCATTTCAGTGGAAAAGGTATAGTGCATATTGCGTATTGCACCCAGTAGTGTCTCTGACGGTGTGGACAATAGGCGCGACGTGGCCGTGCGAGGACTCCCACCCCTGGTCGGTACTATGGTCCCCCGAAGAGAAACGAATGTGAGATGACAGTTTGCGATCCCTTATGCCGCGTTGCTGACACTTCTCCTAGTCGAGCGCCCTTACGACCCTCGGCCCTACGACAGCCGCTACTCTCGTGGTGGTGGTGGTGGCGGCGGCGGCGGAGGATACGACGAGTACCGCCGCCGTCCACGCTACGAGGACGACTACCGCGGCGGCGGAGGTCGCGACTACGACCGCGGCGGTTACGGTGGTGGCGGCCGTGACTATGACCGTGGTGGCTACGGCGGCAGCGGCGGCGGTGGACGCGACTACGACCGTGGCCGCTACGACGACCGCCGCTACTGAGCAATACTCCAAAGCCGCACAATAATGCCGCAGAGCATACTGTGTGATGCATATAGCATGTCTGTGGTCATGGGATATGCAAAAAGTTGTGTCTGTGCTGTTGCTGTCCGTGTATGTGTTCGCCTGTTGGGTGTGATATTTTGCTATTGGTCTTCGTGTATGTATCCCAAGTCCATAATAACGAGTAGTATGTATTGGATCTTCTACTGTACATGCGCACCGCTTGCAAGCTCGAAGGTCAGTCACCCTCGAGTTCATGAAGTCTTAGTCACTTCGCCGGAGGGTTGCCTGCATTGCCGATGCCCATTTCAACGACATAGCTCTCCCTCCCTAGCCGTCTCATCTCCTCGACCACCTCTCCGGCCTTCTCAAACTCTGCCCACCGTCCTCGCTGCCCCGCCTCAGACAGCTCTTTTCGTTCGCTCGGAGGGGCAGGCTCGATGAACCGCAGCCTCAGCGCGAGCCACTGCATGCTCTTGACGCGGCCGACGAAGTCCTCGACGTCCTCCCGCGCGCCCTCGCAGTAGATCACGCCAGGGTAGCCGACCTTGGCGAACCCGGACAAGGAGAGCTCGTGCGACCACTGCGAGAGCGAACGGCGTTTCTGGGGCGACTTGAGGTGGTGCGAGACGAACAGTGCGTGGTAGCGGGCACTCGATGGCGTCCGTTTCTCGTCAGCGGCAGCATCGGATGGCTCGCGGTCACTGGCACTTGTACTGGCACTGCCAGTGGGTGCGGGTGTAGCGGGTTTGTCGAGGGCTTCATGAAGCTGGGGGAAGAGGTACGTGGAGGTCAGCTCGTAGAGCGGGTATCTGTGCCGTCGGTCGTGTTAGAGAGACCTGTGTGGCGGATCGAAGGGAGGACGTACTCACTACCGTGCACACTCTCCAGCGCGTTCGCCACGACGCGCTGCCACCGCTCCTGCTCCGCTCGACCGAGGTTATCGCCTTTCACTGAGATGGCGGGCAGACAAGCTTGCTCAGCGCCATAGTTTGGGGAAAGCACGACGTCGTACCAGACGTCGGATGAGGACTCTAGCCTGAGCTGGAAGTGCGGCACCGGGCATTGTGAGCGGTCGGGGAGGTCGCAATCTGGGTCGAGTGAATATGAGTCCAGGAGTTCGGTCCAACTTGTCGAGTCTACGACGAATTCGAGCAGTTCGCCGGGGAGGAGAGAGCACTTTAGCAGGTTCAATTCTTCGAGGATCTTGCGCGGTGGGGTCATGGTAATCGGGGAAGGTACGAAGCGCTCGTGAACGTTGACTCTCCTACTAGGCGATCCTTCGGGTATAAGGTATGTATATGAATGTCTGCTCCGGGCAAGCTGACTCTAGAATTAACAGTACAGTACTATGTGTGGTTTCTCTGTGATGGGATAATCTGCATATCTCTCGTATACGGCGTCGGCGGACTGGAAGGTGAATACCCCGAGAGCTCATATTGCTCGGTATTCAAATGAGTACTGGATGCCTTCGGAAGCTCCAAATCCTGTGACTGGCCCTGTTTGCGACGCTGAATGTGCCGTAGAGCGAGTCGGAAGGGCGGCAGTTCTTCGAGCTGCACGATAGGCACGACTTCTTCTCTCCTCCCCTGCCATCGCACCGGGAGTAAGGGTGTGTGGACAGAGATCAAGTAGAAGAACAACGCAAGACCGAAGCATATGGCTGCTGCGTGGTCATACTTTCTCTGGGATGTTCGTCAGAACGTACTATACATCCGAGGAGGGAATGGACCACATCGTCATTAGTACTGACCGCATTTCCTGGATTGATCTCAAGCTTAGCGACGATGTCGAAAAGCTTGAAGTCAATCTTGAAGGCATTGACCTCGTTGGGGCCAAGTTGAAGCAAGAGATAGCATACGGACAAGATGACGGTGGATATGAAGCCGACAGCGGCAGGGATGAAGGCCCATTCAGGATTAGGCATGTGCATGATCGTCTTTGTCCGCCATTTGAGGACGCTGCGGCGAGACATTGACAGTAGCCATCCGATCACTCCCATGGCCACACCTAGACAGCGCGAGGGAATAGCTATGAGCATAGGTGGCGCATACAATGGTCGACTGGCACGTACTAAAAGGATGCAGCTTCACGAAGGCATCCATCATCGCTTCTGCTGTGTGCACGAGTTCGACGACGTTTTCAAGGTCTAGTATGTCGGCGAGTTCGGAACCAATGTCGATCTTCAATTTCACCGGATGAGGTTTGCAAAGTGCTCCAAGGTGCCATGTGGCGCCAAGAGCCCTAGGTGTTCATAAGGCGGACAGTCAGCGTGAGCTCGCAGTGCACAAGTTCGTGTTGAATGCAACTCACTCCAGCTTGATATCGCCCCTGCAGTAGCCCCAAACACCAAAGCGGATGGTATCTGTTGCCTCGCCGAGCTTGATCACTTTGATGGCATCGACCTTCAGGTCACCCGTTACGTCTATGAGCTCGACGTTCTTGCTGTTCACGACGTGGGACAGGAAAATCCATGAGAGGAGGAGAGCAATGAACGAGCCCCAGCGCAGCCAACTCGTGAGCGACAATGGTACGACGCTCTTTAGAAAGAAGCGGCGCTTGGTACGCTGAAGAGAAGCTTCTCGAGTCAGCATGTGGTTCATGGTGGTAGGAATGGATAGGTTGGATTCTGTGTACGGAATTGGAGGAGGGGAGACTATATGGGTAGAGTCCTCGCACGCACCCGGGTATTCCGACAGAGTATGCAGCCTCAGTCGCCATGGACTCCGGGAATGCAGTCGTAACAAACTCGCCGGGCATCGACAATAAGAGGGACGACAACGAGAGTGACGCGTCTTCAACCTAGTCATGCGGGCGCGAGAGTAGAGAAATGTATGATGGGCGGGGAGCGAGATGTGATCGACGTCTTGTCCATTTCTTCCTCGGGTGTATGACGACGAAGTCTGTTCTATATGTCCAGCCACGGGGACGGAAGGCAGCATCGTGTTGACCCACATACTGAATCTACTAATCAGCAATGAGCAACAGACAAGACACGCAAATGGTATCACCTACAGTATTGCTTTATCTCCTAAGACGCGTTCGCTGGATGAAGTCGGCCGGACGCCTCAGCAGTGATCTCGGAAGTTGGGTCACTACCGTTTCCTACATCTTGTGCGTTGCTACAAGCGGTATTGCAATTCTAAATTGCGCAACAGCTACGGTGTCAGTAGACCAACGGAAGACAAGTGGGCATTTCTTGGCCACTATTCCTACTAGGCCGGGGTACTGACCTTTGACATTCAGATCGATTCGTCGTCCTATGTAGAGTACAATCACATCCCTCGACCGTATGCCAGTACGAGCTCCGGGCGCTGCGTAGAAGGCAGAGCTGAATCATACATGCGATGAGCGTCGAGGGAATATGGTGAATGTCCGATAGATGAACGTTTAACTCCGCCGCTGTGGCGTGCGCGCTTCTACTACACCTGAACTAGTAGGCTTGCTTGCTCGGGAGGAAAGGTCCGTAACCTGTAAGTCCGTTTCAGCGTGGAAGCGGCCATCTTTGCTGCGAGCGTAAAGAATATGTAGTACGTGGGACGCCAGGTAAGAGTACGTTCGAGTGCGCGAACCCCAGATCGACGGCTAACGATGTTTTGGCATAGTGTCTGTCATTCTGATCGCGTCGCATGTCTGGTAGATGTCGCTGGCGATGGAGACTATATCGAGCAGTACGTCGAGCAGAGTGTAGAAAGCGTACAGTAACGCAGAAACCGCAACCGGCAATTCAACGCGTGTTTTCCACGTGACCTAGCCACAGGCGCGACGCGAGACGCGTCACGCGTTGAAAAGCTAAAACTTGGCACCATGAGATCGGCGACAGCATAGCACTGCTTCCGGTCTGGCAATTTGCAACAACGTCCTCCAAGGAAAGCGGATCCCTATACAGGTCTGTATACAAGGGGCAGATTTTGTCACACAAAACCAGGTCCACAGCAGAACCGTAAGCCCTAACTGACATAACTGACATATGGATCCCGGGGAGCTCGTCACCCGACCACATCGAACGGTACATTCTTCACCCATCTGGTAATCACTTCCTAGATATCGCTCACGTCAGGCTTGAGGTCGCGTCAGAAGAAGCAATCAACTCACCAAAGTCGCCTCGGGTTGGTCGTGTGGGGCCATATGTCTAGCGGGAGATCACATTCGCGTCAGACTAGCGCGACACTCTGGGACCAACAGGAGCATATGGGTACACTCACCCGCCATCGAAGATCTGCACGAAGGTAACATTGCCGGCTCCTGACCCGCCTGCGCTGCGCACTTTGCCGCCGACGTCGCCGAGCTCGGTGAGGAAGGGCAGGAGTGGTGCATTGGTGAACTCTTCGTGGTGCTTGTGCTCGAGCTTTAGCATCCACCGCTCGACGCCCTAGAATGACATAGTAAACCTGCTTATCGATCAATAATAGCGTCCGAGCACTGACAAGATAGTTACAAACGCCATCTGCGGAGTGGATGAGTGAGTGGGCAACGACGGGAGTACATACGTGGGACTTACCGGTATCACCAGCGAATACGAGGAGCCGCATGCCCTCCTTGATGAGAGGAGGCAGCAATGCCGCACTGTTACGCATGGCCTGGCCTTGAGCGTAGAATGCACGGTTTGTCGTCATGTTGCAGTGGACAAACGGAACAGGAGCAGTGTCGACACCTAGCTCATGTTTCACGCGCGGGTTGTTCATCCAGTTCGAGATCCAGTTCATCTCGACATAACAAACGCCTTCTTTGTCCTTGCATTCCTCGCGCAGATCGTACGGATTGCGTCCTGTCACTGAGATGCGTCCACGACAATCAGTGTGGTTGCATGCACGGTCAACAACAAACACTCACATGCCATAGGAGCGAGGATACGGAGCCAGCAGTATTCAGTGGCAGGATTGCATGTCGCTTTCGACGGGAATCGATAGCATGCCTCGATCATTTTGGTGCAGACTGGGGTCTCGAGCCTCAACCCCTTGCACTGAGCACTGTCCTGCTCGAATGGCGGGTATGGAGCCACGTCGCACATGTACTCCGGAATCGACTCGAACTGGGTCAGCGTTTGCGAGGACGAGCGACGCCAAGTTGATGTGCTTCTGCCCAGGGAAAGGTGCATAGATCCGCTGCTTGTTCATCTTGTATACGTAACTCGCGATATTTGGCCCATAGTGGCCTCCCCAGCTCTCAGCTGCAAGGTGGAGGGGCTTCTCGGAGTACTCGGGGAACCGCGAGACAAAGAGCTGGAGGAACGCATAGACATCTACTGCAAGGTCGGCCAAGGTATCGACCTTTGACCCATCAGAAGCATAGGAGAAGCCGGTGCCAACTGGTTGGTCGAGAAAGACCATATTTGCGATGTTGTTCCACGAATGTGGGTTCGGCACGGTTGTGTTCGGATCGACGATCGTGCAAGGCCCGTTCTCAAAGAGCATGCCCGTTGTTGAACTGCATCCTGGTCCCCCGTTCAACCACATCATGAGCGGAGCAGATTCGGGGTTCTGCCGGGCTTCAAAAAACCTGTGTCAGGATTGAGTAAATGCTGTGGGATAGCGAGAAGAGCGTAGCCTATGCATACCAGAAGAACAGGTGTCGAGTGTCCGAGATATCAAGATACCCGGAGTACTGCTTCACCGTGGGGTCGCAGAGCTTAGGACGAGCAACTCGCAACTGATATTCCGAAAATGCAGGATGGGCGAATTGCTCATCTGGAGAGCAATAGATCACTGTCATGAGCATGTGCATGTCGCGCACCACGATAGAAACTTACAGAGTTCCCCATCGGGGTCAGGTATAATCGTAGAATGAAACTCGTTCCGATGAGCCCCGGCATCAACTTGAGACGTTGAGATTGCGTTCGAGTCGGTTGGTGACAAAATGACTTGCTCCACGCCGATGTCTAGAGCGTGTCCGCTGACCTGAATGGTTACGAAGGACGCCACAAAGGCAGAGACAAACGAAAGCCATTGCATCTTGTCTTCCAGGACAGGACCGGTGGAGAGTACTTTTCCAAGGACAAGAAGACGCCGCACAGACCCTCGGATGGGTTTCGTGATGGACCAGAGACCGGTCTCACGTATGTCAGACTCTCATAACAACCTGATATCATGCGTGGTTTGGCGTCAGTCCAAAGTGCAACAAACTTGTCGTATAGCACATGGGGTGCGTAGGTACCGAAGATCCTGCAGGGGCCACGTACGCCGACGTGCAATGCGCCAACGTGGCGGGTCGAGGCAATTACTGCGATCTGAGACCGAGGCAGTTACCACTGCATCCAGGCCCTTTGGAGAGTTACTGTCAGGCGAACTTCTTCCAAGGTCAATGTAACATGCATCAGACGCACCGTATAGAGTTCAATCAGAGCCATTACGGTTAACGAGGACTCGCTTGCAGAAACTGGAACAGTGGAAGAGACAGAGGGACCCCATCGTATTTTATCTGATAATCAATACACTATAGGACGATCCTTCGCGACCAAGCGTTGAGTGTGCTTCGTACATATGTTCGAGCGCGCGAACCTTAGGACGTACACAGACAAGCTGAGACAGCAGATTGAACAATGCTACAAAGTAGAATCTAACAAATACAGCACGACACGCACATTGTGTATCACCAGTCTTCCCATCCCGCGTCAAGACCTTCCGTGACGCGCCACAATTTCTCGCCCAACCACGTCTTCAACCGATATTCGTCCCGCGTTACCGCGCCTTCGTCAAGGATGGACACGTCACCCTTCTCCCAAAGCGACACAACAGACCATCCCACGACCAACATCCCCGGAGGTCTCTGCTCCCCAGCACTCTCCAGCGCCGCTGAGATATCGCGCAAGGTGGAGGATATGACGCGCTGGTCCGGCATCGACGCACGCTCGATGAGCGCGATGGGTGTGCAGGCGGGGTACGCAGGGCCGTTCCGCCGGCTCGCGCACTCTCCCTCCGCGGCTTGCAAGGTCTCGAGCACTTCCGGGAGCCTCGCTACCCCCATGAGGATGACGAGCGTGCGCGATCGCTCATATCCGGGAAGCTGTACTTTCTTGCCCTGACGGCCAACACCTGTGCAGACGATGAATGACTCGGCGGCTCCGCGTTGGGTCACGGGTATACCGGCGAATGTGGGTCCTGCGAGCACAGAGCTCACGCCTGGGACGACGACGGGCTCGAATCCGTGTGCGCGGAAGTAGAGTACTTCCTCGCCTGCGCGGCCATACACAGTCGGGTCACCCTGCTTGAGCTTTGGGAAGGTCAGTAATTCAATCCTTGTGGAGAGGGAATACAGGTACCCACTCGTACGACGGTCAAGCCACGTCTCGCGGCCTCTATCGCAGCTTCCATGAGCTCATTTTGCGCGCCATCCGCGTTACCAGGGAATTTGCGCGCAATGCGAACTTCGACTCCAGGGGGTATGAGTGCAAGTACCGCCGCAGGTACCAGCTTATCCGACAGCACCAGCTGAGCGTGTTTCGTGAGTGCGGCGTGTGTTGCTACAGTGAGGAGGGAGGGATGACCGGGACCAGAGCCAACCAGGAAAATTCTGCCTCGTCTTGTTGGAGGAGAAAGGGAAAGGTCATGTATGGGTGTAGTGAGGGCGATCTCCTCCGGAGGTGTTCCAGGAGGTGTGGGGGATCGAAGACCGTCGCGTCCGTCTAGTATCGCATCCATCTCTTCCTCCGTCATCTGCGCGAGCCGCCGTATCGGCCAATACTCACTGACCTGCGCTACCCACTTCATTCTCCTACGTGCGCGCTCCCTCGCGCTCTCCTCCGCCTGCCGCTGAGGAACGGGGACGTTCGGAGTGACTGGCGCACAGTCCTCGTTCAGTTCCTGCCCTTCCTCAGAAATGTCCATCTGCTCGTCCGACGCCTTGGCCAACGCCCGCAATCTCCCGACCTTAGCGACCGCACCGCCAACTTCCTTGGGGAGGCCCGCGACGATGTCTCTGCGTATTCGCCCTGCGAGCCGGCAGCCTTGACCATTGGTTGTGACACCAACCTGGAGCGGACCCGCTTTCCCTGTCTCTGGATCGACGAATCGTTGTGTGGACAAGAATGTGAAGTCGCAGAGGTCGGGCATGTCCGCGACGTTGACAGGGATGGCTCGATGGCGGGAGAGCTGTCGAATGTACTGCGCGGAGTCGTGGCTGCGTCGGTACCCATTCGCGGACGTAACGGTATCCGTGATGATAATGAGACGCGGGGGTTGCGGTTGACTGTACATGAACGAGTCGATGGCTTTTGCGTCGCGCCAGTAGTCGTCGGCACCGGCAGCGGTCGTAGGAAGTTCGTCGAGGTCAAGAAGTGTGAGCTGACCCTGCTTCGCTCGCCATCGCAACTCTTCGCATGATGCGTCCGCGCCTCCCTTCGCCAAAACGATGACCTTTGCTTCGGCCTCCAATGCAGCGAATGCGCGAGATGCCGCAAGGGTGTTTCCGCCAATGATGAGGACGAGTTTCTCCACCGCTCTAAACGCCAGGAGAAGAGAGGCTCCTCCTACGGGGGTCGGGAATGCCTCCATGACAAGGACGACAGTAGAGAACAGGGCTGAGAGATGAGCTTGAAGTAGAAAAGCATAGCGCGAGACTTAAGGAGAAAATAGCAGCGGGCGTTCGTGAATGCGCGACGATGAGCAATCCTGAGTACTGGCGTGACGCCCCTTGCTGTGACCGAGAAAACGTCACTCTCAACCAACCCCCAGGCCGGTACTATGCGAGCTACACGACCCCGCTGATGAGTAGAGGACGGCAACAGAAGAGGATGGGGAGGAGGTGTCCTGATGATACAGTAGAATGTCTAGGAAAATACAGACCGATATGCTCACGACGCCTTCGCTCGCGCTTTCGCCTCCTCCCTCTCCTGCGCCCTCTTCTTCGCCTCCTCGAGCTTCGCTGCAGCTTTTGCCTTTCTCTGTCGCTTTCGTCGACCAGCGCCGCGTTTGGGGCCCTCGACAGTGATATCCTCCTGTAGTCTGCGTTTCTTGCGCGCCGCATCTTCCGCCCGCTGCTTCTCGCGCTTCTTGTCGCGTTTTCGCAGGGTACCCATGGATGACTTCAGGATGGTCCCATACGTAGTATGGAATTTCTCGAGGTCTGATGGCTGAACCTAGTAGCAGGATCGAGATGGATTGGTGTATTTTGAAAGTAATGTGTCAGTACTCACGACCGTCGAGAACTTCGCTTCCTTCCCGTCAGTGAGTCGAATGAGACATGGGTATTCTTTGTTTGCATCGTCTCCAGATGACATATGGGCATCTCCGCCCTCATGCAAAACTGCCAAATCACAGGTTATGAGGGGGAACAGTTGCATAGTGTGGTGTGCACGCACGTCGTTTATGTGTGAGCCATATTGACCCGGATTTTGAGCTCGACTCAAATAGCGTCGAGACTTGGCTTAGGAACTAATCGCCTTGAGATGAGTATCAAACGAGCCTGTCAGAGAATACCAGCACATACAGTCTCGTTATCGACCAGCTGCATCGAAGCTGGTGGGCGAGCCCAAGTTCACAAGCGCCCCATAAAGCCGGATCATCGTGCCCTCTATGGGCGTTACATGAGCCTGCAGCCTGTCTGATTCCATACCTCACTCTTGCCTGGCTGGAGTCGTCTCGTCTGCCACCTATGCCTGTTATCTCAGCTCCCCCGATCGCTCCTATTGAGCCTGACCTGTTTGAAGATGACGACGAAGGCTGGCAGGACATGCCGGTCGTCCGCGACGATGACGACTTTGCCCTCGGATTGGACGAGGAGGACCAGAAGAAGTACCACTACGTCGCACCAACAAAGAAGGACGAAGTGGTAGCTGGTGGGGCGGGGAATGCAACGGGGGCTTTGTTGGATGTGGACTACCAGGGGAACGAATGGCGGACGAAGGCAGACCAGAACGAGAGCGAGTATACCCGGCTCCGGATGAAAGAGGAGGACGAATCGGACGAGGTTCACCTTCGCACACGCTACCTCTTCGACGAAGACAAGGCGATGACTCCTCTGAGTCAGATGCAGCAAACGAAGGATATGCTCACGGAGGCCCAACGCATCGCGTACGTCGGCGTATGTCACCTTACGAGCAAAGAGATGGTCGACCAGCTCAAGAGGGTCAACAAGAAGGAACTCAAGAAGGCGATACAGAACATGGAGCTTTGGGCATTGAAGATTATGGGCAGATTGTACTACCACATGGAACTTGCGACTGAAGGTGAAGTGTCCTTGACCGTCTCCGCTCCGCCGAGGTGGGCCTCACATTGACACGCCCGTTAGAACAGAAGATGATCGAGAGCCTCGGACAACATGGGATCGAGGCTAAGGATCTAGTGCCTCCTCTCATGACTACTCACACCGTTGCCAACCCCGAGTACGACCCTGCGGAAGCTCGCCGACAGGATGAGATTCGTGAAACGGAAGCCGCGAACGAGTCTGCAGATATCTCGGAAACCAACGACACTACGCCTCCATCAACACCACCTCCAGCATACACCTCTGTCGCCCCATCCGTCCCTCCAAAGCCACATCAGACGACCGCCAAGGTGTTCGAGGACACTGCCGCTCCCGCTATGCCAGGCGTCAGTACACACCTATCTGCCGCCGACAAGGACGTCACGCTGGATATCCGGTGGACAGTCCTTTGCGACCTTTTCTTGATCCTCATCGCCGACAGTGTCTACGACGCGAGGTCACGAGTGCTTCTTGAGAATGTGGCGCTGAAGCTGGGTTTGGGTTGGCTGGACGTTGTGAAGTTCGAGAGTCGAGTCACCGAGGCGCTTGAGATTCAGGAAGGCGTTGAACAGCTAGAGCAGCAGGATTCTATACAGGAGGCGCAGAAGAGCAACAAGAAGCGGAGATACATGATGCTTGGACTCGCGACACTAGGTACGCTCGTCGGAGGATGCATGGTGCGTCGGTCGGCTAATACGAGTCCCCCTTGCAGGTGGAGGCCTTGTTATTGGTCTCTCAGCTGGTCTTCTCGCTCCCGTGATCGGGGCCGGTCTTGGTGCCGCTTTCACCACCATTGGAATCACCGGGACAACGGGGTTTCTCGCGGGTGCTGGTGGTGCCGCCGTGATCACGACGGGAGGTGTCCTTACGGGCTCCGGTATCGCTGCGCGCGGTATGGCACGAAGAACACAATTTGTACGCACATTCGACATCCTGCCGCTACATAACCACAAGCGAGTCAATTGCATCCTCACCGTCTCTGGGTGCGTTTCGATCTTGATGCAACCGCTGCTAGTGTTTCTAACAGCATGGCAGGTTCATGAACGGTCCCCATGATGATGTTCGTCTCCCTTTCAGTGTACTCGACCCCGTCGTCGGTGATGTCTTCAGCGTGCTTTGGGAGCCAGAGATGATTCGAGAAACGGGTAGCGCTCTTAAGATCCTGACGTCGGAGGTCCTCTCTCAGATCGCCCAGACGGCGCTGCAGGCAACTGTCATGACGGCTCTCATGAGTGCCCTACAATGGCCGATCAGTTCGTGTCGTACCTCACGATCCCTCGCTGGCGTGGAACTAATGTCCTCATTCATACAGTTTTGACCAAGCTTGGCTACCTGATCGACAATCCTTGGTCTAACGCACTGGATCGGGCTAAGGCGGCAGGCAGCGTTCTGGCGGACGTTCTGCTGCAACGACACTTGGGAGTACGCCCCATTACCCTCATCGGGTTCTCCTTGGGCGCCCGGGTGATCTTCTATGCGCTCCTCGAGCTCGCGAAGAAGGGCGCCTACGGTATTGTGCAGGATGCTTTCCTGCTTGGGACGACCGTGACCGCCTCGCTGAGTACTTGGCTGCAAGTGCGTTCCGTCGTCTCCGGTCGATTTGTCAACGGCTACGCTAGGAACGACTGGGTGTTGAACTACCTGTTCCGCGCCACGAGTGGCGGACTGAACACCGTCGCGGGGTTGCGACCCGTGGAGAACGTTCCGGGGCTCGAAAACGTTGATGTGACGGACAAGATCGCGGGACACATGAGCTATCGGACCTTCATGCCGCTCATCTTGGATCAGCTCGGCTTTCCCGTCTCCGCGGACTACTTCGACGAGCCAGAGGTACGCATTTGCTCATGTATAGCGGCATTTGGGACGCCGCTCAGGTCAGCTGCAACGTGTTTTAGGAGCCCGATTTCGAGGGAGATCGGGTTGTCATCAGGGAGGGCGAAGAGAAGGAGAAGAAGGGCTGGTTTAGACGGAAGAAGAAGACCTCGTCCACGTCGCAGTCGATTTCGCGACCGCCCTCAGCGGCATCGTTCGGAATCGCCAAGAAGAGGACGTCTGAGTCGAGTGCCACGGACGATGACGATCTCCCTCCGAGAGAAGGTGCCTCCACCCCGACCCCGACCAAGCCCGCGGTCGTTCAAACGCCTCCAAAGTCCCCGACTGCTGCTGACGACGGGGACCTCGGTTCGTCGGAACTTCCTGTACATGCCGGCTTCGACTTTGCAGCGATCAAACAAGCCTTAGGCAAGTCGGAACTTGAACCGGGGGAGCCGCAGGTTCCTCAACCATCCCGCTTCCCACTGCCGCCGATTCAGCCACCCACGTTACGCACAGAATCTGCTCCCCCACCTGTGCCAGAACCTTCCTCTCCCCCAACTCCCAAGATACGCCCTTCGCTTGATCTTCCGCCGATTCCCCGAGTGGAGGAGCCTGTAGCGGGACCAAGCACCAGTCCACAAGCCGACTTGTCTTCGACGCTATCGAGATCGCTCTCGCTGAATAACGTGCCAGACGCAGAGGAAGCCGATATGACATCATTCGGGACCTCTGCGTCCTCGTTAGCTGCGTCGCGGCAGCCCGTATTGTCATATGGTGGCAGTGATGGCTCAGTATGGCCGTCTCAGGAACCCGATCCAACACCGACTTACGGAGCATTTGCCGGCGGCTACGCACTGTCGACAAATTTCAGCAACATGCCGTCCACGGACGTGCTATCGAATCCGTTCGCTAGCGCGTCAGGCGGGCTGCGCGCCGGAACGCTTCCGTCTCCGTCAGCGAACCCTTTCGCATCGGCAGGGGCACCTGCGCTGTCGTTCGGAGGGGCGGACGGGTCAATATCGTTCCCGACGACGACGACGCCTGCGTCGTCACAACCCTCGCGAAGTCCTTGGGATATAGCCAACCCGTACGGCAGCGGTAAGAAGGCTTCCTCGAGTACTCTTGACTTGAATCCATGGCAGAGTTGAGGCCGCCATGTCCCGCTGACCATCTGCTACTCCATTCCTCTCTCCCTCGTTGTCGCTCTCTCACTTCATCCGTCCGCCTCCGCTTGCCTATATCCTTCTACCCCACACGATCTGCGCATTTACATGTACTCATCGCCACTCCGATGGTGCTGGGTGGGTCCCGCATCATGCACGTTGACCCTGCCCTGCATTTGGCGACATAGCATCGATTAGACTAGTAATCAGGCATGCACAATTATCTGACAGGTCGGTCATACTTGGACAAACTGGCCCCCCGGTCGGAAGCACTGATCACGATAACGGTATGCCATTCTGAGCTCGGCAGCGTCAGGTGAGTGGGCTGCTGAGGGCGGTAGGACAGTCCGGTCTGGACTCTGCTCGTCCTGCCTGCAGGCTACTAACACCACCTACGGCATCCAAACAGGCTTTTGGCATCTCTATCCACTGTTTGCGTGGTTTCTCCACCGTCCGACCTGTTCCTGCAGAGGGGAGGATTGTGGCAATCTCTGGCGCAAAGCAGTGCAGAGGGTGCAGGCGGCTGTCGGGCCGAGTTGCCTTTGTTGTGCAAGTGGGTTGGCTCCATCCGAGAGCTTTTCTCTCTTCTCCCTCACATGTTCCAGCGTGCAAGATCATCTCGTGGGACGTGCACATAGCCTTGATGGGCGCAGATTTCCTCGGCTGATGTACCCTGGGATGTACCAAGCTAGCCCGGCGGAGCAGACGGGCAGAATACCCCAGATCTCGCATCTGCAGGTTGTGGAGCGTGTGGCGACAGATGTGGTCGGACGCTCATGATTTCACGTTTCCACTTCCTGCAAACTTCCGCACTATAAGTTCGTGTAGCCGTGCGCAGACATGGCTCCGACAGCGCAGTACAAGACAGCAGCAACTCTCGCTTCTCCTCTTCCTCGCCGCCCACTTTGTCCTACGGTGCTCTCCGCACGCAGTGTGGAAGCACTCTGTACCTTGTGCTATCGTCCTCCTCTTCCTTCTCTGACCACACTCTCGATCAGACTTCGAGCCGGGCCTTAGCCCAATTCTACAAGCCCACCCCTCTGCGTTGCCAGACATCACCATCATGTCCCACACCGTCTCGCGCCGTCCCCATCCGATTCTGAAGCGGGACACGTCGCCATTCAAGGCACCCGCACTCCCATTCATCTCCAGTGGGTCGACCATGTTTTCTCCCCATGTCCACTTCCCTCCGACCCCGCGCATCGCCGCAACATACCCTGCGCATTCCCCGACGACGTACGACCGCAAACCGATTGTCGTCTCGCCCAACGTCGTCCAGCTCCCGCAGCGCGGAGCGCGGAAGCTCAACTCGCCGCCCGCCGACTTTGACTGCGAGTCCCGCGGACGAAGTCGGAGCCGTACACGAGGCAGGGCGCCCGATCGCCCCGTTAAGGGCAGTTACTTCCACCCCCGCGCGTACGAGGCGTGCAACCCCGAGCCTTCGAGCGCCGCCTCATCCTCCTTCGACTTGCCGGCCCTCGTCCACGACCTGTCGCCCTCAGACGAGTCCGACGACATCGTCACGCCTCCTGGCGGGACTAGTACTGCCGGTTCCGCCAGCCAGAATGCGTCCCTCGGGCACGCGATCTCGCTCCACCTCCCCGATGCGCAGAAGGCGCGACATTCGCCCGGTACGGAGCCGCGCATGACGGGTTCGTCGTTCCTTGGCAGGTCGGGCCTCCAGTCGCCGCCGGTTCGTTCAAATCCGCGCGGGAGGGGCCGTCCCAACCTCACGAGGAACGGGCGGCAAGTCGATGGGAAGACCTCGTCGGGCTCTTTCACCCCCGATCTCGATGAGGGCTGCTTGGGGGGTTTCTAACCCCTTTGAAGGGCATCTGGGGAGCATGTGCACGTACTGCTACGGGCCACCTCTCCTTCATCGGACGCCCATGACTCTATACCAATACGTGCTTATACCACGATATCCGTAGTCGAGGGGGTTGGTGACATATGGCCCTGTAGCAATTTTACCCACTTACTTGGAACGCAGCAGGACGCCGGTCGTCCGTCTGCCCATCTTGTATCCGTATTCGATCTTTTTGGAATGCCACTTTCTTGCGCACGCTTTATGGACAGTGTGTTTTGTAGCTGTAGCGTGTTCTATTGAGGCTCGGGATAGAAGTCACGAACGTGAGCTAAAAGTGTCATCGGACTCTTGCTGAGTACAGTATAGTGCTTACATGGACTCTATTGACCTGACGCTGCTGAACGATGTTTACCGTGAGGAAATCTGTAAGGATAACGGTTGTATTGTAGGACACCGGAGATCATGGCGATGATGTAATGCTTCACTAACGCATGCACAAGACGGAAGCATTTCCGAGGAATCATCGACTCGGAGTCGCATGTTCATGACGTCATAGAATAGGTCGAACAGCCTAACTGTTAGCGTGCGAGCATGAGCTCATGCGTGCCTTATGATACCTACCAGCACGCTATGAGAACTTTAACGGAAACGGAGGCCCGAGGGTTGCAGTAGCGGGCGATGACGCAATGCCAAGTCGATGGTCGAATGCTTGAACCACTGCAACCCCGGAAGATGGCGGCGTAGTGAGGCTGAATGAGCACGGACGTCGCTTGTATAGCGAATATAAATGATATGTGTGTGGAAGGTCCAAGAGTAGAGATAGTACCCCGGCGTTGTCATGTTTTGCCACATAACACGACCAGCTACTAACCGCCATCGGGCGTCTGAATTTCCATATATAGGCTGACACCCGTGACTCGAATCCATGCAATGATGCATGCATGCGCACTGCAACGAACGCATCCTTTCTTTAAGGCCAATTTCCTACAGAAAGGTTAGCATCATGCAGCATCAGGAGGTCAGATAAGTCACGTTCCCTGGGTCTGGAATCTTTCTCCGTAGTCTATTCAAATGGTTACTTTTGCTAACCCCTCGTTAACTTTTCCCGAAAGCGCAACCAACGCATCCTTTACTTCAGGCCTAGTAATTGCAAAAAGGTTAGAATGATTCAATTTCATGAGGTCATATCAATCATTCTCGGGGTCGGGAAGCTTCAATAAAATCCTTCTTCAAGCAGGCTAGAAATGCTAATCAGCCTGTCTTGACAGATGTAAGGGTAATTCTCGCAAGAGATCTAGTCTATCTAAATCGCTACTTCCGGTAATCCAATTTTGATCCTTGATTATTTCCCGAAAGGATGCTTTCTTTGCAGTCAACTCACTTCGACAGCTTGTACACGGAGCAAGAGCTCCGTGTGCAGAGACCTACTGTATATACAATATCTTGTTGTGTGAGGGGTAAGTTGAAGCCATATCCGCAGGAGATAGGTCACTTCGACGGGCGGCACCATACACGCGTGTCACGTGTGTGACACACGCGACGCGTCGCGGCCGGTTCGTGCTTGAACCCCTTCAACGTCTTGCTTCTTATCCTCCATCCACTTGGCCCAGTCCATCTATACGCCAATGCCGCCACGGCGCTCGTCAAGGACGCGTGCGTCCGTCGAGCCAACCGCACCACCAACGAAACGCAAGCGCAACGAGCCAGAAGAGATCCTCGATGATGAGCCGGAAGAGGTGAAGCCAGCAAGGACGCGTAGATCAAGCTCCGTCCAGCCCGCAAAGCCACGTACGTCTACACGCTCAAGGAAGTCGCTAGAAGAGGTGCAAGAAGAGGAGGATGAGGTGGAGGAGAAACGGCCACCCACGAAGAAGTCGCGTCCATCTCTCGAGACGGAAGGTTCGGGTGATGAGGCCGAGGAAGCACCCAAGACCCGCTCACGCAAGCCATCCTCGCGAGCCTTTGCTGCCCCGGCTGCTTCTACAAGCAGGAAGACGCGTGGGTCTAGTGTCAAGCCTGAGACCGCGGAGGTGTCACTCCCTAGGAGAAAGACTGTTGCATCCGCTGCAACCACCAGGGCTTCGCGTTCGACTCGACGCACCTCCACCATTGTCATCGACTCAGACCACGAGGAGCCGTACGAGCTCGACGAGAACGGGCAGGCCCAAGAGTTCAAGCCCGCACCGAAGGCGAAGCGCGGTGGGAAGAAAGAGAAAGTGGTGTATGTTATCGACGACTCTGACGATGAGCCTCAGCCGGGGCCATCACGGCCAACGAGGAGGGCAAAGAAGGAGATGACACCTGTTAAAGAAGAGATGGCGCAGGCGGAGGACACGAAGCAGGAGGCGGACGAGGAAGAGGGCCAGGATGAGCAGGTTAAGCAGGAGCCACCGGCTGTTCAACCCGTCGTGAAGGAGCCTACCCCACAACCTCAGGCCGAGCGCGGAGAAGAGGAGGAGGCTGAAGCTGAAGCCGCTGCCGCCGCCCTCGAGGCCGAACGCGAAGCCACCCAGTCGCCTTTTGAGGAGGAACACTCCCTCTTGGACCCACCGCTGTCGTCTATTCCCCGACAGCCATCCCAAACCGTCCCTGCTCCAGAGGAGCCGGAGGGTCCGAAACCGCGTCTCGTCATCCACAAGATGGCACTCGTCAACTTCAAGAGTTACGCCGGTAGGCAGGTTATTGGCCCGTTCCACAAAGTGAGTCGTGGTCTCTTTATTTTCGAGAACATGACCTGACTAGTTGGCGCCTCAGTCATTCTCCGCCATCGTTGGGCCCAACGGCTCGGGCAAGTCCAACACCATCGATGCGCTCCTCTTCGTCTTCGGTTACCGTGCATCCAAGATGCGACAGGGCAAGCTTTCGGAGCTTATCCATAACTCCGCTAGACATCCGGACCTCACTGAGTGTAGCGTCGAAGTGCATTTCCGCGAGATCATTGACCTTGTAAGTACACAACGCGTTCGAAGACGTGTCCGAAGCTGATGTCACCCAGCCTGGTCCGAACGAGTTTGAAGTAGTCCCCGACTCCAACCTTGTCGTGACGCGCACGGCCTACAAGAACAACAGTAGCAAGTATTACATCAACGGCCGCGCAAGCAACTATGGAGAGGTGCAGAAGCTGCTCAAAGGCCGTGGCATCGACCTTGATCACAACCGTTTCCTCATTTTGCAGGTATGTTGCTGACTCTCACATTTGTCGCGATATACTCAATCGTCGTAACTTAAGGGTGAAGTCGAATCGATCGCGCAGATGAAGCCTAAGGCGGCCAACGAGAATGACGATGGTCTTCTCGAGTACCTTGAGGATATCATCGGCACCGCGCAGTATAAGGCTCCAATCGAGGAAGGTCTTGCTGAAGTAGAACGCCTCTCGGAAGAACGCCAGGAGAAGCTCAACCGGCTGCGGATCGTCGACAGGGACCGTAAGGCTCTCGAGTCGAAGAAGAAGGAAGCAGAGGACTACCTGAGGCTCGTCAACGATCTTACACGTGCGAAGTCACGTCTGTGGCAATGGTATATCTGGAAGAGTCTGGCCAACGAAGCCGAGCTCGAGAAGAAGATCGTATGTACAACCAGTCTAAGATGCGCGCTACGTCCTAATATATGATCTGCAGCAACAATTCGAGCAAGAGCTCGAAGAGGAGAAAGCGCGGAACCAGGACGACATCGCTCATCACGAGATGCTACAACAGCACTACGACGAGCGGGAGAAACTGTACGAGGTGAGTACAATAGTGATCAGTTGTTGTCTACCGAACTGAATTCCTGCTGTAGCAAGTCCAACAAGCCGCCGCTGCGGCGATGCAGGACCTTGCTGCGCGCGACAAGGAGCAGATCAGTCTCGAGGAGAAGCGTAAACACGCCAACACCAAGGCCAAGAAGCTCAAGAAGTCCATCTCCGACGTAAGTCATCCAGTCCGTTGGGATCGAGAGAATGTCCATCGATCTGTCATCTAGGACGAGCATGCCAAGAACCAGGCGAGCCGAACTATCGAAGACAGCGACTCCAAGATGGAGCAGAAGAAGGAAGAGCTCGAGAACCTCGAAGAGGAGCTCGCTCAGGCCGAGAAGGCCTTGGAGCAGATTCGGGACAGCTTGAAAGGTGGGTTGGAAAGCATCTTGCTGTGTAGGGGATAGCTGAAGTCCTGCCTTTCCAGACAAGACACAGGTCTTCCACGACCAGATCGAGGTCAAGCAGAAGGAGCTGCAGCCATGGAACGCCAAGATCGACGCTAAGAAGGCCGAGATCGATGTTGCTACTGGTGAGCGTGATGCCTTGCACAAGAAGGCCGAGGCCGCCAGGGCAGCTAGGGAGCAGGCCGAGTCCGAGCTCAAGAAGCTGCGCGAAGACCTGGAAGCGAAGACTGCAGAACTTGATGAGCTCAAGAATGAGAAGGCCAAGAATCAGAACGCCATCCGGGAGGCGGAGCGGGAATTACAGGTCGGTATAACAAGTCCACTGGATTGCACGCCGCCGCTGACCTCCCGCAGACCGCGCAAGGTCATATTCAAGGCCTCCGCTCGAAGGCTTCCGCCTCACGCCAGAAGGCCGAAGAGGCCAAGTCTTCTCAGGAGCAGAGCCGTAGCAACAACCATGTTCTGGACAGTCTTCAACGTCTCAAAGCACAGGGCCGCATCAGCGGTTTCCACGTAAGTCCCTTGATCTCGATTCACGTGTCGTCCGAGAGGTTCAAACGATCTCTTCGCAGGGACGTCTGGGCAGTCTGGGTACCATCCCGGACAAGTACGATGTGGCAGTTTCAACTGCCTGTGGTCAACTCGGGCACCTGGTCGTAGACACTGTCGAGCAGGGTCAGGCTTGCATCGAGTATCTACGTAGCCAGAAAGTCGGCCGCGCGTCTTTTATCGTCCTCGAGAAGCTCAACGAGCGCGGGATGGACAAGATTCAGACTCCTGAGAACATACCCCGTCTTTTCGACCTCATCAAGCCCAAGGAGCCTCGCTTCGCGCCCGCGTTCTACAAGGCGCTCACGAACACCCTCGTTGCAGACAACCTCGACCAGGCTAACCGTATCGCGTTCGGCGGACAGAAGCGCTGGCGTGTTGTGACGCTTGCCGGGCAGCTCATCGACGCCTCTGGTACGATGTCCGGCGGTGGTAACAGCGTTCAGCGCGGCGGTATGAGCTCGAAGCTTGCGGCAGACGCTGTTCCTCCGGAGGTCATCCGACAGTATCAGCAGCAGAGCGAGACCGACGCGCGCGTGCTCGAGGAAGCGCAAAGCCACCTGAGAGAACTCGAGAGCAGGGTGGACGAGCTCAAGCGTGCCAGTCCGCAGATTGACCTCGCAATCGAGAAGGCCAACCTCGATATCAGGAACTGCTCGAAGCGTATCGCGGACAGCGAGAAGATTGTGAAGGAGCTCAAGTATGTGGCCCTTCTTACGTTCCGCGCTATCATCATTAACTCACAATCATGTAGGTCTCAGAGCAAGCCTGACGCGGGAGACGTTTCTCGTATCTCCCAGCTCGACAAGGAGATCACTGCCGCTACTTCTCAGCTGGAGAAGCTCCAGGAGAAGAGTAGCGCAATTGATGCAGAGATCAAGGCGCTCGAGAAGAAGATTCTTGAGATTGGAGGCGCGCGACTGCTCTCCCAGAAGTCCAAAGTCGACGGCCTCCGTCTGCACATCAACCTCGCGAACGATGAGATGACCAAGGCTGAAGTCGCGAGGGCGAAGGCTGAGAAGGACCTCGAGAAGTACCAGAACCATATCGAGTCCAATGAGGCGGAGCTCGAAGAGGTCCAGAAGGAGCTTGATGAGCACGAGGAGAAGCTCAAGGAGCTTACGGGGTACATAAGCGAGGTCAAGAAGAAGGTTAAGGACGCTCAGGCTGCCGCGGAGAAGTCCTCCGATGACCTGGCGAAGCTCAAGGCGGAGCTCGACGAGAAGGACGCGGAGATCCAAGAATTCAAGAGGAAGCAGGTGAGTTGTACCCTGATCGGCCTTGCGACCTGTCTCTGACTGCTTTGCTCCACCGTAATGCAGATGAAGATCCAACAGGAGTTGACGGCCGCCCAGAATCAGTTCAATGACAACAGACAGAATTGGGAGCACTGGATGAGCGAGCACGACAAGCTTCAGCTGGAAGATGTCGAGTAAGCACAATTCACTACTACATGTCTTGATAAAAAGCTGATGTCATCCAGTGATGATGATGATGAGGAGGAAGCAGATGGCGAGAAACCGGACGGAGAGGATGAGGAAGGCGGCGATGGAGGTGAAGGGCCTGTCAAGGAGGAGCCCAGAGTGCAGAAGCCTCCTGCAAACCAGCTTTACCAGTACTCCGATGCCGAGCTCGCGTCGTTCAGGAAGCGCGAGCTCCTCGCCGACGAACAATTGTTGGATGGTGCGTCGTTCAGTCTTCTTCGTCGCTCCATTTGTCAGGTACTCATGGAACAACAGAGAAGGTGAAGAACGCGAAGCCCGACCTATCCGTGCTCAAGGACTACCGGAAGCGCGAGGAAGAGTTCCTGCGGCGTGCTGCCGACCTCGACGAGATCACCAAACAACGTGATGCGAAGAAGGCCGAGTACGAGGGCCTGACCAACAAGCGGCTGGCTGAGTTTATGACGGGCTTCAATGCAATATCCACCAAGCTCAAGGAGATGTACCAGATGATCACACTAGGAGGCAATGCTGAGCTCGAGCTCGTCGATAGCATGGATCCCTTTTCAGAGGGTATCATCTTCAGTGTCATGCCTCCCAAGAAGAGCTGGAAAAACATCTCCAACCTCTCTGGTGGCGAGAAGGTTCGTTGCTTATTCCAAGTCCCAAGTGCGATGGTGACTAACGCTGTTATAGACGCTGAGCTCGCTCGCGCTTGTGTTCGCCTTGCACGTCTACAAGCCGACCCCTCTATACTTCATGGACGAGATCGACGCTGCTCTAGACTTCCGTAATGTCTCCATCGTCGCTAACTACATCAAGGATCGCACGAAGAACGCGCAGTTCATCATCATTTCCCTCCGGTGGGTATTTTTTCGAGCGAGAACGAGCCGTGTAACTGATAGATGTCATTCAACAGTAACGATATGTTCGAACTCAGCCATCGTCTCATCGGCATCTACAAGACTGCGAACGCTACTAGAAGTGAGATTCGTATTCCCGAATGTCTTCGTTCCATCGCTCATATGAATTTCCTGCAGGTATCTCGATCGACAACCACGCATTGCACGCGATCCCGGTCAATACTGTGTCAGTTGCGAGTTGAAACGGTGGTATCTTGGATTGTACAGTACTGTGGTATACCTAGTCATACATGGCAGCATCTTGTTGTATCTGGTATCCTATCATACGCTTCCCATTGTTCTCTCTTCTCTGTGCGAAGGATCGCTGGCCTGCGTTGTGTTGACTATCCTGCATTGCTCAGGTACTGCGACTGCACGTCCGCGAGTCCTTTGCCATTCCACTCCGTCGTGCCTTGTCCATCCGTGCGTGGATAGTTTGTAGGCAGAAGAAGCGGCACCCCATTCCGGAAGAACTGGTGCTTCAAGGCTTCGCCTGCCGATAACCGTTCTTCTGGTGGGTACACGAGCAGCTTGCGGACGAGGTCAAGGCAGCCCTGGCGGTCAGGCTCCGCTTCAGGTGGAGGGAGGTTCGGGAGCAGCTTCGTCAAGTCCACAGGCGGGACCTGTACGAACGTCACTTTCTGCGCATCCGGGAGGTCTTTGAAGCCCTATCGGCACGAATCAGCATAGTCCTGCTCTCCGGGTTAGGATACGTACTGGCCACGACTCCTCCGTGGGAGTCCCATGCACCTTGAATATACTCCAGGCCAGCCCGATCTGACCTCGAGTGCCGTCGTATAGCGACTCCCGCACCCATTCAACGTCCGGACTGTCAGGCGACAAACTTTTGGGAACAAGGAAGGGTGACTTGGGCCGAGGCTCGTCCGAGTCGGACTCGCTGTCGGAGTCTTCTCCGTCTTGGTACCAGCCGTCGCCGTCGTCATAGGACTTGCACAGACGGAAAGGGGTGAAGAACTCTGCCAGGACGGCGCCCGTGCTCCAGAGGTCCGTCGCATATGCGTTGTAGTCGGCCGCGCCGAACAGGAGCTCAGGCGCACGGTACGGTCCAGTTGCAACGTCAAAGCACATGCAGCCGCGAGGTTCGGGCCAGAGGTCGCGCTCGTCGGGCTTCTCGCTCCAGGCAATACCAAAGTCAATGAGTTTGATCCATCCGTCTTCTGTGAGGAGGAGGTTGCTTGGCTTGACGTCGCGGTGCGCGATTTTGCGCTCGTGGATGTATGCGAGTGCGGAGAGGGTCTGGTAGAGGATTGATTTGGCGACGACTAAGGGGGATGAAGGATCTGCGACAACTCCGGCCTGTCCTCCCGGAGGTGTGTGCGGAGAGAAGCAAGGGCATGATATCGCGCGGCGAACATCGAACGGGACAAAAGGCATCCAGTAGTGGAGAGTACTCGTCGGCGACTCGTATGAATGTCCAAGTACCTCGATGATCTGCACGAAGACGTCAGTATATGGGTTGCTGGATGCGAGATACCGTGAACCTACGTTCACATGGTGGACATCGAGTAGAATGCGCAGCTCTTTGCCAATGTCGTGCGGCTGCTTGGAGAACCTGGGGTCGATAGACCCGCTCTTGATCGCAACCAAACTTGGTGAGAGCCCGGGGTCGCGAAATTGTGCGCGAGTTATGTAGGAGGCTGTGTTTTCGACGATGGTCTCAAGAGTATCCTGGGATCACCTCTCTGTCAGTGCATAAGGCAGAGAACATATGTGCGCGAGTACGCACGGTATCGAATATTTCTTGCAAACCCGGCCACCGACGCTCCTCTGAGTCTGAGTCAAACTCGCCGAAATCAATCGCGTCGGAGTCTCCCATCATATCCCGTCGTGGTAAGTCAGCTTCAAGTGGTCGCGACAGCGCTGCGTATGGAGAGATATGACGGTCAAGAACATGGTGGAGACCGCATAAGTTTGGACTATACGGAGACGACGGTCGCGCGAATTGACCGCGCGCCCCCGGTGCTTTCGGCCCGATCCTGGTTCTCAGTTCGAGCCCCCTTATAACCCAAACTTAGCTTTCGACCACAACGACGGGCGGGCTCCCCAACGCGAGACCATCACGACACCATCCTCTGACTTCGCCTTTCAAACCGATGGAATTCATGTTGCTGTACATGGCGATCAAGATAATGTCGGCGCCGGCCCCATCCATGAAACTGAAGCTTAAGCTCAAGAAGGGGGCGTACCTCGTACATGGCGTTCGGGAGAAGACTACATGGTTCGTCAACAACATCGCTAAAACACATCCTGTAAGTGTACACACGATGCACGTCGCTTTATGCCGTGATTGAAGGGTCTACCCTTGCATATATAGAGACCACACATTCATATACGTCGACGAAGGACTTCCACCAGTCGTTTCCACAAGCCGACAGGGACACAGGAGGAGAATCCTGTCCTCACAGAGGTAAGTTTCAGACAACTTCCATCGACCAACTCACTTACGCGTCGAAGAAGACTGGTTCGATGGTATTAGAGTCCGAGACGTATCACCGTAGCCCTTCTCCGCGAGCTCTGAGGTCGTCAAAGAGGATGAAGGTGCGTTGTCACTCATACCCGCCAGAATACGACCGACTATCATCGCATGACAACGAGTTTGGTGACTATATGCGCGTCAGCACCGCGTCGACTACGTCCGAATCGCAAGGCATGACCTTGACAAGAGCGATGCTGACGAGCTTCCTCAGACATCCGAAGAGGACTCTGACTCTGAACTGGAAGAAGATTTCGGACAGGTGGTTCTCATCGAATCCTCGTCTCCTGTATGCTAACTACTGGTATCAGCCTTGTTTGTTGGCGAATGAAGACTCGACACGCAGTGGGTTCACTCTGTACTACTCAGCTGCCTCGCACATCTCCGGCCTAGACGAGACAGCCGCTGTGGCGGAGCTGTCTACTATCGAAGAAGACTCCGGAGTGGCATTCCAAGTGAGTTGCACATACGCGCCTTGTACCATCTAATTGATCACAGGATGCAAGGACTTCAAGGAGTGTTTCGTAGGGGATCCTTCCGCTGGCCCGCAACCACCTCGACACCCCTGCTTACTCGCTGCACCCGCGCCATCAATCATTCTGACCATGCCTACGCCTCAGATCTCTCAGTCTCCTGTCTTTCAACCTCGCTCTCCGATCACGCTCGCGAAATATGTTCAAGCAACCTCGTCTCAGCCCCCGTGTCCCGCGCCCGCTGTGAGCACTGGCTCTCTCTCTCCTGTCCCCTCGATCCCGTCTTGCAACCGGTGCTGCCTGGCTCAACTCGAAGACGGCATCATTTGTCGTGCGTGCGAACGGCAGTGGCTGGCATGCAAGGTGTGGTACCAAGCAAACGACGGCGGCCTTCGACGGCACCTCACCGAGCCGTTCATCCGACCTGCAGAGAGCAACGCGAACGTACGCGCGGTTATGGACGTACTAGGCGTCCCGGGCAGCTCGGCGGCCGTCGGCTTAGGTTTCGAACCCTCCGTCACTCTAAGGAAGAAGCTTCCGTTCAAGGTCGTTGAACCGCCCATCGGCCCGAGGCCGTCCTGCTCCCGCTGCAACTACGACTCTTGTGTGTCCGCCGGCAACTGTCGAGTTCGGACGACACCGTGGCGACATCTCTGCAGGCACTCGTTGGACGCCCTGAAGAAGACACGGGACACCCTCCGCGCTCTCTTGTCGATGTCTTTGTCATTGAATTTGTCGCTCGAGTCCAAGTCTGTTGTTCCTTCTCCTCGGTCCTGGTCCTGGCTGCCGCGCGGCGGCCTGACGTCGGCGTTTGCATTACCCGCGACACCATATGACTCCCCGGCGACATCCTGGCCAGCTCGTGTCGCTCCGTATCAGCTGGCATACTCGGCGACTGAGCCTTCCCCATCGTATGGATCGTCGCTCTTCCACCGACAGCTGGCGTGCGTTACCTCAGGATCGCGGTTCGTCGAACGCCTTGCTTAGTCCTGGCCTTCTCGGCCTCGGCGGTGCAAGCATGGACTGCGAACTGCCACAGCGACTCGCGGTGCAGGCGCGGCGCACCGACGGAACGGAGACCCGCTGGTTTGGAAGGCATCATTCCGCTAATAAGACGCTTTATTCTCTTGAGAACGTACCTGTTTGACGTGTTGTAACTTTGAGGTAGATATGTATTCAACGGAAGTGCGTTACTCGTGTAAGGGATATGATACCCCCCTGAAATAAGTTTGAGCCTTCGAGGTAAGTACTTGTAGTCTTTTCCGACCGGCGCATGGCGCGCAACTGGCCGTTGCATATGTCGAAGGATTTTATGATCAATGGACGAGGTCTCTTGAGTTCGTCAGTGGACCGTTCCAGACAAAATGTCCTAGATCTACTCTGCTCGTTCTGGGCTGCAGACGGCAAGCAGCCGGTGCATCCCCTCCGATAGATTTCAACCGTACACCGTATTCACTGCGCTTCCTTGGCCCTTATCGAGCGCAGTGCCGAAGTGCTGATCATTGGAGCGCGAATTCATCGAACTTTGCGGGGAGAGAAGAAAGCAAGCTCAATCGACTAGAGTCTAGTAGGATCATAAGCGGAGAGTAGAGGAACGGCGAAGTTATCAATCTTGCAAGGCATTCATCAGTACCTAAGCTAATTAGCTTGAGGCGAGGTGAATGCGCGGGGCAGGCTGCGGTAAGTCAGTACAAATTTAAAAGTACCAACGTTTGAGTGATCGCAGAGGGTGACGGCATGAGCGCCTCCAGAGTCCCGGCTGGGGTCCGGCATATACTGGGCGTGGCGACGACCTCGCCCTGCGCCCTCGCGACTCGCGCACCTGTCTACTAACCACCACCATGTCTCCTCTGCCCCCGCACGGACGACGGAAGGCCGCGCGCGGAACTGAAGGCAATGGAGAGGGGCCCTTGATATAGAGTCGGAGCGGATCGGCTGGGCGCGCGGGGCGCTCGAGTTACCAAAAGTTGGAATACCACTTCTCCGTTCCCTGCGAGTGCCAGGCGCAGGAGGGCCATCCACTCTGTTGGTTTCGCGACCCTCCAGACTGGTCACCGACGACGCCAGCTCATGTATCCCCTCAACCCCCATCTCCCTCCCCCACCATGCTCGGCACGCAAGAGAGCAAGGATCCCGTCGCCCTTCAGCCACCCACCGTCCAGGCGATGACGACACAGACACAGACCAAGTCGGATGGCACGCTGGGGTGGCTCAGTCGTGCGCGTAGCGTCACCTGGGCCATCGCGTTGCATGCGATGAAGAGTGCGGGTGTAGGCATCGTGTGTGCTGTTGCGTATTTCGATCCGTGAGTTGTCTCAAGTTCTGAGCTTGGTTGGGCGCTGAATTCGACATATGGTAGTGGCAACTGGGGTGTCGATCTCCAGGCGGGCTCAGAGTTCGGGTACAAGCTGCTCTTTGTCGTTCTACTTGCGGGCATATTCGCAATATTCATGCAGGTGCACTTTTCTGTTCTTCTGGTTGGTGAATACATGTGGCTCAAATCCGCGGTTTAGACACAAGCATCCCGTCTAGGTTGCGTCACTGGTCTAGGTACGTGCCACCGTCGCCCGCGCCGTCAGAGTACTGATGTATGCGCAGACCTTGCTTCACACTGTCGTTTACTCCTCCATGACCGGCCGAAACACAAGCTGTTATGGCGGTGGCTGGTGCTGTACCCCTTGTATGCGCTCGCCGAAATCGCCATCATCAGCACCGACCTCGCCGAGCTCCTGGGCTCAGCTATCGCGCTTTGTATGCTCTTCCCAACACTTCCTCTATGGGCGGGTGTCCTCCTGACCGCCTCCGACGTGCTCCTGCTTCTGGCGCTCCGGGATCCGATGCGGGGCCAACCGGTCAGGTTGTTTGAGCTGTTGATAGCTGTTCTAGTAAGTCACTTGTTCGATTCTCCGAGATTCGTACCGATGAAGGCTAATGCTCGTCATACACTTGCTCGCTGCCGACGCTTGCAGGTATTTATAGTGCTGATCTGCATGGCCATTATCATCTCGAAGGCGCGCGTGCACTGGGGCGACGCCTTTGACGGCTTCCTGCCTTCGAAGACAGTCTTCCGGTCGGACGCGTTGTATACATGTGGGTCTTTTTTCGGTCTTTTCCGGAAGCAGACACTGATTTTGTCTTGTCCCGCAGCGATTGGTATCATAGGAGCCACCGTAATGCCTCACAGCCTATTCCTAGGCTCGGCGCTGGCTACGCAAGATAGATTCTCGCCTGCGCCGCCACCGCCGAAGCCTACCGCTCTAACAACAATGGACTCCACGCTTTCCACTGACTCAGAGGTGACGATCTCCTCGACGCCTCCTGCGAACAAGCGCGGACCCCGTTCGCTCCTCGAATACACGATTGCTTCCGTCAGGCGGCACTTCCGTGTGCTGCCGTCCACACTCCTCCCTGACTTGCCGATGTCGCATGCCGAGCATGAGAACAAGCCACTGGAGTTTGTGCGGGCGCACCTGTACTATGGCATCGTCGACATGGTCGTGAGCCTGCTCGGCCTTGCCGTCGTCATCAACTCACTGTAGGTTTGCACCCTCAAACTCATGGAATGCAATTGGCTGACGACCGCTTCTCAGGATCCTGATATTGTCCGCTGCGGTATTCTTCAACGGCGATACCGGATCCACAGGTCCGGCTAGTCTCTTCGACGCATATGACCTTCTCAAGACCACCGTGGGGAAGCGTACGTGCCGTCCCGGCCGACAGCTTCAGTGCTCCCGACTGACCACTCCATCCACAGCGGCGGCTATCCTCTTCGCGTTGGCACTCCTCGCCTCCGGGCAGAGCTCGTCCATCATCGCCACTCTGGCGGGCCAAATAGTCTCCGAAGGATTCATTCGCTGGCGACTTTCTGTGAGTCTCACCCCTCGCGCCCCTACTGCGCACGTTCTCACTACCCTGTGCTCTCCAGCCCGTTATGCGGCGGCTCTTCACGCGATGCTTGGGGCTCGTCCCCGCGCTCGTGGTGGCAGCAGCCTTGGGACGTGCGGGCATCGACACGCTCCTTGTGGCGTCTCAGGTCATCCTGTCAATCGTGCTTCCGTTCATTGTGTTTCCGCTCCTCTGGCTGACTTCGTCCAAGTCCATCATGAGCGTGAAGAAACCGCTGGAGCGCTCAACCGCTCCGTCCTTGTCGCCGTCTCCAGGCGACGCTGTGGATTCACCTGCGTCTCCTGCAGACAGCTCAGCAGCTGCGCCCGCACTTGAGGGGCAGCTAGAGACTGTGGACTTCTCGCTTGGCAAGATTACCATAGGAGTTGGGTATGGGATCTGGCTCATCATCGTGATGGCGAACGTGTACGCCATCGTTGGACTCGGACTTGGTGAGGGTGCGTGAGCGCACCCGCCGAGCACTCTATATAGTGTAGCATATACCTCCCTTGCCAGCTCTGTCTTGTCGATTTTGCTATCGTGTTCATGGACTTTGATTTACCTTCCGAGGGTGTAGTATAAGTATATACTCTAAATTCTCTTGTATGTGTATCATCTCTGGATTCTCCTGCAATGACGTACAGGACAAATGACAAACACATATGGATGTGTCGAAGAAAGGCTCCAACTCAGGTATGTTGCACCTCTGACGGAGCACTTCGCCACATCATATGAACCTAAGTTGAGGTCGATGCAGATATACCCCGTCTATCTCGTTCGCGTCAACTCCCCCTCAATCTGGGCAATGATCAAGTACTTTCACGAGCATTCCGGACCCTGGTGAACTCTTCTGGACGTTCGCACGCATACAAATATTGAGTATGCAACGTGGTGCAATACGGTACATGATGTGTAGATAATGCCAGTATGCAGGGGTAATGCAGGGTAATGCAAGGGACAATGCGATGATGTGTACGTAGTCCGGCATGAATATTGTGGTAGATGAATGTGTGTGTGTAGTGTGTGCGATGAAACACAACGGCTGCAACTCAAGAGTGTTGCTTTTCGAGCGGGGTGATGAGCTGTCCCATCTGTTGCAAGCCCGTGTCAGAGTCACGCTCTCCACCCAGCCAGGGTACATCGCACGTACCTTCGTGACGACCTTTGGCAGCGTTGCGCGCTGGAAGCCCAGACGGGTGTTCCACTCCGTACCGAGAGGGACCTCCATGCTGCGCTCGAACTGCGCCTTGCTGGTGTACGGGTACGGCAGGTCCTTGACGAGGTACTTGGCAGCCTTCTTGTCGCGCTTCTCGGAGATGATGACATGCGCCTTCTTGTAGTCCGCGCGCGAGGTCGGGTCGATGCCCGCAACCTTCTTGACAAGGTGCGGTTTGGGCGCCGCCTTCTTTGTGCCTGCACCGCCCCAGGAGCCCTGCGTACACCCGGAATGTAAGAGGGTGTAGGTGTAGACGAGGAACATAAATTTGGTGATACATACCCAGCCAGCAAGAGTGGTGTCGATCTCCTTAGGGGCGTCTTCTGCCATCTCACGACGTTTCGTCTCCTCAAAGTCCTACATGTTCCCATGTGAGTCGAATTCCCATGCAGCATGCAGGCATGGCACGCACCTGAACAACGTTGTCGCCCGCAAATGCAAGGGCAACGAGGTCACGCTGCTCGAACGCTTTGACACCGTTGGCCTTTCCCTTGCCCTTCCGCTGCTTCTTGAGCGCTGCGAGCCTCTCCTGCTCGTCGAGCTCGCTATTCGCATCGGAGTCGCTGTCATCTGCTCCGGCCTGACTCGCCTGTGTCTGAGGTTGTGCCTTCTTTGCCTTCGCTGTAGTGGAGGATGGTTGAGCAACGGACTTGGACGACTCGCCCGCCTTCGAGGGCTCGGACAGTGTCATGACCGTCGATAGCGAAATGTCAACAGCCGCGTCTTCCTGGGCCTTCTCCTTCTCCTCGAGGCGTTTCTGAGCACGCTTCCGAAGCTTGTGCTTGGACTTGTCAGCCGCAGCGCTGGCCTTGCTAACGGCTACTTCGTGCTTCGTTTGCGCCTTGCTCGACCCACTGGCTTGGGTCAACCATGGGTTAGATTTGGCTGTCGACAGAGGGACTGGACGCTGAACGTCAGGCGACCCAGGAGGTGAAGCTGAGAGTTCTGCATGTGCCTCTGGAGGGAAGTCGGTGGATCTCAACGTTACGCTCGATGTGTCCGAGGCCAGAGAGCCGACTGGCCGGACAGCCGTGTTCTGTGCGAAGCGTCAATAACTTCACTAGTCCGCAAAGACGTGTACTACGTACCAATGCACCTGGTCGATAGACGACACGACCGCCCACACGTTGAACAGTGACGTCTTGAGGTTGGCCGGCGTCCTGCTCCACGATCTCTTCGTCATCGGGGTCGCCGCCGCCCATCTCTCGGACGAAGTCATCCACCATCTCGTTTGCTTTCCGTTGCTCCCGTGCCATCGCGTCCTTCATGAACTTCATCTCGAAGATGCTCTTGCCCTTCTTCTCCTCCAGCGCCTCAGGCTCGTTCGCATCCAGCGCCGCAAGCTCGTCGAACGCCTTTGCACGGATTCTCGACACACCCTCCTCGCCCTCGCCCTCGTCACTCTCGTCATCGTCCTCGCTCTCCTCGTCGCTGCTCCCCTGGCCCTGGATCTTCCGCCGCAGCTTCTCACCCCGGTCGAGCATCTCGTTGATGTCGCGCCGTTGGTCCTCGTCCAACTCCCCCCGCGCCTTCATCGCTTTCGCCCACTTGCCCGTGTTTTTGTGCCTTAGCGTCGCGCGCTCGCGTGCACGCTCGACTTCGCGTTTTAACCGGGCCTCTTCGTCATCCAGGTCGTCATCCTCGGCCTCGCCGAGCTTTTCTGCCAGACGAGCGCGCTCCTTTTTCTTGATGCGGCGATACGTCTTGCTCTTGATCTTCGCTATGCGCTTCGCCTTGGCTTCAGCGCGGAACATGAGGTCACGCATCTTCGCAAGCTCGGCGCGCCGCGCGGCAACTTCCTCGACCGAGAGGTTGTTCATCTTGAGAGACTCAGTCTGCGCGATCTCGTTCTCGCGCAACCTGGCAGACTTCAGTAGCTTATCGACGGCGCTCTCAAGCTCAGTAGTCGGCTGAAGCGAACTATTAGGGAGTATGACGATTGTAAGAAAAGGCTGTACGTCACCTTGAACTTGGCAGCGAGCTCGAGATTGGACGTCCTGCTCTTGGGCTCTGCTTGCAACGGGAAGCTCAGGTGTTCGGCCTAGCGGAGGCGTATGAGCAAGCAGGATCGTGGACACGATCATTGGCGACATACCTCCTGGATACGCTGCATAGTGGCTTTCCACTTGTCCACCTCCCCCTTTGTCTGTTCGTATGCGGCCTCGCGATCCAGACGTTCGGCCGTACGCTGGGGTAAGGGTGCAGAGAGTGTCTTGATCTTGCCGGAGGTCGACGCAAGCACCTTCGCCGACTTCTTCAGCGACTGCAAATTTGAGGACTGACCCTCAAGCGGCGCAAGAAGATCATCAAGGTTGAGTTTCCCTCCACCTGAGAAGATAATCAGCACACGCTGGTGAGATACAGATTATAACAGAACTCACTCAGCGCGGCAGCGAACTCGTTTTCTACACCTGCTTCCGTCCGTTCAGGTAGTACCCTGCGCTTCCGGGCGCGGGAAGCCCCATCGGTGTCGGCTGTCTCGTCTTCGCCTGGTGCTTTGCGCTTCTGTCCGGCGTCGAGGCCAGAGACAAACGTCTCAAGCTCCTGCAGCGCGACATCGCCCCCTCCACCTTCCTCGTCTTCGGAAGCAGAAACGAGGTGATCGCCTTCGTCATCATCATCCTCTTCTTCATCTTCCTCGGAGCCTGCATCTTCGTCATCCATATCTTCGTCCTCGTCTTCGGAACCAGGGTCCGCCCCTACCCTCCCGGCCTTCCCCCTCAATCTGTCCTGCTCCTCAATGTGACCCATGTTGTCCTCATCCTCTGGTTCCCCTCGTCCATCCAACACGTCAAGGACGTCAATGAACTCACTGGGATCACCCTCCTCTTCCTCCTCCTCTTCCTCTTCGCTGCCCTCTGACATCTCAGCATCTTCCTCGTCATCCTGATCATCGCTGTCTTCGTTCAAGTCGACTTCCGCAAAGCGGACGGAACGACCTTCGCTATGAGCTTTCTGTTTTGCCTTGGACTTGGCCTTCGGCTTTGCCTGACGATTAAGTATAAAGTTAACGGCCCAAGGCGAGATGGAATGGCATACCTTGTGGGAGAAACTGAAGCCAGCAAAGCGTTCCTCATCGCTCTCGTCAAAAGCCTCATCACTGTCGATATCTTCGTCTTCATCCTCTCCTATCCCGTCGTCGTCGTTCTCCCCGACTAGTCTTGGCCGCACCTCTCGCCGCTTCCCGCCCGCGCCTTCTTCATCCTCGCTCTCACTCTCCCGTCCTCTATAGCCAACGACCTCATCCTTCTCGAGCAGCGGCTTGACCTTCGCGCGACGTACTTTCTCCTGCTGGTACTCGTAGACGTCGGAGATTTTGGGGCCTAAGACTTTAGACTTCAGGCTCTGCCGTTTCGCGTATCCGAGAGCATTTGCGGTCTTTTTTGATGGGCGCGACACATTCGCTTGTTTTCCGTGTGCTCTGCCTTTAGCCATGTCGCAAGGCAGAGTCGCAGAGATTAAGTCGAAAGTGGAAGTGCGAGAGAGCAGATGCAAAATTCAGCAGCCGAGCCTCACTAAGGCATCGAGTAACGCTGGAGAGATCCCGATCTTCAACAGACGCGCGTTGAAGCTTAATATGGTAAGCACTTTACTGAACGCTTCCGAGCTGCTCCAACTCATCCAAGTACCACCACCATCTTGACCGCCCCCACGTTGTTCAGGGTACGTTTCTGCTTTGCTATTGTTCAACCCACATAAATTAAGTGACCGAATATACCTTGGTCGCCAGCCATCTGGTTTACGCCTCAAGCCTCGAGATACATTACTCGAACGCGCTCGACAGTAGCTCAAGGAACACGATTCCGACCAAGATGCTGCGTTCGACCTTCTTGGCGATGCTATCGTCGATCGCCTTCCACTGAAGCGCGACCCCCACGAACTCGATATTCTCATCGTCACGTCGGACAGTGAGTGCTGGTGCTGGTGTTAAGGATGTCTTAACTGTTTTGCAGTCAAGGATAGCCTTGATGAGGTTGGCGAACTCAACACTGCTCGTGGCAAGGCTATAAGGGGTATGTATCTCTCTACTACAGCCTTATTGACTGCATTGGTGACCGTGTGTGTTTAGGCCGTGAGACTAGCGTTCACACCGTCAACAGGATTCTACCATCACCTTCGGGGGGTGTCCACTCGTTTTCGGCAATAAAGGCGTTGTTCCAGTCCAATGGAGACCATTTCCACGCTGGCAGGCCTGACGGTAACTACGGTCCACCTGTAGCGCTATTCAATCCGGTTTTAGGCTTGCTCGCTTACCGCCTCTCACATCTTGACGACAACCTTCCTGAAATCCGTCCGGACCATCACGAGAGCAAACTCGTACACGAGTTCATCTCTCGATCGCTCAACTGCTATGACGGTGAAGACCAGCGACAAATTGCCGTTCAATCGTTTGTTCCGTGGCTTGATCCCGACAACGTCGAGTGGAAGAGGCGCATCAATAACATAACCCCTGACTGGGTATTTGGTGCCGCGACCGGTTTTCCTTATGGCATCGAGGAGGATCAGAACGAGGTCGGTCTTGGTGGAGATGCGTCAACTCAAGCTCGTCTGTCGTACACGAAAATTGTGACCGGGGGACGGGGTGGGGCTATCACTGGTCATTGTTTTCTGACGTGTGCATTCATAGACCAAGCGTATACGAAAACGGTCTAACTGTCCAGCGGTTGTGATTGGCCTGATGGGTGATATGGTCGAGATAGGCATCACTTCCTATATCGATGGTCCGTACAGTGACTATGTCTTCTCGTCCGGGCGGATGCGCCTTGGGTTTCACCAAAATGAACAAGTCTTTCGCATCGCTCGCGCATTCAAGGCCGTCAAACTCGCGTTCGCCGACCTTCGACGCTTCTACCTGGAACTGGACACGAACCCACCCCCAAACATGAGCATACAACACCTCTTTCCCTCGCCGGTTCCGGAGCCTTCCTGGCAGGGTCATATGCCATCTATCACTTTCACCTACCGAATGTCATGTATTGGCGAGCTGTTCATCGTGGCAACGACGGCAGACCAAAGGCGTTCGGGTATATACGTCGGCACTATGCTCAAGGTTAACCCTACCCTCGATGCGGCTGAACAGTGTCTCGAAGTTCTCGTCAAGTTCACAGCGGCTGACAACGACAGCGCCCATCGCATCCTCGCCGATGCCGGTCTCGCACCTACGCTGCATACTTGCGTCCCTGTCTGTGGTGACTTGAAGATGGTCGTGATGGATCGTCTGCAAGGGGAGATGGCCTGGAGCATCAAGGCGAGAGGCGAGCCCCTTCCACCCACGCTCTACGAAGACGTGCGGAGTGCCATTGACCTGCTTCATTGTCATGACTTAGTCTTTGGCGACCTTCGCCTTCCTAACATCATGTATGTCCCCAGTAGGAGCGCTGGAGATTTCGGGGTGGAATCCAAGTTGCGTGCCATGTTGGTGGATTTCGACTGGGTCGGCAAAGCGGACGAGGCTCGCTACCCAGCCATCCTGAACGATGGCCTGGGCGATTGGGCCCCAGGTGCCGATCGATGTGCAATCATGCGGAAGGAGCACGATTTATACATGCTCGAGGAAGTGAGGGCTGTGTGCCGTTCTATTCCAGAGTGATTGTCGTCTTCCTACAGGTGGTTAGTTCCATTCTTCCCGTCAATCACTTCTTTCTCTTCCATGCCTAGTTGTCAATTGTATGGACGCGGTGGTGCTTGAGTAATGTTATAATATTCTTGTGGTATAGTCACTGTATGATCTGGTGGCTTTCCTCTCTCCATCTCATCTCTCAACGACAGGCTATGGCCTTGACGAGGACGTCGCTTTCCCACGGGTGCTAATCTACCCGCTTCGGCCTAGGACCGAGATGATCTATAACGTTAACTTCGGACTTGCACATACAACCCGCTCGACTCTCTCTTGTTCTTCCTGCAGCTCACGATGGCCTCTGATGGTGCAAGCAACAGTACGTCCGCTGCACAGACGTACCGCCTCACCCCGCCTCACCTGCCAATCGACGCGTAGACGAGAGGCTTCTTGCCGCGGCGCGGTCCGACAACGAGGATATGCTTCTGGAGGTCCTCGGGGAGGGGAAGTTCGATATCAATGCTCAGGATGGGTGCGTAGTAGTATTCACTACCTTTCGATGTCTCGCGTGACCGACGATGGCTCGTGCAGGTTAGGGAACACAGGTACGCCCTGCGAGAACACCTACTCGCGCGACGGTAGTAGCTCATGCCATTCCTCGCCCTTCGCGATCCCTAGCTCTTCACTACGCGTACGTATGTCGTCATCTCTCCTTGTACCGAGAACACGCACGGATTGAGCTGTATCCAATGCAGCGCGTCGAACGGCTACCTCGATATCCTCGAACACCTCCTTGAATACGATGGCTGCGATGTCGACCCAGTGAACCGCATCGAGAAGGCAACACCCCTCCACCTGGCTCTAAGCATAGACGATCCGGAGCTCCGGGCGGCCGTTGTTGAAAGCTTGCTAGATGCAGGCGCGGACACGAAGTGAGCTCTCCATGTCGTCTGGCTGTGTCGGTGTCGGTGCTGATGCACTTGTGGTATGTCTCCAGTATCAAGGACAAGAACGGAGAGACCCCGCTCGATCTCGTATCTCCCGACGATGTCAAGGTCCGTGCACTGTTGAGGAAGGCGCAGGCCCAAGCAAGCATTGCGCAGAGTGACGTCGCAAATGGTGAGCACCATCCAACTTCGACTCTCCCCGTTTACTGAGTATCTGGACCTAGATGATGATGATGACGAGGAAGGGTCGGGCTCTGGCTCTGGATCAGAGGATGAGTAAGTTATTCAGTCACGGAAGTAGAACGCGCAAGACTTGTACTCTCAAGCACACTCGAGCTCAGCACTACACGCGGAATGCGGAATGAATCTATCTTTGTACATGAACAGATATACTACTAGCCTATCGTCTCTAAATCCCCGATCTGCGTCTACACGATTAGCTTCCCGCTCGACCACTGCTTAAACGTCGGGGTGTCTTTAATCCATTGGATCAGCTCTGCCCGCTTGACTTTCGTGCCCTTGTCATCCACCTCGATCTTGACCGTCTTCCCGTCCACCAACTGCCACTTCTGCTTCTTAACAGTGACGAGGCCCTCCTTGAGCTCTTCATCGCCAATCATGATCAGGAAAGGTACTTCGTCCTTGTCCGCAGCGGCAAATTGTGGGCGGTACTTTGGTTTTGCCTTGAACATGAAGTCGGTCTAGCAACACCCTTCAGTTCACAACCCTCGACCAAGAAAGCGATCGGGCGCACCTTGATACCCCCTTCTCGCAGTTCGCGCACGAGCTCAACACGCTCCTTCAGCAGCCCATCTCCCAAAGCTAACACGAACGCCATCGTCTCCTTACTCCGCATGCCCTTCTCGACCCACTTTGGCCACACGAGCGCAAAGATACGGTCCAGGCCGATACTGATGCCCACGCACGGCAGCCCCGCAACCTTCTTACCCTCCCCTGCGGCAGCGGCAGTGAACATGCCCACGAGGTTGTCGTACCGGCCCCCGGCGGCGATCGACCCGACACCGACCTGCGACTCGTCGATCTCCTCTTCTTCCTCCGCACCTGCCACTGCAGCTTTCTTTTCAGGCTTCTTTGCCGGTGCTTTTTGCGCAGCAGCAGGGGTGTTATTGGCGACGGAGGGTGTTGTGGAGGAGGAGGCGAAGGCGTTGGCGGCTTTGAAGGCTGGGGGTGCGGAGGCCTCGACGATGGCCTCGTAGATGATGCCGGTGTAGTAGTCGAGTCCACGGGCAAGAGACATGTCGAAGGAGAGCTGTTCCAGACATGTGAGCCAAGGTCCAGTGCGAAGCAGAACGATGAAACCTACTTTGTCAAGCACTCCGTATGCCTCGAGGTACGTGAAGAGGAGGCTCATCTCCTCAATGCCAGCCTTCGCATTGGGATTTGCCATGAGCGCGGCGTCGGCCTTCAGCACGTCAAGCAATTCCCTGCCGCCTAAAAGGAGTCAAACCAACGACCTCCGTGGCCAATATGCAGGAAGCCAGTCGTACCTTTGTGCTTCACGTACTCGCCGATCTTGTCAGCCACGGCAGCGTCAAGGCCCTTCTCCTCCGTCATCTCCTTCTTGACGTCCGCCCATGCCATCTTGTCGAGCTTGTCGACAGCAGACGAGATCGTCCTGATCTTTGCTGGCGGCACACCGCACACTTCAAAGATGCCATCTAGAATTCTGCGGTGGTTCAACTGTAGAGGAACATTAGTGGTCGAGTTCAAATTGGTTGACAGCGACATACCTTGATCGTGAACTCGCCCACATCCAGTCGCGACAATATTGTGCAGACCAAGCTGATGATCTCCGCATCGGGAATCATGGTGTCAAACGACCCCGCAATGTCAAAGTCCTGCACCGTAGCCATCATGAGTACACCTCCAACCCCCCAGCGCGATACTCAACACAACAATCACAACAACACACTCACCGCCTGCGAGAACTCCCGCATCCGTCCCTTGCTCATGACGGGGTTGTCTCTCCTGTACACCTTCCCGACCTGCCACAGCTTCGACTGGGTGGTGATAGCGCCGCTCATGGCGAGGTACCGCGCAAGCGGAACAGTGTGGTCGTACCGCAGGGCGAGCTGCTCGCCGCCCTGGTCCTCGAGATCGAAAATGAGCTTCTGGTCCTCTCCGTACTTGCCCGTGAGGACCTCCTTGCGTTCGAACACAGGCGTGTCGAGCTGGCTCCCGCCGTACGTCGTGAACACGTCCTTGACGATCCGCTCGACGTGCTCTCTGCAGAACATCTCTCCCGGGCCATAGTCGCGTGTGCCCTATAAAGCATGCATGTTGTGCCGTCCGAGTCCAAGTCCGCCGTGCGCATCATGGTGTGATCATGGTCCATGCAAGGAAGAAAGAGACATAAGGCAGCCCAGCCTTCCGATGAGCTTGAGCCCGCGCACGCACACAGCGACACAATCGCGCACCTTTGGCGTTTTCAGCAGCATCCGTTCCTTCTTCTTCTCGCCCTTGCCCCCGCCGCCGGCCGTGTGCTGCGCCAACGCCAGCGTGCGCTTCAGCTCGCCCAGCTTCTTCTTCGCCTCCTCGACCGTCGCCGCGTCCGCCTGCTGCTTCCGGAGGTCGTTCACCAGCGCGCTCTGCGCCGCGACCTCCTCCGTGAGCGCCTCGACACTCGGGCTCGACGTGCTGGCCATCGTTCTCCTTGCTGTTGTGGGTTGGACTCGGGTGCTTGCGCGGGTTGAAGTGGGTGGTGGGATGGATACAAGCAAGGGTAGGTGTGATCTGTGCGATCGATGAGGGCAAGAGAGGTGGAAACAGCGGCGGAGCATTCGCGCACTTTGACTTTGGGTGTAGATTTCTGCGTGTGACATCGTGCACTTGACTCGATCATCGACAAGGAGGATCTAATCTTATCTTGCCGAATCGAAGCCTATCTTTCCGACCGTCCTCACTGGCCCTCCGAGTCTCCGAGAAGGCAAAGAAACAGCAAACCGATTGTTCAGTGTATTCTAACACAGGTTACTACAAGTACTTCTAGATCAATATAGCATCGTACTTTTCACTGTTCTTCTGGAGCCCGTGTATCATTGTTCAACGTTCAATATTCGTGAAGCGCATGAGAGGCGTCCCAGTCATTAGATCGGTCCTGTATATCATCGTTGTCCCGCAGCACCGAGCTTACTGCTTCTTCCCATTAACTTCCGACGCTGAAACCCAATCACCAGCCTTGTCCTTCTTGCGCACGGTGAAGCACGCGATGCCGAGGTACTCCGTGATGTCGTTAATGACGAGGGTGCAAAACCGCGCGTACGAGAGGAACGTCACTGCGAGAGTGACGTAGACGAAGAGCGCCGTCCGTGGCATCGTGTTCTGAATAAGCGGTGGCCTGCAAGAGAAAATATCCATCTAGTCAACCCGTATTAAATGGCACAATACCACGCCGTGGCGAACGTACCGGTTAATGAGCGTAGGGAGGTTCGCGTCGATCGCTCCAACGATGCTCCAGAGCCACATAGCGTCCCAGTACGGGAAGGGCTGTTTCGTGACGTGCGCCAGGATTATGCGCGACACCTGGTGAGCGAACTGGAGACCCCACGAGCAAAGGAACGGCAAGAACAGCGCAGAGTTGAGGATGTGCGACTCCTTGAACGAAGGCGAGCTTAGCCAGAAGATTTCGATAGCCACGGATATCGGGAACGGCAGGAGCAGGAGCAGCGGGAGGAATGGCCCTTGGTCGCTAGCAACCCGGGCCTTGTAGACGTTGATGTAACTAGAGACGTGTAAGAGTATTGAAAACGCCTGACTGCCAGACGACGACTTGCCTAGTGATGATGTTGAACGCGAGTACGACGCCACCAAGGACCATGAAAGCGTCGTTTAAGCCGAGGGGGGGTATATATTCGAGCACTATGGGGTATCTGTCTAGTCGGGTGAATGCCAAGAAATCTTGATCCCAGAACTGCGGGCCTGTACACACTCAGTCAACTCCGAGCTCCGCGAGCTGCTACAGTGCGTTTCAGACTTACCGGTGAAACCTGTGATCGCATATACAAGCACAATGGACAAGATCCCTTCTACAGGACCGGAAAAGATCCCCAGGAAAAGCTGCCCTGGACCAACCGTCAGTTACAGAAGCGGACATTGGTATAAGTAGCATACCAGTGTGATATTCCTCCCAAGTCGTGAGGTAGAAGTTAGCAAGAGTTGCAACCTGGGAAGCGACCGTCCACCAGGATCTCCCGAGGTTGAGTGCACGGGCGCAAAGGATGACTTCGAGCTGAGATCATTCATGAGATACCGGATACCAGAGCTAACCAACTAATGAGAAGTCCTCACAGTAGTGTTCAGCGCATCGCATCCGTGGTCGAACATCTCCCCGAGAGGGCCAGCCATTCCCGTCCGGCGCGCTTGCTTTCTATCGCCCAATCAGGCTCAAGACTCACTTCGACAACCAGCCAAACTCACCCATCTATGGCGTCCAAACTCTGATATAAGAAGAGGCCTGCCGCCCAGCTATCCCCATTCTCTCAGCACCCCGACCGCCGAAAACAGTCAGGCGTGAGCAAGGAAAACGTACGTGAAGTAGATCCAGTTCGGCGGACCATCGGCCCCCTCCTTCTCAGTCAAGAATTTGGGATCGTAGTAGATGAGCGTCGCGAAGTTGCCCAGGACGAGGCATAGACCTGTGAGCGTGATCTATCGCGCACTTCAGCGTCGAGCGTCGCGAGAAAACTTCACGGGACGGGCGTACGGTGTTCGGGGCGACCCACGTTGGCCAGAGGGTGACGAGCCACGCCCAGAACGGCTGGAGAACATATCGCGAGACGAGCGACCTGGCGAGGGATGAGTCCACGAGCTGGGAGGAGGAGATGACGCGATGACGCACTTGTCGACGCCCTTGTAAGAGTACTTCTTGAGATTCTCGAGCGCGTGGTGGGGAATGTAGCCCATCGTCGTTGTCGTTGTCGTCCGCGTCGTCGCGTGCGAGGTCACAGATGCTTGTCTACTGAGACCAAGACCGAGGAGCTGGTGCCAGTGCAGGGACTCGGACTGTGGACAGCAGGGAGCAGAGTGACAGCTAGCACCAGCACGGCGTCTTGTGCAAATCTCGTGCTTCGCGAGACGTCACAAGGCACGTGCGTCGCGTCGCGTTTACTCGGTCGGACAGCCACCGCGAAGCTACTGGTTCGAGTCCGAGCTTGCTCTGAACAGGCTTCCTCTATACCGCTCCTCTCAACACAGGCACAACGAACACATCGGTGATCGTGCGTAGGCCGAGGCTGGATGTCAATTTTTAATGGCATTGATGACTAGTGACTATCCCCATTCTCACTATACTCCGAAGCTGGTATGCGATTTGTACTTAACCGGCAGGTCATGTGGCAATTGACCACCTCTCACCCATAGTTGTGGAACAGTGTCGCCCACCTTCGCGGTGTCGGGTGCAGATTGCTCGGACTCAGCCACATCGAACTCTTGACTCACTGATGCCGTTCGCCGCCACCTTCCGGATATATCATATGGGGATACCTCAAACTACATGCCGCCCGCCTGACGTATATAACCTCGACTGCCACCAGGAAGTAAATAGCAGCAGGCAGCGCCTTCAGCTTTAATTTCTATGCCATTCTACGCTGTCGTTGGAGCATCCAGAGGCATTGGCCTGGAATTTGTCCGCGAACTGGTACGTGGATTAGCGGCCGAGATAGTCATACCCCGCTTGTTGATACATCTATCCAGGCCGCCAGACACGACACCAGCGTGTTTGCCATTGTTCGCAATGCCGCCAAATGCACCCATCTACAAGCTGTTGCAAAAAACTTCAAGAGTGTCTATATTGTGGAGGCGGACGTCGTCGACTATCGATCCCTGGAGGTAAGCGGTTCCCATCTAAGCCATTCGCACCCATATCAACTCACGCTTCTCCTATAGCAAGCTGCAAACCGGGTCTCTGAACTCACTGGTGGCACGCTCGACTTTCTGATTCATAACGCGGGGCGCATTGATCCGGAGACTATCTTCGAGGGCTATGACAACCTGTGAGTTGCTCACATCGTGCAGTCATGTTCCCCAGCATCGGCCCTTCTCACATATCATCAGCTCGAACATGGACGGTTTCGACACCGAGTGTTTGACCTCAGTATGTCCCCCTGATTCTGAGCCTGAGCCCATTAATTCCGAGCTTGACCGGGACGTTCTCCACAGTTCAAGATCAACGCCCTCGGGACCATCCACGGCATCGCTGCCTTCCTCCCCCTCCTACGCGCCGGCTCTACCAAGAAGATTGTCGTGATCGGGGCGGCGGCGGCGGACCTGAAGCTCATAGACATGGCTGATATGGTGGCCTACTGTATGTCCAAGGCAGCCGCACATGTAGCCACGACCAAGTGGGCCATTCACTTGAAGGATGAGGGGTTCATCGTTGTTTCCATTAACCCTGGGCTCGTTGACACCTCTGAGACGAAGACGGGAGGTGAGTAGCTGTCCCGCAAAGTGGTACCGATTTTGCTCGTGGATCGCTGACCTCATGTCATGCCTCAGAACGCTCCCCCCCGGTGGAACTGGGCGTAGCTTTGAACAGCAGGGGATTCCCGGTACAGCTGCAGACCCTGGAGGAGAGTGTCGCTGCGCAACTGAAGGTCATCGAAAACTTGAAGCCTGAGGACAATGGGCTGCTCATCGCGCATGACACTGGCAAAGAGTTTGCGATCTGACGATCCCCAGCCTTGGCCGCACCCGAGTGGCATAACTGTACATTCAGTTACTGTCAATCACATATTTTGTGGCGATCTCTCTTCATCTTTTTCCCAACAATGAAACGCGGTGCTGTTGACAATCGAGACTGGGACCAGGTGAACGGGAACGAACACCGTAAGTCATGTATGGTATGGGCGCCTAACGTTCTACAAGAGGGAGGAGGCCCGGGTGACCCACCGTACCTCCGAGTCCTCTCAACTTCACCCCTCGGTATGTGTCTGTCCCGTCTTTCCGAATGATGACATTTAGATTGACTCATATCTTTCCAAGATCGTCCCGCACACTAGGATGCATCCCTATTCCCCGCTGTATAAAAGCTGGCGGCAAGGAGGTCGCTGGACGATATCCCGACTCGTAGTCTCTCCCCCACCGACCTCAAACTGAATCCACTCGACATCTTCAACCAAATGGCTTCCGAAAACAAGCAGAAGAGCGCCTTGAACGTCGTCATGGTACATGTCGAGTCAATATGCCTGTGTAGGCTGCCACTGACGCTGCCACTCCAGGGTACGATGACCTTCGGCGAAGAAGGAAAGGAAGGTATGGGCATCCGTCACTTGTCGGACACTATCAGGCACTTGATGCTTACCACTCTCATATAACAGGTGCTCGCGTGTGCAACCTCAAAGACATCGAAGCCATCCTGGACATCTTCCAGGCCCATGGCTACTCGGAGGTGAGCCGGTCCCACTCGCTGACGGATGTGTTATTGATGATCCTGAATAGATCGACACGGCGAGAGTGTACGGGCAAGGTACCACCGAGGAGTACCTCGGCAAGATTGGCTGGAAGCAGCGCGGTCTCGTTATGGAGACGAAGCTCTATCCCATGAGTGTACGCCGTGGTCCACTTTCTCGTAAATGCGACCATCTGTGATGCTGACACGGCCCTGTCACTGTGCAGGATTCCCGTGGGATAGAACGGGGCGTGCCCCGCATCACCCACTCGCCAGAGGTAGGTGTACCCGTGTTTTGACTTATCGACCATCTCTCAAGGCATATATTCCCGCAGGACTTGCGCAAGCATCTCGACCTTTCGCTGAAGGCCCTGCAGACAGAGTCAGTCCTCAGTCCCCACTCCGTCACACTGAAAACAAGACTCATAATGTTGCCTTTACCGCAGCTGCCTCGACATGTGGTACCTCCATGGACCCGACCGCACGACGCCTTACGAGGTGACCCTGAAGGCCGTCAACGACCTCTACAAGGAGGGCAAGTTCAAGCGCTTCGGCATTTCCAACTATATGGCGTTCGTGTCTCCTTCTGGCGTCTTGCATGCATTTCTAGCGTGCTCACAGTTCTACTCAGGTGGGAGGTCGTAGAAATGGTCGGCATCTGCAAGGCAAATGGATACATCCAGCCGACGGTGTATCAGGGCATTTATAATGCGATTCAGCGCAAGGTCGAGCCCGATCTGTTCGCGTGCCTCCGCAAGTTCGGTATCTCGTTCTACGGCTTCAACCCGCGTATGTCTGTCGTGGTCGTGAAATCGCTCTGATACTGATTGCCATATCATATCAATTAGTGGGCGGTGGATTCTTCACCGGCAGGTACCACTCCCTTAAGGACGAAGTCGAGCCCGGCTCCCGGTTCGACCCTAACCGATTCATCGGGCAGGTACGTCTCGCTATTCAGGGGACGGCTCACATCGCTGTCCTGTTTGTTGTACCCAATGAATCCGCTTACTAATTGGCATTCGCATGTCTCACAGGCTTACCGCTCGCGCTACTGGAACGAGCCCCACTTCAACGCGCTCACCAAGATCGAAGCCGTCGCGGAGAAGCACAACCTGACTCTCGCCGAGATCGCCCTCCGCTGGGTCTCGCACCACAGCCTCATGAAGCGCGAGTTCGGTGACGCAGTGATCATCGGCGCGTCGAGCACGAAGCACATTGAGCAGAACCTCATTGACTTGGAGAAGGGCCCGCTGCGTGAGTACCCTTGAAAACATGTATCAAGGCTAGTTGCAATATGACTGACGTGTGATTTGTGCAGCTGAGGAGGTGCTCAAGGTCCTGGACGAGGCGTGGCTTTCGGTGATGCCGTATGCGAAGGAGTACTTCCACTGAATGTTGTGCAAACGAGACAGATTTCTATCTGCCGCCAATTGCTCGTAGTACTATCATGTCCGAGTCCTCCAAATATTATCGAATGATGTTCCCGCTCGCTCCATCCAGTAGTTACTATCTTCCGAAGCTGTAGTGTTGGTCTAATCATCATCTTGTTCTGCAAACAGGGCTTCCCGGTTTAGCTCGTGTGGGAGGGTTAAGAACAAACAATATATAGCCGAGCGCTAAGTTCAAGGAGTCAAGTTCCAAGTTGCAGTACAGCCACCGCGGAACCGACCGTCTCAGATCACTCTGCAGCCACCACGAATGTGAACCGGTGTGCGTTCTGATCTCAACCTCTACTCCGAGTCTCTATACTCTAGCATGCCGACTGTCTAGCACAGGCCACATGGATCACGATTTCTGATAAGACTCCTGCTAGCGACCGCTGCGTTCCCGTCACGCGCCTCTGAGACATCGCTCCCAATGTGAGCACTCGCAGCCTACAGCGGCGCCCACACGCCTTAGTGAGAAGGGAAAAGAGAGCATGTGTCATTGCTGTCGGCACTGCTAGTTGGCGCAGCCCCTGTACGCGTCATCTCGGCAGCAGGACGGTGAGGTCCCGCCAGCGCTTATGTTCTGCACGACTCATTGATGCTCACGAAACGAGATGCAGGCAGCACTACTCACTGGTGCATTCGTGCACGATCCTCGTTTTACGATGGCAGGTGTCTGTCACCTGCGGCTCCGAGTACCCTATGTGCCTGCCCACTTTTTCCCGTTGACGACACTTTCACTGACTCATGTTCCCAGAGGGTTGCATCTGACAGAATGACATGCATGTCATTCTACTGCGCTGCTGCGTATTCACCGAGCTCCTCGCCTGCTATAAAAGTAGAGACGAGCATGTCGACGACGACGCAACTCAGTCTCCCCCCCTCGATCCAAAGCAACCTAGCCCACTTAACGATATGGCATCCGAGACCAAGCAGGAGAGTGCGCTGAACGTCGTCATGGTGCGCACCCATGCCACTACGACCTTTACCCGCATACAGCTACTGACATTTCTTCCGCAGGGCGCGATGACCTTTGGCGAAGAGGGCAAAGAAGGTATGCATGTTGATCAGGCTCGCGCAGGAATGACCGACGGCATAACCCATGTAACAGGTGCTCGCGTGAACAAACTCGAAGACATTGAAGCGATCCTCGATATCTTTCAGGCTCATGGCCACAGCGAGGTGAGACCCATGTCAAATCAGAAGCACCGCTCCTCCATATTCATCGTATGCGACAGGTTGACACGGCCCGCGTATACGCGGGAGGAACGAGCGAGGAGTACCTTGGCAAGGTCGACTGGAAGAAGCGCGGACTCGCCATGGGTACGAAGCTCTATCCAATGACTGTGCGTCCTGCCGTCTTGAGCATACCCTCAAAGTGAAGTGCTAAATGCTGACCCGTACAGGATCCTCGCGGCCTTGCACTAGGCCTCCCCAAGATCACTCATTCGCCCGAGGTCTGTTTTTTTGTCTGATATCGTAAACGTGAACCTGGCAAGCCTAATGTATGTCTTTCAGGACTTGCGCAAGCAGCTCGACCTCTCTCTGAAAGCGTTGCAAACCGAGTGCGTCTTCCACTGCATATGAGATATCGGACGAAGGGCTTATGGCTTTCGTGCAAACGCAGCTGCCTTGACCTGTGGTACCTGCACGGTCCAGACCGTACCACACCCTACGAGATCACGCTGAAGGCAGTCAATGAGCTCTACAAGGAGGGGAAGTTCAGACGTTTTGGCATCTCCAACTACATGTCGTGAGTATACTTCTCCTCGCATTCCCTCCATCGCGTCTTCATGCCGGATGCAGGTGGGAGGTCGCCGAGATCGTCGGTATCTGCAAGGCCAACGGGTACATCCAGCCGACGGTGTACCAGGGCATCTACAACGCCATCCACCGCAAGGTCGAGCCCGAGCTTTTCCCGTGTCTGCGCAAGTTCGGCATCGCGTTTTACGAGTTCAACCCCCGTATGTCCATGTTCTATGTATCTCCCATGGTCCTGACTGGATCGTAACCTCTACTTTCGGACAGTGGGCGGCGGTTTCTTCACCGGGAGGTACCACTCCTTCCAGGACCAAGTCCAGCCCGGCTCGCGATTCGACCCCAAACAGCACATGGGAATGGTATGTCTCCTCTTTCCGTCCTACCCAGCAAACCTAGTACTCACGTCACCGCGCACCCGCCAGGCCTATCGCGCGCGGTACTGGAACGAGCCCCACTTCAACGCTCTCTCCAAGATTGAGGCCGTCGCGCAGAAGCACAACCTGACCATGGCCGAGATCGCCCTCCGATGGGTCTCGCACCACAGCCTTATGGAGCGCCAGTTCGGCGACTCGGTGCTCATCGGCGCGTCGAGCACGAAGCACATTGAGCAGAACCTGATTGACCTAGAGAAGGGCCCGCTGCGTAAGTAGTCGACCAAGATGCTGGAACATGGCGTGAGCTTATTGTGTTCCGTTCCCTGTAGCCGAGGAGGTGCTGAAGGTCCTCGACGAGGCGTGGCTGTCTGTGATGCCGTACGCGAAGGAGTACTTCCATTGAGCATGATATCCAGTCCAAGTCTCAAGATGCTTCGTCTCCTCTAGTAAACTATTGCGCTCTTCCGCAGGGCAGAGCTTGGCGTCCGGTCCTTACTCTCACGCTGTACTCGTACAATGATATTCGAGAAACCTGGAGCCTGACGCAACTCCCGCAACGGAAGAAGGCACGATGGCATCTTAACGGTACACATTATGAGTACACGACGCTATTAAACACAGTAGATGCAGTCTTCATATGCACGATTGTCGACATCAAACCCCTTCTACATGCTCTAGAACCCAAGCTGCTCCACGAACGCCTGCCACGTCGCATCCAACACCGGCGGCCCGCTCCCCATCACACCGTTACCATCCATTCCCTGCACATTAACCCCATTCACACTCGGGATCCCCGCCACACTCCCCACGGACACGCTGGACGCCCGATGTGCCGCGTCCATCCACCCCTCCGGCGTACTCCCCAACGAACTCCCCGCCAACGCCCCATTCCCCACGGGCGTGCCCCCGTCCGCAGCCGACATGGCAGGGGGCGAAGGGAACTCGAACCCAGGAAACGAAAAATCCATCCGCGCCGGCTGTGCGGGGTCGAAGATCGTCGACGGCAGATCGAGATCGAAGTGGACCTGCGTCGCCGGGTCGAACGTCTCGACGTCGAACGCGCGCATGTCTTGCACGAGCGTTGGGTGGATGTCAGGGTGCACCACCGGCTCCTCCGAGCTGCACATCCCGAAGCTCGCGCGCAGGCGCCGCTCCGTGTCCACGCAGATCATCTGCCGTTCTTCTGTCGAGATGAGGTGCGTCTTGCCACCGAGCCTGTCTAGCTCAGTGTGGATCCGTGCGGTGTCTTCAGCAGCATGTACGCGGTTCATTGCGTCGTGGGCTTGGGTGCGGAGTTTCCGGACGACCTCCTGCATGCACTGTCAGACAGCGCCTACCTGCGTGAGGGGAATGAGGAAACGCACGAGGTTGTTAGACACGATCTGACTATGGTTAGCAGCCTCCTCAAAGAGCTCGCTGAGCTTGTCGAGTTCGGCCAAAGACGACTTCGCCAGGGTGGAGGACGGTGTCCGGACGACCAGTAAGCACATAACGATCTGCGCGCACGGTTCGTTCAGATCATGACGACACCCCACAGAAGACGTCCGAAACTACTCACGCTAGCAGCCAACGTGTACGACCACAAATGGCCGAGACGTGCCGCAATGCCCGGGAGCATCCTGTACGAGCACCGCGCCGTCGCAAATATCCGCCACGCGGAACGGTATATCGCCATGACCGACGGGCCATACCGATGCCTCAGCGGGTCCTGCGCCGAGCCATTCAGTGCCTGGGAGAAGTACGGTCGATGGAGGTTCAGCAGCGCTAGCGAGCCATCCGACGACCTTCAGCACTTGTTCTCACCCACGTACTCGTAGATATACTCACTCATTTCCTTCAGCAACGTCCCCAGCAGCCGCTGCATGATCATTGCTCTCGTCGCAGGCGGGTCCTCAGGGTCTCCGCACTGCACCCTCAGCGCCGTCGGCACGGGGAAGTCGCGGACACGCCTGTCGATCTCCATGATCTTGGGGTAGCTGCAGCTCTTCGCGCCGAACGCGGTGCTGTTAATGCCCTGGAAGAACCTCGTGTACTGCCATGTCCACAGATGAACTGCAGGTCGAACGCAGAACGCCTATCAATTCCGGGGCTACAGGAATGACAGGACAGAGACGCACATCCGACCTCGCGCCTGTCCTGGTCTTCGGATACCTCAGGGTCTTGTGGCATATCGCAGTCAATGAATGCGAGGTTGATGCTCGGTGGTCGACCGAAGCCGTAGCTCTGCAAAACGCGACGACAATTTTCAATATGTGGGGAAACCTTACGGTAACTCAACACTCACCAGCCATGTGTCCTGGAAGAAAAGCTGCCAGAAGACACGGTTGCGCTGCGCGGCAGCCGCTTCGTCTAACCGCCATCGATGGCTGTTCATATCTAGCCATAGAAGTGTCAGGAAGGAAGGCCCATGCGTAATGTGCCGTACACGTACGTAGACCGATCTATTATGCCTCAAATCAGCATGTAGCTAGCCGGACGATGGTCGGACTCACGCTATGCCCGAGCTTGACCGCATGGCCAACGGTCATCCACGCCTTGTGCGACTGTGTATGCGCCGGTTCGCAGTCGCTCATCTCGAGGTATTGAGTCATGTAGATCTACACGTAAAGAGTCAGACACTCCCGTTAGCAGATACTCACGACCGACAGCAACTGACCATGGTCTGAATGGCTGTGAGGGTGGTATCGTGTGCTGGTGGTGCGTATCGAAGTGCCAGTCTCGATAGGAGGTAGTACTCGTGCGCCTCCACCGCATATGGTGCCTTATTGACGTCGAGGAGGGTAGCAAGTGCATATACCATCCACATCAACGCGAACTGGTGTGTTGTTGCGATGTTACAGTTCGAAGGATCCCTGCATCACGCGTTAGAATCATACGAGGAGATACAACAGTTGACCGGCGCATACCTGTGTCTCTGGTATACTGTCCCGACAATGTCGTCGAACAGGTATTTGCGAGGTAACGGATACCATCTATGGTTCAGCATTTAACGGACGCCTGATGTCTCTGCAACGATGGTCGCGGCACTTACAGGTACTTGCCGCACTCGAGGAACGTCTCGCAAAGCTGAGTGGCTTGAGATAACGGAGGCAGGAGCTCTACCATCTCCAGACCAGCTTCATGCGTCTTACACTGAACATCAAGCTCCTTGTTGGCCTCGTCGACCAGCTGTTTGGATAGTCGAGGAAAACGAATATCGTTCGTCGCTAGCCGTTCTGGAGCCTGCGGGGGTATGAGTAGCCGCTATACGGACATGTCAATGCAGACCCTCACGTGAATGAGGTACTATACGCGCGAGGGAGTACATTAGAACGCGCTGACAGACTGGTAGAGCACGAAGCGTACCTCCGAACGGGAAGTACAGCCGAAGAATCGCGCTTCCCCGCGTGGACCAAGAGTCAAAGTGCCTACTCAAGCTCGATGCGGGTTCAAAGGATACATGGGACGCGCGCACTCACCGAACGCGTCCGTGATGTCTTCTTCCTCCCGAATTGGCGTAGGAGGTTCAATGTTGGGGGAGGAGTCGATGGGAGGCGGGGACGGGTCGACGGCTGTGGAGCTCGAAGAGGAGCTATCCTCCGGATTGTCAACCAACAGGGGATGGGGGTTGTCTGAGATGGCAGCTTGAAGCGTTCGCAGCGCGTTTTCGAGGACTTTGCATCGGTCTGTGAGAGTTTCAATCTTCTTCTTGAGGTCTTCGACATCCGCGACTGCTTGTCTACGGAACGCGTCTTTAAAATTGCAGACCGAACCATGTAAACGACAACATACCTCGTCCCCTTCCCTCCAGTTATCAATGCACCTGCATGACACCGTGTTCATCTCGACCCACACCGTTGAACAAAGCTGAGCATACCATCAGGACACAAAGCCGCGCAACCCCTCTTTGTGCACGTCTCGCATGGAACCTAGGCCGGGATGAGCTTCGCCTGCTTCAGGTACGCGTCGTGGAGATGTCAGTGGGAGGGTGGGGGAAGCTGCTCACCTTGCGGTCGCATCGCAGCTTGAGCCTTGAGCCGGACGGGGACAGAATGAGCTGTGCCAGAAATGGGTGACGGGAGGCGGATCGGAGACGGACCTTCGGCACTCTGCGCAGGACACGGGGACGCGCCCTGGCCTCTTGCGCTGCTTGGGCAACTCGGAGCCGGTCTCGGGGGACGAGGAGTCGGTGCCCTTCACTGGAGGCATCCTCGCGGGGGACGTTGGGTTAATGGAAGGAGAAGGAGTAGGAGAAGAAGTGAGGAGGAGGTGGAGGAGGAGGTGGAGGAGGAGTTACGTTGTGGTCGTGGTGGTGGAACAGCCTGAGGAAACTGAACGGACGCCCGCGTACAGAGGTGGGTTTGTCAGCGGTAAAGCTTGTGAAGTGCAACCGCAAGCATCCTCCACACTCCATCATCTCGATCTGCCGAGGCACTTTCTGACTCAGCAGCCGCGCGGTTGGAGGATCTGCGTTAACCCCACGAGGTAGTTCTTGGCTTGCCAGCGTAGTACGTACGGGTCCGCTCGTATTCCAGTTTCTATCTACTTCAAAGTAGAAGAGCGTAACATTGCCAACTTGCGGCCCTTCATGGTATGTAGGAACTACAATTGCTTCTGGTGATATCGACTGTTCTGACTGTTCGGTATCGCGAATGTCGATCGCCGAGCGAACTCTGATGGCATTTACATGCTGTGCAACCACTCCGGACATGTGCATGGGCCCCAAAGCCTGGACAAGGATATATTCGTACACAACACCGTGACCCACCACATACAGTATATCTTATACATGCCATCCCAGAGAGCCAGCGAACTTTCTTCGACCACATCTCCCTGCATATTTTCGCAGCTCTGCACGGGGTACGTCTACAGTGCAGCTGTTGACAAGAGAGAGAAGTGTACCAAGACCAGCGCCGCCGGAACTACAACTGAGACCCAAGTCCATGTCAACAACACGAACGCCGAACTCTCCTGCTCAGCCACACGCCCGTCAGCTCTACGCTCGCGTACTGCACTGAAACCCGAAGACCGACGCACCGTAGCACCATCATACTCATACACACAACCTCATGCCTCCCACTCATAACCCCACTCCCAGCTGCTGCACGAGCACCTGCCACGTCGCCTCCGTGTCCGCCGGGTTCGGCACCGGCTCAGACGCCGTCTGCGGCTGGGGTCCCTGCGGGACGACCCCGCTCGTCGCATTCAAATAGCCCGAGATCCAGTCAAAGTTCTGGATCTGCGAGAAGTCCACTTCATCTCCCGTGTGTCCCTGTTGTGTCGACGACTGGGCTCCTGGTGTCCTTGACCCGCTCTGCGTTTGCGTCCCCGTCCCCGTCCCCGTCCCTGTCCCTGTGCAGCCCACCGCGGGGCCCGAGAGGAAATCGAAGTTGAACTCGTCGAACGCAGGCGGGTTCCCGAGCAGGTCCGCGTCGTCGAACACGGGCACGTCCTGCGCGACGATGGGCGCGACGACCCCGTTGGGGTTGCCCGTGACTTCGAACACGCTGAGCGGTACTTTGCTGTTCGAGAAGTATGTGTCTATGTAGCGGTTCGTCAACGACGAGTGGCACGTCATCATCCGCTCGCCGATAGTCTGGATCAGCTGCGTCTTCCCGCCGAGGCGGTCCAGCTCGGATGCGACCAGCGCTGCGTCCTCGGCCATAACCTTCGTCATGGCGGCATGTGCCTGTTTCCGGAGCGTCCGGAGGACTTGCTGCGAGGGCAGAGCGCGTGTCAGCTCCGGAAGATGGAGAAGAACATGACATAGAGGCGTACAATGTTGTTTGTGACGATTTGACTCTGATTTGCGGCCTCCTCGAAGAGCTCGCAGATCTTGTCGAGCTCCATGAGCGCAGGGTGCGCCAAACTCGACGCCGGCGCGCGTGTGATTAGCAAACACAGCAGAATCTGCAGCGGTCTGAGGTCGTATTCATAGTGCATCGAAGTGGACAACTCACCGCACAGGCCAGAGATTGCGACCACAGAAGGTTCATCCGGGCCGTGATGCCTGGAGCCGTCCTGTATGCCGACTGCACGGCATTCAATATCCGCCACGCGGAGCGGTAGATGATCATGACAGATGCCCCATAGCGATGGCGCAGAGGGTCTTCAGCCGAGTCCTTCAATGCTTGGGACAGGTATGGCCGATGCAGGTTTAGGTGTGCTGTGCACATGAACACTAATGAGACATGCTCAGGGTGGTATGCCGGCGGAGAGACGTACTCGTTTCCTTGTACAGCGTCACCAACAGGTGCTGCATCGTCCGAGTGACGTCTTCTGTCTTCACTTGGATGCAATCGGGATCAGGGAAGTCTCGGACACGTTTGTCGAGTTCCATGATCTTCGTATACGTCGGCGACTTGGCCGCAAACGCAGACGTGATGATCGTATGCAGCAACTTTGTGAACTGCCACGTCCAGACGTGGACTAGCGAAATGGTAAGTCCGAGAGCAACGCATGTCGGAATCAAACACGCACAGTCTGTGGACCAGCTCGTCCCGTTCGCCGTGCCGATTTCTTCCGGTTTGGGGATCTCGCATTCGACGTAGGCAAGACTGATGCTCGGCGGGCGCCCAAAGCCGTAACTCTGTCGGACTATTTCAGCGCAGGATCGCAAGACGACTCGAAGAACGTACCAGCCAAGTATCCTGAGTGAACATCTGCCAGAACATCCGGCCGCGCTTCGCGGCAGCAACCTCATCGAGCTGCCATTTACAGCTGGATACGTCTGATGACATCACGTCAGCACTCGAGCACCGAAATTACACAGGAGACGATCACTCACGAAGACCGATCTAGAGCGCGGACCGACAGGGTTAAGTGAATGACTTGCGGAGAGGTCGTCTAGTACTCACGCTAAGGCCGAGGGTTACCGTGTGCCTCGTCGTGATCCAGGCCTTGTGCGACGCAGTGTGCGCCGGCTCGCAATCGGCCATCTCGAGGTACTGCCCCATATACAGCTAGAGTCGCACCACACCATGAGCAACCGGCACTTACATCGCATGAGAGCGTAGACCACGCACAAGAGACTGGATCGCCGCCAGGGTGGTGTCGTAAGCTGGAGGCGCCCATCGCAAGGCGATGCGTGCCAGCAGGTAGTACTCCTGCGCCTCCACGGAATACGGCGGCATGGTCGGATCGTAGAGTGTTGCGAGCGAGAAAATCATGAACAGCAACGAAAGAGCGTGCTTGCGGGTGACGTGGCAATACTCGCCGCTATGTAGGATAGGAAACTATGTCAACTTCATAGAGAGGGCAGGCGGGGGAAGTGCACGTACGTCGGTCGCTGGTAAATGGCAGAGACCACCTCAGTGTAGACATACTCCCTCGGGAGGGGATACCACCTGGACGACCGTCAGCGCGTCGAAATACTCATGTGTGAGAGGTCGACCACTCACATAAACTTGGAGCATTCGAAATAGATATCGCACAAGCGTAGGGCGTCCTGCATGCTGGGTATGCATCCTACGACTTCCTCGCCAATGGTATCGTTAGTACAAAAGACGTCAAGTTCTTTGCAAGCTTCATCAATAGTAACGGCCGAGAGACGAGGCAATTTGATCTTGTCCACAAATGGAGTGAGCCTCTCCGGCGCCTGCAAGACGGTTCAGCAATCTACGAGGGCCCACGACGTTCTACGCACGTGTATTAAGTACTGGCGAAGGCGACGTCAGCTCTGACATCAGATGTGACGGAAGAGGGTTACTCGAGTCTTATCGTCCAGCTCAGGATGCGCCTAGTCCACGAAGAAGCACTAGCCGAGCGATCTCAACTGCTCAACGAGGTAGCGTAAGGGCAGCAGGCGCCAAACCTTCCGGCTCCTCGTAGTGAACTGAGGGATACTCCGAACTGAACACCAAGAATCGAGCACCCCTCACGAAGAAAAACACACCTCCGTCCGCGATGTCTGGCCGAAAAACCTGGCCTCACCACGGTTGCCAAGAGTAAGCGTGCCTAGCCGACGCAGACCGTCGTTAGGGGCTATCCACTGCTGCAGAAAAGGAGCGAAGGGAACAATACCGAAAGTATCGAGCATCTCGTCGACCTCCGAAGAAGTGTCTTCTTTGGGGGACTGGGAGCTCGCGCTCGAGTTGGACGGCGCTGAGCTCCCGGGCGGCGACGCTCCTGAGTCGGCGCTGGAGGAGGGGGTCGCAGACGGCTGCTGGCCCGGGCTATCCTGGAGCAACGGGTGCGGCTCGTCGGAGACAGCTGCCTGCATCTGGCGCAGAGCAGCTTCGAGCTGTGCGATCTTGTCTTTGAGCTCCTCAACTTCAGCGGCGGCCTTGAGCCTGGGGCGGGATAACGCTATCAGTGCGAAGCCCATGCCTTGACAGCGAAGACGTACTTCGGCCCCTTTGTGGTTGGCAGCGACCCTGTAGTTGACGATGTTAGCCTTCATCAGACAACGCGACAGGGGGCTGTTGAAGCCTACCATCTGGGCAGAGCGCCGCACAACCTCTTTTCGTGCAGGACTCGCATGGAACCTGGAGACAGGGTCAGTCAATCAGTTCTATATACGACTTATCCCATAGGTTATGCAAACAGACCTGACGGTCGCATCGCAGCTTCAACCTGTCAAGGAGCAATGTATATATCAGTATCGGCCCATCTCCGCTCGGACATATGTCTAAACCCACACACCTCCGACATTCCGCGCACGAGACGGGAACCCGACCGGGCTTGCGCCTTTGCTTCTCGCCGCCCGCGCTCCCGCCTGCGACGGGCTGCGAATCCTTGTCTGCGGTCCTCACGGGAGCCATGTTGTTTGTTTTCACGTATTCAAAAATGGACTATGGGTTCAGAGTTGGTGTGCCTCGTAGTACGGAGAAAGGCTTATAAAGGTGTTTTCGCAGGCGCGAGCGTCGATCACAGCCGCCAGTCTGATCTAAGCGCCTAGATCGGAGCTCTCGCTCCCGCATCGGCGCAACTGACTCGAGTTGCGGCAGCTGACGCGTCCCTCGGCACCACGGCTTCCGTTCCACCGTAAAAGCGAACTGGCTCGGTCGCGTTGTCCTCCTCTTCTCTGTCTCTGACTTTACCGGAGGCCCGTGTACGCTGAACTCATCTCACCCAAGGCTCATCATGGTCATGAGAATAATGCATTTCGACGATCGAGACAACAAGTAGACAACGAGAGGATACAGCACGCTAATCCTACACCTACACCTAACACAGAGAACCCAATGACGAGCTCACGCGCCGTACTACACGAACCATGCATGTGTCAACTCGCGCCGACGCCAGACAAACGCACAACACCACTCACCGTCACAACCAACGAGCTCGGGAAGTTCGAAGGCAAGCCAATGCTGTTGATGTACTCGTCGTGCTCAATGCCATACTTGTTGACCTTCACCTCGCCCATGGTCCCCGCAAGGCCAGGAACGGGCTTGAGGTTCGGCAGCTGGAAGACGGCCTTGACGATCTCGACGATGATCTGGAAGGTGTAGCGCGAGCAGCGCTCGTCAGTGCATCAGCTCTCACGAGCACCACGGGGACTTACATCCTCGGCCTGCACGTTGCCCAGGAGCTTGTAGAAACTCGCTTCCTGGATAGCCTTGTACGACGCAGCGGGGCGCTGCGGATTCACACTCGTGGGCTCGGGGAAGTCGGTCGGCTGCGGGTACAGTGAGCAAGGCGGCGGTAGAAAGGGAGTGAGGCGAATCTTACGTTCACGAGAGCCTTCTGGAGGTCCAGAACATACGACTGCTTCGGCTGCTTCGGCGACGACGCCTTCACGTCCTCACGCAGGACGAAGGCGAACTGTCAGGATGCACGGTCAGCAAGGTTCAGGGCGTCAACAACGATCCAGAAGCGTACTTGAGGGGCGAGACCTGAAACCGAGAGGAAGGGATCAACACGGGAGAAAAAAAACATTACACCACACTTACGTTGTGCTTCCCTCACGTAGCCCTTCAGCGACTCGAGACTCTTCGCGTCGCTCGCGCCGGCGAGTTTGACGACCTCGACATACTCCTTTGCGTGACTCGGGTCCAGGTAGAAGTCGACAACCTGCGCCGTCGCTATCGGAGGTTACAACGTCAACTACGTCACAGAGGCGCTAAGGAAACTGTAACACACTCTTCGCGAGGGACACAGAAGTAGTCACGGCGAACCCGAGAATGTCCGCCACGAGGTCGGCGTGGGGTGTACTGGAATGGGCGACCTTGGAGAGGAAGTCGTGGGCAGGCTCATGCGGCGCATGCGACAGGAACGCAGAGATCGTTTGCTGTCAACCCAAGTAAATACCGAACAATGGACGGTACGTGAAGGGCGGGATACGTACCACGATGACGCTTGAAGGAGCGGCGTCCTTCAGAGACTTCTCGATGAACTGGGTGAAGACCTGGGCGAAGTAGGAAGCGCGCCTGCTGAGCGACCAGTTGTTCTCAGGCTGCGGGCTGAGGTATGCAGCGACGAAGATGAGGCGCAACATATCGTTGACCTCCTGCGGGGTGAGGAGCCCGTCCTTTTTGTGAACGTCCTTGAGTGGGATACCGAGCTACCAACAGGCCTTGTCAGTGGCATTGCCACAAGAGAATGCGACGAAGCCGCGTACGATGTACTCAGCAACCCAGTACGCGGGTGCGAGGTTGATCACATTGCCGACGACATCGAGTCTGGTGCCAGGCAAGCCAGACACCTTAAAGGTATGGTCCTTGATGAGCTGCTGCACCTGCGTGCGGAACCACGCCTTGTGCGCCGTGTATGCATCCGGGGTGGGGAACAGCGCCTGGAGGAGCGCAGTCTTGCGAGGCTCAGGGCTGCATGTGATACAAAACGTCCGTCAGCGTCAGCCGCACGCGCGAACCCAAACCCAACAGTGCAACGTACAGGTTAGCGACGATAGAGAACTTGCTCGCAGTCTTGCCGAAGAGGGGGCTCTCAGGGACCTGGTAGTGCGCCTTGTCCGTCAAGATCGCCTCGATATCCTTGACGGTGTCGACGATCTTCTCGACTGGCTTCGTAACCGGGCGCCCGAACTCGTACGACTTCTCGATGCCCAGGTTATGGAGGTTTGTCTTCGTGATCTCGGGCGTGAAGAATGGGAACAAGGCGTAGACGCTGTTCTGAGCACGACCGGAAGCAATAATCGCATCTCAGCCACAAGGGATGATACAGAAGACGAGAGGACACGTACAGCAGGGTAGTGGCGGGGGAGGTGACGGAAGAGCAGCCGGGGAATGGCGGCTCCGAACGCGCCGTTGTTAGGGTCCCTCGCGCAGTCCTGGAAGCCCCACGCGGTCATATTGGCCGCTGTGATAATCACGAAGTCGCGCGCACATCGACATGAATGCCACAGGAGGAGCCGCAGCAAGAAGGCAGAGGAAGACAAGACAGATCTGTCAGCGAACCGCACATCATCACACCCAACTGAGTGAAAACCACATACGCGTGTAATCGGTCGTGTAGAAGCGGTCCCCTGGCACAGCAACAGTCCGTCAGTATCAATATGCCACGTACGCGTATCATCTGTAATGGATGGGTTTGGCGGCCTTCTACTCACCGCGAACCAGGGCGATGGCGTCGCTCAGAATAGCACGCGTCATGGTGTAACCGCAGCACAGACCCGAAGCAGGCCCGAGGCCCATAATTTCCTATGACACGAAAGGATCAGCCATTCCGCATGCATCATCAAACCTTCGTCAACGTGCGCGAGCGCGAGGCTACGTACCTCCGCCTGCAAGCCCGGGTACAACTCAAGGTTGTCGATGTGGCCGTACAGCTGACGCGCAGTGTTCTATTGTTGCATGCACGAACAGATGTGTATCAGCACGCCGCCCATCCCTCGAGGAAGGATCATGAACACAACAACTGACCGCGATCTCAGGGTCCGAATTCCACTCCTCGAAGCTGCCGAACCGCTTCAGGCCAAGGAAGTCCCGGAACTCGTTCATGGTACAAACGCCCCACTGGCGGGCCTGGGTCATGCCGAGGATCTCAACGATACGCAGGGCAGCCGGTGAACCCCGCGCGCGGTACGCGCCTGCAACCTTCTCGGTCGCGTCGTGAAGGATATTCGCGAGGTCTTCGTCCTTGAAGCGACCATCAGGGCCGCGTTGAAGCCCAAAGAATGTACGCGTGCGCGGGTTCGGGTCGACCGATGCCCAGGTCTTGACGACACCTTTGCCAAAGTCGCCGAGCTCGAGCTTGTCGAGCGGCTTGTCGCCGAACGCATTCTTAAAGATCGATTCCGTCCATTCAATGTCTTTCTGTGCCGTCGTCGCGTGCCACTGCGCTAGTAGTCAGTAAGGGACACACTAGACTGCATATTGCGTTCCACGTACGCGGTAGAGGACGTTGAATTCAACGGAGCATTGGTTGCCGTCTCCACGACCTACGACCTCACCATCCTTCGTCTTGATCGGCTATATATTGATGATATGAAGTGATTCAGAAGAAGGGATAGCATATAGTTGAGAGCCCACGTACGTCAAAGGGGTTCATGCTCCAGGTGCAGCCATCACGTCCCAAACCAAGGAAGCCCGCGACATAATCGCCAAAGATCATCGCCATGAAGTTACCACAGCTGATTTAGAACAGATTTAGTTCGTGCGGGTTGCAGAGCTTCCAAGAAACCCTACTTGACAAGACGTGCGGTCTGGAAGATTTCCTCATCCTGGCGTGCACGAGCGGCGGCATCTTCCGGGGGTGGGTTCGTCCAGGTGCCGCGCTCGTTGAGTTTGAGGAGCATGTCCGCGATGTACTATCAATGACCCCATTAGAAGCCATACTAAGATAAGAGTGATGGCTCTCACGTTATGGTTGCGGCTGAAGAGGACGAGAAGCGCGGTGGCCGCAGGGGGCACGAAGATGAGGCGATCTTCAGAGAATGCGTCGGGGTAGAGCAAGCCCTTGCCGGAGGCCTTGTCGCGAACTGCGTCCTGCTCGGCCTGGTTGGTGCCATACAGAATGGAGAGGTCCAAGTAGGAGGTCGTGTTGTTAATCGTCATATCACGAGGATCAGTGCGAAAGAGCTGGTGCGTGACCAGGGAAGCGAAGGCGAACGTCAAAGAAGAGTTACGTCCTGGGTGAGGTTGGAACTAGAACGGCGCGTCAGTACCACAGGGGCTGCAGGACGTGATGCACGCAAACTTACGTCAGGAGCCTTGAGAAGGGCGTCGAAGACATCTCCAGGGTCTGGAAGGGAGTTCGGCGAGAGAGGGTACTTGTTCTGGACGCTGCGGGCGTATGGGGTCCGCGCCTTACCAAGGTCAGGCATGTTGACATTGTTACAGCTCCCATCTGCAGTCCTAGTCGTGAACGGAAGACGAGGACCGACAGATGCGCTCTGCGGAGTGGAAGCAGCTGGGGTAGTCGAGGAAGCCGCAGGGTAGTCTGTGCCAATGTACGTGCAGGGAGGGTGGGGAAGGGTGTTGTAGAGCAAAGTGATGACTTGGTCGTTCAAGTCCTTAGACTGCTGTGAGTCCTGTGGAAGGCGACACAAGAGCGAGAGTGTCTTCGTGAACTGGAGAGCATCATGAGCATGGGCCACTTGGAGTCAGATGTGCTCTAACAGCATACCAGCTTCTTGCGGTCATCAAGGGCGTCTTTGTTCTGGACGGAATCAACGAGCGCCTGGAAGGTCTGCGGCGCGAAGGGTGAAATCAGAGGGACGTCGGTCGCTTAACAAATGCATTGCGAAGTACCGTCGGGTCAAGCGCCTCCTTCATGAGAGGTGCGACGTTCTTGAGGCTATCACTTATGCCCTGTGCGGTACGATAGAGATCGGAGTGGGGATCCTTGTTTGTCGTAGCGGCCGTGACTGGGACGACCTCGGCATCGTAGCGGCCATCCGGGGCAGTAGGCAACGGACGGGCGGCGAGGTACTGCACGTCTGCGAGAGTCTGTAGTGCAGACAGCGGGATCAGATCACATGATGGACAGCCGTCAGACTCGCGTGGACGAGCATACCACGATGTCTGAGAGACCATTCAATGCCATCTTTTCGAGAGTGTGTTCGAGGGAAGTGTGGAGAGATGGCGGCCGGGGTGGTGAGTCTGAAGGTGCTCGCGCGACCGCTGATATAGTGAGGGCGCGTTGGCCCAGTGCAGTCGAGAATCCTTGACGGGGGACAAGGAGGGGAAGAGCTGTCGACCGGTGATTGGAAAGTACCGTAATCGGCGTCCGTGCAGGCGTTCGAGCAAGGCCGGATTTAGAGCGCGGAGCACAGAGCAAGATGCGCGCACTTTCCCGATCACCGCCTCTAGAAAGAGCACAAGCAGGGCTTGGGGAGCGTCTGGTGGATGTGAATCTGAGCCGCAAAGTGCGGGATTTGTTAATTATTCAATTAAGGGTCTGTCTGGGTCTGCTCAGGGCGAGCAAGGTAATCGATGGACAACTCACAGCAAGTGGCGCCCTCGTGGAAGAGGCGCCATTCCGAGCCTGGTCTACTTCTGCCTACGTGACGGATGCATTGACTCATTGCGGCGTCCTTATAGAAATTCTTGTGTGCGATTGATAGACGACTTGGTGCTATATCCGTGCACAGCGCTGCGCCTCAAGGCTTCCAGAGAAGTTAGTTCCTAGATGATAGTGGCACAGACATAGCACTGGTTCCCCTAGGAAGCGTCAAAGGCAACCTGCCATCGCGAACGCATCATGCGGTGTTGCCAGATCTGATACATAGCCACAGACAGCAGCAGTCCCACTGAGAGAGCGCGATCTACACACAAGTGAATGTCTGCACATGTCCGAGTTCCCGGGGGAATAAACAAGACAGAACTCGTCCGTCGTCCGTGCAATGTCGGAAGCCCATGCCCGATCATATCTCGCGTACGACCATGTGACCGTGTGTTCCGGGCGCTTCTTCTACCGTCTGTGGAAAACCCGAAACAGGAGTGCGTCCATGCATGTCTCTTCCTCCTACCACCTGCTGCTGTGGTTTGCCTCCGTTTCTAGAGTACAGAACTCTCCAATATACCGACTCCACACCGGACTTGAACTCCGCTTGCTCACGGCAGAAAAGAAGCTCTTAGTCGGCAAGGATAGTGTGATTAGCTTCGGAATTGTGTTTCAGCGTATCGCATCAACACCGAAGTCTCTCGGGGCGGAGCCCTGCGAAAGCCCAAGTGATCCCGGCGACCCAACGCTGTGCAACTTTCTCCCCTTCTGTCATATCTGGATTTTCTCTGCGTGTCTCGCCGGATGCCTCCGCGCCCCGCCTATACCACATATGTCGCTTCGCATTACAATCATGACCACCTCAGACACAACAGGCGCACGCGCTGGCAGCTTCGCTGGTCTTGGGACACTACATAGCTATGTTCTTGGCTCGCTTGGGCTTCTGAGACGCAATATCGCTCATACGGCCCTCCGGATCGCCTAAAGTCGCCTGTACTCAAGCATCGATCGGGTACGAAACTATACAAGAAGAGGAGCACGTATTCCAGTATTCCAGTTCCTCCGCGACACGCTCGTCGTCCCGCCTCTCCTATTTTCTCTCACATTCCTCCGCGGCGTCCAGCGCCGATCACGACTCTGTCCATCTGTTGACCAGTGTCAGCTAGTCTGCGCCGCTCCCCCGGGCGCACTCGACATCGAAACATCTCAACGACAGTGCCCGCCGCGCCGAGCAACAAACGGCGCTATCTTGACAAAAAGGACAAATCCATTCCACGATATCCATATGGGTGCGCTTCTTCCAGGACTCTATATATCCCGCTGCATTTCCCCCCTCCCCTCCCTCCCTAGACTCACGACTCGTTACGACTCTTACTTACGGCCTCTTCAGCCTCACGACCTGCTATGCCTTTCACACGCGACACCCCCGCTTCTCTTAACCTACAAAATCATGCACAAGGCTCGAGCGCACCCGCTGCTCCGGAAGCACATTCGCACTCCCGTCCTTTAACTCCGTCAAGCGTGCACTCCTGGTCAAGCGAACTCGACCACGACATCATCCCCCCGTATCATCCAGGCGCGCGGCGAACACTGGTGCTGTGCTTCGACGGCACGGGAGACCAGTTCGACTCGGATGTACGTAGCCCTCCGATGACCCCACAATCGTGATCGCGCGTCGCGCCATTTGTGACTGTCCATTCCGTATCATATACTGACCCGATGTGCAGAACTCGAACGTGGTCAAGTTCTTCAGCATGCTCAAGCGGGACGACAGACGCGAACAGATGGTCTACTACCAGGTATGTGGTCTGCGTACAATGCATGATCTCGATCGCGATCGACGGGCTAACCTATGCGCCTACCCCGCAATCGTCATGCAGACTGGAATAGGGACCTACACGAGCCCACAACTTGTAACGGCAGTCGGCCAAGCCGTTTCGAAGACCCTGGACGAGGCAGTTGCTTGGAACCTTGATACTCATGTCATGGGTGCGTCCCTTCATTCTCCCTGCCGCGAGCCTGCGCCTAACCCTGCTTCAATGGATCAGCCGGGTATGAGTTCCTCATGCAGAACTGTACGTCGTACCTCCGTTCTACATCCCCTCCGAAGCATTCCTCACGCATACATGCGCCATGTAGACGAAGTAGGAGACAAGATCTGTCTCTTTGGGTTCTCGCGCGGCGCCTACACCGCGCGGGCACTCGCCGGTATGCTGCACAAGGTTGGGCTCCTGCCCTCGCACAACCACCAGCAAATCCCTTTCGCGTACAAGATGTACATGCGCACGGACGCGCTGGGATGGAAGCAGAGCACTGCGTTCAAGAAGGCGTTCTCTATCGATGTAGACATTGACTTCATTGGCGTCTGGTCAGTCACTAGTCGTGTCCGATTACGTCGTACATTCTTCGACTTTCGCTGACGCTCATACTCTATTGTGCGGCCTCTATCCGAAACAGGGATACAGTATGTTCGGTCGGGCTCATCCCGCAACGTCTTCCGTTCACCGCGTCGAACACGGCCATCCGCACCTTCCGCCACGCGCTGTCGCTTGATGAACGCCGTGCCAAGTTCAAGGCGAACACTTACAACCGTCCGTCAGAGTGGGAGAGCCAGCAGGGAACACATCCCGGCGACATGCCCAAGCCCTATGTGCGCCGTGCGAGTACCAATCGCAAGTCGCGCTCGCAGTCGCCTCACAAGCCGATGTCGCCATCGCGGCTGCTGGCGCTCATGAAGCCGAAGCAGGAGGTCACTGCCGTCGCTTCCACCGTGAGACCCCCTACTCCGACAGAGACCGCCGAAGAGAGCGTTGTGGCGGTGGCGGAGCAGGCTGTGGAGAAGAAGGTGGAGGCAGTTGTGGATGAGGCGGGCAAGGAGGCGGAGGTCGCAGTCGAAGCGGTGGAGAAGACTACGGAGGCGGTCACGCAGAGCGGGAGCAGGCTCTGGTCACAGACGCGGAGCCGCTTCGACACGCTGCGCACGCTCATGCGGAAGAAGGGCAAGCGTCTCACGGAAGAGGAGGAGGAGTTCAACAAGACGGAGGAGATCCACGGGCAGGGCGAGACCGACGTGAAGGAGGTTTGGTTCGCCGGATGCCACTGTGGTGAGTATCGTAACTCACTCCCCTCGTCCCGCTACTTTCGCGTGAGGTCCCGAATAGCATGCTGACGCCAAAACGCAGATGTCGGCGGCGGCTCTGTCCTCGACTCTGAGAAGCACTCGCTGGCGCGCATCCCCCTCCGGTGGATGATTCGGGAGTGCTTCCGCACAAACACCGGCATCCGGTTCCACAGCGAGCTCCTCAAGGACATCGGCCTTGATCCAGACACGCTCTACCCACACGCCAAGGAGGGTATCGCGTACGGCCCAGGGCTCGCACACGCCCCGCAAATTCCCCCTCTGAACCCCTCTCCGCGCATCTCGCTCGACCCGCCGACTCCCCCGGAACGCACACAGGCGGACGTCGAGAAGCAGGTTGGGCACGCAGCAGCAGCATCAACTTCGTCGAGCCCGCAAATGCACACTCGGCACATCTCGACGTCGACGGCGCGCACGCTGATCGGCACGACGACCACGACCGCGGGGTCGCCGAGGTTCAATTTCCATAAGGAGCCGGTCGAGGTGCATGTCGACGAAGAGGAAGAGGAGGCGCGGGACGCGGCGTGCGCCATTTACGACCAGCTGCAGCTCAAGCTGTGGTGGTGGATCCTCGAGCTCCTCCCGATCGAGCAGCGGAAGCAGCTGCCGAACAACAAATGGAAGAAGTACACCTCGTGAGTGCCCCTTCCCCGCTCTTACGTCCCTCATGACCTCCTCCCGGCGAGTTTCTTGACCTGTGCTGACGGCGCGGTGACGTACGTAGGTTCAATCTTGGGCGCGGGCGCACGATCCCGGCCGACACGGGCAAGTTCTTTGTGCATAGGAGCGTGAAGACGCGGATGGAGCGCGTGCGTGGGTACAAGCCCCGGGCGGAGAACTGGGACGACCAGAAACCCGTTTATGTGGATTGAGTTTGTGCTCTGTGCATGGGGTCGGTGGTGGCGGTTTCAGCTTGCAGTCTCAGGACTCAGGATGACTCCTGAAGTTATGGCTGTGGGCGAAGCTGCTGTGTTGTTGGTGGTGGTAGGCGGTGGTGTTGGTGTTGGTGAGAGGGCCATTGCTGTGAGCATGTTGACTTTGGCCAGTGCCCGCTAGCTACTTGCTCTCGGATGTGAGTTTTCTTGTATCTTTATTACCTCGTGTATCGCATAACGCCCCCATTGCTAGTCCGTAGTTTTACGACACGTTCTTGACGTTAATCACGCATGTTTCTGACGCTAATTAATGCAATGATATTCTTGGTTACAGTACTTGCAGTAAGAAATTTTTCATGGTGGCAGTCCCTCACACTTCACAACCGTCGACATTTTCGGTAGCCGGAATGCCGACTCCGAGGCAAAGGGTCATTTACATGAAGTACCTTCCGGTCGGCCCTGTGGCGCCAGTGGGCGCCTCAGACTTCGTCTTCCCCTCCTCCCGTCATGCAAGCGTGAGAACACTCGGATCGCCCATCTGTATCTATCAGCAAGTACGGTTCTCTAGGAGAGGCGAACAACCTGACCAGCACTTACCACTACCATGTATTCCTCAATTGCTGACGTTGGTCCGGCGAATCTGATAAAGTACAGTGTTCTCGTTCTCAGGCTGAGGCAGGGAAGAAGCTGCCAGGCCTCGAGGCATGGCAGTACCGATGGAGTCGCAACCTGTGAGTTGTTTCCATTTGTGCTTTTACGTGCTCTTTTGACCTCCTTGGCAGCGCACTCTGAGGTCACGCTGGCAGCGGTCAGCGAGACTTCCAGACAGGCGTTCTCCACCTCATCGTAGCTTCTGCTTAGGTGGACTCCCCCGAAGGCCTTCTGCTCTTTAGACTCGGCTTGGGAGGAGTTCAATGCCGCGAGACCGCCCGAAAATACACAGCTGACAGCGGCACGACATATGGACCGCGGCGGCCCTGGGAGTGTTCATACCGACACCTCGGAATCGCTAACCCGTTACCCGCACGCTCGTATCGCCGACGCACATTGACGGCCATTTGCCAATCCGTGTCAAGCTCGCACCTCCATTCTTCTTGCTGGCCATTTCGAGGAGGGGGCAGAGCGTCCGGCGCTCGCCAGTACCCTTGTCGCCGCTTCTCTACTCGATTTGCACCCGTTAAGTCCATGCATACAGCCAGCTGCACCGATGTCGGCCTCGCGAATCCGAAGGCGCTCTCTAGCTCCCAGTCGTGATAAGGGTCTCTGGTGCAGACGTGGGATGCCCGTCTGCTTACCCCGCCCGCGTTCACCACCACCATGATGGCCTCCGAGTCGGCATTCAAGGGAGCTATCACTGACTCCCCGAAGGGAAGTCCCACGGCAATGCAGCCTTCGTTCTCTGGCTCGACTGTTCACGACCTCCAACGGTCGGACTCCAGCGGATCTGAGGGGTTGGGGGATCACGACATTGTTCCACCTTACCATCCTGCGCGGACGCTCGTGCTCTGTTTCGACGGGACGGGCGATCAGTTCGACAACGACGTACGCACCATCCACCCCCCTGTTGCTTCATAGATATTAAAGGTGCCTGCAGAATTCGAATGTCGTTACCTTTTTCAGCTTGCTCAAGAAGGACGATCGCGACGAACAGATGGTCTACTACCAGGTACGTTCGCCCTTGATCAGTTCAGAAATCACTCTAACCTCGTTAAACAGCCCGGTATTGGCACGTATACGTCCAACACTCAGAATGTCGACGGCATCAAGTCGAAGATTGACAAGCTCCTCGATGCGATGGTTGCTTGGAACCTCGGCGCGCATGTCATGGGTGCGTGTTAAGACTTATCCGGACAGAATTCCTCTGAGACCTGCGCATAGCTGGCTATGAGTTTCTCATGCAAAATTGTACGTGGTGTATCGCTACAGAAATTTCTACGAACTGACGTGTGCGTATGAGCAGACAAAGCGGGAGACAAGATCTGTCTCTTTGGCTTTTCTCGAGGGGCATACACTGCGCGCGCCCTTGCCGGTATGGTTCACAAGGTGAGGAATGTTAGTGGGCAGTGGTGTCCTGGGCTCATGCAATGGTACAGGTTGGACTGCTTCCCCCGTGCAACCATCAACAAGTCCCTTTCGCCTACAACATGTACACGCGCGACGATCCGACTGGCTGGGCTCAGTCCACCGTGTTCAAGAAGGCCTTCTCAATTGACGTCGACATCGAGTTCGTCGGAGTATGGTGAGTTAACTTGAGCTACTGGGGCCTATCACCTCGCATGGCTCAAACACTCTGCGCAGGGACACCGTCGATTCGGTCGGCATTATTCCCCACCGTCTTCCCTTCACGCGCTCCAACACGGCAATCCGAACGTTCAGACATGCCTTGGCCCTTGATGAGCGCCGCGTGCGCTTCAGGCCCGCTCTGTACGCTCCTGCGTCTGCCGAAGATGCCAAGCTCGGGACCCAACCGGGGGACATGCCAAAAAACGATACGACGTGGGCGATGCGCAACCAATCGGACAGAGGTGCCAAGACGCCTAAGGGCAAGGGCAAGAACAAGAACAAGCAGCGCCACCTCGAGCGCACGTTCTGCGAGAACGACCCTGACTGCAGCCACAACCACCAGACCGACGTTCTGGAGGTGTGGTTCGCCGGCTGCCATTGCGGTGCGTCTCTCCGATCCGCGCGGCGCGGAAATGATCCTGACTGACAACATATCGTCTCTTCTTCCATCCCATCTCTCTCTATGTGTTCAATATCAATATTGTATGCAGACGTCGGCGGAGGCAGCGTAGCGAACGACACCGCGCACACGCTCGCGCGCATCCCGCTCAGGTGGATGATCCGCGAATGCTTCAAGACAGACACCGGCATCCGCTTCCACGCGGAACTTCTCAGGCGCATCGGGCTCGACCCTTTTTCGCTGCACCCGATTGTGCTCGACCGCCCGCCGCCCGTGACCCCTGACCCGACGCACCTCGAGAGCATCGCGCTGCCCGTGGCGCAGAACACCGAGGAGGACCACGAGGTGCGCGATGCGCTGTCGCCGATCTACGACCAGCTCGAGATCGCCTGGATGTCGTGGTGGCCGCTCGAGCTGCTTCCGGCAACGAAGAAGAACAGGACCGACTGGTGCGTTGCCCTGTAACAGTGTTCGCTTCGTTTGACGGTGCTGACGGGTGGTGTGTACGATGCAGGCCAAACATGGGCAAGGGAAGACATGTGCCGAAACGCCACAAGCCGTTCTACGTTCACCGGAGCGTTAGGCTTCGGATGGAGGCGAATGACTTGGTAGGCGGCCCTTATGCGCCAAAGGCTACTTTCAAGCACGAACCTATCTGGGTCGATTGAGCGACTCAATATTGGTGTCGCTGTCGCTATATTGCCCCTGCTCTTCCATGTGCGCTTTTAATATGCTAACTGCTGTCCGTCGTGCTCTGTCATCGATATGTAGCATACATATTCCCTTCCACGTAATCCGGTTTCAGAAAGACGTATACCTCATCGACATCTAGACTTTCAAGATCCTAGCCCGAATCAAGCGCCTTGCTGAAGTTACACCGATAACTTGTGTGAACCTCCAGGAGCTTCCGTGGCCGTCCCTACCATACCCTGCCATACGGGGTCGAAAGCGGACACGACTCCATCGCCAGGCCCTACCTACCTTAGTTACTCCTCCGGACGCCGGGTGCCCTTCGGGGCGCCCTTCGATGTATTGTCCGACCTCCTCGAAGCCGATCCACTAGCTAGGTAGAATACTGCATGTTTTGCCTACCATAAGGCCCGGCCTTCACGGGCAATAAACGACGACATACATACATACCCTGCCATACCGCACGCGATTCGTTCAGGTCCCAACGCTCGATACGTCCACAGGGACCGCTCTCCTGAATTACCCCTCCGCAAAATATGCCTCCGCGTGAATACCTAGGTACTAGTGGCTGATCGAACAGCGGGGCGCCTGTGTTCAGGGCTGTGCCTGTTAGTGTACTAGGGCAGCATCGCGGGATCGCCTCTTCTGTTTCCACCTTCACCGGGATATCTGCTCCCCCGGTTGACTGCGGGGGCAAGGTACGCAGCTCCGATCGACGGCGGGTCGGACATGAATATACTATACACGCGGCTGTATAATGAAATCAGCGCGCACGAGCCCCGGGGTGTGCGGCACCGCACAGCGAATAGTGAGTTTGCTTTCCGAAAGCCCTGTACCTAACCTGACCGAAGATGTTAGCTTGAACAGGGACGGCTCGCTCTTCTAAGTCTTAGCCCCAAATATGCCCCGTTGGCTTTTGGTCCTGGATGCATGGTATTGATATCCGCACCGTGACTGCTTCCGGTGGGATTGATGCGCCGCTGCTGGTACGCGACACCTGCCAATGCCAAACCTCAGGCCTGAATGCCAGTGCCAGCGCGATGGTCCTCCGTCCGTCACGGTCGAGAATAGTCACTACCCGGTGTCGAACTGAAGCGGACGCTGAGCTGAGCGCTGAGGACGCATATTAACTGAGGTACGAACGGTCCGAGTTGTAGTGTAAGTGCTCACCCTCCACTGGCACATACAAGCTTCAGATTTTCCTCCTCCTGCAGCAATGCTGTTCATCCCAGCTAGCGCAAAGAAGTCGTCCAAGTACCGTGACGCGCACCCGACGGAGCCGGAACTCGATTGGCTGCTAGATGAGCCAGACACTTCAGGGAATGCAGCATCCGAGCCTCCTCCTCCGACCGAGGCATCGCCATTGCCCATATGGCCATCTTCCCCGCCAGAGACGCAGCCCTCGGTCGTTAAAACAGGATCACCCTCGCCCTCGAGCGACGATACCACACCACCACCCACCCCGCCAACGATGGAGAACCCCAGTTCGATGCCGCCGCTCACGCCGTCTGTGAGCCTCACTAGTCCGGTCCCTACACCCCCTGGACGGCCTGCGAGGACGCTCGTTCTGTGCTTCGATGGCACCGGCGACTCGTTCGACGCAGATGTACGTGTACCTTCCGACGGTCGCAATGTTATGTCAGTATGACCTTGTCTGTTGCCCCCAGAACTCGAACGTCGTCGCGCTCTTCAGCATGCTCAAGAAGGACGACCGGAACGAGCAGATGGTCTACTACCAGGTTCGTCTGCCGCCTTCGCGCATGGGCAGCGTCGTGCCTGGAAATTGACGGTGTTATCTACGCCCTGTCTAGCCCGGGATCGGGACGTACCTCTCGAATACGCAGAACCCGAACGGATTCAAGGCGAAAATCGACAAGATCCTCGATGAGGCCATCGCTTGGGACCTGAACGCGCATGTCATGGGTATGCCTTCAAGCACCGGGTTCGAGATCAGATGTTCACCCTTCCCCGTGTCCGCGTTGCACAGGTGGATACGAGTTCCTCATGCAAAACTGTATGTGCACTTGGTCAGTCTGGCGGAAGGGAACGTATCTGACCCTGAGGTGTGACTACTACCGCAGACCAGGCAGGCGACAAGATCAGCTTGTTCGGCTTCTCGCGAGGTGCATACACCGCGCGTGCGCTTGCTGGCATGCTGCACAAGGTTCTTCTTGTGGAGTTCATGTCGCATCTTGAGAAACGCTCATCGCCTGGCCCCTGTAGGTTGGACTGCTCCCGCCGTGCAATCACCAGCAGGTACCCTTCGCGTACCAGATGTACACCAAGGACGACGAGAAGGGATGGACCGAGTCCAACGCCTTCAAGAAAGCCTTCTGTATCGACGTCAGCATCGACTTCATCGGAGTATGGTACGTACCAGTACTGGCACTTCCGTCCCTTGCCTCACTGACTTGCAACCGCAGGGACACCGTGGGCTCGGTCGGCGTCATCCCCCACTCTTCGCTCCCCTTCGTCCAGTCCAACGACGCTATCCGCGTCTTCCGGCACGCCCTCGCGCTCGACGAGCGCCGCGTGCGCTTCAAGCCCGCACTCTACCGCTACACCGCGCCCGAGGACGCGCACGGCATCAGCCCAGGAGACATGCCAAAGGGTGACACGACGTGGGCGGTCTCCGCCCGGCCGGCGGAGGAGCTGGAGCCGCTCTTCCTGAACTACCGCGAGCAGCATCGGCCCCGGCAGGCGAGCCAGCAGGACTTTTGCAAGGACCACGCGGCGTCGCACGCAAAGACGGACTCGCTGGAGGTGTGGTTCGCTGGGTGTCATTGCGGTACGTCCCTGAGCGACCAGTCGGTCCCACTATCCATAGCGCTCCGCATGTGCGCTGATGCGCGTGTTCCTGTTCCTGTTCCTGTTCTTGTTCTTGTTCTTGTTCTGCAGACATCGGTGGAGGCAGCGTCGAGAACAGCACGACGTTCAGCCTCGCGCGCATCCCGCTCCGGTGGATGGTGCGCGAGTGCTTCAAGGCGAACACGGGCATCCGCTTCCACGCCGAGTCGCTCAAGCACATCGGGCTCGACCCCGCCACGCTGGACGCGCCGAAACGCCCTGACGCGATCGAGCCAGGGGCGGTGCACGTGCGTCACCTGGATGTCGAGGGCAAGCCCGCGCTGGGGTGGACGGAGGAGCAGCACGAAGTGCATGACGCGCTCGCAGAGCTGTACGACCAGCTCGCGCGCAAGTGGTACAAGTGGTGGCCGCTCGAGTGGTTCCCGACGCATGGGGAGGACGGGACGCTGTTGTGGTACGTCCATCCATCCTTGCGTGATGCTGTTTCTGGTTTAGGCGGCTGACATTGCTGGGTGTTCGTTCGTGCAGGCCGAACATGGGCCGTGGGCGGGACGTCCCGAGCGACCATAAGCCGTTCTACGTCCACCGGAGTGTGAAGATGCGCATGGCGGCGAATGGCTTGGAGAACTGGAAGCACGGCCCGTATGCGCCCAAGGCGTCGGATGTAGACTGGGCGCGTGAGCCGGTCTGGGTCGACTAGGGTTTGCTTGCGGCCTGTTCTTCATTGATTATATCTGGGCTTTTGTGGTCTGCATATTGTAAGTAGTCGAATAATGGGTATACTTGAGGATGGCAAAACCTAGAATGAGTCCCAAGAGGACTTCAGGCTCGTACTTGAATTTGCCCTGGGAAGCTGACGATAATGGGTGCCACCGCTCTCAGCACGGTTGCAATTCATGCCAGTCCGTGCCATACACAATTTAGCTGTGCAAGTGACAACTCATGCGTGTCAGGCCAATCTCGAGTGTGCAACTGTTCGTAGTAGTGAATTTGATGACCATATCTAAAAAGTAGCGACATCCGAGGCTCACGTTAATGTGACGTGCTTACCCTCATTTTTTCTGTCTGTATCGCCACCTTGGATGACGCTGCAATGACTGTGAATGAACGCCTTCTATTGGCCTCTGTGACGGGAGAGGGATGCATAGTATCGTTCGGCCGAAGCCGCGGTGATCATAGACGCGCGCTTATGCCTTCCCTTCAACTCCAACTTCCATGCACTTCGAACCCATTGCTCACGTCAGAAGGTAGCCGCACTACTGTCATCGATGGGAGCCTCTCTGCGTCGCGGCAAACATGTGCTCAGGATGCCTGCTGTGGATTGGCTCTTGTGCAGGTGACAGAGGACGAGAGTTGGACGTGGCAAAGCCGCCTAACCTCCCTGCCTGCTAGCATGGAACTCGCAAGTACGCATTCGCCAAGGTTATGTTTGGGCCACCCTATCTGTCTCAGGTAACTCGTGAGCCCCTCAATCGTAGCCGGTACAGCTTGCCTTGTCGCTCCGGGATATGGGCGCAATGTTTCTGGTTGCTGTGCGAGCGCTGTAGGTACTGGCAGTGCACCGGAGGGGACGAGTACCGGACGCTAGTATCCGTGATGGCGGCATCCAATGACGGCGCTCCCCCGACGTGGACAACCGTCCGTGTCCACCGCGTCGACTGAATAGGTGCGTTTGTCCCGATGCTGTCGCGTATTGGCCTGTGGGAGAAGCTGATGACTGTCCGTTCCCGATATAGGACCGGAGATGCTTCCCTTCACTGCCGTGGCCAGACGCGGTGGACAGAGGCTGGCGTGCACATGTGCCCCTAGCCCTGTAGGTTTCCCGGCGTCGAGCAGCGTTCTTCGAATCGCCGGTCTTCTGGCCTCGCTATCGGACATGTCCAGGGAGGCCGCTTGCACTTGATGTCAGCCTCCTGTCAGCCTTAAATGCATCACCCCCGTCCTCCGAAATACATATAATCACTCCCACACGGACCGCACCTCGCATCGCACTACCTCCCTACTCTCGCAACATGGCCAGCGACGCGAACGCAAAGCCTGCCTCGATCCCAAGGCCTGCTCCGATCACTATCGTCCCACAAACGAGCACATCCTCAAGCGGACCAACGTCCTCGCCGCCCGCCATGTGGGACTCTGCGCGGTCCGCAAGTTCTCACACACAGCACTCCTCGTCGAGCGAGACTGGCGATAATGACATCATCCCACCTACCCATCCTGCCCGCACACTCGTCCTGTGCTTCGACGGGACCGGCGATCAGTTCAGCGCCGAGGTGAGTATATGCCGCCTGTAATGCAGAACTCGATCCTGAAGAACTGTCGCAGAACTCGAACGTTGTGACCTTCTTCAGCCTTCTCAAGAAGGATAACCCCAAGGAGCAAATGGTCTATTATCAGGTCAGTTCTGCCGTATTCTGAACAATGAAGCCCGGTCTTCTGATCACGAGAACATAGCCTGGTATCGGAACGTATCTCTCCACTACGAACGTCACCGGCATCAAGGCCAAAGTCGATAAAGTCCTCGACGAGATGATCGCTTGGAATCTCAGCAACCATGTCATGGGTCTGCATCGTGATGCTTTGCGTCAGATTTGTTCATACTGACCGATACGCTAGGCGGTTACGAGTTCCTCATGCAGAACTGTATGTCCGGTCTTTTTGCATCTCCGAGACTACGATCCCTGACAACCTCCGTGTAGATCAAGAAGGCGACAAGATCTGTCTCTTCGGCTTCTCTCGAGGCGCATACACTGCTCGCGCGCTCGCTGGTATGCTTCACAAGGTTCGCCTGCCTGCTTCCGCGGTACATCAATCACATGCTGAGTTTGGGCGATAGGTCGGCCTGCTTCCTACCTGCAACCACCAGCAGGTTCCCTTCGCCTACAAAATGTACACGCGCGATGATCCGCAAGGATGGGCGCAATCGACCGCATTCAAAAAAGCCTTCTCGATCGACGTTGATATCGACTTCATTGGCGTCTGGTACGAATCATTCTCCATATGCTTGCTTTCCCAGACTCATGTCCGTGTACAGGGATACTGTGAGCTCAGTGGGCGTCATCCCGCACACCCTACCCTTCACAAAATCTAACACCGCGATCCGGGTCTTCCGGCATGCATTGTCTCTCGACGAGCGCCGCGCACGCTTCAAGCCTGCTCTGTACATACATCCCAGCAAGGACGACGCAAAGCTCGGAACCCAGCCGGGAGATATGCCCAAGTCGGACACGACGTGGGCCACGCGCTCGCGCATGGGCCGCCCAGGGAACACACAACGGCACTTCGAGCGGCAGTTCAGCGAGGGAGATCCCGACTCGGACGGAACGACCGACGTGGTCGAGGTGTGGTTCGCCGGGTGCCATTGTGGTACGTTGTTATCCCGTCCCTCTGCCCATGTTGCGGAAGAAGATGTTCTGAACCTGCGCGATGAACAGATATCGGTGGTGGGAACGTCACGGACGATACGCCGCACAGCCTCGCGCGCATCCCCTTGCGATGGATGATCCGGGAGGTCTTCAAGAATAACACCGGCATCCGCTTCCACGCAGAGCTCCTTCGGCGCATCGGTCTCGATCCCGTATCTCTGCACCCCAAGGTCGCCGAACGTCCTCCGCCGCTGAAGCCGACCGAGGAACACTTGAAGACTGTCGCAAAGCCCGTGTCGCAAGACACGGAGGAGGAACATGAGGTCCGGGACGCGCTGCAGCAGATGTACGACGAGCTCGTGCTTGCGCCCTTCTGGTGGGGGCTGGAGCTCGTCCCGATGCAGGAGCGCGTGCAGGGTCCGCCCCCAGAGCGCAGGGAGATGCGCGCTGTCACGTATGTGTTCTTTTGGCCGGTGTTCTAACTCAGGAGTTGGCAGTGGTGCTGACATAGATGCGCTTATAGGATGAACTTGGGCCGCGGCAGGTTGATTCCCAAGCACCATACGCCGCTCATGATACATCGGAGCGTCAAGGTCCGCATGGAGGCGCAAAATCTGAAGTATTCTCCCAAGGCGACGTACGAGCATCCTGAGATCCATTGGGTTGACTGATCTGAGATGGGATGGAACTAGGAGAGCGGTTGAGTCTCGAGTCCGGGTCATGTTCATTCCATGTCGGCTTCTCTGACTCCTTGATGGCGGTTCGGACTGCGTGCTATCACCTGTAACTCGTGTGTCATGGTTAGCATCTCTACTGTAGTTCCTGTAATACTGTGTATACTTAGCTATGTTACCAAGCTGTGGGGATGTGGTTATACTTATGGGACTGGATCGTATGCGTTATGAAATCTCTCCGCGATCATCCGTTTGCCCGCACGTGCTCGTGTCTGGTCTCCGTGGGGGTCGGACACCTGCGACGCGACGCGCCCGCGTCTGAGCTTGTTTTGATGTCGCTACCTCCAACTTCACCCTCGCTGCGCATCTCAACGCCATGGCTGGTTCTCTGCCCTTAAACGGCTCACTTGCTACATGTCTGTGGAACAAGGCCTGGGGTCAGCCGTGGCCTTATCGGTCATCAGGAAAGTCCGCTGCGGCAGCAAGCTCCTCCGACGCCGGACGGGGACGTACCGACGCCATTCGAGTCTGACGAGGACGACAATAGCGATGACACAAACACAGCACGACCCCAGTTCAGTGGGAGTACACTTGTCTGCGCGGAATGCGTTCGGTCATGGAGGCCTGCGACGGGGTGGGACGTGCAGTCGAGGACGTCCTTGTGATCCGGCCTGAATACGAATTCCTCCGGGAGACGCTTGAGACAGGGTACCTGCAGGAGGACGACGCGGTGGTGGTGACGGGGCAGCCGGGCATCGGTGCGCAGACTTGTTTGTTGTAGGGGTTGCCTGCAACGCTAACGTGCGTCGTGTGCGCAGGCAAGACGGTCTTCCTCCTCTACCTTCTGAATCTGCTGTACCGTCTCCAGCGGAAACTTCCCACGGCGATCCAACTGTCTTAAGTCTAGCGAATCTTACTTTGTATTCGATGACGACGGCGCGGCACGGATAGATGGGGAGGTAAAAGTAGATATGTCAAGAGACTGATTACTGGGCTCTCACAGATTCCGACGAAGATATCGTCGAGCCCTGAGCCCTGCCGGGCCTTCCTGTCGTCCAATGCACGCCTGGTCCAAGCCTCGTCGCCAAGGCCTGACAGGTGGCAAGACTGGGTCAAGTATAATCGTGGAAGAATCGTAGTCTCAGAATTATCCCGCCCGCTGGAGATCTGGGCTATCGTGTATGTGATTGGATTCAGCACCCTCCGACAGCATATGCTTATGTGCCGTAATGCATGGCACTTGGACAGGAAGGAGCTTGGGCTCAACACGTCTCAAGTGTGTCATTTCATCGGCAAATGGGGTCCGTGCACTCGAACGATCATCGACATCCTGCGCGACTACCCGGGAGGCCACGCTGAGGTTGAGGCAGAATCGGCCACTTTGGCCAAAGATACAGCGAGAGTCATCTGCGCCAATCCCGCCGTGTTCCTCTTACCTCTTGGACAGCAGACACTTTACAACCTAGGGTCCACTGTTCTCTTCATATCTCCGTATCGTCCGCGAGACCCGCATACTCACCAGGTCTGGGGTTCCGGTCGCGCCTTCACCCACATTCCTCCCCCCCCCACCTCACCGAGTTCTTCAACGACCGCCGTCAGTCGATCGGAAACGACAGGGCGTTGGAGCTCTTCGAGTGGCTCTCACCACATGCTTTAACGCAACCACTTGTAGCCTGGCGTTTCGAGAAACGTATGCATGTTTACTTGTCCAGCAACTCTGGACCTCTCAATATTTTCCGCGCGCACGACTCGTCGGCCATGCAACCCTCGCAACGGCTTCTCTACGGCACGCTCAGCGCCCTTGCACGGTGCAGGGTGTATCCGAGCATCTACTGGCTTCCGTCCGGACTCCGTGACCAATGTCCCGGGCATCGATGGCGTCCTCGCGGACAGCGCGAACGTCCACGCGGTGCAAGCCGCGATAGCCGGAGCGGGAGAGCACCGCAGCCCTGCAGACGGGCTGCAGAAGGTGTGGACGCATCTCGACGATCGTATCCGGGACAAGCGTGCTTGGCGTGTTGTCTTCGTCGCAGACTGTGGAGAGGTGGCGCGTGAGTGCGTGCACAGGTTCGCGGGTGAGAGGGGCTGCGTCTTTCCGTCCTAAATCGCAGTAAGCCCCCGGTCCGGTTTATGTCGACCGTTCAGGTGAGTTGCCATATTCAAGGTTCACCCGTCGTCTTGCTTGACGCTCCGATCTACAGAGTGGATCCTTCGACAACTTCTCAAAATAGTCGACCACGTCCACAGATGTGCTCAGACAAGGGACACCGCCTAGTCTGTGGCGCGTGACTCTGCAATGTGCGCATTGATGTGAAGGACGGTCACGACTGTCTGTGTCATTGATACGTGGCTGCGTTTGCATTGTCTAATGGCTGTTAGGTTGCAATGATTACTTACCGCGCAGTCCCCACGCAACCAGCCAACCGTGCCTTCTGAGTATAAACCATCACATGTAGCAGACAAGAGAGAGATAATAACACTGAGAGAGTCCGCACAGTTCAAAGGCGTAGTATTATACGGGATCAAGCGGACTTCGACAACTCGCGCTTCCTGAACATGACCTGTTTGTCCATGGGCGGAAGGATGGTGAACCCCGTATAGACGTTTGGAGGCCTCACGCCATCTTCCAACTTGAAGTCGTAGTTCAGTACGATGTATGCGAGCATCGCCTTGAGCTCGTTTGCTGCGAAGAACCTGCCAGGGCTACACAGACCGAACAACATCATCATCAGTCAACGGTGTTCACGGAGTTAAGACAGCAGTGCAAACGAACCATGCATGCTTTCCGTGACCGAACGGCACGTACTCGATGGACGTGTTGACGAACTGATGCTTCGTACCCTCGCCCTCCTGCTCGCGCATGCGTGCGAAGCGGAAGCCGTCGAAGACGTTCGCGTCAGGGTAGTTCGTCTCGTCACGGTGGGTGGGGTGCTGCGCGGTGACGATGATCGTGCCCTTGGGGATGAATGTACCATCGTTGAGCGTTATGTCCCTCATAGCCTTCCGGATCAGAGAGGCTTCCGGGGAAAAACACGCGATGCATCAGCACCATGGCGGAGATGGGCCAAGGGAACATAAGACTCACTCAAGTTGATCCCGTTCCAACGCTGGGACTCCCGGAGGACGCTGTCGAGCTTCCACATCTTGCCCATGGCGGCCTTCGTCCAACCATCAGAGGCAATGATGGGCTCAATCTCGTCGCGGAGGGGTTGCAAGTGCTCGGGCCTGGCGGCGAGGTCAAAGATGACATGCGTGAAGCTCTGCAGATCCTGTCAGTAAGGAGTTGACGCGGATCCAGCACCGGAACGTACAGTTGACGAAGTGTGGATGGCTGCGAAGTTGACCAGCAGAACCCGCTCTGCGACGCTCCAGAGAGGGTCCTTCCTGTGAATAGCCTCGTCGAAGATCCACTGGAGCATGTCGTTCGGCTTGTCCTCCCAGTCGTCGCCGGCTTGCTCCATCAACGCCGTCTTCTCGTCTACGAGGGGCTTCAGATATTGCGCGGCGCGTCTGATGGACGTCTTGGCCTGGCTAACAAAGAACCCAACCAACCTGCACGAATCGCATCAGCAAGAGAAAGTGACATCAAACAGGATTTCCTCACGGTTTCAGGAGTCGCGGAACGCGAGCCATTACGTTGCGGTCCTTGACGACAGCTCTAGTGAACATAATAGCCAGTTCAAGGAAACCCTCATTGCGACCTGTAGATGCCATGAGTACGGCTGTGACAGTATGGCAGGAATTGTATACGTACAGAGGGGAAGGCCAACGAACGCTCGGTTGCTGGCACGTGCGACGATGTGCTGCATTGTGGGCATCACAGTCACTTTGACCCATTCTGCATCCAGGCCGGGCGTCAGGAATGCGTTCACGGATGTGCATAACGTACGTACCACCCTCATCCTTGGCGGGAATGTATTCTTGCACCGCAAGTCGGAGTTCATCAACAACCTCCGGCAGCACGGCAGGTAGGGTACGAGTCAATTTCTCCTTTATAATATCAACGTGATAGGGATCCGCAAAGGCATCCTCGCCTAGTGTATACTTTGCCTGAATGGTCTGCAGTGGATACCTCACTCGTCAGTGGGCACGCTAGAGAGGCGGCTAGAGTGTTCGTACCTCTTCGACGCCAGCTAGGAATGAGACGTCTTCATCCGGGCGCCGCCTGAGTTCGTCGATCATTTTCGGTCCGGAGGCGATGACGAGCCACTTGTCGGGCATCGCGACTTTGTACGTCCTATTGTAGAACTGTTGTAAAGGCTGTCAGTTCCAGAACGCCAACCATTCTTGCCAGCACTCACCCTGATGTACCCCTCATCGATGATGTCCTTCGCATTGCGCATGAAGTTCAACGCAGCAAAGTACGACAGCCCTGGGAGGGAGGAGCCCCCCAGGGTAGGAATCGAATTGAGCTGGCCGAGAGAGAGGTGGTTAGTGATAGTAACGGCGTTCTATGCGATGAGGCGTGTACGCACAGGATCCATACGCCATCGAAGGATGTAGCTGACGACGAGGATTGCGAGCCCAGTAAAGACGACAGTTGCTTGATCCTCCATCCTGGCAAACGCGATCGAGTCTTGCTCCAATGTCTCAGACAGACGGCGGTATAAGTATGCCTTGCGGACCGACTGTTTGAGTCATTGCATGAAGGATCGCATACCGTGCCAAACGGACGTACTGTTTTCACGGAGGTGTCGGCAACTGTGAGCGTAAGCAACACCGTGTTGCAGAGGGCGCCGTTTCACCGAGAAGCAGGGCGTGCCGGCACCTTTGAGCCATGTGCATGGAAATCCAACCGCCTAGTATGAAGCGAATGCATGTGATCGCTCTGCCGTGAGAGAGCCGCTCTACGTGGTACGCAACAACGGGACAACCGTCACGTCCTAGGACATTCTTCTCTGCAAACAAGAAAGAAACCAAGCAGGAGCCCAAAGCTTGGCCAGTACAATCGTTTGAGGCTAACTTGAATGTTGTCGTTGGAGAGTCACTGTCGGTGCGTACCGGTCACCTGTAACCGGCATAGAAACTTCATTAGCTTCCCGTGGAATTCATCTCGAGTCTTGCTGCTTCCTGCCGCACCTGTAGGTCACGTCTTGCGACGGTAGAGACAAGGAGGAGATTCGTCTGCCTGCCACGCGTGCACTAGCAACGAGTACGATGACGTCACCCGTGGCAGTGACCTCGATCGAGATCATCCTGCCAGAGTCGTGACCGTCCAGACACGGTTCCTCCTCCTCCTCAACTCAACCACGGTGGTCAGTGCACAATCATGCAACAAATGGTTCGGTCAAATACTCAGCTGAGACATTTTCACTGATACAGTCTAGTAATTCACGCATCAACCGCGGTGCCAACACAAGTAGCAGGCCATCATGTTCGCCAACCCCCCGGGCGCCGTTCAGGTCAACGAAGACGTTCTGCATGAGCTACTGCTCTATGCGGGTCCGAAAGAACACGCGGCTGCAGCTCTGGTAGCCCGTTTGTGGACCCGCCCAGCCCAGCAAGCCCTCTATCGATCCATCGTCTTCCACACCTGGCACAGCGCCCCTCAGTCCTCCGGGCAGAGGCTCATAGAGGCCCTGAGAAACAATCCACATCTACGCGCTCTCGTGCGTCAGATCTCCATCCACGCGTCGACGGCTGGAAAAGATCAGGCTCTAGACTGGGTGGACATGTTCCCGCCGAACAGCCTCCGCAACCTCACCTACATCTGCTGGCCGCGCGATGCTTTCGACACAGTGTTCCTAAGAAGGGACGTCGTGCGTACCGTTTTGCACCTCACGGCCAGAGGTCCCAAGAACGTCGAAGGATTACGGGCGTGCTTTGATCTTCCTTTGATGGAGACCCTCGAGCTCGACCTTAGTGAGTTGGACACGGAGCCCGCGAAACAATCTCAACTTGGGAGGCTACTTCCGCTGGACGCGTCCAAGGCCCCGAGGCTCAAGTACCTCTACATGCATGTCATGCATGTCCGCGAGCCGATCGTGAACCTTGTCCTCTCCGTGTTCGCTCCCCAGCTGCATTCCCTACACATCCACGTCTCCCCAGGGGAGAGGGTCGAGCACATATCATCGGAATCCGTGGCGAGGTGGGCGGAAGACTTCGCCACGCACGTCTCTAGAGGGCGGAATTTGACCAGCGTCGTGTTCAGCGGGTTTTTCAAGCTGCAGACGATGCTCATCTGGGAACCGCTCTCCGTGGGGCCTACCGGTGAATTACTGGAGTGGGTAGTCAGTAGTGGCTCAAACAACCATCGCGTACAGCCGTTCCTCAATGAGCTCGCGCGGGGTTCTGTCGTCGAGCATCTGGGCTGCATCGAGGGACTGTACACGAAGGAACTCTTCCAGAGGCTGCGGCCCACCGTGCGTGTACTCGAGTTCTACGTCGAAGAGGAGACATATCCGTGTGAAGGTGCCCTGCTGGACTTGCTGGGCCGTGTGCAGCGCGACGGGCTGTCCTTGCGGAGGCTGAGGTTCTTCGCGTCTGAGGAGCGACGAGATGGATTCTGGGCAATTGAGGCGGCGTGCAAAGAAAATGGGGTCGAATTCGAGTTCTTCCCCGTGCTGCCGCCTTTGCACAACCCTCCGACCCGTCCTGCGATCGTTTGGGACTAGTGGATGCTCGATTTTATGGTACTTTGTGGCAATTACTCAGGCATGGATACTAGACTTATCGCGTTCACGACCTCTGTAGTAGTAGTATGTAAAGAGCAGGGTACTTGGCGCCATTCGTATTCCACACACCGGCACCCCCATCGGGTTACACCTCCCAGGACAGGCCAGACTTCAGTAAGAGGTTTGCGTCGCTGGTTCCTAAGGCGCATAAGCAGGGCATAGTAGAGATACACGAGCGAGATGTGCCAGTGAGGGACACACGCCTCCTGAACAGGTCTTGCCTCGCATCACTACGTCCGCTTTGACGACGTTCCATGCTAACAGTTGAGTATGTGCTGGGAGGACTGTGAGATACCTTGACATGCCGGACACTTACATATGTGTGCGCGCTCGCGCGTCTCGACTCTCCGTGGGACACGACGCGACGCGAACGTGGCGGGTCTCAGCTTGTTTCGATGCCACGACCTCCAACACCTTGGCTGCACCGTGTCCCACTACTTAGTTTCTTCGATCATGTCATCTACTCTGTCGTTACTATGGGATTGTCCCGAATAACTGCATGTTGTACACCGTGATCCTCCCGAAGAAGTCTGAACTCTCCTCGAAGACCAGCTTCAAGCTCTCGACACCACCCTCCGTCAAGTGTGCATCGTTCGGAACGAGCTCAAAGGTCTGCTTCCGGTTCACGTCTTCTGGGTATATACGCGTCAAGGCCCCCCACGTCTTCTCCCCGTCCACTCGACCACTTGGCAAACACTCCACCGAACATCGCGTACCGACAAACCCGCCTTGAAAGGTGAGCTCTAGTCTCTTCGGGATGACTGGGGAGGGGAAAGAAAGCTGGATGTATTGGGGAGTGCCCTGCGTGGATACGGGCCGGGTTAGTACTGGAGACTCTCATGGCGTGGAACGCGTACTTGTTGAGACGTCCAGCACGTCTCCGGGCTCCCATCGGTGAGGTTTTTCTTCCCCACAGTCTTGTCGAGCGTCGAGCTCACTCTACACCCTTGAATCAGACTCGAGTCTCGAAGTTTGGATATGCGGAACGCAACGCACTTGATCCTCGTCTCCGCGTTGATCAATGACTGTAGTTCTTCTGTCATGGTTGTTCCCGTTGGATACCAAGGATCATGGGTGCGTCAATCCAATGCGTTGTGGTTCTGTTCTGTCCTTCTCGTCTGCTTGGCAAGGAGCAGAAGCAGGTGCACTGGCAGGAGCCCGAGGATATTCGTATAGTAGGTATAGTAGTAGAACAGTCACGTGCTACGATGTCATCGCGCTGAATCTACACCAGGCATACTGTAACTCTCCTCTCGTACCACCATGTCGAACGCGATCCCTGGAGTGCCAGCCTGGCTAAAGCGTGCTCACAATGCCGAGCATATCTCCGAAGTCCTGCAGACACTCGCAAAGCGCGAACGGACGCGCATGGCAGCGCGTGCGGTTTCCCGCCATCAGTCCAATCCATCCAAAAGGCATAGGATGTCCCATCTCGTGTCTTCCCTAGCTGCGAACTCTGAACATGTCGCCCATTACTCCATATCTGCCGGATCCGATCCCAGTAACGAACCCCTGAATCGTTACGCGGACATCTACCCGTACGACCGCACGCGCGTCGTAGTGTGCCCCGGAGAGCCCAACCACGAGTGTCCCAACGCATGCACATCCGGGAGGTATCTCAATGCAAACTGGGTGCGTGAACTTGCTGGTGGAAAGTGGTGGATTGCGACACAAGCACCCCTCCCCCATACCGCGCACGCCTTCCTGAGCGTCATCCTCGAAGGCATTTCCCCTCCACCCGGTTCCTCCATGTCCAACCTTCGCCACGTCAACCGCGTACGCACAATCGTTCAGCTCACGCAAAACCTCGAGGGCGGCATGCGTAAGGCACATATCTACTTCCCGCCCGTCGAGGGCCAGTCCTGGGTCATCGAGCCCGGACCCGAGGACCGTCAGGACCATCCCATCCAGGTCACACTGACGCGGTCACAAACACTCGACCACGCGCACTGCATACAGAGTGTCGTCACTCTGCAGGCGCTCTCCCTCACCCGTGTCCCAGTGGGCGAGCCTGTGGTCTTCCAGCACCTTCTATATGCGTCGTGGCCCGACCACGGTGTGCCCGCACGCGAGGACCGCGAGGGTCTCTTGCACTTCGCGCGCATCGTCGACGAGGCGAACCGCGACCTGTCGCTGTACATCGGTATCGCGGACCTCGACCCGAACCCGCCCATCATGGTCAATTGCTCTGCCGGCGTCGGGCGCACGGGTGCGTTCATCGCACTATGCTCGTTGCTGCGACACTACCGCTTGCTATCGCCACCGACGGCCCAGGAGACGAAGATACCTCCTCTGCCTCCATCGCCCCTTGGGCCGTTGCCGGAGGAGCTGCAGGAGGACATGGTCGCGCAGGAGATCGACTCGTTGAGGGAGCAGAGGCCAGGAATGGTCCAGCGCGACGACCAGGTTATCATGATCTACGAGACGTTGATCGCTGCTTTCGCTTCGTCGGGTGCTGGTGAGGATGACGCATGAGTTGGTGAGGACTCGGAGGACATGGACTTCGTTGTAAGAATAGTCAGTAACTCGCGCCCTGCTTCCGAATCGGTACTGACATCGTCTTGTGTAGGTAGCAAAGTTTTCAATATACTCCACCTTGGGTTGTCTCGAAGTTCGCTGTGTCCTCGAAAGCGACCTGAGTGGATACACGGTATATGCGCACTAACCAAATAGGGTATTCGATCGTATGACCACGGAACAGAGGCCGCGGAGTTCCGTTTCAAGGTTTGCGGTGGGAATGTATAACCGCGAGCGATAGATTCGATGATACCATCCTCCGTCATCGCACAGCACGACCTCATACAAGGCTCGCAGCGAGCGACGACTCGGATAGAGCAACTTGCTGGCCACCTTTTCGGTGCAACTTCAGAAGATCGAGTACAGCAGACGATCAAGATGTCGTTCCCAAAGACGATGAAGGCTATCGCGATCGACAAGACGGGCGATATTGACGACGTCCTGGAGGTCAAGGAGGTGCCCTTCCCCACCCCCGCGCCGGGAGATGTCTTGATCAAGGCAAGCGTTCCGTAGCTCTGCATCACATCATCACAAGCTTGCACGTTCTAACACGGATGCATCATGCATATTGAACTTGTAGGTCGCATATGGCGGCGTCAACTTCATCGACACCTACTACAGGTGCGCAGGCCTCTCTCAATCGGACTCGGACGTGCGTTCTGGATGCTGACACAGTCACATTCCAGGAAGGGCCTGTACCCCATCAAGTCATACCCACAAGTTCTGGGCATGGAGGCCTCAGGCACCGTCGTCGCCCTCCCCACCGACGCCTCCGTCCTCTCCAACGAGGAGTACAAGAAGCGCGGCCTCCAAGTCGGGAGCAAAGTCGCCGTCGTACGTCCCACGCCCCCCTTCTCGCACGCGCACGACCTGATGCGATAGCTCTCCGGCACCCTCCAACCGGCAGAACTACCTGGGGGTGCACTCCGAGTACATCGCCGTCCCCTGGCCCAAAGTCTTCAGCCTCCCCGCCAACGTCTCCCTCCTCACCGCCGCGGCCGCGACCCTGCAAGGCCTCACGGCCGTGACCTTCGTCGAAGAAGCGTACCGCGTCAAACCCGGCGACTACGTGCTCGTGCACACCGTCGCCGGCGGCTTCGGCCTGCTCCTCGCGCAGCTCGCCAAGAAGGCGGGCGCGACGGTCATCGGGACGACGTCGACGCCCGAGAAGGCCGCGATCGCCAAGGCGCACGGGGCGGACCACGTCGTTCTGTACACGCAGGAGAACGTCGTCGAGCGCGTGCTGGAGCTCACCGGCGGGGAGGGCGTGCATGTCGTGTATGATGGCGTCGGGAAGGACACGTACGTCGTGCGGCCTGAGGAAGAGGGGGCGAGCGACGGCTTGCTGACACTTGCTCATGATCAGGTTCTTGGACAACTTCAAGCTCGTACGGCGCAAGGGTACGCTCGTGAGCGTCGGGAACGCATCTGGGCCGGTAGAGCCCATTGCACCTCTGAAGCTCGTCGAGAAGAACCTTGCTCTACTCCGACCGACGTGAGTCTGCTCTGTAACACTAGATCTGCTGCGGTATCTGATGTAGTCTCGCTGCTGTCTAGGATGGCCAACTACATCTACACGCCCGAGGAGGCTCGGTACTACGGGGAGAAATTGTTCGGGTATATCTCTAGAGGCGAGCTCAAGATCACCATCTACAAACAATATCCCTTCACGACGGAAGGTGCTCGTGAGGCCCAGACCGACCTGACGACTAAAGGAGGGAATACTGTAGGCAAGTTGGTGTACAAGATCGGCGACGAGTGATGTTTACTCAAAAAGCACACAAAATCATCTACCAAGAAATCATGTATATTGTGAATTATGTGATGACCTGATCAATGCTCCTACAAGAAGAGCCGGGTCGAGACTCTGGCCGTGCTCACGAATTAAATAAGTGTACTGTAGTGATGTGCATTAAGTTGGCTCGAAGGCCGAGAGACTAGACCGTAGAGGTAGGATCAACACCAGATGAGGTCGTCGACGTGGGTGTCTCCGTGAGCATCGACCCGGTCATGGACGAAGACGTAGGAACGGCCGAGGCGTCGGTGGCGGACACGGTGCCTGAGGTACTGTCCGTCGCGTGCAAGGCAGTCGAGGAAGCCGCGCTTGACGACGTGGGAGCAACGAACCCGGACGAGGTCATCGTAGGAAGGTCCGTCATGGAAGACGAAGAAGGGTCGACAGCCTTTATGCCTGGGAACATGGGAGGAGCATCCCGCGCAATGGGGCCAGACGGCTGACTCGCGCCGTCCGGCACGGACGGCTTGGGGGTGCCTATGGGAGTATTCGGCGGGTTGGGCGGAAGGGTGGGCGACGCCAAGCTCGTGCTGTTCATGGAGGAGGTGCTGTCTACCGAAGACGAGGACTGGTAGGGCGTAGGCGATGCCGAGCTTGTGCTCTCCACAGAGGTAGAGGATCCGCCTACCGAAGACGAGGACGAGGGCTCATTCGAGGGAGCACGAATGAGGACAGTCGGAGAGGGGTTCATGGAAATTGTAGAGCTAGGCATAGCAGAGGTTGAATCGACACTGGCGGAGGGCGTCACGGAAGCCGAACCGGCCGCGTCGGTACTTGTGGAGTACACGGACGGGGATGAGGCATCGGACGGGCTGATCGAAGACGCTGAGCTTGAGGGCGTGACACATGCCGTGGAGGATCCCATCTGCGCATCCTGCCGAATAAACCTGAGACTACGACGGGGAAACGCGCTGCTTGTGATAGTCGCGGTGGTCGCGGTGGTCGTACTGTTGGTGGTGGTCGTAGCGGTCACGATGTTCGTCGACTCAGTAGAAGCAATGGGTGTAGCAGCCGACTGGAGAGAGCCAGTTGACGTAGCATTGACGCTGCCGGATGCACTGTATGATGGCGCGAAGGGCGTAGAGGTCGACGCGAGATCAGAGGTAGCCGTGTTGTCCCTACGAGCGGCAACTCCCCGACGAGACGCTCCACTCAGGGCCGTTGGCGTTGGCGTACTGTCCGAAGACCCTATGGTTGAGGTCGGGCTTGCAGGAGCCGAGGAAGTGAACGCCGCCATCGTTGAGTTTGCAGGGACAGAGCTCGTGGGGTTAAGGGATGCGGAAGACGCGGAGGCGGGCGTCGACGTAGGATCGGTAGTAGTAGCCTTAGGATCCCCGCTCTCGGCATCTGCACGTGGAGCCAGGGAGTCTGTGTTCTTGACGACCTTGTCGACGAACTCTTGCGTGTACATCACATCATTACTCACGGCATTCTGTGCGGCCGCGGCCTTGCCAATAGAGGAAACCTGACGCCTCAGGTGCAGAGACTCCAATAAGGGAAAGAGCGGTTTGGCGACGTCGGGCACAGGGGCTGGCAAATGAGCGAGGATACCGCTGAGTAGGCCATCCCGTCCCATGTTCATGTGAACATCGGCCTCTGAAAACTATGAGTACTGTCGATTGGAATACATACGGTAAAGCTCACCTTGGGTCGCCTCCTGATGATTATTGCGATGGTCCTTTCCAACGTCGACGTCCATACGGTCTTCTCTTCCTGCCATCGCCAAGGATTTGATACTGGGCGAGGACTGGACAGAGCTCTGCTGGAGGGACGAAGGGGATTCGGCGGGGGCCGCCATGCTGGACGTCGACGACGAGACGGCGAGGGTCGCCAAGAGGAGCGACGAGCTGGGCGTGATTCTCATCGTGACAACGGTCTAGAGTAGAAGGTAGAAGGGGAGTGGAAGTGGAAGGAAGGCTGGGGTAGTGATGTGGGGATGAAGTGCGAGAGCAATGCGAAAGCAGCCGACAGCAGTCTCGTCAAGAGATGGTGACGGTCAGAGCGAGGGAGGTCTGGGGAGAGCGAACCGTCCTGCGCGGGCTTTTATAGGTTGGAGGGTGACGTCCGGGAGAGGCTGACGATCGAGGGCCGCGTCGGGGTCAGCCTGTTCGGATCCGGATTCGACGATGGCTCACTGTGAAGGGTCAGCCCTTCACCTGCACAGAACTAGCAAACGTGCGCAGAAGGATGTTCATGCGCACGCCAGGAGGTTTTGCGATGATGGTACTCGGAGAGCTAGCCAACTGCAATGATACTCAACTTCGGACTGTGGCGGGGAGCCCGTCCGCAGAGCGGGAAGAGCACTGCGTGTGGTTGTACGTGACGGAGCAAGAGCGCCGAGCAGCTGACAGCCTGTTGAATCGTGACGCCATACATTGCGAATAGAAGGGGACATGTGGCAAGCGCAACCTCGACGCCTCGTCGGGTGAAGGGTAGAGTACAGCGGTGCTTCCGCTCGGCATAGCGACCGACAGAGGAGACAAGCGTGTAGAGATCTATGGCTGGTGCATGTATGTTTCAGAACGGTGCTCCTTGACGCATTAGCATTGCGGACGATACCGGCACTTCGCTCTAATGAGAGCGTCCTCTGTATTCCATCTCGAGCAGTTCCTCGTCTTCCCAGCTGCGACTGGCGGGGCCCATTCGCCGCCGGAGATGCTCGGCGCCACCGCTCGAGCGTGCGCTCAGGACGAGCATCTCCCACAAGTCGGACATGGAGGCGAGGATAGGACGGCCCATGCAGGAGGAGAGGATGCACCACGCCAAGAGCGCGAGGCTGTGCGAGGCAAATTGTGAGCTTGAGACGTGCGCCACGTGGACGGGCAGCAAGGAGAGTGTATTCACAGAAGGATGGCAAGAAAGACGGCCAAGGGAAGAAGGGAGCTCTCTTGGGACAGCATGGCTTCTGGGTCGGACTTCGCTTGGCGGGAGGAGAGGAGCAGGAGGGGCCCCAGTGCCGCCACGTGGGATAGAGGCTGATGAGAAGGGCCCCGGTATCTGATAAGATGAGAAACGCGCAGGGCCCTGAGACGAGATGAGCCAGGATGAGCCCTCCACGCCGCACAGGGAGCACTTCGTGGCGGAGAGCGTGTTTGGGGCGAGCGAATCGAGGCGCGTCATGCAGAGAGCCCGCGCGAAGGGGGAGACACGGGGACGGGGCGTCGCACGGGCGGGCGCGGGGGCTGCCCCCGGGCTTAGAATCCGACGCTGACGCACGCGCATGATGGGCCGATGGCTCCGGCGTCCACTGCGACGATACGATTTTCGGCCTCGACTGCGACCACCACCAGCAGTACCAGTGCTTTTGCTGAGCGCGACACGGAAGAGGTGAGTGAGATCCCCGGGCGGGCGAGGACGATGAGATTTGGTGCGAGATACTTACCGACGGACTGGGCCGTGCCAGAAGAGAGGATCGAACCACCCCGCCGTCTGTACCGCTGTCTCGGGCCCATCCTTACACCGCATCTCCCGTGTAAGTTCTTATGTTCCTCTCCTCCCTCGCTCTGCTGGACCTCTCTCTAGCCCATGAGCGACCCAAATCCCACCCATCCGGACGCCAAGCAGTCCCCGTCATCGCCCCCCGCCACAGTCAGCGTAGACACTGCGGTGAGTACCACTCAGAGCCCCGCCCCTGTCTCCCGTCGTGACGGAGCCGCCTGCAGCATTCCGACACAACGGTACCCGATCTTCTTCAGCAGCTCGACGCCGTCGAAAGGGCATCTCGCCCCAAACCAGTCGACGATCCCTTCAATTTCCGCGCTGCGTACAAGACCGATGAGCAGCTCGGGCAGCTCCGCAGGCGACGCAAGGGCAAATCGCTCGAGCAGTACCACCGCCACCAGAATAGCGTTGGTTTCCTTTCTGCGTATTTCCCGAATACCACTGACGTCTATCCTCAGCTCATCAATGACCTCCTCAAGCCCATGGACGAGCACACCGAGCAAGCCAGAGTCGAGGAAGAGCAGGCTCGTCTCCCAGTACGCGCCCTTGCACTGCCTTCATCGACCTCAATTGACGCCACATCCAATGACGTCTAGGTTAAGATCGCAATATGGGCGAGTCTCATCGCCAACTTGAGCCTCTGCGTCCTGCAGAGTAAGCCCGTTTGCTACCCTATCCTGTGCCGGGCTAACTCCCCCGCCAGTGTACGCTGCGATATCGTCCCTGTCGCTCTCCCTCCTTGCCACCGGCATCGACTCCGTCTTCGACATCGGCAGCAATGTGCTCCTCTTCTGGCTCCACAAGAAGGCGGACGCCCTCGACGCCAACAAATGGCCCGTCGGCGGCTCCCGCCTCGAAACCATCGGCAACATCGTATACGGTCAGTCCTCTCCCTTCCAAACTCAGCATAACTTTTGGCTGACAGTTCGCCACCAGGATTCCTGTAGGTCTACATGCCGCGTGTCTTCCCACCCACGCTCAACTCCGTGGTCTAGAATGGGCTCAGTCAACCTTGTCGTGATCGTGGAGTCTGCACGCACCCTCATCACGCACAACAGCGACGAAGACACGAATGCCCTCCACGTCCCATCCCTCATCTCCGTCGGTGCGGCGTTAGGTAAGCGCCGGATGGCTATCGCCGCATCCACCGTTGTCGCTCACACCGTGTCCAGGTGTCAAGTTCTTGCTCTTCCTCTATTGCTTCGGATATCGTAAAGTCTCCAGTCAAGTGCGCATGCTCTGGGAAGACCACAGGAACGACCTCTTCATCAACGGCTTCGGTGCGCGTTCTCCACATACACGCCCATGTCAGGCATGCTCATGATGGACCCACACTCTAGGCCTGCTCATGTCCGCCGGTGGGAGCAAACTCCGCTGGTGTCAGTCCCGCTCTCCTCGTGCTCGTCTGCCATTCGCCCGGCTGACTCTCTCTTTTGCATATCCGCAGATCTGGATCCTATGGGAGCCATCATCGTGCGTTCTGCATTGCGCCGCATATAGCCCTGTCCGCTGACTGTATTGCGCTGTCGCAGATCGCGGCCGGCGTCATTGCGGCGTGGACGCGCACGATATACCGCCAGTTCGAGCTCATCGCGGGCAAGAGCGCGCCGCACGACTTCCTCCAGCTGCTCATCTACAATGCCGTGACGTTCAGCGACGAGATCGAGAAGGTCGACACCGTGCGCGCGTACCATGTGTGTATCCCTCGTCCACTGTATACGCGGTGATACTGACGGGACGTGTTTGCTGCAGAGCGGACCAGACTACTATGTGGAGATCGACGTGGTGATGGACGCGAACACGCCGCTGTGGAAGGCGCACGACCTCGCCCAGAGCCTGCAGGACAAGATCGAGGTGCTGCCGAACGTCGGGCGCGCGTTCGTCCACGTCGACCACGAATGGACACACTATCCCGTGCGTGTCTCGAGTCCCTTCTCCCCGTCTTACCCAGATCTGCTGACCTTGCGACCGCGGGGGTGCAGGAACACCGCAAATTTGTGTAGCCTAATCTCATGTGATATCACGACCAGAGTCTGAGTCTGACATGCCGCATATGCTTGCTACTTACGAGACGTTGCTACTCTACTGGCGCATTGTATACACGTAGTCGCGAGAAGAAGAGCAGGAAGGGAGGGGAGGGAGGGGAGGAGGGGAGAAGGGGTTAGGGGGGAGGATACTACTGGCTGTACGCTTTCTGTATATGCTCTTCTATCGCGTTCGCTGTCGGTTTCTTTTCCCAAGTTCGGACGGCAGAGTTCCATCATGCGCACCATCTTTAATAATGTACGACGCAACTGCTGTAGAGTACCCACGCTCATACTGACTCTTCAGAACACAACGACTATCGATATCCCGCGTGTACCGTGCTCACTGGAATCCAACCCTATGCAATCTCTCCACAATCGCTATGTACTGCAGCATAGAACGTCACCCGCGCCTCGTCTCACTGCCTCCGGCCGGCCGCGGCCACGGCGAACGACTTGAAAAATGATTCCCCTCATGACGAGAACTCTAACTCTCTGCAAGTCGATCCGCGATTCCAACCGCGGCCGCGTCACAGCAACGTACGCCGGTACGATATCGCTCCTTCCATATGAGGGCACGCCGACAGAGTGGATCCGGCGAATTTTTGCGGTACCGTGGACTCGGGACTTGGAGCCCGGACCGCTTCGGTGATCATGGTATGTACATTGTACTCGTACTCAGTACATAATCTCTGAGCGACGACGACGACTTGCGCTGGACGAGCCTCGGAGTCTTACGACGCTGGCGAAGGTTCATGGCACATGCTGATCGGGGTGTCGTCACGGTGTGGCTGGCAACGTCTCGATTCCTGAGGCCACTCAGGCTCACTTAAACTGAGCTCGCACAGCTGCCAGAACACCTTCGCGATCCGGTAGCTTGGATTTTTTTAAAATTCAACTTGACCGTGCAGCCCTACGTAGGTTTCGCCGGGATCCACTGTCATTGCCTGAGCGGCTTCCTGCTCCAATGAGAAGATGCCGGAAAAGCACTGGCAGAGCAGGGCGTGCGTGTGTACGTACGGTTCGGCAGGCTCTGAGTCACTACTGAGTCGCCCTCAACGGTCTCACTCCCAGAACTCTATCTCGCCACGATGTGTCAGGGGCACGCGACCACTCCGAAGCCTCTGACCACACTAGGTGCTGTACTTTGGCCGAAGCTCCCTGTCATCGCTCGGGAACTAAGCACTACATACGCCCACCACCACCCCATGGAACTTGAAATCGCACACACCTTCGACTCGGGACACATCACCAAGGACCATCTATCTCCCACTGGTTCTCACAAGGACTAAGGCCGGGCCTCGGATACTTCCCCACAGCGCGAGATAGCGAGGACGTTCCCACCAACGGTGCATGTGGGCTCGGTGTCAACTGACTGACGTGTACAGTAGAGTACATCGCGGCGACCAATGTTCATTGTACCTCTTCGCTGTAGGGAGCGGCACGTCTGCTGAGAATAGAGAGCAGCACTGCATGGCTCGTCATCGATCATCCTCAGCGCCGCATGCGTTCGACGCTAGCTTCGATGTTATTCCTGTCCTCACTGCATGATATGATAGCCAGCAAGCCGTCAGTGAGTGACCCGGCATCCGTGTTGGCAATGTGAGAAATACATGATTCGGATTCAACGTTCAGAATACACCGGCTACGCCTGTTCGCTATCTGCGAACTTCCACCCCCGCACTCTCTGGATCCCCGTATCGAACTCGTCGAGCAGATTTATTTGCGCGAGTGGCTTCGCGCCTGCCGCACTCTTTGCTCGTCCGCCAGGATACGTGGCCATCCCTATGGCGCCATAGGGCATTCCGGCTGCACCCGCTCCATAGCCGTCCAAGTCGTCGAGTTCGTCACCTGAGTAGGCGTCTTCAGGAGGAGGTGGCATTCCCATCCCGACAAGCGGACTCATGTATGCACCACCATAGGCCCCGGCGGAGGAGGAGTACTTGCGGATGTTGGTCTGGTGCTTTGCCCACTCCGCGAGGCTGGCGGATTGAAACGGATAGCCGGAGGGGTGTGAGCGACCGACCGACCGCACGCCAGAAGGACAGATGGCAGCTTACCAGCTCCGAATGGTGTCATGGCGCGTGAGGAAGTGCGACGCGATGACTTCCTGTATGACGAGGGAAAACAAGCGAAAGCGCGAAAGTGAGCGTTCAGCGTGATGGGAAACCGACAGGACGGAAGAGAAGACCAACCCCCCAGACACCGTCCTTGTGCTCATCCTTGAGCCATTCCACGATCGCCCAGCGCGTGGTCTGAGCGCGGATGTTCTTGTTGTACTCCTGGCTGGCCCTGTTGCTGGGATTGGCTTTGCCATATCCTGGCCTGTTCTCGCAAACTCCGTCAGCAGCTTGCACGCGGGCGGATTCATGGGGGAATTCGGACGTACTCATTGAAGTATGGGAGCTCGATCAGGATCATGCTCTGGATGGACACCAGGACTTGCAGCAGGGTCGATTTCGGCGACCACTGTTCCTCCGGCCTTCCAACACCAACCAGCGCGCCACCACACGGAGATTCGCGCCAAATCGTACATGCATAAACGCACGCGCGAAGACGCCAAAATGAAGTCACACTCAAACGTCAGCCCATCTGCGCCCATACGATGATCACCGGGGGATAGCACGCACCGACCAGGCCACGTCCCGAGGAGGGACAGGCACACCTTGCCATTGTTGTACAAGTTTGGGTTGAAGCGCACAGAGCCGCCACCGGTCGTCCGGAGATGCATGAGCGGCGGCTTGTTCGGGTACTCGAGCGGTATGAAGCAGTCGAACTCGAACAGCCCCCCGGCGTACGGCGTCCCCTCAGGCCCAGCGATCATGATCTTCCTGTGGAGGTGTGAGCGTGCATTGCCACAGGCGTCGTATGAAGGGGCGGCGTGACACGAGGACAATTGAGTGAGCGCATATGAACGACGCATGGATATGATCGATCCGCATGATCGACGAGGGAACTGGGAAGCGAAGTGGACAGCTGGGGGAACGGATGGAGACGGAGATGGGATGGTCCACAACGGATCAAATAGACTACTCACATTACATCGTTCCGGACATCGTCCACACGGACCCACACACCCGGCGGGAGGCTCGTAGCCATGACTGCGAGCTCCTTCACGAGGTGCAGGCGATCTTTCGGGTTTCTCGTCGCACTGGCTGTCTGCCCCACTTCTTTAACGTAATTGTATCCTGGATAGTCCAGGCCTTGACCGTTGCGCGACGGCTGCGAAAGCGACGTGTATTTGAACGCGAGGCGCTCGCATTCGCGCGCATATACCCGGTCGAGGTTAATTGCGGGGTCGAGGCCTTTACCCTTGTCCCTTCCTTTACCCTTTGCCTTCTTCCCTGTTGTTGTCGTGGAGGTCGAGTCCAGTGTCGCAGGCTCGGCTGCAGGGTCCAGACTGCGCAAGATAGTTTCGGGGTTCTTGCCCATGACAGCCATCGCGCGCTCGATGTCGTCCTTGGCCGCAATAATGTCGCCGCACAGGGAGGTAGCCTTGACGGCTGTCTCTGCTGTCTCGCTTCCGTCGTCGGCCGCACCAGACTCGAGGAGACTTGATGCACCCGCGAGGAAGGCTTCGCACTGCCGCGTGAGCTTCTTGAAGTGTGCGTAGAGCGGGGGTGCTGGGACGGGGTCGTCTGTGTCGGGTTTGCGCTCCCAGACGATCGAACTGTCACCCCACATCCAGTCTTCAAGGCCACAGCTCTTGGAGATCTCCCAGCGGGATCCGATGAGTACCTTGCAAGCGAGACGTGAGCGTATAGACAAGGGGGAAGAAATCAACAGGCACACCTCTAGAGTGAGCTCACAATCTGCCATCCTTCTCAGGAGAGCGAGCATTGCATGGTAGACCTCTATTCGCGTGATCCAGTCCGTAACGGAGTCATTGCGCAGGAGGTTCCCAAGGAGGTCGGAGAGTTGGGACAGCGAAAGCAGAGCATCTATGGAGTCGTGCGGGAGCATGTCGTATATCTTTGGGTCGTCGGCATATGGGGCTGGAAGGTAGGAGGTAACCGTGTTGAGTGCACGCACGATGAGCTCGTCAAAATGCGAGGTCAACGCGTCTGTGACAGGGTGTTCGGACTGTACACTGTTCGCGCCACGGCCACGTCCGCTTCCTCGTCCTCGTCCTCGTCCTCGCCCCCGACCATAGTAGCCGTACTCATAGCCTGGGCCATAGCCAGTGCCTGTGTTGCCCATGCCGTAGCCGGTGCCGCCGGGCCCAACTGTGCCAACCCGGCTCTGGCGAGCCTTCTCCGCCGCTTTCCGCGCACGCTCGTCAGAGCATTCGCGCTCGCCGAGGTATTGCCTGTCGAATCCACCGAGAGTCTCAAATATGGCAATGACACGTACATTGGCGCAACATGCCTGCACAGAACATTCCGTGCCCTCGCCCTTACATGTGAGTGGACAGCTGACAGGCGACATGCAGCCGCGACAGTGGTTCGTGTTGCATTTCTTGCATGGAACATGGAGCAAGCGCAAGAGACTCGGCGGCGGCGATTGGGGAGTGAATACGACCTATAGGCGTGCAAGTCAGCCAGGTTGCCAGGAACCAGAGATATGCAGCAGGTACTAGGAGTGGAATATTGGAATGCCCATCGAGAAAAGCTCTAATTCTAGGGCTTTGGTCGGACATGTGCAACCTGACAGCGGGTGTAAGAAGTGACCGGTGTTACGGCCTCCTGGGCGAGTTAACCACGAAAGCACAAGTCTTCCGCTACATATGGTTAGGTGATGGAAGCTCGTGCCAGTATCAGGCCCTTGCAAGAAGTACCATGGCGCGATGCTTTGGACTGGGTGGACACCGGCACTTGGGCGAAATACAGACAGGTCAGGACGCTCCCTTCGCATCGGTGGGCCTATCTCAACCCCCTGACACGCGGTGGCGGACCGTGGCTGCCTGCATCCCGCTTCGCCCACAACAAAGTAATGCACATGCTTCCGGAACTGCACCTATATCCCAAGGTCCGTGGAACAGAAGAAAGGGACTGCATTTACAGCGTCATGGTTCTGGTGTATCGACGCGACTTCACTACACTCATCCGGCCAGAAGCACGACGAAGAAGAGGGGAAGCTCTTACATGACCCCGAGGCGACGGAAGCTTTGCGCCGCACGCGCATGTCTTCTCTCCCACAAATAGGTCCCTACACTGTTCGAGCCTGGCTATGGGAGGTATGGCAGAGCTGGGGTCAGACTTTGCTTTGCCCTTCTCGGAGGCGGAGTGTGTCTGGGTCTGGGACGAAGGCAGCTGGATGAACCCAACGTCCGAGTCGGAGACACCAGCCTCCCATTGTTGCGCGAGGCGTCGCGCAAAAGCCTCATCATCCTCTGGCTGGTCCCCGCCATTGGACACTTCGATGAAGTCCACGGAGGCGGTATGGTCTTGAGTGGCACCGCCGGAATTACTGGGTGCACCGGAGCTGGAGGGACCGGACGCGTTCCATTCTTCTTGAAGGTGCCGAGCGAGGGCTTCGCTCTCTTCTTGGGCCTTGATCTGTTCGAGGATACTCGCGAGGTCATCTTCCTCGTCTTCGACTGTGATGAGAGGGTCAGGCGCGGTCTTCTTTGTTCTCTTGCGCGGCGAATCCGATCGTGGCGGACCGCGCTTGCGAGGAGGCATCGCGCAATATCAGACGTGTAGAGCGTGTAGAACGTCGGCGACGACAGAGTGCGGTGGTTGAAAGCGTGAAAGACGCGAATGTCGTGTCGCGCGCAGGCAAGGAGACATGGTCCAGGCGCGACGCGTCGAGCGCCTAACCGGCAGGAGCGGCGCGGGGGCAGCAAGGACCGGATTTGGACATACCGCGGCTGACGGCGAGCAGTGGCAGGTTGGGTCTGGTCGACTCTGTCTTCGTCCTGCACCTCTTCCTCCTCGTCCCCGCCGCCGTTCTTGTTTATCTGTTGCTCCTCTCGCTATCTTTTACGCTGTCTATCGTGTGCTCTATCTCGCCCAGACCGTTCTCTGCATTCCCTCTCTCCATTCTTCACCACCCGTGACGGCCCTCACGACCCCATCCACGACCTTATAAGACCCCGCACGACGTACTCTGCGCGATGGTGAGTCTCTTTCGCTCCCATCCACCTGCGATGGTCGTCCGATATCTCCCGGGTCTCACCGTGGTTGTGCAGGATAACCACCACCAAGACCCGGAGGAGTTCTACGTGAAGCAGGACAGAATTGGTGCGCAGATCGTCCGTTATCTCCCCGGCGCAGCACAGCTAACTTAGCTTCAACCACGCAGGGAAGGGCTCCTTTGGAGAGGTCTACAAAGGGTGCGTCCTCCTCGTCCGCTCCTATCGCCGTGAGCGTGATTAACGTTCCCCTAGTTACGACAAGCGCACTCAGAAAACGGTGGCCATAAAGATCATCGATCTCGAGAGCGCGGAGGACGAGATTGAAGATATCCAACAAGAGATCCAGATCCTTTCGCAGCTCGACTCTCCTCATGTCACGAAATACCACGGCTCGTACCTCAAGGGCTCGCACCTATGGATCGTCATGGAGTGAGTCCTCCCCCCGTCTCCAGTATATACCCACCCCCTCATCCTCGTCTCAGGTACTGCTCTGGAGGCTCGTGCTCGGACCTGGTATGACATCACTCCTCATTACCGCCACGCTCTGATTTAACTTTATAACTCTTCCATAGATGAAGCCGGGCGTCTTCCGGGAGGAGTACATCGCGATCATCGTTCGCGAGCTACTCAAGGGCCTTGACTACCTGCATACGGAAGGGAAGCTTCATCGGGATATCAAAGGTCAGTACCCCATCCCTCAGACCGATACACTTCCTACCCGGTCGTCTCGGTGAACAATGGCGGGGCCATGTACCCACGCACATATTTCTGAATCCCACGTCCCGACATACCGAACTGCGTATATGCGATACAGCAAGTCGACCCGTGACCGCTGCGTCTACGCCGCATGGATAGTGGTTGGGATGGTCATTTGTATGGACCTGCGTTTGTATTACGTTAGCTTACAATTTCACCCAGCGGCCAACATCCTCTTATCGGCCAATGGAGAAGTCAAGCTCGCCGACTTTGGTGTGTCAGGACAGCTGTCCGGGACCCTGTCTGCCAAGAAGAACACCTTTGTCGGCACGCCATACTGGATGTCGCCAGAAGTGATCAAACAGAGTGGCTACGATCACAAGGCGGACATCTGGAGCTTGGGGATCACCGCAATAGAGCTAGCGAAAGGAGAGCCACCGTACGCAGAGCTGCATCCCATGAAGGTATGCTGTCGTGAGATATGACCTCTCGGGCTCTGTTGACCACAAGCGGCGTACCTGTACAGGTGCTGTTCCTCATTCCGAAGAACCCGCCACCGACGTTGGAGGGCCCTTTCTCCAAGTCATTCCGCGAGTTTGTGTCCTGCTGTCTTCAGCGTGACCCCAAAGACGTGCGTCCGGCCGCTAGCTGTCGCAGTCGTTCCCATGCTAACAGCGCCTCCATCAGCGTCCGTCTGCGCGCGAGTTATTGAAGCACAAGTTCATCCGCATGGCGAAGAAGACGAACTACCTGACGGAACTCATCGAACGCCACGAACGCTGGAAGGCAGAGGGTGGCGAGAGGATTGAGGAGGAAGAGCGGCATCATGTGGAGGAGCTGTACGTCCGCTGCTATACTAATTTTGTGCTGCGCTATGCAAAGCATGATCCCTGACGGCTGACATACGCGCCCCTCCCACAGGAACGGCGGTTCTGATCCTGAGGACCTCTGGGACTTTGGTACCGTGCGCAAGGCCGGTACTGTTGGACGCGCAGTTCCCAACCCGATCCAAGTCTCTGGTCCACCGCTGACATGGGAGAACAACGGCACGACGCGGTCGGATGACTCGTCCAACTCGGGCTCCACGTATTCAGGCCGGCGCGGTGGCTCTGACTCGTCCTCAATCGCGACGACGATCAATGCAAAGGGTGACCTCCCACCCTTGCCCACCGCACCGCCTCCGCCGTCCAAGAAGTACGACCAGCAAGCGACGATCCGTCATGGAAATGGGCTTGCGCGTGAGCCGAGCGATGAGGACGACTATGGATCGGAGTATGTCAGCCAGAACCATCGCGGTGAGGTCGACGATGACTTGCCGGACACCACTATGCTCGATTCGGTGGTGCTACCCGCTATCGCCTCGGTATGTTTCGTTTCCTTCTCCGCACTCTGCACTACGCCCTATGCGGAAGATGGGGCAATGCTAACCCACACTTTGTATACGCGCAGTTGTTCCCCCGGGTTTCCACGCAAGAGGCACGAGTCGCTCTCAGCGCCCTGCAGCGCGCATTCACCGAGGCGGAACGCATCATTCCAGGCGTTACCCTAGAGCTTATCAACGAGATTGTAGACTCCGTCGAGCGTGTTGACGACGAGCGATGAGTGTCAGTAGCCGGACAGACTTCGATACCGATACTGGCCTCGGCAAGGTCAAGCATTAGTCTTTCATTGTACGCTCAGTCTTGGTCTTGGCTTCCGTCTCCCTGGCTCAAGGTCCATCCTCCTCTCTCCCACTCTGTCATGGACGATCTCCATCTTCTTTCCATCTCCACTCTCATACCGACGCATCTTTCCCTCGTCGCATTCCATCCCCATCCCTTCATTGACATCCTGTCTCAGCTACACATACCTATCCATGCACTGCTAATCCTGCGACTGCATGTATTCCAGCCTTCCTCCCTATCCCCCTCTTGACCCGTCTCGCGCCGTGGCACTGCAGTACTACCACCGATGTATACCATAGCCTCCCAGAAGCATACCAATAATGGAACCACCCGTGTATTTGCATCCCATTCACCGCATACGTACTCGCTTGCTCGTTGCTCTCCCGCTCCTAAGGCGTCGGGTGCAACTCGCCCCGAGCTCAGATAGGCTGCGAAGCAGCCGCGTTGTCGACTTGCGAACATAGGACTACGGGTAACGGAGAGACTTCTTCCATTGATATACAAAGTGCGCGCGGTCGGCCGCGTCTCATTCCGATTACGTCTGCGTCGTACTACCGTCCGTCTTGCGACTCTGAGTCCGTTTCTTCTCTTTCTTCCCGCTCCCCGACCCCTTCTTCTTGGCCCGCATCACCTTGATCGGCTCCGGAGTCCCTGGACGTGGTTCGTCCGCGTCGAGATCGTACGCCGGGAACCGCGAGGGTAGCGGCGCCGCCGTCGGTGCGCCAACGGCAAGCGGCGTCCCCGCTCTGCTCCTATTCCCGTACGGCGCTGGGGAGCCCGAGGACCGTGGAGATTGCCCCACAGGCTGCGGTGGCGGGGATCGTGCGCCCTCGGGCATCTCGCCTGTCCGGTCTATTACGAAGGTCTGCGCAGGCGGGGCTGGGGAGCTCCGAAGACTCGGCAGATAGGATGACACCGTCGCGGCTGCACGACGGAGATTCAGCGCGATGTGGCAATGGGCGGCGGACAGAGCAAGCAAGTGCGAGTCGCGGGGGTGGACAGAATACACGATAATAGTTGGATTTTGAGGTGTTATGGGGCAACAGGGTGCACAAATAGGGTAAGGCGGCGGCACATGGCGGCGGTGTCGTGAGTACAACTCCGATGCTGCGCAAGAGTGGACGGAGAGCGTACCTTGTGAGAGGGGCGGCAGGTCATCCAGCTTGACCACCGGTATTGAATCCACGTCCGGTGCATCCAACCTTGCCGGAGCTGTGCGGTCGTCGATCAGGTAGTAAGGGTCGTCCCGCAGGCGCTCCAGCCGCTCGGCCTTTCTCTGGAAGTGAACACCGGCGGAGCCACAATATCAGCACTAGGCAGGATGCAAAGAGACGAAACAATGGGCGCAGACAAGACACCGACACTCACGCGCTCGCGTTCAGCCCGCTCTTCCGCAGTCTCGGCCACTGGTGTTGCCGGAGCATGTCCGCCCTCCTCGTCGCCAGATTCGTCCTCTCGCGCCTTGCCCTTGCCCTTGCCCTTGCGCTTCGTCTTCCCGGTGTCCTTCTTCCCCTTCTTTACCCTTTTCCCTTCTGGCGCCTCCTCGGTGGCGGTATCCTGCGAGAGCACGGGCTCCTCCTGCGGTGGTACGATCCAAGCCTCCAGATCTAAACCTTCCGGCACTGGAACGCTTGCCTGCGCCGTTAGGGCAACAGCGTTCAGCTCGTACGCGCCAAACAGGGGTTTGATGAGGTACAAGCTCTTCGGGAATTGTGGCTCAGCGATGGGAGGAGACGACGACCCGCCAAAGGTTTCTGCGCCTGCGTCTCCGTACAAGAGTTCGCTGCGCGGGTGCGGCTTGAAGGCTGCGAGGTCGGCACGCACGAACGTAAACAATTGGAGTAGCTCTGCTGCCTGTGAACCGAGCGGCGAGTCCAGCCGGTCAGCGCGAGGTGTGAAGAGCGGAGTGAGTTTGCAATATGGTCAAGAACCGGCGGTGCACATACCCGTTCTTGCACCTCAATGTCTGGAGACGTCACGAAACTCGACAGACGCTCAAGGACGTCGTCAACGACGCCTCGAACCTTGGGCAAGTCATCGTCATCCCAGCGGTCGGCCAGCTCGGCACCCCAGGACCCGAACACCTTCATCGCCGCATGCAGATAGACCGCGATGATCTCGGTGGGTAACGACACGATGCGCGGCTGAAGCAAGTACGATAGCAGTTTGTGCGGTTCCGCCAATTCACTGTTGAATTGCAAACGTCGATATGTTGCCAGACGTGCTGTCAGACCTAGCAGGATGCGCTCACCTGCAGTACTCGCCGCAGATCCAGGCTGCCGCCCATAGGACCTCAGGGCACCCGCCTTCATCGGACGCGTTGTGCAGGAACGCGTCATCGCTCAGGAGCTTGACCATGACTTGTACGGCATATCGACGGGCGGCACGAACTCGACCGGCGATATCGACCAGCTGCTCACGGATCTCTTCACCGATATTGACGCGCGCGACGTACGCGAGATCGACTAGCACCGAAATGTACCACTCGAAGTCCGTGACGTTGGCGTAGACGTCTTGAGAGCCAAGCGCGAGAATTCTCTGGGCGAGCGTCAATCGGTACGCCGGCGATTGTGAGGGAAGCGCTGCAGGTCGAACGATCGGTGCGTTGGGCGACGTCGCGAATTGAGACAACGCCTCCGACGCGGATGGAAGGGCGACCGATTCGGACTTGACTAGATGCGAGAGGAGCTGTTGCAGGATGGGCTGCAGATTGTGTCGGCTGACCTAACAAGAGCCGCGTGAATAAGCCGCCTTCTGAGCATATGTCATGACTAGGAGAAAATCGACAGACCATGGCAGACACTAGGTCGAGAGCGCGCATCCGGATGCTGATGTCTTCGTCATTGACACTAGACAAGATCATGTCCTGATACTCGGCCACTAGCTCAGGATGGCTCGGAACTATGTTGACCATGGCGAGCAGCGCAATATATTTCACTGCGGAGATGTGTCAACTCACTAGTCCCGCAGCAGGAATTCATGCAGGCTCACGGTTCTGGTCAGCATCCTGCAAGAACCCTGCAAGCTTGGTGACGCATGTCCTTGCTAGTGCGTTCCCGGAGTGACCATGCAGCATCCCGCCTATGATGCACGTTCGAACACATTCGTACAACAGCGATATTGCCGCCGTGGTCGAGATGAGGTCAGTGATAGGCGGCTGCAGCTTCTTCACCAGCCGAGGCTCGTACGGAGTCAGAGTCCCAAACTGGAGGGAGCATTAGACCGGAGTACTTCCCCGCAAGAACGTAGCACGCCTCACAAGTTTGATGATTTTGATTAACATCCAATTGTTGGAAGAGGTAGTCAACAGATGGAACAAGTGAGGTGCCAGTGGCAAGTAATCTCTGGGATTTCGATGTGCCAACTCGCACAGGACATTGACCGTCGCAGCCACAACGCCTGCCAATGACGTCAATCCGGGACCAGATAGCTGGAACAAGAGACAAGCGTACCAGGATCGGAGTCGTCAAGTTTGTCTCGCAACCTGTTCATGCTCTGCGGTAGGATCTCGGGATACTTCGTGAGGACCTTGTACATGGCAAGAACCGCACGTTTCCGTATGTGCGGGCGGGAGTGGTTAAGTGTGGCCACAATCTCGGGAGAGAGGTCGCGTGCCAACTCCGGAGTCACGATATGTGACAAGCCATTGAGCGCGATCGCAACTTCTTCTGGCCGAGAACCCAAGTCCTGTGAACGACAGTCACGACGTGGACAAGCAGAGCATATTGAAGGCAGATAACTCACTTTCTTCAGCAAGTTGGTGGTCAGCATGAGCACGTCGGTATCTTCCTTAAACGACTCCGCAGCTGCAAGATACCCAATGGTCTTCAAGTGTATTCTCGGAGCCGACATGACCTCCACCACATGGAAAGACGCCCATCCCATGTCGTAGCCCATCATGTGTAGCTTCCGCAAGATATGTCGGTTGTGTTGTCCTAGGGAAGGACAGTAAAGACACATACGTATGTTAGCTTAAGGACAGCGGCTGCCTTAATCTCCATGTCCTTGCTCTTGATCTCCTGCCGAATCTCATCCACCGCTTGGGCAATGAACTTGCTCTCGTCCTTCTTGTTGGCGCGCAAGCCCCGAATGAGATCCTGTAGCGTCCGTTCCCACATAGTAGATTTGTCTTCGAGTGGTACAAGGCAAGGGGTATACACGACCAAGACCAGATGGAAAGCTGTTAAGTGTGGTCCCTAGCAAGTCCTTCGTGAGCAGTCGGTGCGAACTTAGAGAGGTCCAGAAGAAAAGTCAAGCTAAGAGTAGGAGCTAGATATCAGACGCATAAGCTAGAGAAGTAGAGTCCCTCGATAGCCAGGGCAATGCCAGGATGTAGAGGGAACGCGCAGGGTCGATGTCGAGTCTCGACTCTTTGGAGGCGCGTTCGTCCCAATACGGAAGCTTCTTCGCATCACGTGGTCTGCGAGTACGACAGCCAGAGCTCCCCGCAACTGCTCGTGCCAGTGCTTGCCCGCGACGTCGACGGTCGACGTCGTGCATGTCACGAAGTGAGCCGAAGCGATGTCCTATGTATGCACAAGGTATACGTGGCTCCATCGGCTATTCTAGCTGAAAGTGCGTCACAGCAGCGGGTCATTCTCGCAAGTGTAGTCATTGGGACTTCATCGAACCAGGTTCGCGTGGTTAATTGGCACCGAGGGGTTGCGCATGGCTGCAGTCCCAGACATCTCCCACATCACAAAGCTGTCCAAAAGATCCCGCCTGCATAGATGAATGCTCACATGGTTCGTAATAATCCTTCCTATACGGATTAACCGCTCGTCTTCTACTCCTCCCGCGGCATCTCTAGGACGTTGTCCGGGTCGCATGACGTCCTCGTTGAAGGAGACGATCGTCTCCGGGCATTTTTGTCCAATGGTCGGCGGACTGTCCTTCTGCTAGCACCGACACGTCCGACTGACGTGATCACCTGGCACCGAGCATCCTCCAAGCTTTGCCAGCAGGCTATCCGAAGGCAGCCACGCTCCATACTTTTCAGGATAACCTTGGTTCCAAAATCATTTTGCGCGGGTGCGAAGCGGACTCGAAAAGCTCCGGTCGGTTAGTCATAGTCGATGTTCATGTGGTCCAGTCGCGGCCCCCGCCACAGTCCGGTCATGCAGCCGCAGGGGTCGGAGTGGAGTACTTGGCTGTGGTACACCCGGACATATCGTTGTTGACGTCAGGCTTCAAGCTATCTGCGACCGGTCAACTACAAGGGAGTCTATGCCTAGAGCGGCTAGCATCTAGGGAGGATGCATTAATGCTAACTCTCAGTAGTAAACTCGGCCCAGGGCATTACGGAACCTGTGGTGCCCTGTTTAACGGGCCTGATTGTGGCGCCACCGCCCGTCCACAGCGACCGCCGAACACTAACTGAGAGCGACTGTCAGGTCCTGGATGTCGGGAGATCGGGAGAAATCTTACTTGCCTTCTTTGAGGGCGCGACGCCGCCCTAGCCCCGGTGCCCGATCATACTGCGCGTTACGTATACCTGCCCAACTCGCAGAGAAGCCCGGGACCCGGTGTCCGAGACGCCTAGCAGCTGTGAGCGAAAATGTCAATTCAGGACAATCGTGTCGTAGGCAGGCCAAAGAACTTACCGAGCTTACCAGGCGCCCTTGCCGTGGCTAGTTCTGCCGATGCAATCTCGCCACGGGTCACTTCAGGTACCGCTGGGAAGCGGCTCTTCCGGCAGCGGCTGGCCTGTTGCTTGGATGGATGGATCGCGGTTCATCGCGGCACTACGGAGGAAGGCGTCTGCGTATTCTCCATTCGGCTAGGCTTCACGTCCATCTTGAGCCGCGAGTGGGACCAGCAGTGCGAGGCGATGTCCGCGGACGCAGATAAAAGGGCGCGAGGTAGGAACCCGTTTGTCGTCACCCGGCTCCGCACTGATACAATGCCTGGCCTCACCAAGTTCCCCTCGTTCCCTGCAAACGTGCCGACGCATTCACTCGTCGTCGTTGACTACCAGCTTCTCAAGGCTGGCCACAAGGACGAGATTGCCAAACTCTGGCATGCTGCTACTCATCTCGGCTTCTGGTAGTGAGTGCCGACCTCGGGTATCTAGCTTCGGATGTCGTATTGACGATCTGCACTGTCAGCCTCTGTAACCACGGCGTCGACCGAGAGGTTAATGCGATGTTCGACGTCGGTGCTGAAACCCTTGCCCTGCCAATGTCAGAGAAGATGAAGTATGAGCAGGGCGACGACGGCGACTCGTTTGGGTAAGTTACTCACACTGGCTTCCCTGTCGAGATAACTCATGGACCGAACTCCCGGCTGCAGTTACAAGGCAAAAGGCATGATCGTGACGGACCTGAATGGCACCAGGGACACTGTCGAGTTCCTCAACATCGCCCAGGACGACGCCGTGACATGGCCGCAGCCAACACATCGCGTGTACCCTTCCACGGTGAACGCACGCATGAACGACGTCGTGATTCCGTTCATCCAGAAGTCGATGGCGGTCAACAACACGCTGCTCGACATATTTGAGCGCCTTCTCGGCCTTCCAAGGGGTTCCTTGGCCCAACTCCACGCGATGGACGAGCCCTGCGGAAGCGAGGCCCGCGTCGTCAAGACTCCTCCCAATCAAAGCAGCGCCGGCATCGGAGCGCACACTGACTTTGGCACTTTGGTGAGATTCTCCGTCAGACGCCATGCTTTATAGCGAGGAACTTGTGACTTACGAGGAATTCCAGACCTTTCTGCACAATCGCCTCGGAGGGCTGCAAGTGATGCCGCCAGGTTCACAAGACTGGCTCTACGTCAAGGTCGGCATCATTGGTGACCTGCTGCGCCTCGGAGCTGACCGATCTTCACACACCAGCCTGTCCCAGGATATGCCATATGCAACATTGGGGACGCTCTGGCGATCTTCAGCGGCGGAGTCCTCCGGTCGAACATGCACAGAGTAATGTGAGTTCCACGGTAGCTTTGCGCGTCGGAACCCAGCTCATCGGCTTCGGATAGGCCACCTCCGGGGGAGCAATCGCGGTACGAACGGTATTCTGTTGCCTTCTTCACGCGACCGAAGAACACAGTCGTCCTTCGCCCGCTGGCAGAGAAGAGCAGAATTATCGCGGAGGCGGCGGCCACGAACCCGCGGGAAGAGTACACCAGTGGGGCCACCGCGGGTGAATGGACGGCACGTCGGATCAAGAAGTTGAGGGTGAAAAATCGCAGGGTGAGCATACGCCTCCGGAACGTGCATGTTGTCGAGTCTCACCATGTTCCCACAGGGTCCAGAGACGTGGTATGAATCGAAAGGCACTGAGCACCAGAGCCTGAGGCACACACCTGAAACGATACGTGCAGCCGCTTGATAGCCTACCTTGCATCGGACTACCCTCATAATCTTGCTGCTTCCCGTGTATCTTACTAGTGTATTGTAGCCCCCTCTTGTACGATGATCACCTTAATTCTTGCTGTATCTCATGTAATTACTACCATTGCGTCACCAATACACTCTAGCGATGATGCTCACCACTTGTATAATGCCTGCTGTGCTGAAACGCGACACTCATGTGAGACGGAGTTCAACTCGTGGCATGTGTGTCTGCTGTCCCGAGGCGTGGCGTTTGACTTGGAATTGCTGGTCGAAAATATGAACTATGGATTTTTGATGCTTGACAGCTCCACGCGGTCTCCTGATTGACATTGCAAGTAACAGGCCGACCTAGAGCTCGATGAAGAGCAGATAATACTCGGGCCCGATCGTCGATGGTCATGGTTTGGGAGAGAACAGAGGCGCAGGTAGCCGCTAGCGCCTTAATCTCCTCGGCCCGATCGCGGTGGCTATGCATCAAGCTATTGAACGCTCTGGTAGTATGCAGAATCCGACTTGCACTACGACCACCACCATATCCGGTTGACAACTACCACGATTTGTGTCCAACGCCAAGGGGACAGTTACTGTTGAAGTGGAGTAACTTTCTGGTTAGTATACTCCTGTCATTCAATTGTCATGGCACACGACAAGCAGGATCGCCGAGACTCCGACTCACTTACCACGGTTTTCAGGACACCGCCAAGTTATCGCGCTTCAATCCAAAGAGGGAACCCCCATCCCAATCCCCAACATGAGCACATTGACACAAAATGAGTAAGCCACGCGATTCCATTCCTCAGAGGGCGGCAATCCCCAACCCGTCCTCCTACAGCATCGAAATTGCTACTCGGGCGGCGGACCACTTCACGCGGCTCTACTACACCACGTATGACTCGCCCACGCGCGTGGACGACCTGCCCAACTTCTATCGCCCCAACTCCGCCCTGACGTGGAACGGGAAGCCGTTCGAAGGCACAGACGGCGTGCGCGAGCTGCTCATCGGCATCCCCTCCACCAAACACGAAGTGCAGTCGTTCGATTGCCATCCCATCCCAGGTCCGTCTCCCGCACCCCGGCTTCTCGCTCTGATTCGAGCTCACGAAGCGATACAGGCAGCCAACCACCGAACTTGCTCGTCACCGTGTCTGGCATCGTGACCCACGGCAAGGGGCCCTCTGCCAACCCGGCTAATACCCCTCGCCACGCAATCGACGGCCATCCCCGTGTGTTCTCACAGACGTTCATGTTGGCTCCGGACCCGAACGCGCCTCCTACAAAGTCCGGGGAGGTCGCAAAGTACTATATTACCGCGGACGCCTTCCGTTTCGTCGGCTAGGCACGGCTGTCAACGTGCGCTGCGCCACTTAGGCTCTAGACCGAGTACTGACGACTCTCGCCTTTCAGCAGGCCCCACGAATGCAGCATGTACATGACCTTTCCGAATGAACGAGTTCTCCGTCGACGCTGCGCTAAAACGCACACTTCCATTCCATACAATCTGCATCTCCTCCACACGCCCGCTGCTCTCGACGTGGCTATAGCCAGAATGAACCGCCCGGGGGAAGCGACGTCCGCACATTGAAGCCCCATGAAGCGCAGATCGCGGGCGAAGGGGCCCATTTGAATGTATGTATGTAGCAGACAGCATTACATAGATATCCGGATACAATATGTACGCGACGACCTCCGACCCCCGAGCGGGCCCCCACCACACAATCAACCGAACGTTTGACTCTGCACAGACAAAAATCAGACGCTTCGTCTAAATCAAGACTGGATTGGGACATACCGAGCGAGCGCTCCGTTTGACCTTGGACAGTCGCCATTCATCCGGCTTCTCGTACTTGTTGTACAGTGGCTCGATCTTCTCCTGCCGCTTGCGTTTACTGATCTTGTTCGCGTCGGCGACCTTGAAGAACTGGGGCGCGACCTCGACAAGCCACTTGGGCTCGATCGCAGTCACGTTATGACAGTACTCGCGCGTCGTCAGGATGAGTTCGTGATAGATGCACCACTCAGGGTTCCGGTTGAAGAGCGCTGAAGAGGGATGAATGTAGACAGGCGTGCCCTCGACGAGCGTCTTGTAGCCCTCCTGTGGGTCCTTCTTCGCGGCGTTCCGGAAGTACCCAGCACAGATCGCGCGGCGAACGAGGTTATAGTCCTTGCCCGCCGAGATAATGTCGTGCTTATACCTGCGAAGACGTCAGCTTCCACACGAGCACTCCGCAGCCAAGAAGACGTACCTATCCATAATACCGAGCAGCTGCTTGCGCACATCCTGCGCGCGACGCATGCTCCGTGCTTGGATGAAGTTCTCGTAGCACCACGGATTCGAGAAGTTGCTCGCTTTCCAGCCGTTGTAGACCGTCAGCAGCGTAAGATGGTCGCCCTCCGGCTGGTGGAACTTCGCCTTTTTCGAGTCCGCCTGACCCTGCTTCTCCTTCGGTCGGTAGAAGACGCTCTGCACCGACAGCATAGCGACAATGGAGAGGATCTCCTCGGAGCAACCCAGCTCAACAGAAGCGATGAGCATCTTCGCGAGAGCCGGGTCCATCGGGAAGTCGGCCATTTTGCGGCCCAAGCGCGTCAGGAGGCCTTCGTCGTCGAGTGCGGAGAGGGCGTATAGCGATTCGAGCGCGGTGATCATCGTCTGCGCCGGCGGGGGGTCCATGAAGTCGAAGCTGAGCAGATCGTTGATTCCCATCGCTTTGAGCATGAGAATCGTGGATGCTAAGTTCGTCCGCTGGATGTCCGGGATCGAGTTCGGCAGCATTTCGTTGCGGAACGCCGCCTCCGTGTACAGGCGGTAGCACTTCCCGGGACCAGTACGTCCAGCACGCCCTGCCCGCTGACGAGCCTGCGCCTGGGAAATGGGCATGACAACGAGCGAGTCCATACCCAGGCGGGGATCGTACGCGTTTTGCTTCGAGAATCCGGGGTCGATGACGTAGTAGATACCGGGGATGGTGAGACTCGTCTCCGCCACATTCGTAGCGACGACGACCTTGCGCGCACCGGGAGGCGTCGGCTCGAACACGCGAGACTGAACCTCAGAAGGCAGGGCAGAGTAGATGGGCAAGATGATCAGCTCCGGGACCTTTGGCCCGAGCGCCTTCATTCGCTCGTAGAGGATCTCGCATGCGGTGTCGATCTCCTCCTGACCCGTTAGGAAAAGGAGGACATCACCGGGCGGTTCTGAGAGATGGATTTGCATGACGGTGATCAGGGCCGCGTCCAGATAGTCCGTCTCGGGCTCTTTGGTGTACAGGACTTCGACGGGATATGTCCGACCGGGGATGGTGAAGATGGGACAGCCGAAGAAGTACTTCGAGAACTTCTCGGCGTCGAGCGTGGCAGAGGTAACGATAAGCTTGAGGTCTGGTCGGCGTTTGATAGCCTCTGTAAAGTACCAAGTTAGATATCGCCCACTGATACAGCCATTAAGTCAACTTACTCTTCAGAAGACCGAACAGGACATCCGTGGCAATTGTACGTTCGTGAGCCTCGTCCAGCATAATGACGGAGTACTGGCTGACGTCGGGGTCCATGAGACACTCTCGCTGGAGCATACCGTCCGTCATGTACTTGATACGTGTTTCGGGGCTCGTGCAATCCTCGAAACGGATCGTGTACCCAACCTCCTGACCAAGTCGGCAACCGACCTCCTCAGCGACACGCTTTGCAACGGACATGGCGGCGACACGTCTGGGCTGCGTGCAACCAATCTTGCCCTTGTCGGCGAACCCGTCTTCTGCCAGATACTGTGTCATCTGTGTCGTCTTGCCTGACCCAGTGTCGCCGACGACGATGAGCACTTGGTGCTGTGGTACAGTTAGTCAAACTTCCGAGGAACTCGATCCTAGACAACTCACCTCTCGGATGGCCTGAAGTAGAGCATCCCGAAGCTTGTAGATAGGCAAACTCTTCCGTTGGTCCTGAATACTCAAGGAGGTAATCTCGCCATAAGTAGTCGCCTTGTTGAAGGTAGCTTCCTTCCACTTCGGTTGCTCCCCTGCCTTCTGGCCGCGCAAATCGCGCCGGAGATCTTGAGCAAAAACGCGGTCGCCCTCCTTCGCCATTGGATCCAGCCACGGTGCACTGAAATCCCGCGCTTCTGAGTCGGCCTCCTCGTTCGCCTCCTGCTGACGGAGCTCCCTACGTTCTTTCGCTAGTGAAGCACCGGCGAGCGCAGCCCTGTTCAGGGACCCGTCAGGCGCTTTCACGATCTTGACGGGACTCATCTCCAGCGTCTTCTTCGTTTGGCCAGCGAGGAAAGGAGGTTCCTCTTCTCGGATCTCGACGTCTAGCTCCTCCTCAACCTCAGCGCGAGCGAGAGGGTTGGCAAAGTCCTCGTCAAGGTCGGGGTATTCGGACGCATCCAACGCGCCGGACGAGATGAGCTGCTTGATCTCCCACCGTTCCGGGGATGTCAAGCGTTTCGCTGACCGCACAACCTCTTCCTTTGCACCTCGCGACTTCAGAGGGACAGCGTTCGCACCATGAGCGGCGCGTCGCTCCTCCTCAGCAGCAAGTTCGGCCTCAGATTTGATGCGTAGATGTGGAGTGAGATCGCGTCCGGTGGCCTGATCCACGTCCTTCATAGACAGGCCTACCCTCGAGCCAGCTACGCTCATGACCTTGACCTTGACGGACTGTCCACGACTCAACAAGTCAGCGGGTGTGTTTGCGCGCGCCCCTTGCTGAATGTTGGAGACGTGAACCATACCTATGCGGCGTTAGCATCGCGACTGGATTACAATTGAATGTAAAACTCACCTTCGACCCGACCTACTACTCCCTCAAGCTGCACGAAAGCTCCAAAGTCCTTGATCCCGTTGACGCGACCATTGTAGATCTTGAACAGCACTGGCCGCTCGTCCAGCTGGCGACCACCCGCTCTACCTCTCCGGTCGTCTCTCCTGTCATCATAGCCCCTCCCACGGACAGGACTTGGACTACGGCGACGTGGCGGAGGTGGAGGGGAGCGTGAGCGTGAGCGTCGTAGACGTTTGGGGGAACGTTCCTCTTCGGTAGTCCGTGGTCGTGCCCTCTTCGCTGCTCCTTCGAGCTGAGACATCATGTCGTCCACCTCCTTCATGATGGCATCCTTGGGCGCGGTGGGCTCCCACTCCTGGTCCTTGAGCGCAAGTCCGGGGAAGAGGCGTTTCTTCTTGTCTGTCTCGTCCAAGACACCGTCAGAGGCATTCTCCTTGCCGGACGCGGCGAGACTCTTCTTGTGTTTTGGGTGGAGGGTGAGGATGAGACGGTCGACATTCTCGATGAAGGATTCGGGAAAGCTCGCGCCGACTTCCTGCAGCTTGGCCTTGAATTCGGGGAGGGTCTTGGACTGGTCATGAAGAGAGATGACGAACTCGGCAAGTGTTTTGTCGTTGAGCCCAGTGTAGTTGTTGATTTCCTGCGTGATCTTCGCGACGAGAGAGAGGAACTCGAGGTTGTACAGGTCAGCATCAGCCATCGTGGTACGCAGTCAAGCTGGAGTCAAGCCACCACGGCTTCAGACAGCGTATGAACTAGGCAGGGTGTCGCTGGTTCGACTTGGCATCCCTTGGTTCAACTCAGCCGCTGACTCAGCAGCGAACAAAACACCACCCACCGTGGGCGTCTAGTGCAACCCACTTCTCTTACTTGGCGCCGCGGACCGTAATGCCTCCGAAGAGAGGCATCGTCAAGTCAGGCAATGCTGGAAATTCCTCAAAGCCGTCCAAATTGCCTCCGCCGGCTGCCAACGCAACAGAAGAGAAACCCTTGTTTCCCCCGGGATCCAAGTATCCCCTTAGTTTGCTTCACGAAAGGTATGTCCAAGCCCGTAAACCACCAGGTAGCTTCGCCACAGTGCTGCAGCAATGCTACTCGCCACGACACCTGATATTGATTCTGACGCTTTGCTTAGATGCCAGAAGAACGGGTGGGAGAAACCCGTCGTCGACACGGTAGCTGCCGTCTCGGAGACATCCTTCCGTTGTGCCACGAACTGACGGTAATATCACATAGCGGAGGCTCGGGAACGGCTACTCATTCATTGTCACCTTGAGTAGACTCAACAAGAAATCCTCTGAGAGGGAGTCTGTCCGCCTAGAGCCCCATCCTCCTTACGTGATGCCTTCCGCACTCGAAGCACGACATTGGGGCGCGACATACGCTCTGTACAGAGTAAGTCCTGGATTGCATGATTCACTGTCACATGCTACCGAGGCAAACATGCCAGTCATACAGATCTGAGCATGGACCGGCGTACAGTATCGCTGGATTGAACCGTGCAACGCCACGCGTTTCACTCTCGCGCCGCGATAAGGAGAGTGCCACAGCTCGTCGCCGGAGAGCAGACGTAATACTGCTGCGTTGCCTACTCTACCGACAATTCGGCCGTCATTTGGACACTCTTGAGTTCTCCGCGGACATGGATATCCGTCATCCCCTTGGCGCTTGAATCATGACAGCAGTGCTGCAGTTCGTTGACCATTTTCTCCTCCAGTTCTCCAATGGGATACAGCTCAACCGAGTGCTGCCTCCTGGTCCGCGGGAGTACTGGAATCAGCTAGCCGCAGAGCACAAGGCGGCACCGGCACATCAGAGCTGGATGTACGAGGCGGACCCTTTCGCAGCCCGGAAGGCCGTCGAAGAGAGACAGGACAAGGCAGCCAAGAAAAAGGAAGAGGCCAGTCGCCCGGAGATCGCTTCGAGGGAGGTCAAACAGTCATCCGAGTTCGCGCATTCCCCCGAGGCGAAGATGGCCACCTCGCTGCGAGACTTCGTCGAGAGGGCGATCAAACAAGTGAGGTCACCTCCCGGCCGCATAACGTATCCCGTGTTCCTCACGATGCATAACAGGCCATTGAGATGTATCCGGAGGCTGGAGACTCGGAACCTGCCCACCTCGCCACCGAAGACCATCCTCGCCTCATGAAGGATCTTGAGCGGCTCGGCTTCTCAGCTACACAAGCTCGGTCGGCAGTAACTGCCCTTTCCCGCCCGGCGCCACTGACGACCAGCCTTCTTGGTCGACTCCCGCCTCTGCAAGCCTGTATAGAGTTCCTTATCCTGCAAGTTCCCGAGTGTGACCTTCCGCAGCGGTTCCTTCCGACCGTCAACTCATCTAACCCCTTCGTTACCTCCGCCCACGCGGGCACCGACGACTTGAAGAAACGGTGGGTCGAGGACAAGGCGGTCAAGGAGTGCGGCTGGCCTGCACATGTCGTCAAAGAGTGCATGTCCGAGCCCGAGCTGGCTGAAGACTGGGGAAAGCTAGTCTTTGCTCTAGACTGCAGACTTGCCGGCATCGAGTGGACAGAGGCGTCCGCCGTCGAAGCTGGGGACCCCGAAGTCATCGACGAGGACGAAGTTGAGGCCTTTGGGGGAAAGCGCGGTCTCAACAACGAGCTCGTCATCCCATTGCCTGTTGCACCCCTCTCCCTGCACATCATCGTGCCGGAAGACAGGACCATTCCCGCCTCCGACACCCATCCCCCGATGTACCTGACATCTCCCTCAGTCGCTGCCTACGTGCGCCTCCACATTGTCTCGAAGCTCATCGTCGCGTTCCGGTCGGGTACCCTACGCGAGCCTGGTGAATCCGTGGTCATGGCCATGATCCGCATCATCGAGGAGGAATGGGTGGTCATTCAGGACAATGGCCCGCCGAGCATCTCCGATGTGCTCCATTATCTCCTGCCCCAAGCACAGCCAACACCATCCCAAGAACCGGGTGTCGCACGTAGTACGGATACCCCTGCCGGCTCAAAGAAGCGGAAGAGGGCCCTGCGCCGTGACGACCGTACAGATAGCACCGTCAAGGACGAATTCGAGCAGCTCACAAGACGTACCGAGTACGGAAAGATGCTACAGTCGCGGCAGAAGCTACCGGCATTCGCGTCAAGGGACCAATTCCTGGACGTGCTCAAGAGCAACCGCTGCGTGATTGTTGTCGGCGAGACAGGTCAGTCAAGAGGTATTGCTCGAGCGTCGCTCAGTGCTCATGGCGTGGTTCTGATAGGTTGCGGAAAAACAACACAGTGTATGTCATCCTGGTTCGTCATCATGTCGCAGCATATTGACCCGGGGTCTAGTGCCACAGTTCGTACTGGACCAGCTAATCGCGACAAGTCAAGGCGCGAAGGCCTCGATCATCGTTACTCAGCCTCGCAGGCTTTCTGCCATTGGTGTCGCCGCTCGCGTGTCGGCGGAACGCCTGGAGGACGGTTCTGTGGGCTACGCCATTCGCGGGGAGTCGAAGCAGGGTCCGCGGACAAAGATCCTCTTCTGCACTACTGGAGTCGTGCTGCGTCGTCTGGGTTCAGGTGACAAGCTCTCGGATGTTACGCATGTAATAGTCGATGAGGTGCGTGCCAGTGATTTTTTGAAAGTGCGATGAAGATGCACTTATATGCTGGATAGGTTCATGAACGCTCCGTCGACGGAGACTTTCTGCTTCTCGAGCTCCGGGAGCTGCTGAAGACGCATCGCGATCTGAAGGTTATTCTCATGTCGGCGACGATCAACCACGAGATCTTCGTGAAGTACTTCAACAACGCCCCTCTCTTGACCATACCCGGGTTTACACATCCCGTCCAGGATCTGTACGTCTCCCCTCGGTGCTCAGACGATGCCCCGTAAAATGACAGACCTGCTCAGGTACCTCGAAGACTTCCTGCCGAAACTGAGCTATCGCCCATCTGGGTACAAGTCCTCCAAGAAAGCTAGAGGCGACGAGGACAGTACGCAACAAGAACTCTCTACCACGGGTCTCGACGAGGACTGCCAGGCAGCCATCCGGACCATCATGCGATCTGATTCGTTTGACTACGACGTGAGTTCGCCTCGTGTCGGTAACGAAGAAGCACACTGACGTCTTTCAAGCTGATTACTGCGACTGTCAAGCATATCATAGCAACAGCACAGAAACGAGGTGCTATCCTCATCTTCTTGTCTGGTGTCCAAGAAATCCGACAATGCATGGAGAGGCTGCGCGGCGTACCGAACTCGCAGGTCTTCCCCCTGCATGCGAACCTAACATCCGATGAGCAACGTCGCGTCTTCGCAACTATCTCAGAATGGAAAGTCATAGTATCGACAAACGTCGCAGAGGTCAGTGATCGTTGGTTCACATCATCTCGCAGCTCGTTCCACCCGTGTTTCTGAACTACTCGATTAGACCTCTATCACCATCGACGACGTCATCTACGTGATCGACGGCGGGAAAGTCAAGGAAACGCACTACGACGCAGATGCCGGCCTCACAAAGCTCACCGAACAATGGGTCACACGGGCTGCCGCCAAACAGCGTCGCGGTCGGGCAGGACGTACCCAGCCGGGTGTATGCTACAAGTTGTACACACGTGCGCAGGAAACGCGGATGGCTGCCTTCCCGATACCGGAGATAAAGCGCGTGCCTCTGGAGAGCATTGCGCTCACGCTGAAGGTGGTGCACAATGATGTCAAGGTTCGCGACTCTGCGGTCTCAGTATAGGCACTGGAACTGACGTATTTGTACTGTAGTCGTTCTTATCTCGAGCGATCGACCCGCCGGACGTCTCAGCTGTGGACAAGGCGCTAGCTGTTCTGGAGGAGCTCGCTGCTATCCAACCCGACGGCGAGTTGACGGCGCTCGGCCGACATATGGTTCGTACAGTGGTGATTTGCTGTCTGTTGTGCTAAAAGTTAACGTAGTATCTGTAGGCTATGTTGCCAATGGACCTTCGACTGGGCAAAGTTGGTGTTAAGTCGGTGTTTCGTATGCTATTGGTACTGACTCACTGCAGATGCTTGTTCTCGGGACCGTCTTCCGGTGTCTGGGACCCGTCTTGACCATCGCTGCGTGTCTCTCGTGCAAGCCACTGTTCCTCAACCCCATGGACAAGAGAGATGAAGCGAGCCAGTATGCTTTCCATATCCACTGCAGAGCCTCCTCAGGTACTGAGCTTGCACTGAACAGGGCACGCGCGCGATTTGCCACAGGCAATAGTGACCTATTGACAGACGTGAAGGCGTATGATGAATGCGCTCGCCTGCGCACTGAGGGCAAGTCCGCAAGCGCCATCAGGGCGTTCTGTGAACAGGTGGGACCTTGCATCTCCAAGGCAGTTTTGCTTGTTATGGCTGACAGACGCCCCCGCGCAGAACTTCATCTCCGTATCAACCATCCGAGACATCACTTCCCTGCGACTAGATTTCCTAGCGTCTCTCTCCGCACTCGACTTCGTTCCGGAATCGTCCAAGCCAACAGACGAAGCCCTCAACGCCAACAGCTCGAACCTGAACCTCGTCAAGGCTGTCATCCTCGGTGGGTTCTGGCCGCGCGTCGCACGCGTGCACCTGCCCCAGTCGGCCATCAAGTTCGACCGGGTGCAGGCTGGCACCATCCAGCGGGAGAATACCGCAAAGGAGTTCAAGATGTACGACCTGAAGGAAGGCCGCGTTTTCGTGCATCCGGCCTCCATCTTGTTCAACGCGACGGCGTGGAAGTCGCCGTTCCTCACGTACTTCCAGAAGCAGATGACCAGCAAGGTGTTCCTGAGGGACGCGACAGAGGTATGCCCGGTGCTCTAACGTTGTGTTTCTTGTTGCTCATTCGAGGGTTCGTAAGGTCCCGATATACGCGCTTTTACTCTTCGGCGGCCCAGTCACTGTCAACCACATCGGTGGCGGCTTGACTGTCGGGAACAAGGACTGTATCATCAAATTGAAGGCATGGCCTCGTATAGGTGTCCTTGTGAATCAACTACGGTACGATATCAGTCCCCACGTACCTACCTAGCACCGTTTACTCATCATCTCTGCAGCCGCCTCCTGGATGTTCAGCTCTCGCAGTGCATCGAGGAGGGCATGATCTCGGACGTTGGATCCGGCAACAACCCCGTACTGGAAGCGATGCAGGCCCTCTTGACTGGAGACGGATTGTCGACTTGATATTGGATTAAGACTGGGGTGTGTAGTTGCGTGCCTGGATACATCCCGCTCGCCATATTTTACTACTTCCTGACTGTCCGCTCAGTCTGCTTTCCATATCTGGTTGGCTGACTGCCGTGCGGGAGGTGCCTGTTCGGCATTGTGGTTGTGTTCGGGGGTTGGAAGTCTGAGGGAAGGAGAGAGAGCCCTCGCGTTGGGTGACGTCGTGTCACGTGACTTTTGCGCTGGAACAAGCCTGAATACCGATTTGCCAAGGAGACTAGATGTACGGCGCAGACACTGAATGGACGCACCTATGACCTTTGTTAACCACCGGGAGCAACCATGACAGAAGCGCTGCAGTCTCTGATCAACGCGGAGACAAGGATCAAGTGCGTCGTGTTCAAGAGCGGATGCCCGAGATAGACTTCAGTCTGATTCAAGCATGTAGAGTGAGCTCGACGCTGGACAAGAGCGTTGGGAAGAAGAATCTCACAGATGGCAGTCCAGAGACGTGCTGGACATCACAACAAGTACGCGTTCCCGTTTCCTGCCAAAGTTTTCATCACTGACCCAACACCTAGGGCACTCCCCAATTCATCCAGCTCTCCTTCCCCTCCCCAGTCATCCCGAAGAAAATAGAGCTCACCTTTCAAGGCGGGTTCGTCGGTACGCGGTGTTCGGTGGAGTGCTTGCCGAGCGGTCGAGTGGACGGGGAGAGGAAGTGGGGGGTCTTGACGCATATATACCCAGAAGACGTGAACCGGAAGCAGACCTTTGAGCTCGTTCCGAATGATGCACACTTGACGGAGGGTGGCGTCGAGAGCTTGAAGCTGGTCTTCGAGGAGAGTTCAGACTTCTTCGGGAGGATCACGGTGTACGACATGCAGATATTCGGGACAATCCCATTGTAGCGACAGAGTAGAAGACATGACCAAAAAACCTAGTGGGACACGGTGGAGTGTTGGAGGTCGTGGCATCAAAACAAGCTGAGACGCGGCGCGTTCGCGTCGCGTCGTGTCTCACGGAGACGCGCGAGCGCACACATATGTACATGTCCGCATGTCGAGGTATCTCACAGTCCTCCCAGCACATGTAGTACATACTCAACTGTTAGCATGGAACGTTGTCAAAGTGGACATAGTGCTGTAAGAAAAGACCTGTTCAGGAGGCGTGTATCCCGACTCGAGCCGGACGTCACTCACATCTCGCTCGCGTATCTCCACTATGCCCCGCTCATGCGCCTTAGGAACCAGCGACGCAAACCTTTTGCTGAAGCGTGGCTTGGCCTGGGAGATGTAACCTCGGGATGGGGTGCCCGTATGGAAGACGAATGACGCCAAGGACGGGATCCGACACAACGTACGATCAAGGTCGCCCCAATCCAACAAGAAGACGCAGTCGTCGTCGTCCTTCACATCTACATGCAGAGTAACACGCCGCAGACTTGGCGGTGTCCCTTGTTTAAGCACGTCCACAAATGTGCTCAGACGCAATGACATGTGGTCGACTTTCTTACGAGTTGTCGAAGGACCCGCCAGTGACAGGACCAAGGAGGTGAGCGCCGAGTATTCAGAGAGACGTAGGGACTTCCAGGCATTTGAGTCTGAAGCTCGGTGCGTCAGGTAAGGTCACAGACGAACATTGAACACAGCGACTCACCTTTCCCGTGACGATACCAGCTGAGGTCCAGTCGGAGATTCTGCATTGAATCCCGGACTCGGTGGAGGAAGCTTCCGAAAATGGGAACGATCGCTTCATTCCGAACGCGGATCGCGAACGTGTGGAACCGCTCGAGTGTAACGTCCTCTCCCACGGCGTGCAGGATCGGGGCGACGATATGGGGTCCGAGGTCGGATAGGTCGATAGCGCGAATCTCGACCGCGCCTGGAAACTTCAGGATTTGCTCCATCTTGTCCTCATCGGACTCGGCCGGGGCCCAGTTTCCATGTAGGATGAGATGGTCGATGGAAGGAAACAGCGCGAGTACGCTGAGCAGTGCAGGGAATGTTCTACTTTGAAGACGTGAGGGGACGTCAACGTAGTGGAAACGCTGCAGGGCGTGGAGTACATTGCGAGACGGAGCAGGGTCGCTCAGCCTCACATGATACAGGCGCAAGCTCTGCAGCATCGGGAGTTTGGATAGCATGCGCTCCATAAATTGAACGGAGATCGTGCTGTAGGTCTCGGCCATGAACCCGGATTCCGTGTTCACATGAAGGGGACTTTGCTCGCCCTCGAGTTCCAGGTGGAGGATGTAAGCCGCGATACGAGGAGATGTACTGAGGAAGTTGTCGAAGTGTAAGAAGCCTAGGGAAGACGACTTTGGCCAGTCGTAGACCTTCAGGGTTCTGAAGAGATTGGACTGGCTCGGCGGCTCCCATGCCTTGCAGACTAGGGAGCACGCCTTGAGCAAGTCCTTGTCGCTCTTGACATGCTCCAGGACTGCGTATACTGTATCGATGTCTAGTTGCTTCGTGCCTTGATGATCGAACGAGGTCGAGTTAGCATCCAGTGCAGCACTGCGAAAGCTTTAGCAAGGACGTACCTTGGGTCGTTGTGGCTGTCGACGGTGCCGAAGGTGTTAGGGGCTGGGTTCCGCGAAAGTATCTCATCAGCTTGTTTTTTCCCAGAATACTTTTCGCGTTGAACGAGAGTAGGTCCATTTGTTCGCTTCGGGCCTGAAGACATGGGGACTAGAGGACAAACGGTGCCTGCGTGTGTGAGACGAATATTGCTTTTGGGACGAAGATCAGTCGAGCGCGTCCATATTGTAGCATCGTTGGTAAGGAAATAGCCTCATTAAAGTGGCATGTTGTATAATGGTGCGTATACCTGTGAGAACATTGAAGGGAATCAGACTGTATCAGAGCTCCACGTCTAGATCACCTACATCACTGATATCCATACGGAATCCCAAGATACCCTTCGCGCGTAGTCCTGGAGCAGCAACCAACGGCGCAAAGGCACCCACGCCCGTAGGTCCATCTCCCATCCTCATGGGGGTCCGTATAGGGTTACGGAAGTCGATCACGACAGACTTCAATGATGGAATTCGACACAGAACGTGGTCCATATCGACCCATTGCAGCGAGGATATGAAGGGGTTTGGCTTGAAACGCAGGGTGACCTGCTCCAAAGCAGATGGTAGGGGCTGACTGAGGATGAGCTTGTACGCGCCGAAGCAGCGCTCGATAGCATCGTAAGCCCTCAACGCGATTGACGGCAACTCCAGCGAGAGAGTCAACGATGCGAGATTGGAACATTCGGATAGATGAAGCTTGTCCCACGCGTCGTACTCTGCGAGTTCGAGTATTTTAGTATATGAGGAAACACAATTGCGTCACTGTGGAGATCGGACAAACTGGCCCACTTACCAGCGTCGGAGCGGATGTAAAGTACCATGGGGTCAAAGTCAACATGCTTGATTGAGTGCCGAAAGCTGCGGAGGAAATTCCCGATGATGTCGACGCACTCGTAGGTGTCGTGTATGCAGACCGTGAACGTCTCGAGGCGTCTGTTGAATTCTAAGGGCGAGCTCTTGCAGATAGCGTGAGTCACCGCCGCGAGTACCTTGCCACTGATATGTTTCAGTTCGAGGCCGCGGATGTCAACCTGGCCAGGTATCTCGTAGTCATCCACGGCGAGCCCGTCCGCGTCATGTTCCACTTCGGCGTTATCGCCTATGAAGGTGAGACGGCCTATGTAGGAGAACAAAGCGATTACGCCGAGGAGCTCGGGAAGCGTGCTGTTCGTGTGTGACAGTGGGGGCACATTCTGGAAGACGAGAAGGTCCAATGATGGTCGCGGAGCCAGGGGGAATGGGACAAGAATCCCCTCGTACGCGAGGTCGATGAGATACAAGCGGCGCAGCGCGGGAAGCTTGGTAAGAATGCGTGCAAGCAGCGATACATCAAGGGTACTGCCGTACACAAATTCGATGCTTGAGTCGGTCAACTCGAAAACTGTAAGTCCGACGAGTGACAGCTGTGAAATGTAGCTGGTGAGATGGGGTACCGCGGTGAAGAATCTCTCTAAGGCCAAGAATGAAGACTTCCACTCCTCCGTCTTGATGGAACAAAAAAGCCTGGAGCGACTTGCGGGCTCCCATGCCTTGCAAACAAGCGAACACGCAGCGAGCGACTTCTTTTCATCACACAGTTGATCGAAGATCGTATGGATGATGTCAATGGGAAGCTGCAGCCCTTCCTCGACTGTCGGTGTAAGGAAAGGTTAGGCAAATAATCTGCATGATTTCAGGACGGAGGCGTACCCATGGTACGGAGGGTATTGATAATTGTGGTTGAGGGTGGTCGAGGTGAAATCGTAGCCAATTGACGTGTACCCTGAGGCTCTAGCTGCCTAGTCACTAGTTAATGATCGGCGTTGTTAGTGTAACCCCCACACCAGTACTGGTTGCAATGTGCCGTGCGGACTGAGATACTGAACTGAGTACTCACTTCGGGTGGACTTTCGTGTCAAGGGCGTCGGACCACGTCGGACCGAGTGATCGACAGTTGCCGGCGGCCGCGCCGCAGCTCGATCTTGCAAAGACGCCCGAGGTGGATCGAGATCCCAACTGTAGACGCCACCGACATGCAGAAGGCTCACCCTCGGGCCACCATTTATATTGACTTTGTTCGACGTTGACCGTCACTACTACCCTCTTTATCCACGACCACCACGACCACTTCTTCATCATTCTCGAGGAATGCCGCTAAAACGACCCCCGTCCGACATCTTCGTCACAGGATTCGGACGTCCTTCGCTCTCGGATTCCCGCGTGCTCACTCCCAGGACACCTCATTCGCGCGCCGGACGCGCGGAAGAGGGCTTCACTGAACTCGAACTTGAGACATACCAAGACGACGAGGGCAAGGACTACCGCAACGAACAGTCTCAGCCTCTTCTCTCGCCGGGATACAGGAGCCGTGGAGACGATCACGATGTTCGGGCGAAGGATGGTGGCCCATGGTCAGTCAAGGGGTGGGCTCGGACTGCGCTCAACAAGGCACCCCTCATCAGCGGGTCGGTCTTGGCCATGACGCTCTTCGTCTTCATTGTCATCTCGGTCAAACGACCCGGCAGTCTGGAAGCTGCACTGCTTCAATCCTCCGACGCTGTGGCTGGAGTGGTAGAGACATCTTCCCTTGGCTCGGCCGCAGCATCAGCAGCAGCAGCAACGTCACAGGCCCCCACCCCTGTTTCTGCGCCTTCCCAGTCCTCGAGTATGGACGACATGCCAGCGCGGACGTACATCTCGTACGAGAACTACACGCGCTTCCCCCTCACCGGCAACGAATACCGAGACGAATGCTACACGATGACCAAGTTCATGCACCATGGAGACTACTGGGACGAACCCCACATGGGACCGCTGGACGTCCAACACCACGATGATGCTACGGACTACCATTTACCCGAAGGGATGCCAACAAAGGTCTGCACAAGCACGATCACTTACATGCTTGACGGACACGTTGGGCTCGCGGCGGACCTTGCCTTGATGGCTCAAGCTGCCGCCTTCGCTCGAGAGGTGCGAATCTAATGATTCGGCCACATGCAGTTCACTGACAGGTTTTCAGCGCAACCGCACGTTCTTTGTTGACGACACGTACTGGAACCGTGGCAAGTAAGTCATGACGAGTTCTATCTATATGCACGAACTGACGGTTTACGTGCAGGTGGACTGACCACTTCCAAAATATCCGGGGCTTGGATCCGGGACTGGAACCCGGTTGTCGTGCTCCACCACCCGAAGGTCTGTCAACTTCGTACTGTGAATGTCGATAGCACTCATACGTTTGACTGGCCAGAGCTTGTGGCATGTCCGCGGACGGCAAGGTGCGTTTCTATAGTACCCTTTTTGAGTCCTCACAACTGATATGTTAAGTAGGCACTGGGTACGTTCCCCTGAAATTAGTGGCTATTTCAAACTCACACGCGTGTACTTAGGTCATGAGCTCCAGGACAGCCATGTTCCATATGGGCCACGCGTTTAAGGAGGAGTACGAGGATCCGTGAGTACCTACACCCATGCGTGCGCTTACTTCGTCAGCTCACGCCCGGCCAGGTTCGGACACCATATGAACCGCCAAAAACCAATCTATGAACGCGCACGGATATCTCTCGAGGAGGTCATACGTCCCAACGCGCGCACTGCAGCTCTAGTACGCGCTGCACGGGAAGAGGTAGTCTCCATCCTCTCGCAGCCGAAGCCGCCAGCAGCGTCAACCGACGGGCGCCGCACCGACAGCACCGTTCCCAAACCAGCTCTGTATATTGGTGTCCACGTCCGTCGGGGAGACCGCATCCCGTCCGCCTACCCGTTCTACCCGGACAAGAAGATACCACTGCAGAAGTTCATTGACGGTGCGCGGACAACATGGGACAAGTTCTATGGCAACGCTTCTTCATCTGTGTCTACCACTGGAGCCGACTTTGACGACATTGGAGATCAGAGCTCCGACCGCGATGTCTCCTCGGGCCATGATGACCACTTCCCCGCGCCGCCGCTTATATGGCTCGCTTCGGACTCTCCACCTGCTGCGAGGGAGTTCGTCTCGGCATTCCCGACAGCGACGGCAGTGTTCTCGCTTGCACATAGTACGAAGCCCGAGCTGCGCGGACTTGCACCTGTGCATGAGTACGTGCAGGCGGAATTCGACAAGGAGTCCCTGGAGGAGCGGATCCGGCTGACGAGAGGGATGATCGTCGACCTCGCGATGGTGAGCGGCCTGTGGTCGTGGCCCGGGGAGGTCGTTCCGGGTGCTGTGGTGTGCGGAGAAGGGTACGTATCGCCGCGCTGTCTGTGGGATGTACTCCTGACAAACTTGTGCAGGTCAAACATTTGCCGGATGGCCGCGCTCGGGTTCGGGTTCGAGCATGCCTTTGGCTTTGACGATGATGGGGACTACTACTCGGGCGACCCGAATCCGGCGCGAAGCCGCTGGGTTGACGTCGACGTTGAAGGCAGGGTCGTGCCTGCGTGGAACGCTTTCGAGATCCATTGAGGCTGCTGCCTTACCTATTGCTCTGCTTTGCTTTGTTTGCTTTAGTTGTATAGGACAGTACGCATAGTGTACATTGCTGTTGTATCGTATCTTCCAATCGTAGATCTGCCTTCCTGCTCTTTGCATACTACTACAGAAATCGTGAACGTGATTAACAAAATATCGATGCCTGAGTAATCGCCACGAAGTACCAAAAAATCGAGTCTGATGATAAAGCACTAGTCCCAAACGATCGCAGGACGGGTCGGAGGGTTGTGCAAAGGCGGCAGCACGGGGAAGAACTCGAATTCGACCCCATTTTCTTTGCACGCCGCCTCAATCGCCCGGAATACATCTCGTCGCTCCTCGGGCGCAAAAACCCTCACCCTCCGCAAGGACAGCCCGTCGCGCTGCACACGGCCTAACAAGTCCAGCAGGGCACCTTCACACGGATACGTCTCCTCTTCGATGTAGAACTCGAGTACACGCATGGTGCGCGGCAGCTTCTGGAAGAGTTCCTCCGTGTACAGCCCCTCGATGCAGCCCAGATGCTCGACAACCGACCGCTGCGCGAGCTCATTGAGGAACGGCTGCAGCTTATTCTGCGTGCTCCCGCTACGACTGACTATCCCGGCCAACGATCCACTGGTAGGCCCCGCAAGTAGCTCAGGATCCATACTCGCCGGGTCCAAGATGACGAATGTTTGCAGGTTGGGAAACCCGCTGAAGACGACGCGGGTCAAGTTCTGTCCTCTACAGACGTGCGCGGTGAAATCTTTCGCCCACTTCGCCTGTGTGGATTCTATCATGTAGGTGAGCTTCTTCCCAGGGGAGACGTGGATGTGCAGGGAGTGCAGCTGGGGAGCGAACGCGGCGAGAACGAGGTTCACGATCGGCTCGTGGAAATACGTGACATTCATGTAGAGGTGTTTGAGCCTCGGGGCTTTGGACGCGTCCAGCGAAAGTCTGCTTTGTATTCGGACGTTCGTCTCCCACTCGCTAAGGTCGAGCTCGAGGGTCTCCATCAAGGGGAGATCAAAGCATGCCCTCAATCCATCGGCGGTCATGGGGCCGCTAGCGGTGAGGTGAGGCACGGTGCGCACGACGTCCCTCTTGAGGAGCGCTATGTCGAAAGCATTGCGCGGCCAGCAGATGTAGGTGAGGTTGCGGAGGCTGTTCGGCGGGAACATGTCCACCCAGTCTAGAGCCTGATCTTCTCCAGCCGGCGACGCGTGGATGCAGATCTGACGCACGAGAGCGCGTAGATGAGAGTGGTTTCTCAGGGCCTCTATGAGCCTCTGTCCGGAGGACTGGGGGGCGCTGTTCCAGGTGTGGAAGACGATGGATCGATAGAGGGCTTTCTGGGCTGGGAGGGTCCACAAACGGGATACCAGGGCTGCAGCTACGTGTTCTTTCGGTCCCACGTAGAGCAGTAGCTCATGCAGAACGTCTTCGTTAACCTGAACGGCCCCCGGTGGGTTGGCGAACATGGCCTGCTAGTACTTGTGTTGGCACCGCGGTCGATGCGTAAATTACCAGACTGTATCAGTGCACATGTCTCAGCTGAGTATCTGACCGAAAAATATGTTGCATGGATTGGGGCACTGACCACCGTGGTTGAGTTGAGAAGGAGGAAGAACCGTGTCTGGATGGTCAGGTCGAGTCTCGACGCTCGACGTTTGGGCGTCTGCCAGGCCGCGGCCACGCGTTCGGACGCCGTACCCACCATGATTCAGGACAGCTATGGTCAGGCCGACGATCTCCCCCTCGTTGTCTATCGTCGCAAAGCGTGTAGGTGTGGCAAGAAGCAGCAAGACTTGAGACGAAGACGGGAAGCCAATGAAGTTTCCACTAGCATGCCAGTTACAGGTGAGCACCGACATCGGACAGTGACTAGTGACTCTCCGGCGACAGGGTTAGTCTGCACTGGCCAAAGCCTGCTAATTGGTTGTTCTTATTACAGAAGAAGCAAGTCCTAATACGTGATCGTCAGATGAACTTCCATAGCAGCGCCTGATTGGAGTGGGCACAGGGCAGCACTTGACGACTTCTCGAGCAACATATTCCCATAGACCGCCACCATGTACCCGTGCGGGCTTTAAGGGGACTGTGGTCGCAGCTGGGAGTGACATCCCCTGGGCGCGTCGCTAATAGGACTGCTTTTCATGCAGGGTCCCTCAAGGACCCGTGAGTATAACCTATCGGCCACGGTTCACCCCCCACACGCATCGAGCCGACCACTTCTGAACACCTATGGAGGACCACCCTATCCTGTATGCCCTTCTCGCAGTCTTTGTAGCGGTGTACATCGTCCGATGGCGAACAGACCCGGTGCGCTCTCCCACGTTCTATTGATAGTCCTCATGACCAACACGCTCGATACAGCTCCGCCATATTCCAACCGTCGGGGGTCCCTCTGTCCCCATACTATCTTACTGGAGCACGTTCAACTATCTGCGAAATTCGCGGGCATTGATTAAGGAGGGCTATGAGCGAGTGCGTACACGGCCCAGCCAGCTTCAGGATCATGGCTGACGAAGTTGCTAACCCTGTTGCGGCCTATAGTTTCATGGGTCCACATTCAAGATCGCGCTCTTCGGACAATGGATGGTCGTCGTCTCTGGTCCGAAGATGGTGGACGACCTGAGGAGGAGACCGGATGATGAGGTGTCGTTCCTCGAGGGCGCGGAGGAGGTACGTGCCGCCCGTCTCCGAGATGGTAACGCGTGATTCAGTAGCATCCCGGTTCCTGCCACAAGACCTTACAACTGAGATTCACGCTCGGTCGCGAGCCCGTGGATGATCCCTTCCATGTCGAGATCATCAGGGAGAAGCTGATGAGGTCACTCGTTGCGGTCCTTCCGGACGTGATCGACGAGCTTCAAAGTGCCGTGCCGGACTACATCCACGCAGAAGACGACGGTACGTCCTCATTATGACTGACCGTGAGAAGAGAGCTAAAAACGCCGGTCCTTCAGAGTGGATAAGCGTCAATGCCCTACAGACGATATTGAATATCGTTGCTCGCACCAGTAACCGTGTCTTCGTCGGACTTGCCATCTGTACGTCCCACTCGCGTCAGTTTGCGTGAGGCGGTTGCTTGACGCACGTGCTAGGTCGCAATCAAGAATACCTCAACTTGGCTATTAGGTTCACGCTGGACGTTGTAAAAGATGCCTTCCTTGTCCGGAACCTTCCTGAGAGCATGAGAGCGTACGTTCGTGGTGCATGAACAAACTCGACTCGCCGACTCACTTTGCGCTCCTTAGTTCCTTCAGCCGATACCTGGGGTCTGGCAAGCGAACCGCCCGCCAAGCCATCCCTCACTTGAAGCCGCTGCTTGACGACCGGCGAGCGAAGCTGATAGAGCATGGAGATGCCTATCCAGGCAAGCCCGTAGGTTTCATGTTGTCATTCGCGTTCGCCAGTGGCTTGACGTAGATCATATTAGAACGACATGCTTCAGTGGATCCTTGAAGAGGCCATCCCAAGGAGCTACACAGACGTCCAAATCATCGAACGGATACTCTTGGTGAACTTCGCCGCCATCCACACCTCATCCATGGTACGTATCGACTACACCTAACGCGCAGGATATGCTGACGCTCGTACATATTTCTCAGAGCCTCTCCCACGCATTGCTCGACCTCGCCGCGTATCCGGAGTATATCCAACCTCTACGCGAGGAAGTCGAGGCCATTGTCGCAGCCGAGGGATGGACGAAGGCAGGGATGGGTAAGATGTGGAAGATCGATAGTTTCCTCAAAGAATCGCAACGTATAAATGGGATTGGCCTGAGTACGTCACCTCCGGATTATGCGGGTCAGTGGGCGGGAGATCACTGGGCTTACTCTCTCTCTCTTTTCGCAGCCTCCGTGACACGCAAGGTGATGAAAGACATCACGCTCCTCGACGGGACCTTCATCCCGAAAGGCACGTTCATTGGTGCTGCGTCATACCCAATGCATTATGACGACTCGATCTACGAGAACGCTTCGGCGTTCGACCCTTTCCGCTTCTCTCGTATGCGCGGCGAGGATGGCGAGGGCACGAAACATCAGTTCGTGAACACCTCGATCGAGTACCTCTCTTTCGGACATGGGAAACACGCTTGGTACGTCGGGGCATTGTCCGCAATGAGATGAGTCCGCTGTTGTCTTGGCTGATGATCATTCGTCGCACAGTCCGGGGCGTTTCTTCGCTGCAAACGAGCTCAAGGCCATGCTCGCGTTCATCGTACTCAATTATGATCTCAAATTCGCGAATGACTCTGCCGGTAGGCCGGAGAACGTGTGTTTTGGGCTTAACCTCATTCCCAATCCCAGCGCGGAGATTCTCTTCCGCAGACGACTCCCGAGAAAGGCATAATATGACTCACGTGTACTGTGTTTTGGTGAAGTGGCAATTGATGTTCAGACTTAGCTTTGCAAGTCGATGGTCAGTAGTGTGCCGCAGGAGCAGACAGTTGGATCCAGCGCCTAGCACTCCGAAAATCCCGGGCTCGGTAACATGGTTACTGTTCCGGATCCCTTCCTCACTGTCTACAACCACCACCAACTTCTGTGTAGCGGCATAGACCTGACCACCGCACTACTCGGTGAGCATCTCGTCATCGACGTAAGCACACGTGAAGTCATATCTCAATCCCAGATCTCGCATTGAATTGAATCCGAGTCATCGTTAACTACATCGATCAGCAGTTCTCAGCTTCTCGAGTGGCCGTCCACTCAATTCTCACCGGTTTACCAAGGGCCGCCTGCTCCACCCCTGCGTTACTCGAAATCGGTAAGAAAGGTGGTCAGGTGGTCCCCTGCTGCAATTCACTGGCTGTCCGCTGTTCACAGGAAGATATTCTCTACGTAGGGCTCTCGATATCGCGGATTGAGCGCCCTTTGGAAAATGAAGAGACCTCGTATGAAAATAGACTGTGCTTCTCGGAGGTACGGCTGCCAGACGGTATGCCGTGCGTAATGCGACCTACGCAAGATCCGCAGAAAAGCGGCAGAATATCTCCACTTACAGGTGGGAAGAACATGCCCGTCGCTTGGCGCGCCCATTGACCGGACTTCGATACATGTGTCTCCGAGAAACGTAACATATAAGATAGGAGGGCCACCGTGGGCTCATATCTACCATCCCCCATCCTCGACACAGGATGGGAGACTCGCAGACTGTCATTTACGCTCTCCTCGCGATCCTCGCAGGTGTCTACTTGTTCAAATGGAAGTCTGACCCGGTAGATCTCCCATCCTATCAGCATTTGCCATTGCTCACTATGCGACGCAGCTCAGTCATATCCCCACGGTCGGCGGCCCCTCCGCACCTGTGGTCTCCTACTTGAGCGCCATTAACTTCCTGCGTAACCCGAAGGCACTACTTCGCGAGGGCTACCAACGAGTACGCATTTGTGTCAAGCTCGGTCATCCGTTCGCACTGACTTGCTTCGCAGTTCCATGGCTCGGTGTTCAAGGTCGCGCTTCTCGGGCAATGGATGGTAATTGTGTCCGGACCAAAGATGGTGGATGAGTTGCGGAAGAGACCAGACGAGGAGTTGTCGTTTATCGAAGGTGTCGAAGAGGTATGTGTGCCTATTCTACATGTTATCTAGGTGATATTCGACAGACTGGGCCTCCAAGACACTCCACACCAGGTTCATGCTCGGACGGGAGCCGTTGGACGACCCATTCCATGTCGATATCATCAAAGAGAAACTGATGAGGTCACTCACCGCGGTCCTACCGGACGTCATCGACGAGCTCCGAGCTGCCGTCCCGGATTACATCCACGCGAAGGACGATGGTTCGTATCCTTATCCTCGGTTATCATGCCCGAGGAGGGATCTGAGGATCTTCCTCCAGAATGGATCACGGTCAACGCTATCCAGAGCACCCTGAAGATTGTCTCTCGCGCTAGCAACCGTGTCTTCGTTGGACTGCCTGTTTGTTCGTGCATGGCTTGCCTCCTCCGCCCCGTGGCCTGCTGAAGCGAGTTCCAGGTCGCAACCAGGAATACCTCGACTTGGCCATCCGATTCACAATCGATGTCATCAAAGACAAGGTGTTCATCAGCTTCATCCCGGAGAGCCTGAAAGTGTACGTCCACGGGAGGATCTACGAAGGATTGGCTCACCTGACGTTCCGACAGCTCGCTTGGCCAGTACTTCAGCGCCGTCAAGAGCACCGTCCGCCAGACCATTCCTCATCTCAAGCCACTACTCGACGAACGCAGAGCTAAGTTGGAGGAGTTTGGCGATGACTATCCTGAGAAGCCTGTCAGTATGGACACTCCGTTCTCTCCCGTCATTTGGCTTACATGACCCGGCAGAACGACATGCTCCAATGGATTCTCGAAGGCTCGATACCGAGGAACTATTCTGACGTCCAGATCATTGAGAGGATCATGCTGGTGAACTTCGCTGCTATCCACACATCGTCGAATGTACGTGTTGCGCGAATCATTGTCGCACGTAGTATGCTGACGTGATCTTGTCCCGCAGAGCATTGCACACGCACTCCTTGATCTTGCTGCGTACCCGGAGTACATACAACCTCTCCGCGAGGAGATCGAAGGCATCATCTCAGCTGAAGGGTGGTCGAAGGCCGCGATGGGTAAGATGTGGAAGGTTGACAGCTTCCTCAGGGAGTCGCAGCGTATTAACGGAATCGGCCTCAGTACGTCCGCATGTGGAGCTTGCTCGTGCATATGGCTGACATTGTGATCTCTTCGCGCAGCTTCGGTGACCCGCAAGACACTGACCGACATCACTCTCAACGACGGGACCTTCATCCCGAAGGACACGCTCATCGTTGCTGCGTCTTATCCAACCCACTATGACGACGCGATCTACGAGAACGCAGAGACGTTCGACCCCTTCCGGTTCTCTCGTATGCGCGAGGGAGATGGCGAGGGTACGAAGCACCAATTTGTCAACACGTCGATCGAGTACATTCCTTTCGGGCATGGGAAGCACGCTTGGTACGCTTCATGCTAAGCCTGAGTCGCTCTCTTTACTCACTTTGACGACACAGCCCGGGCCGGTTCTTCGCCGCGAACGAGCTGAAGGCCATGCTCGCATTTATCGTCCTCAACTATGACCTTAAGCTCGCCAATGACGCACCGAGGCCGGAGAACAGGTGCTTTGGGGCGGCCATCATCCCGGACCCCACCGCGGAGATCATGTTCCGGAAACGGCAGACGAACGCGTGAAGCAAGCAAGCTGTGTATATGTATACATCATAGTGGACTTGTAGTGACGATGTACAATGTGTGCCCTGGAGAGTACAATGTGAGAGCGAGCGAGGGATACACATGAAACCAAGAATGATATAGCCATGTACCAGAAAAGTGCGAATAGCAAATGAGAGAAAGAAGGTTCCTCAGACCTGATGTCACACGCGGGCATCGTTGTAGCTAGGGGGTGCATCCACCAATGTCTCTCTCCTCTCCTCCCGCCTCTCACGCTCCTTCCGGAGCGCCGCAACCTGGGAAGGCATCACTTGCGGCTGCGCCGCCACAGCTCTCCCCGAACTATCGTGAATATAGCCCCCAGAAGGAAGCTCAGGCGGCGACGCAGCGCTGTACTGCGAGAGCAGCGAATCGGGGGCAGTTCCTATCGGATGGGAAGAGGCGTTGTGCGATGTGTGGCTGGCACTGGGGGCGACAGATACGGCCCAACGTGAGATGTCCGACGTTTCTGCGGTGAGAGAAGGCCGAGAAGGCCGGGGAGGCCGTGTGCTGACAGGTGCCACCGTGGCGGGCAGAAGGCGTTCATCACCGTCTGCAAGGATACCGTCACCCGCGCGTGCCCGATAGGCGTGTGAGCTCTCTTCTTGGACGCGCACACCGTGTGCTTGCTTGCGCGCTCGCCTGCGCAGGAGGAGGAAGAGAAGCGCGATGAGCAGCAGTGTCACTACACCGCCGACTACACCGCCGATGATGGCCGCTATGGGAGGGCGAGAACTTGAATGAGAAGATGAAGGGGATCCTGCAGGTGCAGACGTGCGCGACGTCTAGTGAAAGATGTCTCAGCATGATAACGGCACACCATACTGAATACACTTACTCGAACGCTCGAACTTGAGCTTGATCCTGAGGGTGAGGGCTTGTCGGTGAAGGTATAGACGACGTAGTCGAACAGAATCAAGGAAGGTGAGGCGTCGCCGACAGCCTGAACGACCAAAGTGTGTTCCTGGTTCTTGAGATCAGTACTGACGTGCACGGGTATGTTATAATCGAAGTCCGTGCCACTGGACGGGGCATGGAAGAACGATCCAACGCGTGCGCCGTCGATCGTGAACGTGAGGTTTGTGGCAGTATCCGCGCCAGTAACCGTGTTCGCGAGGGCGTTGTAGACGTATACAGCCGTCCCGTTGAACCGCATGGTGATTGAACGTGGTTCTGGGTCTCCGGGATGGTGTGTGGTGTCGTGCCATGTTTCGTCGAGAACCTGGGAAGTGTCAAGATGGACGAAGCAGGCCGTGCAAGTGGATCCCTGGTGCCATGCCCCAGGTGGTGAATATTCCGGGACCAGCCCCGTGACGCTGTCCCCTTTCTCGTCGTCGATGGTTCGGTTCGTCGAGAGAGACCTAGCGTGTCTGAAGAAAAAGAGTGCGAAGAGAAAGCGAGAGGCCAGCCTAAGTCGCAACGCGACCATGGCGAGTGAGAAGGCCGAACAGCCTAGCCCAGCCCAGCGAGGGTGAATGTAGAGAGCAAGGAAGTACTCACAAGATCATCGAGTCAAAACTCGTTAAGCAGTCGGTTATGGACGCTTGTGCAAAGTTTAAGTTCTGTCATGCTGTGCGTGGTGGCGGGGTCAGATTGTCTACAAGACCGGTTGACACCTTGAGCACGCCGACAGCAACGGGATCCCTTTGAATAACAACAGTGCATAATACATCAATGGATGCAATAGCGGTTCCGGCATCAGCAACGACCCGACGAGGTGACTCGAATTTCGTCACATGGGAATCCTACTGGGGTAGGTATTGCAGTTACCGATGGTGGACAGGCTCTGCGCATCCTACGAGGACATGCACACCATAGCCTCCGGAATGAGTACGTCCACGGTCCGAATGGTACGGACGATCGTCGGGAAGGTACCTACTAATTACCGTCATGCTCATTGGAGGGTCAGAGCTCTAACAGTACCTGGTAAGATCAGCTCATAGGTCGTGCGACACAGAAGCACATACCTCTTCAAAGAGCGCACTCCTCTCATGCATTGGACAGCTCCTCCGGGTTCACGACGCGTAGCCGGCGCCCCTTCAGCGACCATGGATTGGGTCGTCTTTCGCGAGGACGAGCCTCAGCGAGCAACCTTCTCTCGGCCTCCAATTCTTCCCGCAACCGCGCCATCCTCTCCCGCAACGCCTCGACTGAGGTATCCCCTGCATCAGCACGCGGACCCTGTGGCCTCTTCCGTCCCTTCTCTCCTCTGCGGAGCCCGCGCATGTAACTCTCGAGCTCAGCAATCTCCCTGGTGAGGTCGGACAAGCGGATGGAATGCTCAGTCTCGGTTGCAGAGACTGCGGACGCAGGTACGTCAGCGCGATGAGTTGGAGGGGTAGCCAATGGAGTGGGGATCCGACTTGCAGAGTGTCGGGGGCTCGGAGTAGGGATGGGGGCGAAGACGAGGTCTGATCTGCTGAAGGATGGCGACCCCTGACTGATCTCGAGGGAAGGCGCCATGGGCGAAGGAGGAGAGAGAGGCGAGGGAAGGGGAGAGACGGGCGAAGAATGAGGCGAGTCGTCCTTGGTACCTTTGAAGGATGAGGGACGACTCGGATCGTGTAGGTTTGTTGCTTTCCTACTGAACAAGGGCAGCGCTAGCGATCTGCGTCTTCGAAGCACGAATACTCCGATGCCGAGTGTCGCCAGTGCCGCAACCACTCCGACTGCAGCACCGACGGCCGACCCAACCGCAACAGCTGACGATTTGGAGGATGAGGACTGGGATCCATCCACGGACACGGACGACGTAGTTGTCGGCGCGAAAGGAGGCATTGCAGTCTGAGTGCCGGATGTTGTGGAAGTCAGCTGCCCTGATGCCGAGGGTACGTCTGTCGCATCTCGTTCTGTGGTGTAGATCGCGTAGTCGAAGAGAACAAGGGAAGCAGTCGTACCGCCGGCCTCGATCGATAGCACATGCGAAGTAGGGGTGAGGCTGGCGTTCTGATAGACAACAGTACGGTATAAGATGGTCGATGCGGCGTCATTCTGGGGGACGTGCATGTAATGGCCAACTTCGGTGCCATCTAGAGAGAAGGTTAGGTTGGTGAATGTAGTAGTACCGTCCTGGATAACATTGGCGACCATGTTGTAGACATAGACAGCAGATCCGTTGAATGTCATCTGGACAATATTCGGGGGTTGTCCGGGGTGGTAAGTGGAATCGTGCCATGTTCCCTCGAAAGCTTGAGCCGCGTCGGCATGCTGCGTGATATGACACCTCGGGCACGTCGAACCTTGCGACCATGCAGAGAGAGGGGAGTATTGAGGCTTCAAACCGGTAGAAGCATCGCCGTTTGCATCATCAATGGTGATATTGACCAAGGTAGCCCCGGAAACGGTCGCAAGAAGGACGAGCGCAAAAGAGCGTATTAGAACGGGACGCATGTAGAGCCTGCTCGCAGCGTGCGGCGACCTGGGGATCGACTCTCGGAATAAAGACGATGAGGGCATGGGGATGCACTACTCACCTGTCTTCAAGGCATACCACCACAGCAATAGTACCCCACGGACGTCGACGCCGCTATATATATCGAGACAAACGCTACCACATGAGCGGACAGAACCGCTCCCACCTCATCGACTTCGCTTTTGATATCAACTAAGTGGGCGCTGACACATGGAGCGCATGATGAGGCATGATGCGAGCTGCCCTCATAGGCGCGGTCGACCGCAAAGAACAAGTAGAAGCTTTCCAGGAAAATTCGAGGTCGATACGCACATGCAAGTACTGGGCGACGTCAACAGTGACTGGGAATGAGGTTCAAGTGCTGAGTTGATGGATGGTAGAAGGCAAGACCGAGCATAGTGGGCATCGTTCGTTGTGTATGTCCAAGCAGGTGAAGTAGCAAACGGTATTAAGACAAAATGTTGAATGGGAGCAAGATACGGTCGTTCAAATATTCAGGCCTTTAGGCGGAGGAGGTGGTGGTCGGGAGCATGTCCTAGATAGACGCGGACCCCACGGGCCGCGTTGCAGCCAACAGACCCTCCGACTCGGATCTCTCCTCACCTACTACATACCTACCACGGTTTACCGTTGCGCACTTTGCGACCTCTTCATGTTACTAGCAAGTCAACCCTACCCGGAACCGCTACAACGTCCTACTCCTCATCTTACTGGCGATATCCGTGATGCCTTATAGTCACTGTCTCATCCTTGAGAGCAGCGACCTTCAACATGCGCCGTCCGAGGATATAATGCTGGGTCTGTTTTCTAAGGCTGTCGCTTGTCACAGCCTTCTTCTCACTCGAAACGACGCTGGACGCGACGCCTTGGTGCCCGACATCCTTCCTTGCTTGGGGCGAAGATCCGCAGTTTTTGCACGGGAGGCTTGCTCACCTGTTTACATTCGGGCTTATGCATGCTTGTACCTGGCCGCTACGCTTTCTTTCTCCCTTTTTCTCTCATCCGTTTTCAATTTCACTGGCAAGGGTTCTACGCCTGCAGTAACACTCGCCCACTCTTCGGAGGTTGCTGCGCAAGACTCCCGCCTTTTCGATACGTCGCCCAGCAGGTTGATCTCGAGAACAAAAGGCGAAATGATGTCCGTCATAGGTCTGTCAGATGCGCTTTGTCAACGCCTTTGGTCAGTTTGGTGAATCGAGCACCGTCCGAACCTGCGGGTCCCGCGGGATACCTGCAGCCAGAACAGGAGTCAGGAAGTGCACTGTATAGTATGTAAGTAGTCTACATATTATCATATATCCGAAGTGCGCGAGCCCTGTCAGAACAACACGAACCATGTCGCAACTACACCCGAACACTCCATCATCTCTGGAACCTCGGAAGTGCCTCTTCCATCAGCCTCCGCTCGTCCTGAATCATCCTTCGCACCCTCTTCATCTGCGACCGGATGGATATCAATTTGACCTTCTGTGTTGCCGTGTACCTTTCGCTGGGAACAGCGTCAGTCTGTCCATCAGTGGTCCTTCCTGCTGTTCCCAACCGTCTTGCCTTAGCCGCTTCCTGTATGCCCCTCACCATATCCTCCAGCGTAGCCAGCTCCTGCATGAGCTCCTCGTAGCGAACCGAGCGTTCGGTTCCAGTCACAGACAAGGCCGGAGCCGGAACGTCAGCTCCGTGCCGCGGAGGTGGACGACGCGGGGCATGAGATGGCAGAGGCGGAGGCGGAGGTAGTGTGGGGCGCGGCGACGGGCAGGACCAGGGCACAGCGGGAGGGGAAGCTTGTGGGACCTGCAGTGCACCTGCACACGACGCGAACGTGTCGTGACGCTCCTGAGTACCCGCTGCGATCAGCTGTGTCTCGTCTTCTGTGGCCTTGTGAGACTTCGCCCGCGCTCGGCAGCGGTAAAGCACTGCGGTAATGATGACGAGGGTCGCTGCAAGTCCGACGGAGACTGCAATGGCTGCAATGGCTCCCGGACTCAGCCGCGGCGACGAGGATGATATGGGATGTGTGGATGTAGAGGTAGTGGTGGGAAACGATAATGTAATGCTGCCAGTGTAAGGAGGATCAGAAATAGGCTCGGGAGTCCTAGTCAAAGGCGGGTCGACGGTGTACTGCACGTAGTCGAAAAGAACTAGGGCGTCGCTAGGGCCCCCAGACTGAATTTGAAGTGTGTGCTTCTCGTTCGTGAGGTTCGTATTGACGTAGACGGGAATGTCGTACAGGATAGGCGGTTTATCTGGGTGGGGATGGTGCGTGTAGGTACCCATCGTCACGTTGTCGACGACGAAGGTGAGATTTGTGAGGACGGTGACCCCGGGAGCTGGAGGATGGTTTACGATAACATGGTAGACGTATACTGCAATCCCGACGAAGTCTATGGAGATCTCCACAAACGGTTTACCGGGATGGTAGGTGGAGTCATGCCACGAGCCGTTCAGAACTTTGCTGGGATTGATGTAGGTAGAGTTGAGTGCGCAGCCGCTACACTCTGAACCCTGTGCCCATGCGCCCTGCGGAAGGTAAAGAGGAACGAAGCCTGTCTTCTGATCGCCATATTTGTCGTCAACGGTCACGTTGTAGGCGGACGATGCGCTTGTAGCCAGGCGTGGCGAAGCTCGAGGCGAGCGATTGGAAGGCATGGGAGTCCGCGAGTAATGCAGAGGGCCGGTTGAGGAACCTAAAAGCAACTGAGCGAGGGCCAACAAACCATCGAACAAACCACTCATCAGCCCCTTCGTCTCATTCATCCGAGCTCACTGCCGGCGGGTGAGAGTACCGGCACGTGTGCCGCTGTGACATCTATGGCTGTATCCCAGACTACAGGATGATGAGACGCACCTAACGCCCGGGGTTCTTCGGCGGAAGCGAAGTGGAAGTGGCGAAGTAGATTGTAGTGTCGGAGCTTGTCATACAGATGGCTATACATAGCATTGTGGCAGCTTCTGAAAACCAAACAGAGGCTGTACCTCGATTGTCAAGAGGGAGTGGCTTGATACGTAGTGATACATTGTGGCAAGAAGAACGGTAGTAATGCAAGGGTCCATATGATCCCCACCCTATCAACGGCACAGGAAGTCAACGATTTAGACGCAGGGCCACGGAAGCAAGGACTCACTGGTATATATAGTAGTGGCATGTGCTGACTCTGCGGACTTATCTATTGTAGGACGGAGGGGGAGCGTCGACCTCGGCCAACAGTTGCTGGTCGTGCTCGAGTTCGGCGCGCAGCTCAGCGATTTCGTTTCGGAGGTTCGCGAGCTCGCTGCGCAGGCCTGAGCTGGGTGCAGATCGATTCGCGGACCGGCCACGCGAACCGCTGCTGTTGCTGTTGCTGTTGCTGGATGGGTTGCTTCGCGAACCGCGATTACTGCCCGAGGACCCCGACTGCTGCCGGGTCTCCAGTGAGCGCATCTGCGCTTCAAGCGTTTGTATGCGCTGAACCAGTTCGGTGTTCGCGCGGGAGCGATCAGTCCGGCCAGACACAGACTGCGGTGGGAGGGGCGGTAGACGAGGTCGATGTGGGGTGAAAAAGTGTCTTGTTGATCCTGAAATAGGAGTTCTCAAACGATGGAGACCAGTACAGTACACTTTGTGCTTACCTGCGCTACTGCTGCCTGTTGTGGACGAGCCTGGCCCCGGCATCAGACGGCTGCGGCCCAACCGCAAGTCTGGAAGCCTCGGAGGATGCGACATGCGGCGGGAGGGTAGATCTGTGAACGAGTGCTCACCGCCATCGATGGTGAAAGGTTCCACTCTCTCCGCTATTGACGGCGGCCGAATCGTGCGCCTCCGTCGGAGGCAGACGATAAGTGCCCCGACCCCCGCAAGCGCCACCACACCGCCCACCGTACCGCCCACAATGGCACCAACGGGTGTTTTGGATGTTGAAGCCAAGGACGTCTGCGCGAGAGGGGTCAATGTGCTTGTCCCAGAGGTGGTAGAAGTGTGGTCGGAAGAGACAGATGATGATGATGATGTGGTCGTATCATTATCAGTGGTATAGATGGCGTAATCGAAGAGGATGAGGGCGGCGGTGGGTCCATTCGTCACAGACTTGAACGAATGTCTCTGATGCGACAAGTTTGTCTGGTTAAACACCAGCACGTTGTACAGAATGTCGGAGGTGTTGTCCGACTCATGGATGAATTGCCCCGCATACTGCCCGTCCATGAAGAAAGTGAGGTTTGTAAATGTGGTCGTCTGGCCTGAATTCAGCGTGTTGGCTAGGAGGTGGTACACGTAGAGGGCGGTGCCGTTGAATCCGAAGATGATCGTGTGGTCGGGATCGCCAGGATGATACGTAGAGTCGTGCCATGTCTGGTCGAAGGCCTGTGTGACGTTGACGAGACCGGGATGAATGTCGCAGCCAGTGCACTCGTCACCTCGTGCCCACTTGTCCAGTGGTGAGTACGTGGGGATGAACCCGGTGGTAACGTCTCCCAATTCGTCGTCTATGGTGCGGTTGACCAGAACGCCTGCGACGCGCGTAGTCCGTAGCAAGACCCATAACAAGAGAAGCTGCGCTAGCCGAGCCGACACGGCACGCATGCTCTATGAGCTGGTGTGGACGCCGGCTGGGAGGACGATACGCTGTTCAGTAAGTCCTGGGGGATCTGGGATGGGGGCACGTACGGAGGCGTCGCATGGGCACGAAACAGGGTCGGGCACATTGGTCTCCGCTGCTCCTTGATAGAGTTCTTTTAGAAGCGATCTGACTGTTGCGACCTTCCATTGAAGCACAGGTCGGCATACTATACCGATGAAAACGCTGTCAGCTTCCGTGATAGATCTACCCACGCACCTCCCTGGCCGCCCAAATTTTATAAACTAGCCCTGCGTCCGTGCCCACGAGCGCTGCCCATCATTGAAGCTTGTTGCGGGAAAGGATCGACTCTGTAAACTATTAAGACCAGCGGTGTATGTGCCATGCGCATGTTCGAAGTCTAATGGCATGCTTCCGTGAGGTCGGGGACGGTACCTGATGTCCATCATCCTTGTGACTTCCTAGCGATGCGGCGGAACTCTCAGTCGACAATGCGTGGGAGCGTAACGCAAGCTTACCCAGAAAAACCGCGCAGTTTGGAGCCAGAAGGATCTTGCACAGGCCATTGGCATTGTGATCGTGGCGCTGATTACACAGCGAAGTCGAGATGTGATCGAGCTCCCGACTGAGTAGGCGGAGAACAGCGGTGCACTTCCGAGTCTGTGCCTCGTATCCCATTATCCCATGTCATGTACTAACACTGCATTCAATTAAAACAGACAAAAAGACCTCGACCTTCGAGGTTCAAGGTTCAACTGTGCGTAAAGCTCGGTATCAGCGATCTGAAGGGAGAGTATGAGCACTCACAATCAAGTCCTATAGCATATTCGCCTCATACTGAGGCAATGGCTCCTCCCCCAGTCGCCTCTCATCAACGAGCTCCGTCCTCAGCCCAGCTAGCGCACCTCGTAGCGCAGCAATCTCGTCTTGCAGTCCACGTAGATTCGCCTCGCTAGCGACGTTCTCGGTGTTGTCTGGTGTCTGGCCCATCTTGCGCGACCGCACCTGGGTCTCGAGCGCTCCAATTCGTTGCAAGAGTTCTGCTTGCTGCTGACTCGCGGATGAATCTGTGACCAACCGTGAAGGTGCGAGATGCATAGATTGTGGAGAAACGTGTTCAGTTGGGGTATGCGGACCCAGGACGTATAACTCACCAGGGTGTGGCAACTCGTAGCCCTGTGACTGGTGAATCGACCCTCGAGAACCTCCATAGGGAATGCCCCCAGAGACCAATGAAGATGGTGACCAAGGCCCCGATGGATATCCAGAAATGCCACGTCCCAGCAGTTCGTCGTCACTCTTGACTTCCGGCTCTCCCATAGTGAGAATAGAACGCGGTCGAGACTGCTGCGATCGTCGACGACGGAGAAGGAAGACGACGAGCGCGACGATGGCTGCAAGGCCCACGACTCCACCAACTGTTCCGCCCGCAATTGCAGCAACTGGTTTGTGTAGAGGGGGCAACGTATGGAGGATCGTGACTGTAGGGCTCGGAGTGGAGGATAGCGAGCTGGTCTTGTCGGGAGTCTCAACGGTGTATTCGATGTAGTCGAAGAGGATCAATGATTTGTTGACACCAGTGGCGCGCATGACGAGTATATGGTCACTATTGGCGAGGGTAGTGTTCATGTACACTGGAACGCGATATGATATATCCGGGAGAGCGTCGGGTGAGTGGGTGAACTGGCCGACAGGCTCGTCGTCAATGAAGAAGGTCGTGTTCATGAAGGTCGTAGTGTCCGTGAATGTTCCAGCGACGAGGAAGTAGACGTAGACGGCCGTGCCAGTGAAGCTTGCATGGACCTCCAAGTCGGACTGGCCTGGGAAGTAGGTCGCATCGTGCCAGGTGCCGTCGAATGTCTGCGACAAATCCACTTGAGACGGTCCGATGTTGCAAATGGTGCACGACATTCCCTGGTTCCATACGCCCTCGGGGAAGTAGAGCGGCTTCGTACCGGTAACAAGATCGCCCAGTTCATCGTCTATCGTGCGGTTGGCAGACAGTCCTGCTGCGTGATGCGTCCATAGCACGAACGAGGCAAAGAGTGGAAGTTTTCGCCAGTAGAGCATTGCAGTGTGTGGATGAGTGAGGGGCTCCGGGAGCGTTGTCCTGCACCTGGTCGACGCGTGAACACTGGACTGGAGCAAGAGAACGACGGGACCCCCGCATACCTTAGGCCCTCGCTGGCCGTGTGTGCAACACCTAAGAGGCAGGCACGCTGGTCCCTTTACCCAATACCAGCTTAGACCCGCAGGCTAGCATGAGGCCGATACGCGTCGCGCGGTTGCTTTCCGCCTCTAATTGACTATGCGTATGTAGGCATATGTTCGCACCATGGTGCACTCTTTTCCTCCGATCATCTAGGACCCTGATTATCCGATTCGCTACACCACCAGAATGGTCAGTCATACTTCGCAAGCGACAACATCAGGACGCACAGCCTCCATCACTCACGGCTCTAGAACTTGAGTGGATGACTTTCCATAAGACTCTGCGGGTTTACGGTCGCCGTAGATTCTAAGCGGAGCTTGATCTGCGGCGTTTATCTTGGGCGCTGGCTGACAAGACGCTGGTCGGATGAGTCTCGGAACCAGCGTTATGTCAGCCTTTGTCAGCTCCCAATCTGGTTTCTAGTGATGGCAACAGGATTTGTAATGATGTCGACTGCCTTTCCAGTCGTGGAGGGCTCTTAGCGAGCCTTAGCGAGGCATCTGCGGACGCGTTTAGGTCTAGAAAGGGGGGTCGACCCCCCCTTCTAGATTTTGAGCGCTTGCTTGGTCTACGGAGGCTCTGCCATCAGCGGAGCCCGAATCTGCCTCGGTATCTCGGCGGATAGGCCAGATTTTGTATCTACGGACGTCCGTAGAGCCGCAGAGTCTTATGGAAAGTCATCCAGTATTCGATAATGGACGAGGATCGTGGTGGACAAGTGGCAGTCGGGTGTCAGATTTTGCGTGTGGCTATGCAGAGCTATGCGGATCGAGCCTTCGACGCGCTTGAGATGGCCGTCGCAGCTAGGAACGAGTGACTATCGCAACTAAATGAGACCTATGGACATTGCAGTTAATGCACGGCAAAGCCAACAGGCACTCATAGAGCAAGGTGGTCTACACAAGCCCTCCAATATCGGAGCCGGCCCATGACTCGCAACCAGATGATGTACAGCGATCGCGGTTTCGACGCCATCCGCCTCTCATCAGAGAAGTGGATCCTCGACTCCGACCCCGGAGAGCGCGTCCTGTAATAGAGCTCCAGGCCATGGATACGTCGTCTCGGTAGTTCTCCGGGGAATGATCTGACATCTGGGCCACCTTGTGCAAATTCGCAGGCGGTAGTCCGTACTAGGTGGATTGGAACGGGGGCCGGCGCCCAGAGATATTGGGCGCGCTCTTTACCTGGAGAGTTTGTAGATGAACCTCACCTATTTGGATAAGCAGACGTACAAGTCGTATTAGGATGCGCCGGATGCACAGAAATATATTCTTACCCAGTACTCCTCGACCAAAGGAAATTCTTCACGTGGGGCCAAGCTTGGGGGCCCCCTTGCAGGCGGCACACGCATCCCCTCCGTCGACGGCATGGCCATGGGGGATTGTACGCATCGCACGACGGCTCATACTCTGTATATTCCAAGGGCCGTGCGAGTCCCGTCTACGCGAAACGCGAGTAAGGTTTCGCGACGCGTCAACCACGTGACGTACAAGCGCCGGACACGACAATGCTGGGCCCCGACTCCACTCTCCCCAACCGTACCCAGTATCTCCCGCCCGCCCCGTTGCAACCCGCGGGTCGAGGAGTTGGAAGACAACTCACCAAGCCGCACTCTTGTGCGTCTTTCCTTCATCGTCGCGCAATTCTGAGTGTAGGTACAGTTGGGCATGAAAATATCATTCATCTACCAACCTCCAATACATATGTCAAACGGCACAATCGAGAGGCACTACAATATACAAGGCCTGCATGAGACCAGACAGGACGAGCGAAATACGAGGAGACGAATACAGTGTAGTATAGCAGAGACCAGACCGGAGGCGTGTCCATGAGATGGGCAGGTGCTTAAGACCGCTCACCACGGAGACGGCGAGCGAGAGCCTGGGGTACAACGGGTCAGCGTAAGATGAACCACGACGAGGAACAGCACATACCAGATCCTTGGGCTGGATAGTCACACGCTTAGCGTGGATAGCAGCCAAGTTGGTGTCCTCGAAGAGGGAGACGAGGTAAGCCTCAGCGGCCTCCTGGAGGGCCATGACGGCGGAGGACTGGAAGCGGAGATCGGTCTACACGATGACAGTCAGCTCAGTGCAATGAACGACCTGCGCAGCGAGCGTACCTTGAAGTCCTGAGCGATCTCACGAACGAGACGCTGGAAGGGGAGCTTGCGGATGAGCAGCTCGGTGGACTTCTGGTAGCGCCGGATTTCACGGAGAGCGACCGTTCCGGGCCGGAAACGATGAGGCTTCTTGACACCGCCGGTCGCGGCCTGTTCCGAAAGATGACAACATACAACAACAAAGCGGCACAGGGGCAGTTCGGAAACGCATGGAAACCCGCAACCCACAGCATCTGGTCAGAGAGGGCTCCTCACGGAAGAAGATGGGCACGTACCGCCGTCGCCGTCTTCCTCGCAGCCTTGGTGGCGAGCTGCTTACGGGGGGCCTTGCCTGGAAGACGAATATACCTCAGCTTTGACTGATCTTCGACAGCGCCAGGGCGAAGAAGCCTCGAGATAATACCCACCTCCGGTGGACTTGCGGGCAGTTTGCTGTCGAGAGCGTCGTCAGCGACGACGTCGAGGTGATGGCGATGATAAGACATCTACTAACCTTGGTACGGGCCATAGTTGTTAGATGAGGGGTTAGTTGAGAGGTTGTGGGTAGACAGTCGATGAGCGACGGCGAATACTTGAGGGCGCGAGTCGCGGCGGTGGTGGTTGGGGACGATGAGGGGCGGGTGGGACGACGAGCTGACTCTGCGAGTCTTGTTGAAGGTCCGATGGCGTGTTTCCCACGGTTGAAACTTCCGAGCCAACAAAGCACCAGAACACCAGAACGTCTCGCGCTTGGGCCAACTTCCGCGCCCGCCAGGCTGGAAGATTGCCCTTTCACGCTTTTCTGCGATATTAGACCGTCGTCTCCGCTTCTCACTTCATATACGGCTCTTCTACAGGTTTCTCGTGCCTACTGTATGACATTTATGCGCATACAGGCCGGTGTTCGTCGTAGGAGAGCGTCGCGAGCTAAGGACTGTTGAGACTGCGGTGGGCGCTTGTGTCGGAGGATACGCCACTCCGTAAGACCTCGACCAAACGATCGACCACCTTTCGTCCTTGGCCTTCTTTGCAACTGCGGGCCTACCGGAGGCTTCTTCAATGCTCCACTGTACTGGTATGCCACGAAGCTATAGCTTGCTGCTTCGTACCGGCACCTATCACTGTCCCATCAATTCCACACTTGTTCTGACAAACCAGACGTCTTTCCAATGCAGGTTAACATCCGACGCCTCCACCTTTCACATCGTCTGCAGCGCAGATTAATCTCTTGCATTATGAGACTCAGCCCTCGACCTGGATAGCATTTTTCATGGTCGAGCAAATGGCTTCTGGTACTGGCCTGCTGCAGACTGCAGTAGTGCTGCAGCAAGCGCTCTTCCTCGACGTTTCTCATCGATGTACCTTCTTGAGATTTGAGTCATATTCACGACGACTGCATGGTATACGGAATTGAACAACAACGACCTGCCAGGGTTCATATTCCACACGCCAGACGATGTTGCGGCAGTAACAAAACACCATCCGTGTCGACCCGAATCAGACAGACGCCTCGGCGGCTGAGATCCACGAGGCCGTGCGCCATCTTCACTGCAGTTTACCAACTTCGCGCGGACTCCATCGCCATGCTACGCCTGTTTGTTTAGAAGGTGCGATATTTTAATTGTGTTTGCTCGGAAGTCGCATAGCTAGATGTCGGTGACGATCATGGGGTGGTCCTAACCAGGGTAAGCGATGTCCTCTCCTTGGAAGGTGGCAAAACTGACGTCACTGCGCCCCATCCTCAGGCTTTTGCTGACGTCGGTGCGCCATGTTGGCTGGTGTATAAGAACCAAGCTCGACGGACCTGTCTCACTCACTCACCCACATTGTCTTCATCTGGTCTTCAATCATCCCCCACTACTTTCTCCTAACTATCGAACATCATACACATCACCACCATGTCGTCCGGAGCTATGCAGTCCAACGTTGGCAACCCTCAGATCTACAACGATGGCGACCAGAGGTATGAGGAGTTTTGTTTGGTGCGCGTTTAGAGAGCGTCAATGCTTATACTTGTGCACCAGATACTCTGAGGCCGACCGCCGTGCTGAGATCGAGCGGAGGAAGTCCGAGCTTTCTGAAGGGCAGAAGAACGCTCACGATATCCATGACCCCAAGTGCGATACTTATCCTCATCCAATGTCACTGATTTTACTCAGTTGTTGACGGCTTTATTCTTGTAGGGACAACCGCAACCTCGAAATCCGCGCTAAGCAGGAGGCGGTTCAGGAGCGTCAGGCCGAGCGCGAGGAGCGTCAACAAACTGTGACCAACCCTCTTGAGCCTGCACAGAGACATGGAAACGAGCCCTCGAGAGGAGCGCAGATCGATGCCGAGCTCCAGGCGGAGGACGAGGAAATGTTGAGGAAGAAGGGCCCCTACAATGGAACGTCGCACTGAGGGTTCGTCGGCCGTTTAGTTGAAGCAACACCAATCGATGTAGCATAGTCCATGTATCATCATCACTTCATCAAACTTTGTTATGCCTCCTCTCCTCGTCCTTATGTTCTCCGCCATCCGCAAAAGCATGAACGCGAAGAAGGATTCAAGGAACCGAAGCATGCCTTCGTGTCGGCGCTACTGGCGTTCAACAAACCGCGTTGGTCACGTGTGCACGCGACTGGACACGCCCACGTGACGGACGCGGACGCGTTGTGTACGCGGTGAGTGTGCGTTGATCAACTCCGTGTTGCCCTGGATAAATACCCGATGCGCCGCTTGTCCTCGCGCGTTTTGCCCCCGCTACCTTTGTCCTCCGTCTACCCGCCATGCTCTCAATGGCTTCCTCCTCCCTTTCTAGGACATCGTCCATGTCGAGCATGGGCTCCGACGACTCTATGGCCGGGTTCGACGCAAGCAGCGTCCACTCCGCCGACACGAACAGTGACGGCGCAGTCAAACGCACTCGGAAACGCTTCTCCAGCGTGCAACTCATGATGCTGGAGCACCTCTACCGCAAGGCCTCTCATCCAACGCGTGAAGAACGCGAACAGGTCGCAAAGGATGCAGAGATGTGAGTATCCCCTTTCGCTTCCATTCTTCGCCCGCGCCGGCGGTGTCATTCTCCCATGTCCTTCCTTTCTTCATGCCCCATCGTATATATGCGTCCATATCTTCTTCCACAACGCGTCGTAGCACACGAAGTACACGCTGCTGACCACACGCACAGCGACATCCGCTCCGTCACAGTCTGGTTCCAGAACAAACGTCAGACAGACCGCCGCATACACCGTCAGCTCTCCGAGCCTGTCGTGCAGCTCTCACACCCCCACTCACTGTCGCTCCCACCATCGTCCCCCATGCCTCTCCCGCCGTCCTCGCCCTTCTCTGACGCGTCAGGCAACACGATCCACACGGTCCGCGTCCTCGAACGCACACGCACACGTACCCTCTCCGGCAACTCCACGCTCTCCGCCACATCCCGGAAACGCGACCGCGACCGCGAACACGACGCGTCCCACGCCCTCGCACGACACGTCCGGCACAAGCCCGCACGCACGATCTCCCTCGACGACATCGCCGCACGCGCAGAGCGCCCTGCCCTCCTCCCGCGCACCCCGCCACAGCTGCAGTGCGTCCCGTCGTCGTCGTCCCCCGCCCGGCCCCAGACCCCAGAACCCGAGGATACGAAGGAGGGCAAGGTGGCGCTGTGGCAGAACATGCCGTCGTCGCCTGCCGCGCCTGAGCCTGTTGCGCGTTCGGAGCGCGAGTTCGTCCGGTATGGGTACGGGAGCCGGCGGCTTACGCTTGAATACGCGTGTGCGAGGGAGATGATGGGTGAGAAGGAGCGGGAGCGGGAGAAGGTGCACCATCGTGGTGTGCACGGGGAAAAGGACAAAAAGAGCAAAGACAGGAAGCATCATCACCACCGCAAGGAGCATGGGCAACACGGACACAAGAGGGAGGCACGACGCACGGTACTTCCTCAGCCGGCGTCGCGTACGGCGCGAGAGATGCACAAGGAGGAGGAGGACGAGGAAAACCTCGACATCCCTGTGGCGGACTGGGATATGCACGACACGGACACCGAAGGCGTGCTCTCTGAGGCACCAGTGACGCCCTCAAGCAGTTTCGACTTTGGTGGGCTATCGATGCAGGACCCGGTGAAGACGAAGCAGGTAGACGCACCGAAGGAGGTGCACAAGGAGGATCCCGTGGCGGTGCATCCCGCGCACGACGACGACGTGATGAACGCTGCATATGCCCTCTTCAACCTCAGTCAGCGCCGTTGACTCGAGGGGAAGGTGGACGTCAGGGGACGACATGAAACGACCGCACTATCTCATCATAATTGTTTATGGTATTATAGCAATGTACAAGAGCATGTAACATACATACGCATATAAGTATCCCAGTCTTCGCACCCAAATAGCCCTTCGAACGTGACGTCAACAGCGTGTCCGGAGAGAACGCGAGGTAAGCTAGGCCCAGCCAATCTTGTAGAGCTTATACCCGCCCTCGTCCGCCCTCCCAACACCCTCCTGCTTTGTGAGCTCTTGGACGCGGAGAATTGCAAGCTCCTTGCGCTGGACGTCGGATGCGCGAGGAAACACGGCTTCCACTGTATCGCTCATGCCTGCGTGTCTCCCGGTCGGACGAAGCGGAATGATCAGCCAGAAGACGCCATGCGAGCCGTGGGTGAGGAGACGTTCGACGCATGCCTTGATCCAGCGCGCGTGCTCGGGGTGGTACACCACATCCGCGGCCAGGATGACATCGAACCGACTCGCAAGTGCGCCTTCATAAACAGGGTTCTGCCAGTCGAGGGCGAGGACGTCGATGGGGCAGGCGGAAGGGGTGGAGAAATTCGTGGAGACATTCTCGCGAAGATTGTCGAGGACCGAGGGGTGGTAATCCGTCGCGATGACCTCGACGGATGCAAGGAGCTTCGCCGCGGCGATGCTCAACAAGCCTGTCCCTGCACCGAGCTCGAGGATGCGCAAGCTCGGCTCGGTGGAACGAACGAGAGACAGTGCAAACGCGCCAGGGTCGAGGCACATGCGCTCTGCGAGGCGGATGGAACTGCCCCAGCTCTGCAGACCAACAGAAGTATGGTCGTCGCTGAGCAGGGGCGCGTCGTTCAACTCGACATGTACGGCGCAACAGCTGTCGGCGCGCAATCCCGGGCTAGTGGGGAAGGAGAACGTACGCGTGAGTGCCTCCTCGTCCTCGTCCTTTCCTGCGAACACGGAGAGGATGGACGCGGCAGAGTCCACAAGAGCTGCCCGCGCGTCCGCTTCTTCGTCGGAGGTCTCTGAGTAGACCCACACGTCGGAGCGCCCGGCGAATCCGGTGAGCCAGCGTATTGCGAACTCGCGCTCGAAGGTATCCGACCGGAGGACGTCGATGTCAAACGGCGTGTCGTCTTCATCGTACTCGTCATCCGAGTCGTCCTCTCCCTCGGCGGAGGCATAACCGGAATCGGGAACGGAGGTGTCGTGGACGAGGTGCTTCGGGAGCGCCTTGGGCTGCGGGAGAGTCGCGAGGGCCTGCGGGCAGTATATGGAGCGCAAGTTGTCGATCGCCTCTGCGATATGCGCCGTCGAATAGGTGGCCAGACGGGCGAGAGGTGGAAGGGAGGACGTCGGAGGGACAGGGTGTCTTGATGCCATGTCTATCGTCTATGCGTAGCGAAGACCCGTCTAATTGTTGTTTTCGTCTAGAATGTACGTCTAGGATTATACGATGTAGAATCGCTCTTGAGACCCGGATGCCCGTTGAATGGAAAATCGAGAAGCCCGAGGAAAGTCTAGTGAAGTCCTGTCTATGGCGGGTATTGTCTATCGTCTCTAAGCGGTCGACGGCGAGTAGGAGCAACCAAGGGTATGAAGCAGGGACCCTTGGTTGCTAGCGCACAAAAACCGGCATGGTGGGCAGGAGAAGATGAGGGACGGAGGACAAGGTGCACAGAGCAGAGCCGGTGCATGATAAAACCTGCAAAAACGTGTTCTCTTGACGTCGAGATCATGTCCGGCGATTGCCGTTCCATACTTACCGCCAACTTCAGCAACCTCGGGCTTGCAACCCTTCCGTTCCCGCCTCCAACTGGTTAACGCACGCTCAATACGGCTCATGACATCCACGCTATCTGCGACATACAACCTCAGTCCGCCTCCTGGTACCCCCACGCCGGCAGGATTGCAGACCAATCATACCTTGCAGACATCCTTGCCCGATCCGTCCTCCGTCGGACAGAAGGGCTACTATGAAGAGCTGCGAAAGGCGGTATTGCAGACGAAGAGCCAAATAGGGGAATCTCTAACCGCGTGGAGAGACGCAGTAGGAAAGAGGGAGGACAACAAGGAGGCGAAGGTCCCGAAGAAGAGCGAAGAGGACGAAGAGGAAGAAGAGGATGATGCGGAGGCATGACACCACAAGTGAGAGAACTTACTGCTCTTCGTGACGCGCCATACCAACGCTGTGGCAGTAAGGAATCCGGACCTGGTAAAGCCATATTGTGGTGCTACAGCGGTGTTCGAGCGACTGCTGGGCTCGGTGTCGAGGAGAGAGGTATCGGTTGTTCCGCGATGACCAGGCAAAGAGTTCCTCAAGACACCACCGCGCGCATTTGCCTCCTTCGAGCATGGCACAGGAGCGCATGACTCACCTCCCTGTCCTCCACTGTTGCAACGAAAGACATCCCACAATCGCGAGGAGAGGAGGGCGGTACTATAATGGTGTATTATGTAGGAGACTGTATGATCTAGCATGTGCCCACCCAAACGACATAGAGAACAATTCCTCCACATCTACAGACCCCGCTTCTCCTTGCCCCGAGGGCGCTCGCGAACGACCAACTTGTTGCTGTTCTTGGGGCCCTTCGGTCCAGGCTTACGCGTACGCTTGCCCTTCGCGAGCCAGCCCCAGACGGAGCGTGGCTGCTTGTTACCCTTCGACTTTCCACGACCTCCTCCGTGAGGGTGATCGCACCTGCAATCGAGTATGAGCACGTATGGCGGCATGCGACGCACAGTTTGCATACCTGTTCATGGCCATACCACGGACACGCGGCCTGCGTCCAAGCCAGCGGTTCCTGCCAGCCTTGCCCAGGTTACGGTTCTTCCAAAGCGGGTTGCTGACCTTGCCAATCGTCGCAACGCAGTCCTGGAGGACCTTACGCACTTCACCGCTCTGCAAGCGTACGTGCGAGTAACGGCCCGAATCCTCGTGCACGACGACCTGCGCGAACGTCCCGGCCGACCGTACAAGCACTGCGCGACCCTGCGGGTTAAGTGCGACATTGTGGATGATGGTACCGGGAGGGATGAGACGGAGAGGGACGACGTTGCCGGGCTTGATGGTAATCGACCGCAGGACACCGAGCGCAAGCGAAGCAGTGGACGCAGTCTGCGACTGGGACTCCGTCACCGTCGTGGTCATTCCTCTGACCTCCTTCGAGTCCGTAAACCCTGGCACGAGGCCATCCGGGATGCCCTGCCTGAAGCTCTCGACAACGTCCCCTGCACGGAGGTTGTCGGGAGCGAGGATGTAGCTCCACACCTTGCCACCGCACAAGTCCGGGTTACGGTTCTTGATGAGCGCGATGTGCGCAGAGCGACCGGGGTCGTACTCAATGCGCACGACGTCGCACGGACCGGACTCGGTGCGCATGAAGTCGACAAGACGAATACGCTGCTTGTGTCCTCCACCAAGGAAACGAACGGTGATACGTCCGTGGTGGTTCCGTCCACCGCGTCTCCGTAGAGGGACGGTGAGCTCGCGGAGGGGCCGGCCCTGGTAGAGGTGAGGAGAGAGGGGACGTTTGAGGTGTCGGATACCAGGGGTGATGGGCTTGTACGTTTTGTAGAGGACAGACGTGCGCGCAAGGGCGGCGTTGACCTCTGACGGCGACTGCTGCGCTGTCGTGACCTCCGTGGCATACCGACGTGCTCCGTTCAGGACATGAGGAAGGACAGCAGATGACGAGGAGGCGAAAGTAGACGAAGACGCGCTGCTGGCGTTGATGCTAAGGGTGGAAAAGGCGGAGCGGAGGAGACATCGTGCGGACGAGAACATGGGGAGCTGCTCGTCGCTGCGCCCGACGTCGGCGAGGCGAGAGAGACGAAGTGGACAGCAGCAGACACGCGCACGGTCACGGTGCAAAAGAAAGAGAGCTCTTTTGGCGCCGCGTCGGGCAACGCGCGTCTCAACCTTCTCAACCTCCCGCCATGGTATGCGGCTCGTGTATCTCCTCCATGTAATCATATTGCTCACAATTATCTGCTATGCTTGGCTCAGGCAACACAAATATCTACCGGTACCGCTGAGCTGCGGGAAATCACCAAGATGGAACGGATAGGTGTGTTTCAGCCACCGCGTTCAACTTCGATTGTTGTACTGAGGCAGAATGACATAGGTGCGCACTCGCACATCCGCGGTCTGGGGCTCGACGACCGGTTGGAGCCTCGTGAGACATCTCAGGGTATGGTTGGGCAGGCCAAGGCGCGGAAAGCGGCGGGGATGATCCTCAAAATGGTCCAGGAGGGGCGCATAGCCGGACGCGCCATGCTCTTCGCGGGTCCGCCGTCGACGGGGAAAACTGCTATTGCCCTAGGTACGTCTGAACAGCTCTTTCATACACGTATCGCATGAGAACGCGTTCGTGCAGGCATGGCGCAGACTTTGGGACCGGATGTGCCCTTCACTATGATCGCTGCGAGCGAGGTGTTCTCGCTCTCCATGTCGAAGACGGAGGCTCTCACGCAAGCATTCCGACGGAGCATTGGTGTGCGCATCAAGGAGGAGACAGAGCTCATTGAGGGAGAGGTAGTGGAGATTCAGATTGACCGGAGTTTGACTGGGGTATGTCCATTGCCTTTTTGTACGCATTTCTTGTCACTAAGTGAGCGCATGTAGGCGACCAAGACGGGCAAGCTCACCATCAAGACCACCGACATGGAGACCATCTATGACTTGGGGAACAAAATGATCGATGCTCTGTCGAAGGAGAAGGTTACCGCAGGCGACGTCATTGCCATTGACAAGACCTCGGGCAAGATCACGAAACTTGGCCGGTCGTTCGCGCGGTCAAGGGACTACGATGCCATGGGCGCCGACGTATGTGACCGTGTCGAATTTGAAAGGCTCCTTGTTGACACCGTGTTCTCTCACAGACGAAGTTCGTGCAATGTCCAGAAGGCGAGATCCAAAAGCGTAAGGAGGTCGTACACACGGTGTCGCTGCACGAAATCGATGTCATCAATAGCCGGACACAAGGTTTCCTAGCACTCTTCGCAGGCGACACTGGTGAGATCAAGCCAGAGCTCCGCAACCAGATCAACGCGAAAGTGGCGGAATGGCGAGAAGAAGGCAAGGCGGAGATCATCCCAGGGGTGAGTATGTCACTACCTCCGTATGGTCCATACATTGAGCACTCGGAGTCCAGGTGCTGTTCATCGACGAAGTCCACATGCTCGACATTGAGTGTTTCTCATTCCTCAATAGGGCGCTTGAGAACGAGCTCGCACCGCTCGTAATCATGGCGTCGAACCGGGGCAAAGCACGGATACGTGGGACGAACATGATCAGTCCTCACGGTCTTCCGGCAGACTTGCTCGACCGGGTACTCATCGTCAGCACCAGCCAGTATAGTAAAGAAGACATCGAGCAGATCATCAAGATCAGGTAGGGGACTTTGGATGACACATGAGTGAAGAAAACGTCTGACGTGACCTTTACTGCCCACTACAGATGCGAAGAGGAGGATGTATCCCTCACCCCCGAAGCCATGGCGATCCTCTCAAATCTGGCAACGGAGACAACTCTACGTTACGTGCTCAACCTCATCTCTTGTGCTCAGATGCTTGCGAGGAAACGCAAAGCGGAAGCGGTCGGAGAGCAAGACGTGCGACGTGCATACGACTTCTTCTTCGACGAGAAGCGGAGTGTCCAGTACATACAGGAGGCGGGCATGTCGCTCGTCACTGATCTGGACGAGAATGACAGGAGACGATCTGGGAAGACAAAGCCTGCTGGTGATGATGCCATGGACGAGAGCTGAGCATGAGCTCGGCGAGATGAGGTTGTGGTCCGTCCTCGATTGTACCTTTGGTGCGTCACACGACCTACATAACCCTTAGCACTTCGCCAGTGCTGACTTGGGCAGCAGTCTTGTTGTATTTGCAGCTTTGTAATGTCATCTTGGCTTTCTGCTTTGGATGTCGGCGCGCTCCGGCCTCGAGCTCAGGTACAGATGGTTCCTCATCGGTGCGTATTCTCCTGTATCATTGCCTATCGAGCCATGACCATAGCAATCCCACGTCACGATGAACAAATCAAGAAGTGCCCAGGCGGCGTGCAAATGCTCATCAAGGTGTCTGTCTATGTCTCTATCGTACCTTATTACTACCGAACACCCACCAGCTCGGATATCCCCCGCCCCGAGCACCAGCTTCTTGTAAGAGCTTCTCCAATGTTCCGAGAACTGTATGACGGCAAGCACTTGTTCTCAGTCTTCGTGGCGTCGCGCCGAAGCGTTTCTCCATCGTATATCCGTTGCCGTCGTCATCATTCAGTGAGGGTCTTCTGCTTCCCTTGAATGCAAATGTCTGATCTGAGCGCGTCAGCTTGCCCAAGACACATCCGAACAACCCTTGATCGTCCCACTGCACCGCTGAATTTCGGGACCTCGAGATTGTGTTCGAGGGTGAGCTCCCTGCTGGCCTATGTTATGTTGGGGTCGCCCCGACCGCGTCGGGGACCGAGCCGTATCTGAATACAGGGTACTTACCTGCCCGACGACCCTCGTTCCTTACGCGCCTCGATGAACCCCCGACGGCGGGAGTTCGTCGAGGGTGCGTGTGGTCGAGGTCGTGACCTCCAGTGAGCACTGTCCCACACGTGTAGAACAGTTCGGCGGATGGTCCTGCATGACGAGGCAATCCTGAAGAGGGCTTTTATACCCACAGTCGTTGTGGCCATGCCGTCATGCGGTATCGTTGTTCGCGCCTAAACCTAGTCTTCGTTGACCTCCATGTGCAAGCCGCCGGATCGAGCCCCCACCGCTGGGCTGGAGCTGTGAGCCTACTCGTCAGCTGGCGAGGAAGGTCGACTGAATGGGGCCCAGTCATGAGGTACCACTCCGCGCACTGGGACTGAATGGCGATGGGCCCAGTTTCTCCGCGCCAGGTCCACAACGCAGGACAAAGCTCGCAGTGGATAGCCCTCGCGAATGCCATTCCGAGGGGCAACAGCGAGATCTCGACGAGATTCTCCCAGTCGTATTTCTGGCGCACCGAGACCATGTCGCCGGTGAGAGTCCGGGCTCTATGCACTGATATGCCTTTCCCAGCCATTCTGTGCTTCCGCGGCATGCGGGCTAGCAGCCTTCGGCCGTCTGGACGTTGCAACTGTATGCGTCGCGCACTGCGTCCTCCGCCGAGCACGCTCGAACATGCCGGGGCAGGTGCAAGGCACCGGGCCGTCAGGCATGCAATTGCTGTCTGTATATCAGCGGGAGGCGAGGTGCTGCAGTCCCAAGAACTGCCCAACTAGGCCCCCGTTGACCCGAACCTCACCCTTCGCTTTATCCGAAGTGCGACGCTCGCATTCACCATGGTGCGCGCTGCTCTGTCCGCGACGTCGGCCGTGTGCTCATGTGTCTTCCCATAGATGTTCAACAAGGACGCTTCCAGCATTGACAAGGACCAACTTCGGCACGCGTCGTTGAGGAGCAGAGTGTCGGCCATTGGGGCTGCGCTGAAGCCGGTGAATACTCTCTTTGCCTATCGAGCGTCGAGCCCACTGCCACTGCGGGACCCCGCTCGTTCTGTGCTATCGTCAATTGATTGCTGACGTCGTGCCTGTCTCCAGAAGCGTCATGCACAGTTCCCCGCTGCCATCGCGCCTTCGGAATTCCAGTCAGAATGCAGTACTTTGGTGAGTAATTCGCATCTTATCTGCTCTAAATGTTGTCCTGATCGACATCCAAGGTGGACTTCGCCGTCGAAGATGTCCTAGTCAAGGAAGATGACCAGCTCCACTTCGTAAATCTAGAGCATTTGCATCCTGGTATCCCCGTCTGACGCAAATGTTATGCTTTCAGGAGACCGAAGACTACATGCTCGATGCGGAGAACTCGGCTTGGGCAAACGGCAAATACTCCAAGAAACAAAAGCGTGGCCGTGTTTCGCAACATGTCCTAATCGCACTCCCGGAGGTGAGCTCGCTGCACTCACTTCTTAAGACGCCCTTGCTCACAAGCGTGTGCAGCAAACGGAGGCCCTCGGGATTGAAAACAGTGCATGGGGTACTGGCAAGACCAATGACTCGCCCAGCAAGACTCGCATTCGGATCTTTTCCCCTAACCGCTCTGCGCAGGCCACGTCGGGTGTAGAGGTGAGCGCTCCGCCTATAGCTGCGACATGCACATGGGTTTACACGAAGTTACAGCCTGAATATCTCGATCCAGAGGATAGAGCTTGGATGTGATCCCTCGTTGGACCACATGAGTACTATACCAGGGACTCTGGGAGCACGCAAACACTATCTATCTAGTAACAATATCCGGCTGTATTATATATTCGGTTTAGTGTCATCGTTTAATGGATGCATTTGGACACTATATGACGTGCGGTGATACTGGCATGAGGATGTGACTCGAAGAAAGGCGACGCCATATGGTCAGCCAAACTTCTCCTTCGCCATTTGCATGAACATGTCCATGGTCGCCCTGTCCTTCGCCCGGATTGCATCCGCCCGTTCACGAGCAGCGTACATCTTCTCCTCCCTCTTGTCCTCGAACCGCTTCCTCGCCGACTCACGACGTGCAACCCTAGCAGCGCATCAACGCCTGACCCTCACCTCAACCTATGAGAAGAGTACTCACTGTGCTTGGAAGCTGTCTCCGCCACCCATGAGCGTCGAGTCGTCCACTTCGAACCCGTCGTCGCCCTTCTCCCTGAATGCACGGTCCGCCTCTCGCTGAACCTTCTTCTTCTCCAGCATCCCCGCGCGGCCAAGTTCCTTGGGCCCCACGACGTCTTCCAGTCGCTCCTTCGCCTCCTTCTTCTCACGTTTCCTCTGGTAGTCGCGGTCCGCGGCGCGATACTCCTCCGCTGCTTCTTTCGCGAGTACCCTGTCCGAAGCGCTAGGCATGGCAGGGCCGATAACGCGTCCGCTTGAGGGCCCTGGTCGGGTGGGTGCTTCGGAGTGGTGTGGGCGGTTGTACGTGGCGCTGTCTATTTCGTCCCGCACTGCGCGTAACGCGTCGTTGTCTGCGCGAGAGGCCTTGGACGCAAAGGACCACTTGTAAGCCGTTTGGCTACTGGCCGACTGCTTGTCTACGCCAGCGTAGAGAGACTCTGGGGAGGGGATAGCAACCTGAGGTCAGGTCCAGGTGACTAGTAAACATCGACACATACTCGAGAGCTTGCCTCGGTTCCATGCCTGAGGCGTACAGAACGTTTATTCAGTGAATGACGTTGTAAGCGGATACTTGTCTTACTTTCACGAACTTGCGGAAGTACCTGTGTCAGAGTTCAGCAATCACCGCGAGCCGGACTCTGTGTACTCACTTTCTCGCCTTGTCACTAGACAACTCGTCAAAGTACTAACGCAGAACAGTGTATTGAGTATCATCCACAGACGGGTAGTTGCGACTGTCCGCACCTTGCCCTTCTCTTCCTTTAGCCACACACGGAATTCGTCGCTCTTGAGGAAGTAGTCGGATTCGGATATCTCGGAGACACCATCTGGGAGAGACACTCTTCTCTCTGGAGAGCGTGAACGAGACCGAGAACGAGCTTGACGAGGGGATTCTGACCGCTCTCGAGAGTACGAGCGTCGCCGGTGTGAAGGCATGGCACAAGTCGGGAAGCAGGAGGAGGTGTTTCAGACGCTCAGGCGCAGCTGGGTCGGACGCGCCCATGACATTGACCGAACATGCAAGTTAGCCCGGCGATATACATGCTAGTACAGTGGAGGCCGCTGGTACATTCAACTGGAAGCGAGTCCCTTGTTTTGATGCTCGAAAGTCGTTCGTGGATGTGTGTTGAGTGTTAATTTGCTCAGTCCGACGGCCGAAGGTTGACGGTCAACATTGGTCGCATACCAGATCTGAAGTCGACACCGCGACTACTTAGTCTAGCTACCTTGCTCCGAAGGGAGTAAAGAACCCGACGTTAAGACAAACTGCAAATCTCATGACAGGTCTGCAGAACGCATACAGTTGCATACGTAGCCATACAAGGGTACAAGGCGGGCCCACATGAGATACTGGAACATACGACGATAGATGGCGGTGAGCGGACCCGTTTACTCCTCATCCTCCTCGTCACCACCCTCCTCCTTCTTCGCAGCCGCAGCCAGGCGCTTGCGCTTGACACGGCCGGGGCGGCCTCCGCCATATGGTGAGGTGAGGGCGAAGTCGATGTGCTTTTGCGAGTCGAGACGAACGACGAACGAGGGAACGTTGACAATCTGCTTGCCAACGCTAAGGGAAGATATACAAGTCAGAGATGAATTCTAGCCACGCAAAGGTGTAGGTAACGCACCGAATGTGCCTCTGGCGGATGAGGACACGAGCGTGGTGGATGGACTTAGCCAAACCGCTCTTGAAGACCTGGGTCTGGAGGCGACGCTCCAAGAAATCCTCGATCTTCAGGGACAACACGTAATCCAGACGCATGCGGGACTCATCGAGCACACCGATGCGAACAAGACGACGGATGAGGGCGTTACCCTCGAAGAGACGCTTGGGGTCCTTGTCATCGAGCTTGAGCAGCTCACGGGCTGCACGACGGATCTTGGACAGGATGAGACCGATGCGCCAGATCTCGCGCTTGTTGCGGAGACCGTACTCGCCGGCGAGCTAAATTCCAACACATGCATATGCACCTCGTGAAGCACCGGAATTGAGATAAAACGCACCTTCAGCTCGGCATCGAGACGAGCCGACTCGAAGGGGCGACGGGGGACCTTTGCGCTGTAAAGTTATCGTCGAAACGATAATGGGGCACGGCTATGATCAGCACGGTGCATCCCTCCACAACAGTGGATCTTGAAGAGTAAAGAGTGCTCACGTCTTGCTGTGGTTCCGCGGGGCCCTGGGCATTGACAGTCAGTACGAGGATGTTCTGTGCGAGCAAAGTCGCGAACATTACCTGGGCATTTTTCTTGAGGATGGCGGATACGACGGAGAAGCCTAGCGCTGGAAACGGCCGACTATCCAGCCATCGCGCGAGCAAAGTTGGCGCTCAGCCACAACTGTACAGTCAACACCAGCCACTCGGCAACGCCCGGCCCACCTTTCGGGGCTTGCACTACTGCATAGTGCCGACACCACCAGCAACGCCGACGACGTTCGTATCCTCTTGCTCACTGTGCTTGTCGTCCCTAAACCCATCTCTGTGTAGTCCTCAAGATGCCGCACTCCTTTGGTTACCGCGCGCGGACGCGCGACATGTTCAAGCGGGGGTTCAAGGGTGTGTACCTATGATCCTACAATTCTTATCCAAGGTTGAGCGGCGACGGTGTAGAGCACGGCCCCATCAAATTGTCGACGTACCTCACGAACTACCGGATTGGTGACATCGTCGACATCAAGGCGAATGCCGCGCAGCAAAAGGGCATGCCCCACAAGTACTACCATGGGTCCGTATTCGTCCAGTCTTCGTAAAGACTTGGTATTGACAAAGTTCACACCTGTAGTCGCACTGGTATCATCTACAACGTCACCCCCAGCGCTGTCGGTATCATCATCCACAAGGTCGTCGGCAACCGCTACATTGAGAAGCGGGTGAACATCCGCGTCGAGCACATCAGGCACTCAAAGTGCAGGCAAGAGTTCCTTGACCGGGTCAAGCGCAACCACCTCGCCCATGTTGAGGCGAAGGCGAAGGGCGGTAAGTAACCCTTGTTTTGTGCTTTCTTCATTCGTTCATGTCTCTTCTGTCGTCCAGAGCGCGTTAACCTCAAGCGTCAACCTGTTGTCCCCCGCGGTGCCCGCACCATCTCGACGAAGGACAACGCACCGCAGACCATGACGCCTGTACCTTACGAGACTACTATCTAAAACCCTCCACGCCCCGCCCTTAGCCCGCCGCATCTGTTACGAGGTCCATGCTTGTCGTCTCTCATGTTCTATGTATGCCCATGCATCAATACGCATAACATGGTAACATTGTATTCTAAAGTTCTGAGGTCTATGATGGCTCTGCATTCGGTTGTACATCCAGTAAGGGCCTGTGCAGCTGCGCGTCAACGTCGACGCGACGGTCCAACGTGGTCTCAGACTCAACTCCCCGGGGCAAGCGCAGATAAGTAGACGCCACTAGTTGTGTCCTGTTTCAATTGCTCCTTGAACTTCAGTTCCTCTGGTTACCCACGACTATGCTTCTCCGTGACATTTGCAAGGGCTCTACCGAAGAAGAATTTGTTCAAAGTATGGACACTGCCGACTTGGTTGCCGTTATCATCCCCCTTCCCTCAGTACTCACATGCCCAGGGGGAAGTCTCGGTGTTAAGATCGCCACACGGTCTGACCGAACCTCTGATGCTTCTCAATGCGAGTTACGTATAAGATACCGACGGGTCTTCGGGCCATCTCTCGGTCTTGTGTCGCGCGACTCGTACACTGCGTAACACTGGTATGCCATTTCTCTGCGCTCAACTTGACCAGAACTAACTGTGATTGCATTACACAGGAGATGCTACGGAGGGCGAGACTTCACACTACGGCAATGCTGGAGAGCATTGGCTTAGTCGCGTTCCTTGTTCTGCAAGTTCAATGCTCCGTGCTTGAGCCTCAGATACCCTCTGTTGCATCCTTCACGCCATCAAGCGGCACGTTCGAACTGTCACCGTTCGTGCGGATCGTCGTGGACAGCAAGTACGCGACTCATGGGAGCCCATCCCTTCTTGACTATGCGGACACATTTCGGTCAGACCTCGAGGACACCTTGTCTTACACTGCTCTTGCTCCGGTTAAGCTCTCGTCTGTGGTCAATAACTCCATCTTCGGCATTCCCACTATCTATCTGACTTTGAACACATCTTTGGAGTACAAGCTCTACAATGGACAGTTTACAGATGAAGGTTACGACTTGCAGATCTCTCGAGACGTGTACCTCATCAAGGGATCCACACCCTTGGGAGTGTGGTGGGGTACCAGAACGTTGCTGCAACAAGGGGCTATACAGCTGGCTGGTGGCGCGAAGACAGTCTCTTTCCCTGCAGGGGAAGGATCTGACTCTCCCGGTTGGGAGGTGCGAGGTTTCATGCTGGATGCAGGAAGACATTGGTTTGATACATCGTTCTTAGGTAAGAATAGATCTACCACCACATTCGACTCGTTGGGGGCTCATAAATCGCGTCTTGCAGGCGATCTCTGCATATATGCATCATACTTCAAGCTCAACGAGATGCACCTTCATGCCTCTGACAACCTCTGGAACCCAGCGTTTCTGTACGGCGACGGAAACGAAGGGTGGAAGAGCCTCTACGCCGCCTTCCGCTTCCAGCCACCTGCTGGCTCCGCTCTCGACGGCCTCGTACCAAGGAAGAACGAGAGCTGGACGCAGCAGGACTTCCTTGATATGCAGCGGACGTGCGCGGACCACGGAGTCACTATCATACCCGAGGTTGACACCCCTGGGCACTCCCTCGTAATTAATCAGTGGAAGTCCGAGCTCATGGAGAACGGCGCTCCCGACCACCTCAACCTCTCCTACCCCGACACCATCCCCACCATCAAGTCCATCTGGGACGAGTTCCTCCCATGGTTCTCTGCGCCTGAGGTCTCCATCGGCGCGGACGAGTACGACTCTGCGCTTGCCAACGACTACATATCCTTCGTGAATGAGATGTCCTCCTACATCGGCGCCAAGTCGAACAAGTCGATTCGCATCTGGGGCACGAACGAGCCGAGCACGACCTTGTCGGTTTCCAAGGACATCACGAGTCAACACTGGGACTTCCCCGGTGACGATGTCCCGGTGCAGCTCCTGTCAAGGGGCTACCGCGTCATCAATTCCGAGCAGGCGTTCCTCTACCTGGACGGGAAGACCTCAGACGGCGGACAGTTCCCACAGGAACTAAACCAGGACCTTCTCTGGTCCGGGGCCCCCGGGGGGAAAGGCTGGGCCCCTAACATCTTCTCGCCCACGGACCCCACGAACAACACGAGCATCGACGCGCCCAACCTCCGCGGGGCGGTCTTCGCCCTCTGGAACGACTGGGGCAACAACGCGACGACCGCGCTCGAGGTGTATTATCAACTCGCGCGGAGCATGTCCGTGTTTGGAGAGAAGGCGTGGGCGGGGAGCGACGTCCGACCGACGGGGCTCACACGGGACCAGTTCGACGCTGTGTACCCAATGCTGAACGCGGCTGCCCCGGGGCAGAATCTTAACAGAGTCGTCAAACCGAAGCTTGGAAACATCGTGTACGAGTACCCCGGCACGTATCGGTCGCTCAACACAGGGATCCCTTCCGTCGGTCCACCGTACACGCTCTCATTTAGTGTCAAGCCTGACTCGAGGAGCCCTTTCACTGGGACCCTGTTCTCTGGCGCCGACTCGAAGCTGCACGTCGCCAACCTCACCTTCGAGGCGACAGGCCAGCTGTATGCGCTCGGGTACGTCCTGCCCCAGGACAGATACACCTCCGTGGAGATCCATGCTACACGGGAGTACACGTATGCGCTCATTGATGGAGACGAGGCGAACCCACGGTACTGGCATACACTCATGGACATCTGGGGCGAGTATATGGCGCTAGGCAATATGTCCTTCGCGGCACCCTCGGCCCAGATGGGTGGGGATGGCTTCGCGGGCATAATCAAGGATGTTCGGCTGAGGTTGGGCGCATGAGCGTACGTGTTTTACGCAATGGCGTGCGATGTTAGGTGATATTGCGCAGGGGCGTCTGGTCCCTCCCGTCCACCCTCGTCATCCTCATCCGGAAATTATGGGCTTCCCTCGCGTACACTGATCAGGAGAAGAGGAAGGGAAGGTAGAGTACATGCGCGGATGGGCTGGGGTGGAGATCGACTGTTCAGTATGGGTACGTGCTACTCTCCCCGTCCTCCCCGTCCCGTTTCCACACTGAAGGCTCCCCTCCGCGTAGCTCAGATATCAGACGACGGCTGCATCTTGCTTTCTCTCTGCAATTGTCACACATCGTCATCAATTATCTTCGCAGCGAAGTATGCGTATGCTCGCTCGCCTCGTTTATATATACCTCCGCGCCTTCGCCATGTGGGCCCGCACGCTCTAGGTGAGTCTCAGTTGTGTCCGCTGCTAGAGAGCAGCAATTCTCGTCTCCGTCCTCTCTACCACGCGCTCCGCACGATTCCTGCTGGCCATATACTACAACGCACGCCGACAGACGTCGTTTCCCCTTCCGAATCCTCATGTGCATGCAACATCATACGACATGTCCGAGCCCGACCCTGCGCACCCTGTGATCCCCGTCCATTGCCTCGACCTCGCCCTTTGTTACGAGCGACGAGAACGCCCTCGCTCCCAGGTTCTAGCAAGCTTCAAACATCATAAATTGCGTGACCGAACTCTCTCCGACATGCCTGATATATCATGCTCCCTTGAACCTTCAGCGCGTAACTTTCAGATCGTACCTTGCATATGCATTCTGCATGGTTGTCCCGCCGGCTTCCCATTGCACGGGCAGGAGCCAGCACTTCACGTGTCCGACCACGCACACTCGACGCATCAGCACACAGACGCGGACGGGGGACGGAGGCGGCTCGCCGTGGTGACTTATGCACGGGTGCGTTTGCGTTCACTGTACTTGACACCCGCGAACGTCTCCTGCGGCTTCGTGCTTTCGCTCGGCAGTACTCACCGTGCGTTCTGCCGCAGTGCCATGGGACGGCTTTGGCCTTTGGATATCCTGATCTTGCCTAGCTCGCAGCCGTACTCCACGGGAGGGGGCAGACGGGCAGAGTCGCGCGCACGCACTTGGGGTCATGCGCACTCGAGCTGGTCGTCGGACGGTTGGACTCTGGAGACGGGAGACTGGAGATGGAGCGCACGCGTCCTATCGCTAGCATCGTCTTGTCGTATACTGTCTTCCCTTGTCCGAAGGCTTCCTGGTGCCCGGGCTCCAACAACATACCACCTGTATATTAGTAACTGCCACCGCATCACTCTAGCGATCCGACTCAGTCGGATACGTGGACATGAACCTGAAGGGAATGTGTTGTAATCTTGACGTGTTGATGTTGCGAGTGCCGCTCACCGTGTCGGTTTGAAGAGGAGGACTGCAGAGCGCATCCTGCAGCCCAATATACTGGCTTGTGTGTTGCGGACGCCGCGCGATACACGAGCATCAGGCAAAGGGTCAGGCCTCCAGACATGCGTCCCAAACCGTGACACTGTACTGGAAGGACTCCGACTCGAAGACCACACATGGCACCACGGTGATGCCAGGACCCTCGAAACAACGGTGAATCAATGTGAATACGAATTACCACTGCGCTCTATATGACAGTGAAGACTAGGTCTAAACATAATACTGGGAGAGGATAGGAGAAATGCTGCACAGTGGCGGTAACGAACTCAAACGACTCATGAGCCGACGGAGAAACGAACGCATACGGGTCTTCAAGACCTCGGCCGCCCGATCACTGTGGGCTGGCCGACGACTCAGAGCGACTCAGCGACGCCGCATGCATCGACGTGCCTTTGCGCGCCGGTCATTGCGAGTTACACTCCTCGAGCCTTGCGCTAGGATCTCTGGGTCAGCGATGGAGTAGTGAGACGACGCGCCGCAGGTCCGAGAACTTACGACGATGACAACCTCCTCGCCGGTCAATACGGTATGGTTGTTCCTATACCGAGTCTCTAGCGGGGCCGTATACCACGCCATCCAGCACGGGAACCTCCCCTCCAAGATCACGCTCTTTGGTTTCCAGGTCTTCCGCGGTCGTTCGGAGGTGCTCAGGGTAAGCATGGAATGCACGTCTGTGCTGTCGACCACTTTGACACCGTAATTGTCGTGTTGTCGCAACGTCTGCAGGGTCACGCTCTGGCCGCAGCTATGGAATTGCTGCGCCCATGGGTGCGCATCGATGAGGACCAGATTCGCAACGTTGAGCGGAGTGCTGAGGATCGTGAGCACACAGCGCGACCCGTGCGTCGCGATGGACAATTCAGACGCGTCCACATTATCCGCGGTGACGACCCGCGCGCCCGCGGGGCCCCAGTCGTCCCAGGACAGGACGAGGGAGCGTCCGAGTTGCGCCGATCCGGTCTTCGAATGCCTTCGTGCAAGGTAGCCACGGATCGTCGCAAGGGAGACGAGGAATACTAGGCTCTTTGTCTGCACGATCTTGTCGTATTCGGAACCGATCGCAACATGGACTGGCATGCACATTGCGAGCAACGAGTGAGCTGGATCTGGGCGGATCAATGGGCGGTCGTCTGGGTGATTGCGAGGGATGTCTAGGAAGCTTTTGAAGAGTCCGGCGCGCTGCACTGCAGGCAGCTTGAATGTGGGCACGCGGAGGTGCAGGAGTTCCGCTTGGGTCATCGTGTACACCGGAGGCTCTGGCTCGCTGTGATCAGGGTCCAAAGCGAACACGTGGATGCCGTCGTGCTGTGTGATGAGGATATGATGGCGGTCGATGAGGTGGTAGGAAATTATTTGGTTGCTTTGATACCGCTGTTTAAAGGCCATAAGTCAGACATGTATACAGGAGAGCGGCGGCAGGACGAACCCATACGACAGCACCTGTCTTCCAATTTCTTACGAGCACTTCCATCCTTGGCTGCAAGTAGCAGTACTCTTCGTCGTCGAATAGAAATGGAATATTCCCCCATGCCACCCGATGTCCCCATGCCACCAGATCAGAGAGGATGTCGAGACCTTCCTTCAGGTACGTGATGGCATGCCTCTGCCGGGTCCTACGTGGTGCCCGAAGGATGGACGGAGCAGCGACCGGGTGCGGGTAACAATCGCGAGAGATCGAGACGAAGTGGTGGAGGTATCTGATGATGCCTGTTGGGTAAGCTGTCAATGCGACAGAAGGGAACGAACGCACTCAGTCCGGTCATCGCTTAGTCGCGTTATGACCAGCAGATCCTCCGAGAGATTTACGGTGAAACGAGCGGAGAAAAGGGATATGGGATCCAACATCGACTTCCATGCCGAACAGAGGAATGTGAGCTCAGGGAGGCCAGTGCACGCGCTGCCTGGACGATGCAGCTTGAGAGCGAGAGAGTTGGCAGAATCCTGGACGGCGTACACGAAGACGCCGTTGGAATGTGCGAGGTAGTGCGATCCTGGAGCAGGGTCCTGCATGCGTTGAGGGATGTTGCTGCACGTCCAGGCCTGTTGGTACTGCAGGATGGCGGCGTAACGATCTTGAAGAGTGACTCCTTCAGGGGAGCCGACATCGGTCACCGCAGTGACACCTAGTCGGTACACATATTGCACAGCCATGCTTTCGAAGAGTGTCGATAGCGAGCGGCATGTCTGCGAGGTTCAAGGTTCAGTTTCAGCGGTCGCAGGATAGAGTCATGGGGAGATCTCACGAGTCTGCAGGCGACTAGGGAAGCAGGGTCGAGATGGCATAGAATCTCGATTTGAATCTCTACCGGTAATTCGAGGAAGCTCATGCGCCGCCCAGCGGCACGTGCCAGTAGTCGGGATAATACACCCATCAGTCTGGATGGTGGTCCGAGTCGGAGTTGCATCGGAGGAGGATATGCGAGATGTGCTTGCGGTCGGCAAGTGGGGAAGTGGGAGAGGGTGTGCAGTGATGGGGTTGGGTGGTCAGTAGCACCTTTATTTATGCATGCCCGTAAGTTCCGCAAGCTGGGCGGGTGAGCGCGACGGAAGTGGAGTCCGCGATACCATAACTAGGGTTGCGCTCGGCGATACCTTTCGTAGCGTTGACGGACACGGCTCGGAGCTGCCGGATGGGTCGGATGAAGCAGCCTTGGGCCAGATTGCGAGGGCCGCATTTGCAACCAGCCTGCGGAGCGGTTGTGATTGCGATTTCGACTGCGACTTGAAGCCTAGTCCGTGCATGGATAGGCGGCATGGCTCTATTTTGAAACATTCGTGTCCTGTGTAATGCGATTGCTGCCGAGTGTCTGGCGGGCGGGGAGGTTGTATCGTGACCAATAGGGAAACCATCGTGGCTGTTTCCGTTCCGACACTTTCTTGTAAGTTAGTGCTAATCCAGAGAACGTGTGGGCCGATGACACGGGAGGGCATGAAGATCCTGGAATAAGCGGTGGTTGCAACCTCGCACCGCAAGCGGTAGCGTTGGCCATGCACGTGTCCGGGCGTCTCGCAAGTTGTCTTCGTGCCAGAGCTCATGCATTCTCAATCTCATAGACCGGACACTGTATGACATCGCCCCCTTCCGCGATTGATTTTGCTTCGTCTAACACCCATGAGGTGAAGCTTCTTCCCAGGACCGGCCCCATGAGATTATTTTAGTCATTAGACGTACCACCATGGTGACCATTGTATACGTACGATACGACAGGATGAAGTATAGTCATCCGAGCCATCTTGTCTCGGACGCCACGATGACATTGAAAAGTGGCATGGTGGCTATCATGCCATTGGTTTTATGTATATCAGGCAACTCTGCGAGGTACGAAGCCGACGCTAGTCGATCGCCTTGTTTGTAGTTAGTCCGAACAAACACTAATCTATACATACGCTACATATCCACAGGTATCCACCTACTTTGACGACTATAATACGGGTACAAATCGAGCATACGAGTATGATAGGTGGTATGAGTACAACGCAACGAGAGCAGATCATGGCAGCCATGCGAGGCGCGAAGATACGAGGAGGCGTGGAGGACGAGGGCTAGTCGAACACACGGCAACTCAAGCCTTCCTTCGCCGTCGGGGCGGAGACCGCATTCCTTGCGCGGACCTCCCATTCCCATTGGAATGCGTATTCGCGGTCGAGCCAGCGTCGCCAGGCTTGTCATTGGCTCGGGTATTGGGATTCGCGCTGGCATCTGCACTGGCAGAAGCCGCCGCCCTGAGCGCAGCTAACGAAGGGCCCTGCGCCACGTAGTGCGACTTCGGCGACGGACCTGGACGCGGAGGGAGGTTATAGCCAGAGCCACTGGGTTGTCTTGGAGGTCCACTGGGTTGTCGCGGAGGTGGAGGCTTGGGTGGGAGGTTGTTCCTGGGCCTGTCGTTCCCTGCGCTGCTCGGGTACGGTCGCGAGTTGTAGCGAGGATTGTATTGTTGGTAGGACGACTGTGGGCGGCGTGGAGCATTGCTATATAACGTTGCGGCAGATTGGACTTCTCGCAGGGCTTGCGAGAGACGCCCGGATGTAACGATGTCCTTGAGCAGGATGCGGTGCTCGAGAGTCTGTGTATGCGTCAATAGGTGAGTCAGGGGTGATAACGATGGGTTGACACTCACGGCATCCGAGATTCCGAGGATTCTCCCAAGGATATTGTGGGCAGCAGGGACATCCGAGAAAGCATACGACTCCAAGAGAGAATGTGCTCCCTTGAGTACCTTGCGGATCTTCCAGATCTTGCTTGTTGGCCTGCCAACGTCGTTCTCTACGAGCATTCACTTAAATCATAACTCGCAGACGAGCATTAGACTCGTGTCATACCTGGATTCAGCATGCACTCAATGCACAGACTCTCGGGATTATTCAGACCATCCCATCCTTTCTCCTCTTTCGAGAGCACCTTACCCTGCGAAACGGACACCACGCTCTCCGCGTAGTCGAATAGGTTTCCATAGTAGTCCAAGAAGTCCGTCAGCAGGATTCCCAAAGACTCGTTCTCCATTGGCTGCTCAAGGTATGCTGCGGGGCGTTTCAGCGGGTTCAGCTGCAGGAAGTTGATAGCGAGTAGGATGACTCCGTAGCTGCTGAGCCCACTGCTCGACGCGGTGTTGAGTTTGTGCCGGGAGAGAAGGCTCTTCACGCAGAGCACAAGGTATCTGAGTGCGGGCATCTTGTCAAAGTAGTCCCGAAGGATCGGCACGGCCTTCACGCCGTCTGTTGCGTTGAAGCTGATATCGACCTTGAGCGAGCCTACATGACAGGGATTGTGGCGTGAGTGAGGACACTCAGGACTGCGCGAGTGGAGTAGGATGGGGACACTCACCGAGGTCTGGCTGTGTTTCGAAGGAGATAACGGGTACGCGGGCGCGGTGGATGACCTGTACGTACCGAGTAATGCGAGAGTTGCGCATCATCGCCGCCAGTTGGAACAGTGCGCTCTTCTTCCTCTCGTCATCGAATGGCTCGGAAGTCTGGATGACGAGGTCCGTGTCACTGTGATAGCCCCCACGTCACACATCAGGAAAGCAACTAAGAACGAGTCCGAAAGGATACGCACCCGTCTGGCAGATACAAGTTCTGCGCGACGCTCCCAAACGTCTCCACGCTCGCATCTCTGAACCTCCGTCTCGCCACCTCGCTGACCTGCGCAATGACCATGCCACGTGCATGCGTCTCGTTCGGAGTCGGGGAGATGTAGTTGAAGAAGGCGACAATCTCGTCATGCAACCTGCCCAACCCCCAAAACATGTTCGGCAAACCACCACGCACATCAAACGAGAAGAACACGCACCTCTGTTGCTTGCTCTCGTAGCTCGTCGTGCCCAATTCTTCCAGCCACGGTGCGCTCCACCCCTCAGCCTCGACACCGACATGAACAGAGTCTGTCTCTCCTGCCTCCGGATGCTCCCCAGCTATGCTTGCGCTCGCTTCACTGGCAATGCGTTTTCGTTTTGGACGTCGCTTCTTGTTATTTTCATTCCTCTTGTCCGTAGGTTTCGGTGTAATCGTAGGTGGAGGAATGTTGCTTGGGCCTGCCGCAACGACCGTACTTGGATCCCTGTGCCAATACTCCGCTGGTCAATGGCGCGAACATACGTAGCCCGCTAGTTCATGCTCACATCTGCTCAAATCACCGCCAGCACACCAGCGAAGTAATCTTGACAGCGAATGAAGGTTGAGATGATGAGCGTTGGCGGAGAGCCAACAGGTAACGGTGCAATGATGCAGAGTCCGGATCCGAATCTCAGCACAACATCGGCGCCTAAGAAGAGATCGCGATTCGCTCGGACACGGTCACGGGACTGACGCGTCGCGTGCGTGGCGTAAACCTCTTTCGTCGACTTTCTTGCCCTATGTCCTGAACTCACAAAGCAAACCGCTCGTAAGACTTTTATTGGTATCCGACAGCATTGCGATTTCCTGATATGACATTGATACACTCTAAGCACTGCAACTTCTCATCCTACACACATTGTCCTTCCGTAATGATGGAGCATTTTACTTCTTGAGGAGAGCAGGCGCGGTGTGGCCAGCGGAGAGACCCTTATCACCAGCGTAGATGCCGTTGCCGATCTCCTCCCTACAGAATATGTTTCTGTCAGCAATAATTCGTCAGGAGCGGTGCAAAATCAACGTACTCGATACGGAGCAGCGCGTTGTACTTCGCAACACGCTCGCTACGTGCGGGAGCACCGGTCTTGATCTGACCAACACCGAGGGCGACAACGAGGTCAGCAATGACGGTGTTCTCAGTCTCACCGCTACGGTGCGAGACCATGACACCCCAACCGTCAGACTGTGCGAGCTGCGCACTAGGAAGAAAGGCTCGGCATCAGCGAAGCTGGAACACGTTGAAGTACTCACGCTTGAATGGATTCGGAGATCGTGCCGATCTGGTTGACCTTGAGGAGCAGGCCGTTGCAAGCCTTCTTCTCGATGGCCGTCTTGATACGGAGCGGGTTCGTCACAGTCAGGTCATCGCCGACAATCTGGATACCGCTGTTGGCCGTGAAGTGGGACCACGCCTCCCAGTCGTCCTGGTCGAAGGGATCCTCGATCGAAATGATGGGGTACTTCTTAACGTAGCCCAAGTAGAGCTCCGCGAGCTCGACACCAGAGATCCACTTCGTGGGGTCCGAGTTGGGGTTCTTGAAGTCGAGGTCGTACTTGCCGTCCTTGTAGAACTCGGACGAAGCGACGTCAAGAGCAATCTTGATCTTGCCCTCGTAGCCCGCCTTCTTGATGGCCTCAGTGAGCAGTTCAAGCGACTCCTCAGCGCCAGAGACGTTGGGGGCGAAACCACCCTCGTCACCGACATTGACGGCTTGAGTGAAGTCAGCATGAATCCGACGTACGTTCCAAAACTTCGCTCACCATCGATGCCGTATTTTGCGCTGATGACCTTCTTCAGCGTGTGGTAGGTCTCCGTACCGATCTTCATCGCCTCGGTGAAGGAAGAAGCACCGGTGGGGAGGAGCATGAACTCCTGGAAAGCAAGCTTGTTACCAGCGTGCGAGCCACCGTTGATGACGTTGAACGCGGGGCAGGGGAGGACGAAGGGGGGCTTGACACCAGCAAGGTCGGCAAGGTGCTGGTAGAGAGGAACGCCCTTCTCCGCAGCACCAGCCTCGGCGACCGCGATAGAGACACCGAGGATAGCGTTCGCACCAAGCTTGCCCTTGTTGGGGGTGCCATCGAGCTTGATGAGGAAATCATCGATCTCCTTCTGCTGGGTGACCTGAAGACCGGCCTTGATGAGCTCGGGGGCGATGATGTCGTTCACGTTGGAGACGGCCTTGCTAACACCTACGAACCATCCGGGGTTGGGTTAGATACAGAGACAATGGTTGTCAGGACTAACGCACCCTTGCCGACGTAGGCATTCTTGTCGCCATCGCGCAACTCGACGGCCTCGTGAACACCAGTGGACGCACCGGAGGGGACCGCCGCCCGGAAGCGACCTGAAAGCGCATTAATACCGATGCAACTCTAAATTGTGGAATACGGCCTGGCGGAGATGAAGCGGCGCGTCCTCTCCATCGCCATGATCGTACCCAAGCGACGTGATGTGCTCAGCGAAGCCCTTGAACCTCTACTCGCGACACCGTCTCTGCACCCGTGCCCGCATCTCCTCCAAGATCTAGCCGAATTCGGGAAACGGACCGCGTACCTTTAGCAGTGTAGAGGTCGACCTCGACGGTGGGGTTACCGCGAGAGTCGAAGATCTGGGCATCCAAGAGTCAGCGCATATGGAGAGGCTCAAGTGCAGCAGGGCAAACAGACCTGGCGGGCGTGGACCTTGGTAATGGACATATCGATGGTGGAGGGAAGAGATGGATGGCCTCGAGTCGCGTCCTCGCGCCTTCTTCTATTGCGCAAAGTTCCCACGATGCCCCAACTGGGCGTTTATCTACGTTCTATCCCGTTCCAAGTCGCCTTCGCCGCCCTTTGCAATTCAAGTTGTGCCCTCGAACGATGCGGTCCTCACACCCCTCGGACGATGTTCCTCGTGCTCAAGCTCTGCCGCTGAATCCCTTGCACGAGACTTCTCTACCGACTCGACTCGTTCGAGGTTCGTCCAGTCATACATAGTACAGAAGCTCAGGCCAGTCGAAGGCTTGCCTGGCCATCCAATAGCGTCTTCGCGAATCCAGCACTGGTTGGCGAATTGCGCATGTGTCCCATAAGCCTGAGCGAATTATAGCTCAGGGATCCGCCTAGAAGGCGGCACCGCGGCAGGGCCCAATCTGCAGTGCAGGTCGTTCTCTGAATTTACTGTTCCTGGGCCGAGCGCCGTCTCGATCTAGTTAAGGCTCATCGACTCACCTAGACAATCACTCTTGCCCACCCGACCTATAACCAGTGAGGTTCTCGCAAGAACTTAGCTGCAGCACCTCCGGTTGAATTGTCCCGCGCAGTGGCTGACAGGCTCACAACTTGTCGCATGATTCTACGCGATATCTGCTTCGGGAGGACCCGTTACCTCTACTTCGCAAGCGGCGCGCCGCAGGGTGCGTTCGGAATGTCCGCCTCCCCGTCCATGCATTTAGGATGTCTTCAACTGTAGTACTCCGGAAGCCACATTCAGATCACATGTTACATAGCACATCAGGGGAACATATTTTAGGAAACGAAACGGTATGACATCCTACGGCATACGATGGTTAACATAGCTTGTGACGTTTGAACAGGAAATCCGCCAGCGAAATTCGTTCGCAGCCCAGGGCACTGCCAGTACTTCAGGAAGAGGAAATCTCAGTACTCTCCTGGTTTAGCACCTGTCACAGCTCGTATATCCCTCGAGTGTAATCGATGCGATCACTTTTCGTATTGAGGAGGACCGTCTGACTCTCCCAGATCCATTCCCAGCCCATCCATCTCCTCGGACGAATTTGAACACCCAGGCTGGATCGCGTCACTTGCGGGTGCCGTAGTGGTACTGGGATTGGGGATATCACGGGCGGAGATCGAATCGCACTGCCAATCGGAGAACTGTCTCGACGTAGACTCGCGGGAGACACTGCGAATCTGGTGCGGATTCCCTTCTTCCAGGACGTATGGCTCCACGCTGTTCGTGGGTACTGCCGTTTTCTCGCGATCGCGTCGCAGGGCCCGAGGGAGGAGGCTATGGCGGTAAACGACGTGCGCGCCGGCCAACGTCAGGAATATGAGCACCACGCCGACTCCCAATGCTATTCCCACCCAGGTTCCCGCTGATAGAGGGTACGTAGGCGCTTGGCCATCATGGTCTGCGGGCCTCTTTTCTTCTTCGTGAGGTTTCTGCAGAGCGCATAAGCTTCATAGCGACATGTCACTTGTATATGTAGTCGGCTTACCGCTGTAGGCGATACAGTCGGAGCAACGATGACCGTCGGGCTCGGCGAATCCGAGACAAAAGTCTCGAAGGTAGATGTGACACCGCTGTCCACGATTTTGCTAGCGTGTTCGCCATGTATCTGCGGGGTATGAGCGACCGGGAGGTAGCCAAACTATGGTTGAAGCTTACCGCGGTAGTAATTTCGACCGTCCTTGTCCGAGAAGGTGACATGGGAGTAGATTCTGGTACAACTGGTCGCAATGTTGAGGCCGGAGACAGTGTTCCCTCCTGGCTAGCTTTTGAACTCGCTATGGCCGTAGACGAGTCCCCAACAATACCCTCGTCTCCATGCACCATGAACTCGATCTGAAGGGTCTGAGAGCCATGATCGGAAATATAGGCCAGTTTGGCGCTACAGTGACCGTCAGGAAGGGCGAAGTCGAAGTCGACATCGGCGTGGTCCGGGGAGTAATCGGTTAGGAAGTACTGTGCCATCTCGCTGAGTTCCTCCATCGCGCGGCGGACGTGTTTCGAGTGGGATCTTGTGGTGGCAGAGGGGAGTGCGTTGTCGGGGATGGTAGGTGGGCGTAATGCATCAACGTCGGCGCTTGAGTCACCAGGCATACAGCCGGACCCACAAGCAGAAGGTAGAGTCTCTGGAAGGGGAAGCTTCTGTGCCATTCCGGTAGCGCTGTTGTGGTCCACGTCCGCAAAGCGGTCCACCGCACGTGCGGCCACACCTGTGAGGATAGGACCCCAGATAAACAGGGAGATGCCGATTGTGGATACCAGGCGCGTAAGAACCATCGATTCTGTCTTTCAAGCAGCATGAGTGATATCATTCACGGTTTTTTGAGGGCAGTGGGACGTACTCACAACTGCGAGGGGTGCTTCAGCTCGAATGCAGAGACGAATGGCAGTAACTTCCGCCAGTCGCTGCTCGATACTTGTATATGCTCATGTTCATCCTTTCCAGATATCCAGCTACTCGTTGCGGTACCGAAGAGTCGGGGGCGGGATATCTGGATATCTGGGAAACGCCGCAGTGCGTGCCGACAGGCGGCGCTCAGCGTGGCAATCTGGATATAGGGCATAGTGCGGATCCACGAAGCACCCTGAAGGTTCAATGGATAGAATATCTGAGGGTCTCACCTATACGTGAGCAAAGCGAAGCTTGCGACAATACCGATGCTCGCTCTCAGAAGTCAGTGTCATAGAGTTATTCTGGACGCTGTCACCGAGTACATACCATGCCTGCACTTTTCCAGGACGGTGGACATCCGCGACGGCGATATTTCGAAGGATGAGAATCATCCACAGAAGTGCTTGCCGGAGGTAGTAGCCAACCTGCACGAGGCCTAAGAAGCAGGTTGCAACTCACCATGGCTTCCCCATAGATAATACTGACTGCCAGTCCCTAATGGCGACCCTGCGCCGACATACAACGTTGCTTTCTTGCGCATAGCCGAACAGTCCAGAAGTATGGAAGAACAAGCTGTATTGCCAGAGAAGAGAACTACGAGAAGTCTAGAGATGTCACAGGGAGATGTCGACATGCCGCAACATGGAGAGATGAGCTACGACACTTCCTAACCTGCTTAAGCAAAGCCATAATCTCGAGAGGACAGAGACTCCGAAGAGTCCTCTGGCACTGTCTCAACGGTTGAGTAAACTGTCGTCGAGCAGCGTGGCATCTCTCTGGAGAGAAGAAGAAAAAATGCGCGAGCGGGAGGCTTGATATACCCCAGACCACGTGCCCTTTGCCGACATTCCCACGGCCCAAAGCTCTGGCGCCTGGGCGCGTCCGAGCGTCCGCACCGCTGTCCAGTGTCCTCGAACTCCTCCGGCTTGTCATTATCTCTCTCGGCGCGGCGGAGGCATGATGTTGGGAGCACACCTGGCGCAGTGTGAGTACGCTCTCGGAACATTGCTTCGCGCGCCACTCACAGGGGTTCACCAGGCTCACGCACCCTCGCTTCGTCGAGTTCCGCACGGGCTGCCTCACTGCACACATCCGCCGTCCTGCAGGCCGTCTCCACCCGAACGCGTAAGACACAGCGGACATTGAAAGCGAACGTCCAGCGCCGCGAAGAGCTCGAGCTCCAGGCTCGGCAGAGCCGACCCCACGTCGTGCTCGGGTACAAGGCCGGGGATGAGGCCAAGTGGCAGAATTGCGACCTCGCCCGGGTGCTCATCACTGAAGAGGACATCAAGGCGACCCCAGCGCCGTCCGTGGATCCAGCGTCGGGTACTGTGCAGACGTCGACGTTCCTCAACTATGGCATTGGAGAGAAGGAGAGGGAGGCCTTGTTCGACGTGTTGCCACGGCTCTCACAGCAGGGTCAGGTGGAGGCAGAGGGACCCGTGCATCCCAAAATGATCAGCAGCACTTACGCGAAGAAGGGGATCGAGGAGCAGAAGAAGGCCGCCATGTTTGCGAGGATGGTCGACTTGCGCAACGCGAATGCCAGGGGTATCGCGTTCGAGAACCGCAGGCGCATCGTCGCAGCGTTCTCAGAGCCGGAGAATCCAACAGACACTGGGAGGCCAGAAGTCCAAGGTGCGTAGCCTCGCTCTTCTCGATTACGCTGCATTGCCGATCCCCTTCCCTTCTTCCTCAGCCGCGCTTGCGACCATGCGGATCCGGAACCTCTGGGACCACCTGAGCAGGTGCAAGAAGGACATTGCGAACCGCAGGAGTCTCCGTCAACTGGTTCACAAAAGGGCAAAGATCCTCAGGTACCTCAAATCGGTAGATGAGGATCGGTATGATAGCATACTGGAGAGGTTGGGTCTGGAGCGGAGTGCCGTTGAGGGCGAGCTCGTGGTATGACACACTAGCATAGATCACATCGTATTCGCATTGCGGCGCATCCCCGCTATAATCTACTTGGCTCAAGCTCCGTATGGCCCCTGAGTTGCGCGTAGTCGCATACTAGCGTCGTAGTCTCCGCCGTCGACGGCTGTCACGGACATGTCCCAATGTCAAGCCCGCCTGCATATAAAGCATTGTTACTTTGCCGCCATGCCCGGCGACCATCCTGCAGTGTTGACATCCTCCTGCACGGTTCATTCCCTTCGCCAGACTTGGCCAGAGTGTCGAGGCCGACTGCGACCGAGAGCTCGAAGTCCAGAGGGATCGACGTGAGTGTTGCCTTATTTGGGGGTGTGGGTCTCCGGGTCTGTGGCTGACGACGGTGGCGGCGGATTCTGCTAGACGAGGTCATCGACGCCGACGTCGTCCGTCGCGTTTCAGCCCGCTTCGAAACCATGGCTCTCCGTGAGTATTCCGCCGTCTCTGCCTTTCTCACAAGCCCTCACGCGTCGACCACCACAGTCTCCTCCTCCCCGACCATGGTCGACTTCCCCTCCGCCGGGCCTGATCTCCATCCCAGCCCCTCCGACCTCCACTACCAACGCCCTACATATCTTCCTTTTCGTCGCATATCCCTACCATCCGCCCCTAATCTCCAGAATCGTCAGTCTATTGTGAGCACGGCTTCGTTCGACTCTCTGCCCGAGGAAAGTCATGGGCCGGTTCCCGCGACGCCCGTGGTTATCAAGAACGCGGTCAGGACACGACCAAGGCCGTCATACGTGGATGTCTCCAGGAGAGCCGTGCGGAGGAAGGAGTCGCGGATAGTGGACGAGCAGAGGGAGGCGAAGCGGAGGAAGGTCATCTCCGAATTCTACGAGACGGAGAAGTCATACCTGGACGGGCTTGAGCTCATTCACTCGGTGCGCACCCCCTCTTTCTGTCTATCATGTTCGCGAGCTGAAGGTGTATTTGGATGCCCTGCAGCACTTCCTGACCCCCATCATCGCGTCCCTGGATACTCCGCATCCATTGCTCACCCGCGCCGAGCTCACATCCATCTTCTCCAACTTCATCGACATCTGGAACCTCCATCGCTCGTTCTACACGTCTCTCACTGCTTTCCTGAACGCCTCTGCCTGCATCCGTCCGCAAGACCCCTCTCCCCCTTTGTCCCCCGTCCTGCTCGCCCACTTTCCCTACCTCTCGCTCTACACACCCTTCGTCAGCTCGTTTTCCGATGCACTTGCATCTTATGCATCTCTTCTCAGGGACAACGCCGCATTTGCTACGTTCATTGCGCAACAGGAGGCTGACCCCCGGTGTGGGAAGCTCAAGTTCAGGGACTGGTTGCTGACCATTGTGCAGCGATGCCCGCGGTATCTGCTCTTGCTAAAGGACATGATCAGCTGCACAGATCCAGACGACCCAGAGTATGCGTCATTGACCGCGGTGCATACTCTCGTCTCCAAGAGTAAGTCGTTCTAGTCACTTCCGTTCTATGGTACGCTAACCTCCTACAGTCACCATGTCCCTGAACACTTCGTTACACACCCACGCACAGACTCTAGCTCTCCTTGCCCTCCAACGCAATACCATCAATCTCCCCTTTCAACTCATTACTCCTGGCCGCACTTTCCTCAAGCGTGCTCCACTCCTCCAGCTGGAGAACTCGACTCCTAAAGAGCGCGAGTTCCTCCTTTTCTCGGACTGCTTGATATGGCTCGCGAGCGCTGACGGCGACCTCTTCTCCGAGAAATGGAATGCTCTCACCGGTGCTCCATCAAACGGCGCCGGTTCGAGTACCCCGGACCTTCTCTGGTCGCGACCACGGAGCGAAGAGGGAGAAGGCATCAGGAAACGCCATTCTTTACTCCAGTTGAGGCTGCACGGGAGCCCGAGGAAGAAGCGGCAGGCCAGCAGCGGTGTGGACGACCGTTGGGTGTACAAGGGCCATGTGGAGCTCGTCGACCTTGAGGTCGTCGTCAGCACACCGGCGCCGAGTGATTCTCAAGAGCGGGGCTTTGAGCTTCTTAGCCCACAGCAGTCGTTCGCGGTCTACGCAGGTGAGTTGCAGCCCGTATGTGAAGACATCGGTGCTAACGCGGATTTATAGCGAGTGAAGAGGAGCGAGATGAGTGGGTGACTGCGATTCGGAACGCGAAGTCTGCCCTTCTGGTCTCGCTCAGTGTCATGCAGCTCAATTCGACGTTGACATCCTCAGCCTCCACTACTCACTTGCGGCGAACCCTGCAGGCATTACCATATGCTCCCGAGGATCCGGCAAGGCCGAAGAGGGGCATGGTTGACCACTTTGTGCCTGCCGTCTGGGTACCGGATGGCAAGACGGAGAGCTGCATGCGGTGCGGTCGAACGTTTGGCTGGAGAAGGCGGAGACACCATTGTCGGCTATGTGGGCGCTGCGTGTGCGGCAGCTGTTCGAGCAAGGTTTGTTCAGCATAATCCTCTTTGGCATACACGAACTGATGATTGAACTTTCACAGACATTTTTCATCGTCGACTCGAACGTCAAGGATCACAAATCTGCCCGCGCGTGTGAAGCGTGCTACGACACTGTCTTCCCTCTCCTTGAGCAACCGCCAGATCCCTCGGTGACCGTCACCGCCGGGACGACGCACTCACACTTCACGCTCTCCGGTTTGAAGTCCATGCCTTCCCTGCTTCTGAACGATGTCACATCGAATTCGCCCTCCGCGCTGATGGCAATTGACCTCGACTCTCCGAAACGCGTACTCTCGCGTATTGAAGATGAGTCCTCCCCAGTAGATGAGCCTAATAGCTCCCCAGTCGCTGCAGTCCGACTCAGGTCTCCGGCTCGGCCAAAGAGCTACATCCAGATCCTCGAAGAGTTCCAGGAGCGCGAGGCATCGCCGACACCAAGTCCCCGAGCGTCTCGGTTCAGCGAGCGCAGCCGTACGCTGGATGAGACGAACGGTCCCCTCGACGAGCGCGATGAGGATGCACTGATACTGGACGATGACGGCCAGGAAGTCGAGGTCCCCCCTACTGAGAGCCAGCCCACGACTCCACGGAAGGAGAACACGGCGCGAAGACACAAACGCTTCTCGTTGCCGGCTGTTGCGCTGCAGACGAGCCCGGTGACAGCACGGCCGAATGCGGACGGGAAGGCCCACCGGTTCTCGCTGGTGCTGGGGAAAGGCGGGGGTATCGCCGCAACGAAGGATAAGGAGGAGTCTCCCAGCCGGGTGTTGAGGCACAGCGTTGTGGCTGGGCGGCTGAACGAGTTGTTGAGTCGCGGGAAGGACTGACCTTCCCCTCCCCCATTGAGCTACACACATTCCATTCTATAGACCAGTGCTCTCATCCCGGTGGGGACACAGACATGCTCACGATTTCATGCCTAGGACACTCATTCTCCCGGTGCTTTAATCACTCTTTCCATACACATCCCTAGTGCCCTCTTGCTATTGGACCGTGCACACGAACCTTACGACGCTACCGCTGTGACCGTGTACATTACGAGGATACCACTTGCTTGCAGTTGTGCGTCGCCGATGCTTTGTATCATCTACTATCCGGTGCTGCTGCATCGTTTGCTGCATGAAGACGAGTAGGAATATGAACCACTGTACCGTGTACCAATACGACTGTTGTCGAATGATCTGTTGGTGCCCATGTTGAACCAAGATGACGTCGGTGCTACCAGGGAGTGTGGAATGTACGCGCCCGGGGGTTACTTGCGCTGGCGGGGTACCAGGCGCGACTGTTACACCTAGTAGTTAATCGCAAGCACTGGGAGCTCTCGGGCTCGGTAGGGTGACAGTCAGCCCAGTGCGACGCGAGATCCAGTCATCCCTTCCTGTCCCCGCACGAGACGTTGCAGCGATCCAGGAGAACCCTGCCTCGGCCCGGACGTACGTTCCCAATCGCCGTCTCGCACGCGCTGCGACCCTTTTCAAAGCATTCCTCCACTCATGCCCGTATGATCAATGCTACGCGTCATGCAGATTCGTTCCGGATGCCAGACAATGTTGCGAACGCGGGGATCATTATCATAGTAAGTGGGAGCATCAACAAACAAATTCGAGTTGCAAGAACGGGACAAAGCAGGGCACCGAGCAAGAGAGCATTCGGGAGACATGTTTAGGACGATGGAGACGGTAGAGCGACGATGGGACACCGACGAGATAGACAACAGAGCGTAACGACGTAACAAAGCGATGGAAGCAAAAAAAAAATCATGGAGTAGCGAGACGTGTGACATCGGGGAGCAATCAAAGCAAGGATAGGCGAACGTGAGAGTGGAGAGCATACAAGCGATAGCGTGAGATAGTGGTTAAGATGGCAGCAAATAGGAAAGTGAGAGCAAAACACGGCGGAAACGACGATGCGAGAACGAGAGCGATGGTAGAAATCATTAGGTGGAGTCTTTCTGAATGTTGACCTTGAACGAGCCAGTGATGCAGTCTGGACGACTTTCGTTGTAGGGAACGAACTCGGGCCCATGAGGAGGATTGCGCCACTCCCACTCCCCTTCACCTCGGAAGGCCGCCTCGCGCTCTTCAGGGTGGGCCCTGAAGTAACGCTCGCAGTCAGTGTCATCTGACTTGGGGACGTAGAATCCCTTCCTGCGTCGCCCCTCCTGGAAACGCCACAAACCCAATGCGATGGGATGGATGCCTATGTTCTTGAACGGCTTGATATCGAGGCAATCGGGATCGATTACGTGAGGGTTGGGAATATGAACTCCTTTGTACTCGTCCTCGGGCGAGCAGGCGATAATCTCCTGCCAGTGGGAATGTATGTGCGTGTGGCGTTTGTAGTTATCGTAGCGAGTGAAGGCCTTATCGCACTCCGGACGATGGCACACCCACACTATCCGACAGAATGAGAATAGGGTAGCTTGACAGATGTAGGTCACTCACTCTGCTCGTGCTGGTGGAGACATTTGATGTGCCGATGGAGATGATCGCGTTTCTTGAACATCTTCTGGCACTCCTCCACCGGACAACAGAACTTTCTGTCCGTCCCGACGGAGCTCTCCTTTGTGGGAACATGGCGCCCCCTCGCACGCTTCGTGAGCCCCGGCACAGGCTCGGCGAGACGTGTCTTCGCACTGGGTTCGCGAATCTCGTCGGTGGGACCATCTGGCATGGCAGACGGTGTCATACCATCCTTGAGCCAGTACTTCATCCCGCCCACCTCGACGATGTGGTGAGGTGGAATGGTAGAGATATCGATGGCGGAGCCAGGCATCTTCTTGTGATAGACACGTTTCGGCGGGGTCTTGAGACGTGGCGGGGGGAGACCACGCGGCCCGACGCTCGCGTCTGCCGTGGAGTCGTCCGGCTCGACCGGCGGGGGAAGCCCGGGCATTGCTCCGCGCACCAAGAACGACACGGGCCTCTCAGTGTCTTGCATGATGGCTCCGCCGCCCTGGGGAAAGACGAACACGTCGCGGTAAGTGGTCAAGATAGAAGCACAGGTTGAACGCGTCTTACCCATGGTATCTCACGCTCGAATTCAAAATTGCGTGGGGCACAGTGGTCCGGCATCCTGCCCAGCGTCCGGGTCTGGGGAGAACAACGATCAAATGTGGGCGCACGAGTGCAAAGTTCTGTGTGTCCAGATGGGTGCGTTAGCTCCCTATTGAGTAATACGGGTCCAGGTTCGCGTTCTGACCGTTAAGACGACCTCAGAAGGCTGCCTGTTTACCAGGCAGATGGCCAAGAAGTGGCCTGAGCGGTGTCGCCACAACGACTTGGGAGGAAGACAAGGGTGTGGCGAGTGGGCGGAGGCAGGAAACGCAACAAGGATACCTCGCTTATAATGATGACGTAAGCAATATCATGTTGGGCGCATCGCACGCAGGCGCTTGAACACCTGCTCCTCGACTCAACGGGTTCGCGTCGTTTACTGGCAACGGTAGCCTATGACGCATGCAATCAAGGTGAGCCAGAGAATGTTTGTGCAAGTTGAACAATCTTTCTGACTTATGAGAACGAAGGCGAAGAGGGCAGTGCGGAATTCCACAGTGATCCTTAACGCGCCACCCGCCGGGACGACCGAACTTCATCATTGAACCTCAGGCTGGTGGTGGTCTCGAAAGTTCGCGCGCAAACGCATTGGGAGATGAAGGTACCTATTTTTGCTATGTATGGGCCTGACACTCAGAAGCGCGCCGCGCGTTGCGTGGGTTGCATCTACTAGTGGGCTAATGTCTGGCTAATGCACATACTTCTAGGCTAGCAATGCAATAGTATGGACGCTATGATCCTCAATCCACATATCTGGCGCATATGTACGTGACGTGCGGTCTGAAATGTAGCTGATTATGGGACTCACCCTGACAACCGCGGAGCCGTGAGGGAAACGTCCAGGCACCTTCAGGCCCCGCACTGCAGCTTGTCCGAACTCAACGGCGGTGATTACCAGCGGGATGAAACTTGTCAATGCGGGGAATGGCAATTGCTCCATACTCGGAACCTTCTCTGTGGTTCGGAGGTGTGGTAGTCGCATGGTGCTCTCGAATAAGCTTCACACCTTTCCAATAGAGCGGCTCTCATGCATCTTTCGTTGTCGAACCCTCTTCTCTACGACTATAGCTGCAGGCTTCTGTGAAGAGTTTGGAAACTCTCCAAGTTCAAACCTTCAAGTTGAACCTAGGCGGCCGATGGCGAGTCGAGCAAGACGGGCATGCCATCGCTGGACATGCCGCATTGGACAAGGCGAGCAGAAGAGCTGAGGCTGATCGTTGCGCAATTTCGCACGTGGCCTTACCAGGCGACATGGTCGAATTCGAGTTGGTTGTTCCTGCGCGATCCTGATGACACTCATTCATTGACGTTCGCATTGGAATTTTAGGTGGTGCTTTGCCAGCGCTCTACCGGATACGAATTATTAGGACTGTCAGACAAGAGTACTGGCCGGCCAAACTAGCCTTAGATGGCTTCGGTGGTTTGGTTAACTCTAGTCCACTCTACGTAGACGCTGAATCAAGGTGCCACGTGGGTACCGCTGCATTCGCCGAACCGTCTTTCTCACTTGTGCGATCAAAGGTTTGTCTGTACGCTACGTCCCAATATCTCATGCTCATACATAGCGCAGCAGGATTCACCACAACATAATTCAGATAGGACCACAGCTAGCAAAAGTCTGTTGCACTAGGCGAAGCCCTCGGGTTCAATCGCCGGTCAGGTACGTGCTAATCCATTTATGTGGTACCTTGGCTTCATCTCCATCAGAAAGTCCTGCATTCCTTAGTAAGCAAGCAACCTTGTCAACTCATCTTGCGGTCGTGTCGGCTAGCAATATGGATCAAGGAGCACGCCATGTCGGATATGATGCATTGATGACGGGGAGGATGGACCATTCCTCGAAGGAGATCTCGGCACTGTTATGTTTGGTGCGCCTTCGCTCGGCTATTTTGGACAGATTACCTTCGTTCTCCCAACCAGATACGTTTCATTTGTACGGCACACACGAGTCTACTGACCGCTGGACCTTCTCACCGAACTTCTCTCATCAGCCGCCCCATCTGTTGATCGATGGCGGATCGTCACCTTATAGGTCACAATTCAAATCCTGAGAAGACATATGACAATAGCGCCCTCAGACCTGGCGACTTCTACGTCGGGGAACGTCATGTTCGGACATCACTTTGTTTCCAAATTGGGTAAGTCCGTAATCTGTGGCCGGTATGAATTTCGCCAGTACTGACCTTGAAGCGCAATGCTGCATGATGGATCATTGGCAGAAGTGCTTCTCCAAAATGAAGTGCGAGCTCGGTTCATGTTCTAGCGCATGAGACCATGCGGAACACAGCTCCCTTGCATTTCTTGCACTTCGCGAGCCGCTCTGCGTTAATGACCGAGGTGAGGCGGAATAAGTGCCCTCGTCCCTGTTCCCATGCTTACCTGACTTTGCCGAAATCAGAAGGACAGAGGAACAACAAGACCTCAAATCACTGTCCGCATGCGACAGCCTGGCACCGAGCAGGCTGTTGGGTCGGTCCGAGGATCCTCACCCTCCATCCTACTGGCAGGTCGAGAGGAAAATAGGTCGCCCATCCTGGAAGAATGAGAGCACGAGATCCTGGTGGTCTCGGCTGACGCTATGTGAAAGCGGCGGATGAAGCACCCCAGCCCGCTAGTTCCCTGCATATGTGCACCTCAAGTCTCGCCCCACCGCGTCCAGGCGGTCGGGGTGCGTCACACGTTCTGACCTTCGTCTTCTCCCGCTGTTGCTGCCGAATGTTCGCATGCAGTTGCCTTCTCTCCGTATCTTGCAGATACGAGGTAGAACGGCGATAGGTGGTGTGTAGAGAGGTTCATATTTCTTTTCTGCAAGGTATGCAAACATGTAGACGCTTCGGCAACGCTATTTCCCGGACTTGGCTTACACGTTTCCGTCCAGTCATTTTCCAGAATGCTGCGCCGCCGGCCGGCCTGCTGTCATCTCAACAAACCGTAAATCGTCTCACGTTGTCTTCTCCCGCCCTCCTCCTGGTACGTTGCTCCGCCCAGTCCTCTGCTGCCAAATGCCGTCACAGGCGTCAGTATTCACTCCGCCGCTCTAGAATGTGCAAGCTTCACATCGCGGGAGAAACCGACCATAATATCTTTGCGTCCCTACGTCCGCTCAACGTTCGTCGCGAATTCGCCCTTGTCGTGTTGGTGTGAGCCCCCTCAAGTCGCCATTTTCACGCCATCTCATTCAAATGGTAACTGAATGTCCCGCCTTAGGTCCCCTACCTAGTTGATCCCATCGTCACCGTCAATTCTCACTGCACCAGCTCTGTTCTCGCCAAGACTCGTACGTGGCAAGTCTGACAGTGAGCGCCCTCTTTCTTGTGCGTCTCCGTGTCTTCTGGGCCAAATTACCGGGTCTGACAGGCTCTTCGACCGCAGGCAGGCCTAGCCTCTCCGGAGTCCCAACGACGACTACATATCTAAACCGCGACCGGCGATCTATCGCGCGCAGTATCACCGCAGCCTCGCAGGGTACCAGTTCAGCCTGATTCAGGAACGTCGACAGCGCAAGCTCGGAATCCGAAAAGAACCCCCATCTCCCCCCCCCCCCCCCCCCCCCCCCATACATTGCCATTCAGTAGCACTAGCAGGCGGCGCTTCCGGAAATCGACTCTCTAGCACGGTTGACACGCCACCCTCCGCCTAACAGCTCCAGCTGGTTACGGCACAAAAGCCCCCGACGCGCGCGCGTTCTCTGGGTTCGAACCTTGTTGGCGATTTTCGGCAGGCCCGAGGGCGGCTTCCGAGTCCGAGTCCGAAGTGCCAAGTTTTCCTCGGCTCTGGCCGAGGGCCTGGAGGTCAATTGTACCGCCGGGCCCTCCGAAGGCCAAAATTGAATGCTAATCCCAAACCAGAGCCGAAACCCAAACGGACACCGACACCGAGAGCAAGAGCAACGCTGGCAGCTTCCCGCCCGCACCTCGCACCTCGCACCCGCACGGGCACGGGCATCTCGTCTCGTGGCACGTCGCACGGCTACAGGTACGGCGTCCGGCGCGGTACACTTGGCCAGCGTTCGGGTGCGGGGTTGATGCGACCCGCGACACGTCCCACGCCCCCAGTGACGTCCAACCTTCCCCGCCTTGCAACCACAACGCGCGCACTGGTCCCACCTGCCGCCGGCCCTGCGCATATGTGCATACTATGGTACTTATCGCTGGCGGACCTCGGGCCGGTTCCGAGAGCGGCATTGGCCTCCCAGCCTCCCAGGACCGCCCACAACGATTCCTCACGAGATGATGCAACGCCGTCGTGTCGTCCGTTCTTCCATTCATGACGCGGACTCGCCCGTGCACGATGCTGGAATCCCGGATGCACGCGTGCTGGGATCGAGCCTGGACGTGCACCTGTTCACAGCGCTGTGCGTACCTGGCAGACTTCTACTCTTTTATCTTAAAGTCAAATGTTTGACTTTCTGTCGCAGAGGCACAGGCTAGCTCACGCTGTACAGGTACACGCACTCGAAAGTCCCGGGTTGGAACAGGCCTTAACACCAGCTTCACCAGCGCCGGCCGCGCAGCAGAAGCCTCCTGCCACGATGCCACGGTCCTACTACACGGGGCCCGGGCTCTATTGGCGACTACACGATACACGATACACGATACACGATACACGATTACACGATACACGATACACGATACACGATTACACGATACACGCACGCGCCCGAGCACGCCCAAGCCCGAGCCTAAATCCCGATATGTAACACACAAACCCGGAGCCGGCACCCTGATAGTTCACAGTTCACGGTTCACAGCGGCAATGCAGCAGCACTGGCGGCCAGGTACGGGACGGGGACAACCTGTACGCTGTACACAGTACAGTATGGGCGGCGTCGCGCGCCGGCGGATCCGTTCGAGCTCAGCATTGAGCCTCAAGCCATCAAGCCAATTGTCAAATTCGCGCGCAAGTTGCCAATTGCACGGTGCACCAGGCTCGTCCGCGGCGGCGGTATCGCCGGCGAGCATCCACTCGAGTCTCGCACAGCCGTCCGGAACACCTCAAACCCCAAAGCTCAAATCTCAAACCTAAAGTCCAAACGTCGAGGTGCTTCGAGTCCCACGACGCCCGCCCGCCCGCCCGCCCGTCCGTCCGTCCGCCCACTGCAAGTGGCAAGAGACAAAAGAGTGCGCCGAAGCAGTTGCCGGTGAGTACATTATACTCGCTTGAGTACACACTGCTGGCTACTGCGTCCAGACCTCGAGCGCAGCGTGCACACGGTGCACAAGCGACGCGCGCTCGCTCTCGCTCGCTCGGCGCTGGCGGCTGGCTGGGAGCCTTGCGAGCGAGGATCTGCGCCGCTCTTCGCGTCCGCATGCCGTGCGGGGCCGCGTGCCGTGCCCGTGCCCGTCTCGTGTCGTGTCGTGTCGTGTCGTCGGTACACGGGTGACGGTACACGGTACACCGATCAGTGCTGCAGACGCAGGCGCAGGCGGCGTATGTACAGTATGGGACGTCCTGGCACCCCAGGTCTAGGCTAGTACTTAAGCTTACTCTGCTCGCCGGCCAGGAGATCTGAGACTTGGGGGGGGGGGGGGGGGGGGGGGGGGGGGGGGGGGGGGGGGGGTACGGCGATACGGTGATCCGGCCCGAGGGTCGGGTCAGTACTCAGTCACCGTGGCGTCGTGGCGTTTCACGAGGCTCTCAGCCTCTGATCCTTGTGCGTACCGGGTGCGTAGTCAGTGGCAGCGGCGGCGGCAGTCTGGATTCTGGACCTGGGGTGTATGTGTGTATGTGTGTATTGTATCGATATCGACGGGCTTTCTGCATTCGGACGTGTCCGTGTCCGTTGTACCGTGTGTCCGTGCGTGCGTGTGTGTGCTTCAAGCGGTCGCTCGATCGTGTTTCGTATTCCGTGTGTCGTGATGGACTCAGTCGGTGGTACTAGTGAGTGTGAGTATGCGCATGGCATCATGTTCGCTGTTCTGCAGCGGAGCCCTAACCGAGTCCCTAGGCCCCCGGCCCCAGCCTCTATCGATGCATCACTCAGACTAGCAGCGACGATGATCACTGGACAAAGTAGTCGCAACTTGCACAATCACAATGCCGTTGCAAGTAGTGTAGATTGACCTTGGCCAGTAGTACTTATACATACTTATGATAAGTACATGCGTGCGTGCATACGTGCCCCTCCTCCGCGGCCGGGCGAGCAGCCTGAGCTTGACGTGTGTGCGGTTATCCGATGCCGATGCCGGTGCCGATCCCAATCCCGGGGGCTGGAAATTCAAACAAGAAACAAGAAACAAGAAACAGAAACAGGAAACGAGAAACGAGAAACAGGAACGGAAAGACAGCTTGAGAAACTGCCCGGGCGTGTGGGCGTGCGCAATTATCAACAATAACCAATAACCAATACCCATAGCCTCAGCACCGAGCACCGGGGGGAGGGAGGGCGCGCATACATACTGTACCGCAGGCAATTGCCTGCCGCCCGGCGCCGAGCCATGTGTGCGGAGGAGGGGGGGGGGTTGGTGGGTCCGACTGTGGTGGAGGCTCCCGGGGGAGGATACTACTAATGCGATTGCGGCGGTCGACATCTTTGCAGCCCTAGGTGCGGCGCCGGCGTCGTAGTACGCGGGCTCATTAAAGACGCCAAGATCTAGAGTCGAGACGCCGCACCAAAGAAGAAGACGCAGTGCACGGATGTCCGAGTCTGTCGACAGCTGCAGGCCGGGGCGTATCGTAGGACATCGATATCCTTATCCTTGTGTCCTTGTGTGCATGTGTGCATGGACGTGTACAGCACGAGCGACAGCGTCGACGCGGGGGGAGCTCGCCTCTCGAGCGCTGCACTGGTACATAGTTGGGTGGTGGCTGGTGGCTGGCCGGCGGGTGAGGCCTGAAATCAAGGAAGCAAGGGACTGGAACGCACGGGCGACGGGCGAAGACCGCTTGCGGCGAGGAGTCAGATAAGACGGGTTCCCTGGATGGTGGATAGTGGATAGAGGATAGGCAGGCTCGGACCTCGATGCTTGTATGACGGCGTGACGGGATGCACGCATCGAGGGGTGTGCGAGCTTGTGACCAGCCGAGTCTTCGCGCAGCGGCAGGGGGCCCGGTGTGTATGTATCAGTACTCGAACAACTCGAGTGTATGGCTGTCTCGGGTAGCATGTCTCGCGTAGGGATGACTCAATCTCAATATGAATTCACGAGCCATCGATGCATGATGCACGATGCATGATGGCCCATGGGATCCTGGGACGTCGCTGTCCGATGGGGCGCGGGCCGCGAGCTAGCAGTACACAGTGCACATTAGCGGTCGGTACTGAGTGGTGGGCTGGTTCTGAGGAAGAGAAGGGTGGCGCAGGGGGTCGGAGGGGTCGTGTCCGAGCACGTACTGGCTGGCGTTCACGTTCATCTGACAGTGCGTCGACATCGATATTACTATCACCCTGGCCGCTGGCGTGAGTGTGAGTCTGCGTTGACGCGAGCTGAGCGCTGAGCGAGGACGTGTGGTAAAGAGACCGGGAAGAAGTGCTAGTGCTAGTGCGACACTAGCGGGACTGTCCGAGTGCACGCGCTGCAGGGGGAGCTCGAGTCGTCTCCGGTGTGACGGGGTTTGCGGGCAGTTGCCGTTCGCAGGCCGAGGAACGGTGAGTACGTGCATGATGGGTGGCCTCGAGTTTGCAGCATGGACGGCCGGGCTGCAGCTGGGCCGAATCCGCGGACGGACTCGGGCGGAGCTAGGTGCCGTGACGGTGCTGCTAGCAGCTAATGCACAAACCTGCGGCTGAGCTCGGCGTAGTGATGGAGGAAGGGTGGGATTATTATTGAGAAAGCGGGGTCGAGGCGGAAGGGATCATGACGGATCAAGGATGGATGGATGGATATGGGAGGGCAGGAGGAGAGGGGAACGCGGGACGAGTGTGGTGCGGAAGAGGCGTAATGGAGGCGGCTTGTGCGAGACTCGTGGTGATGGGATGGTGGAGGAGGGCCAGACGGATGAGGCGTGAGTGTGCTTCTGAGGTGTTGTGCAGCTGCGATGGCTGCTACTGTACGAGTACGCCTTGCGCATGGCTGCTAGCGGGGCGGCGTGCGTCATCGAGCCCATTCCGGACGGCGGGGGCGGGGGCGGGGGCCCGGGCGCAGCTGCGAGACTGGACAGTCCAACTAGGCGCACCGGATGCGGGATAGCCAGATTGGAGCGCGATCGGAGATTTAGGGTAAGTTAGCAGCAGCGAGAGCTTAGATCGCTGGGAGATCGCGCGGAGAAGGCCATCGATATCGGCCGCTCTTGTCGAGGCTCGCCACAGGCCTCCCGGGTCACCTGCGCATCCCCCGCCCAGAGCCAGAGCCCGAGCCAGAGCGCCAGCAGGGCCGCGGCCAGCGCTGCCAGAGTACTGCTCGGCCGTCGCGTCCCCGCCCAGCGGGCGCACGACGCGGGGGCTGCGATGCGTGGGGAGGGCGGGCAGCGAGGGCAAAGGCAACAAAGGCCCGGGAGGGAGCTGCCAATCAGGGCGGGCGCCAGTGGGACTGGAAGAGGGAGCGGTGGCAATGCGCACGCTTCGCACTCGCTCAGGCTCTGCTCAGACTCTGCCTGCGCGTCAGCGGTGCGTCCTGGCTCAGGCTGTGTGCCCCGACAAACGCGTCTGTCCGAGACTCACACTCGCTGCACAGTACGGTCGTCTCCTGCACAGTCCCTGGCTGCCCCACCTCTCTTCCTCCTTCCGCCTTCTCCCCTGCCAGTGCCCCGCCCGACCGCTGCCCCCCGTCCCCCGTCCCCCGCCCCAGGCCTGTGACAGAACAACAGCGTACCGCTCTCGCTGCACAGCCCGCCGATCCAGTACGCATCGACCCCGTGCCCCCGTTCGCGCTCCGCCGCCAGGGCCCTTGGTATTTCTCGCAGAACGTTCTTACGACATTACGACCTCGACGTCCCGTTCCATTCCAGCCCGTCCGCCCGCCCGTCCGTGTCCCCTTCGCTCTTCCGTCCGCTCGGAGCCTTCTAGCGCATCTGCCCTTGCCTTCGCCTTCGCATTGACACTCGCATTCGCATTCGCAGCGCGTGCGTCTGCATTCTGATCCTGCGACCCCGAGCGCCATTGGAGGTGGCCGAGACGCGGGCCCGGGACTCATTACGGTGCTCCACGCAGTCGACCGCGCCCCTCGATCACATCCGCCGCGCCGTTCCTGGAATACCGCGCTGGCCATTGTCTCCCTCCCATTGGCTCCCCCCCACGCCTCCGAGGTAAGGGCCTCCTTCCATATTTGTCCCCCGCGCGGTTTATATACATAAGCCGTCTCTGCCTTCATCCGTCCATCCGCCCTTTCAGCCTGGACCACAACCCGACCTGTCCGCTCTTTATATTCCCCCCACCCCGCCCCGCACATGCTCTCCCACCACCACCGTCAGCCACACATGGACGCCGCAACCTCCGTCCTCTTCCACTTCCCCCACCCGCCCTCTCCCCCGCACCACCAGCCTCTGCATTTCTCCTACTTTTCCGATCGCGCTCCTGACCGCCGCGCCTCTGCAACCTCCGCCTCCTTTGTCCGCTCCTCGGCCCCCCGCCAGATGCAGTCCTTCTCCTCCCACTTCCTCCCCTCCGCATTCCGCTCGACCTACTCCCTCAACTCCTCCTCCTCCGGCTCTGCATCCTTCGCCGTCGGCCCCAGTCCCATGGGCTCTCCATACGAGGTCGCAGAGGCCGATCTCCGCTCCTCCACCCTCGCAAACAGCGGCAGCGGCGGCCCTCAGCCGTACTCTCCCGAGCAGTACCCGTCCCAGTCGTGGTCCCAGGTCCCAGAGCAGTCCCAATCGCAGTACGCAGACCCTTACTCTTCTACCTCCTACGACCTCCCTCCGCCCGCATCCTCGTCCACCTCTGCGGACGGTGCTTACGCCCACTCTCCCGTCAAGGCTGAGGACCAGATGGAGTCCTACACTGCCGGCATGTACCTGCCGCCCTACGCCGACCACCTCCCGTCCGCAAACCACCTTTCAGACCAGCAGCAGCAGTCTCCGTCCTTCTCGTACTCGCTTCCCCAGTACCACTCCGGCTCACCGTCGCAGCAGCCCATGGCATACGCATACAGTCACGACTCCCAGCCCCACGCGAGCGGTTCGTCCGAAGTGGCCAACATGTCTTCGTATATGCTTGCTGCCCCCGGTGCACAGCTGCAGTACCCGGACTACCCTGCCGACAGCGATGTTCCCCGCTACGTTCACCCTGCACAGGTTTCGCCCGCTATTTCTCCCAGTTCGCCGTTCGCACAGCTCCAGGACGTCGCGCAGAGTCAGAGCCTCGACCCGCGATTCACCATGAACAATCCCATGCAGACCATGGGCGGCGGCAACGGCGGCCCGAGCCCTTCGGAGGACTTCGATTTCGACAGCGGCGGCAGTGTCAGTGGCGGCGACTCGCCCTCCATGACGAATGCTATCCCTGGGGCGTCCGCGCCTATCCCAGTGCCCGCGGGTGGTTCAGAGCGCAAGCGGCAGCGCTCCATCAGTTTCACGAGCTCGTCGGAGGATGACTTTTCAGCAAGCGGCGAGTCAGACCACGATGAGGACGATGACGAGTTTGTCCAGGGCTCTTCGGGCTCACGCGCACACGCACGGCGACACGGCCAGGGCGACTCCGAGTACGTTCATGGGATGGGGAGCCCGTCGACGTCCACCGGCTCCGGCTCCATGTCCGTGGGGGGTCGCCGGCTCGCGCCGCCGGTCCCCGTGCCCAACCTCACGAAGAAAAGTCGCGGCCGGAGGGTGCCGACTGCGCAACAGGTGGTGTCCGAAGGGACGGTACAGAAGGTGCGTAGACGTCATTGCACCTGCTGCTGCAGGTCATCTCGTCATTGCAATCGGCCGCTAACGCATTCTGCATCAACAGCGCGGGTACATGTGCAAGGTGCCCGGGTGCGGGAAGTGCTTCGCCCGCGGCGAGCACCTCAAGCGGCATGTGCGTAGCATTCACACGAACGAGAAGCGTGAGTAGGAGCAGTTCATCTGCGTCTGTGTGTGCAGGGACTGACGGCTTCATTTTTCGTAGCGCACAAGTGCCCCTTCCCAGGGTGCGGCAAGGACTTCTCGCGGCATGACAACCTCGGGCAGCACATGCGCGTGCACAAGGGCTTTAGTGCCCCCAAGACGGGACGGCCATGAGCCGGCTGCATCTGCAGGCCCGGTGTGATTCGTCTGTCTGCGTCCGCTCCCCCGTCACTTGTCCTCCCGTGTCTCTCTCAGGGTTTAACGTTGGGTTAGACGGGGGCGCCGGCCGGCGTCCCCGCATCACGTCTTGTCACGACTCGCGACGACCTCTTTCGTTCTTCTTCATGCTCGCAAGCGTTGTGCCGTCACTGTTTATTCCGTTCTTTCCGATCTTCCCGTTCTTGGCCGTTATGCCTACCGCCCTTGCCCTTGCCCCTTCTCTGCTCGGGTTCTTGGTTCAGGTCACAGGTTTCAGGCTCCGATTCCAGGTTCCAGGTTCTTGTGTTTGGCGATCATTATTCCCAGTCAACATCGTTATACTTTTCTTTCTTCTTTTTGTTATGTCGGGTTTCTCCCTGTCGTGTCGTGTCGTCTCACGTTGGCCCCCGGCCATGTTGTTGTTGTAGTATCTCCGCCTCCCCATCCCCACGACGACTGCATTGGACTTTGTGTATCATGCTCCTGCCTGTATCGCTTATCCCGTCTCTCTCCGTCTCCCGTCTCGTCTCGTCTCGAGTCCGGTCCCTGGTGTCTGTGTCTGTGTCTGTGTCTGTGTCTCTCTACTACTGCTGTATTCATATCACTATCCGTATCCGTATCCAGAGCCGACTCGGCGTATCGTATCGTATCGTATCGTATCATATCGTATCATATCCCGCCTGGCCTGGTCCCGGTCAACGTCCATATCCCCGTATCAGTATCAGTAGCATTCCCCCCCACCTCCACCACCCCCCGCATCCGTCCATGTCCCCACTGTCCATATTCGGTGTTATACATATGTCACCCATCACTCATCATGCATCATGCATCACTCGCGGTGGTGTCACTGTCACTGTCATGCATGTATAGTCTGTATAGATTATGTTTACGTTTATGTCTTGTCAGTGTCGTGCAAAGCTCGAAGCTCGCGCCGCGTCAATGCTTCGGTGCCGGACTCGACGTCACGCCGCGTCACGACTCACCCACCGCACGGGAAGCACTCGGCCGTTGGGACACGTCGACCCGGAACCGCCACGGCGAGTCCGTGACGTTGACCGTTGACCGTTGGTTCAAGGTTGGCCTGAAACATCAGGCTGTTTGCACGTTACTAATAACTAGTCTAGTCCCGTCGACGTTGGGCTGACGAAGCCGCTGCCTCTCGAGTCTCCGGACGGACCTACATACAGTAGCATAGGCACCGGGCCCACCCTTAAGGAGGAGGATGTTGAAAGTTTTGACCGCGGCGCGGCTGTGAACTTGTGTTGGCTGACTCGATGCTTTGGCTTTGGCTTTGGCTTTGGCAAGACCGTGAGTCGTGACGTGCCCCGGGACCGAGCGTCGACAGCTCGACCTTGGTCGGCGCCACGCCGACTGGTACTTGGGAGTCGCAGCCACCGACGCCCGGTCACACTGCAGCGTATTGCCGCGCTGGAGAGAGCCCGCGCGGGCCCGTCCGGGGCCTGGAGTCTGAGAGGCCAATTGTCCAGTGTCAGCTGTGGTTTCGGGCTGAGGTTGGCCCCGGAATGCGATCCACCCACTGGCACCCACTCCGCTGCGTACGTATGCGCGCGTATGCCTTGGTATTTTGTGCGCCGTATTTATTGTAGTGGCTGTCACGGTGCAAAGCTTAAGTACATGCATGTGCTGGACGAGGAGCCGCTGCAGCGGGCTGGAGGGTGCCCACGATCGAGAAATCGAGAAATCGAGACGGCGACATACTGACTACTGATCGAGAGAGCACTGAGCACTGCTCGAGTACTGAGTGTGTTCCTGGGATCATCCATTTTGAGGCGGCGTGCCACTGCACAGCCTATTGCGCTCGCTCGGTCGAGCCGCGTCGGTCGCAAGTGGGCGGACCATGGACCGTGGACCGTGGACCGTCGAACATATGGAACGTTCGAACCCATCGGAGGCGGGTGAGGGGAGTTGCTTTTGGTATGTATTGATTATTGAGTTGTCAAAGATGAGCCGTGCCACGCAAGCCGTGGTGTCTCCGGATCCCCCCACCCCCTCCAATACGCACACGATTGGACGTAGCATGGAGGGGGACGGGGGGAACGGACTGCATGGTCCGTCGAGATCGAAGGGCTCGAGGCTCGAGACTCGAGACTCGAAGCGTCCCACCGGAAGGCCCGACGGTGGGTGGGTGTCCGCAGGGCCGCAGGCACCAGCCCGCTCGCTCGCTCACTCACTCGCTGCGCCCCAAGCTCAAGCCCAAGTTCAGCCCCAGTCCAGGCGTCCGACCCCCCGCCGCCCGGTCGGGTCTCGAATTGCGGCTCCAATTTGCACCTCTGGGCGGGGGGTCGGGGTGGGGCAGGGACTCCGCGAGCACCGGTGCGCCACCGACCCGGAGCTCGCGGACCAACTTGAGCGGACAATTAGCCACATACAGGTACCGAGGCCGAGGTTCCCGGTGAGCACCGCCAGAGTCCCCCTACGTCCCCCCGCCCGGCGGTGGAGAGCCAGGTTCTCGTTCTCGTTTGCGACGACCTGCCATTTGCAGTTAGTCCGCCGATCTGGTGGAGAAACGAGACATTGCACTGGAACGCTCTCTCGAGAGGGCAGTAATGACCTCCAAGCTTGGGTACAGCGGCGTATGGCGTATGGCGTACCCTGTGGCAGCGACGCCGCGCACGTAGTCCGCATGAGCCCAGTCGGCCCAGTCAATCGGCCAGATGCTGACGTCTGGGTCTGTACAATGGTATAATGACAACTGCGCCTTGTGGAGTCGAAGATCGGCCGCAGGCCCACCGATCGAGCAAGAACACCGCACCCGCCGCCGCTGCCCGAGCTCCCCGCAGTAACCGCAAGCGGGGTAGGTGCGGAAGGCCGTATTTGGATGCAAGCCACAACGTCTGTGCATTGTCGACGGAGCATCTGCCTGATCGAGAGAACGCTTCACGGAGTCTGTTCTGTCGTCGGCGGCGTGCATCGTGGACATTGTTGGGAATGGCGTTGTGGCCATCGAGTGGACGGGTGCATGAAAGCATATCTTTTTGGATCCAGGTTCCGGTACTGGGTGTGTCGTGGCGATGACGAGGCCTTGGAGCTTATGCGCGGCACGGAGTCCTTTGCGCCATGTCGACCTTTTGGAGGAAGATCAGCTCTATGGCCATAGTCGTCGTCTGACAGTGACGGAGTACTACATACCTCGGGCAGGTCTCCACTCCTGAATCTTATTGGTCAGCTGTGTCTGGACACAATCATATGCGCACTAACCGCCGGCACATGCACTGGTCGATCATTAATTATTCCCGATACGAAGACTCTCCAACGCTCGGTATTTTCGTGACAGAATAGAACGGCTAAAACGTACTAGTCAATTGTTTGACAGCTTTCTGGCACTCACCTTGCGCCGTTCGGGTCTCGCTCTTGTCAGCTGTTGTGATGTCTCACCATTCTGTCCGCTATTCACGGCTGGGATGAGGCATATAATTATACAGCGATTACTGGTGATGATACAATGCTAGTTCCGAGGAATGGAGCGGCAGATGCTAGACACCGGGCGCAGACACAATCCCCATCAGCGTGAGACAAGGTTCGAGCTGTAGATGACAAGGGCCTAACTCACAATGGAACGAGGTAGCGAGCGTCGAATCAATGACGCGGTGACAAGGGCAACAGCGGAGCGATAACATATTTGGCATGGACAAGGTCCAGAGATCGGTGGGAATGGAGAGGCGAGTAGGGAGACGGCAACGGAGCGCTGGACATGGTGGCGGGGTCTTCTGGCGGTGGAGGCTGCGTGCCTCGAGGCTACGCATCGTCTGTCATGATCGCGAAGAACTCAGCCTCGCTGATTTCGCCGTCTCCGTCCAAATCGAACTCGTCAATCATGGCTTGCCTGTTCGGTTGCAAAGAATGCTCGTCAATACAACGGCGGTGTTAGGTGGAGCAGGGTAGGGCGGGTCTTGCATTCCGCCGGCGTCGGGAAACCGCAAAATGGAAGGAGGCGGCGGGAACAGGATACTCACAGCTCATCATCCTCCAGTCTGTCTCCAATCTCTTTTGCTACGCGGCGGAGGTTCCTCAGGCTGATCTTGCCGGTGTTATCGTCATCGAAGAGTTGGAAGGCTCTCCGGATTTCCTCCATTGGGTCTCGGGCCAGAATCCGTTCGCTCACTGGACGGGATTGAACGGGACACATACGGGAAAGCCGGTAGATAAGCATTTCCATCCAATGCGTCGAATGTACGCGGGCGGGTAAGAGAGAATTGAGCGAGACGTACTGATTTTCACAAAGTCCTCGAAGTCCATCAGCCCATGCCCCGACTTGTCATGGTCCCGAATGATCTTCAGCACCTCCGCCTTCTTCAAGTCAAATCCCAATGCGCGCATGGCCACCTTGAGCTCGTGATAATCGACACAACCATCCTTATCTGTGTCGAAGAGCTCGAACGCCTCCTTAATCTCCTGCTTTTGCTCGTCGGAAAGCTCTGGCCGAGAGTGCGCGCGTCGCTTGGCCTTCTGTGCAGCAGCGGAACCGTACATGTCGCCGATATGTTTTCAGGACTGGATGACGCGTAAAGCAGCCGTGCAGGAAGTGATAGCAAAGAGAATACGCGCGAGAGAGAGCTGGCAGTTGGTGGTTGCAACGAAACGCGTCGACGCGTCTGACGCCACGCTTAGCTGCATCGTGTCGCCCACGTGGTCCAGTCCCAACCTTAACCCATGTGGCCAATGACCAGCGCCCATTTGGTTACCGTGCGGGGTAGATAAGATAAGATCCCGCTTGTTCCATAATGCCTGCCCGCGACTGTCGCTAAAACGGCATGTTTCGAGACCCGAGAATGATAAGGGCCGCGCTCAGGCGTCCACAAGGGCTTATAAGCAGACCACGATCACAGCACGAGTTGTTTTCTTTCGGTCGCCCCCTTCTGCCCGAGTCATACCCCCGGCAAGCCTTTCGAAGTTCGTCCAGCAAAATCATCATGGCCATCGAAGTCCTTCCTTTGCCCGTTCCTCCTACTGCTGATGCCCAGAAGCTCAAGGACTTCGGGAGGGAAGTCAAGGGCGTGAACCCGGGAGCGTTGACCCCAGATGAGTTTAAAGAGGTCCAGGACCTACTCTACAAGGTATATGAATTTCCCAGCTGCGAGTGAACGAGCTCACTGAGCAGGAGATCAGCACGGTGCGTTGCTCTTCCGAGATGTGGAGGTGTCTCCCGAGCAGCAGTATGCCTTGACGAAGGTACGATCAGCTGTGAACTAACCCTGTCTACATGCTCTAACATGCAGCAGGCCTTCGATCCGACCTCGGAGAGCTATGGACACGGGAACAACAAGACAGGCAGCGAGAAGAAGTCCATCCTTCACCCCGACCTGAAGACCATCCCTCGGGTCCCGCAGGTGCAGCTTATCGGTAACGGAACAGTGTACAACCACGAGGGCCTGGCCGAGGCCATGCTCAAGCACCCTTCCCACACAACCTTTCACAAGACCCGCGTCTCGCCCGAGGACGAGGCCAAGGGCTACACTCGCTTCTACCGCTGGCATATTGATGCGGCGCTCTATGATCTCTCGCCTCCGAAGGTCACAACGCTCTACGGTGTGAAGGTTCCCCAGGGTCCCCACCAGATCGTGCGCTATGATGACGGCACGGGCGACGAGCTCGAGGTTCCTCTCGGCACTACTGCGTTCGTGGACGGCAAGATCATGTTCGATATCCTCCCTCCCGAATTGAAGAGCGTTGCGGTCCGCACCAGGGTCAGATATGCCCCCCACCCATACGTGTGGATGGCACCTTCGCATGCCCTCCCTACTGGCCTCGGGATCATGACCGAGGGCTTGGAGATGCCGTATGACGAGTTGCCCCCTTGGGAAGAGTCCAGGATTAAAGTTCTGCCAATGGTATGCAATGCTTCCGACCTTGCTCGACCCTTGCAGTCGTTTTCTCACTACGCATACAGTTGTGGAAAAACCCTGTAACGCAGGAACTCCACCTTCAAGTTCACCCGTGTGGCGCCTCTGAGCTGCTCATCGATCCCCTTCCGGAAGGTGCAAAGCGCGAGGGAGCACTCTTCCCAGACGGCGCACATGTGAAGGACCTCAAGGAGGTGCGCGAGCTTCTGTACAAGATGCAGCGCCCAGCGATCGCGCCAAACGTAAGTACTCACTCCGCTACCTCTATGCGATCACACGACTGAATTCCGTACCTTCTCCCCTCCGCAGCTTGTATACCCACACGACTGGTAAGTTTGCTGATGCTTGAACTTCGGACGTGACGGTGCTGATGCTTCCGTGCAGGAAGGAGAAGGATCTCGTGCTCTTCCACAATCGCGGCGTTCTCCACACTGTCGTTGGCGCATTCACTCAGCATCAAGTCCGGGCCTTCCACCAATGCAACCTTGCTGCGTCGGACGATCCGAAGGGCCCGACCGAGGAGGACGTGAAGAAGTGGGCGTAAGGATTTCGGGTTGTTGCTTTGGTCAGAGTATGCCCGGATGTATGATACCACCACTTGCGTTGTACGTTAGCCGTGGAATAGCTCAACTGTTGTACACCTTATCTCTCTACCCTCAAAAAATCTTGCCTAGGCTCACTTCGAGGGTGCCGCGATGTACGGATGCGCAGACCTCGTCGTGCTGCGCACCGCTCCTCTTTAATTATCATTGCATCACGTGCCCCGAGATGTCGCCCTGTAAGTATAGCACCGACGTAGCAGCTACAGCTTCCGCACCATCGGCCACCTGAGCTGGCCGCAGCGACACACTTGACGGTTTCTCTTCGGTCCTTACTTGCTGTCCTCTTTCTCTTTGCTCGATCTCTGCAACTTGTCTTGGAACGGCTGGAACGTGTCAGGACACGTCAAGCGCCCACTTCGGATTGCTACAGCAAGCATGGCTCCAGGCTCGGAAGCCGAACTCCGGAAACGAAACACGCCCAAGACGTCCACGGCGGACTTGAAAGCGGAAGGAAAGGAGAAGCAGCCCAAGGCGAAAGCGAATGTACACGCCTCTTGCGCAACTATCATGGAACGTGTAGCTGAGACCATTCATGATGCGTTACACAGGGAGACTCGCGTGCCAAGGAGTCCGGGCTCTCCGCTACGCCCTTCATTGTGCTCGTGCTGCTGGGGGCAGTCGCAGTGTTGGTGTACCAGGTGCGTGTGTTTGTCGTCCTATCTTTGAGAAAGAGGTGCTCATTGCTGGCGGGTGCTCCCTCGGTAGAACCCCGCGGTAGTTACGGAGCCGCTGTTCGAGTTCCTCGGGTTCGACACAGACGTGTCTCCAGTAGAGCCGACGAGAACGGGATTCGTCGCGGACGTCGAGAAGAGGGATGCGGTGAAGGCTGCGTTCAGGGTAAGTGTGCAACTGCTGCTCTGTATCGGGGACGTTCCGCTCACTGTCATGTCCGCGGAACGCTGTAGCACGCATGGCTTGCGTACGGTGAGTAGCCGCATTGCTCATTCATTTGGTATGATCGTTGATGATCGTGGCGTCGTGCGTACAGAGCGCGATGCTATGGGCGACGACGAGTACCACCCCATTAGCCACAAGGGCACGAACCTCACTGAGGCCGGCGGGATCGGGTACACGGTGATCGACTCTATTGACACCATGCTCATCATGGGCCTGCAAGACGAGTACGAGCGTGCCAGGCAGTGGGTGGCTACCAAGCTCTCATTCGATCAGGATGCGAACTTCAACACGTTTGAGGTCAGTGTCTACTACCGTGCGAGCCTCCACTGTGACCTGAGCGCGTGCTCACATTCCTTGTTGTGTAGACGACAATCCGTGTCCTTGGCGGCTTGCTCTCCGCATACGCGCTCACGAACGACTCGATGTATATCGAGAAGGCGGTGGACCTTGCGGACCGCATCATGCCTGCGTTTGACACGCCCGCGCGGTTGCCCACGTCGATGATCAACCTTGCGAAGCGCCAGGGTGTCCGCGCGGAGGACAACAAGGGCCTCGTCAGCACTGCGGAGATCTCGACTTTGCAGCTTGAGTTTAGGTACTTGGCTTATCTGACTGACAATGATGACTACTGGGACGCTGTGGAGAAGGTCAGCCTTTTGTTCCCTGCTCTGAGACCTCACTGAACTGGGATGCATGCAGGTTATGCGAACCATTAGAAGCTCAAGTCTGACGACCGGCCTCGCGTCGATCTTCATGAAGTAGGTCCTTCCTGTGCTGACAACAGTGCTGGGCAATCATGTTGACACCTTTCGTAGCCCTGAAGATGGTCGCTTCGTGCTGTCCGCGATTCGCCTTGGGTCGCGTGGAGACTCGTACTACGAATACCTACTGTGAGTCACTCAAGCTCCTCGACAAGGTCAATGCTCATATCATACGTAGGAAACAATACCTGCAAACTGTATGCACCTCCTACATCAGGCAAAGGTCCAGTACTAACCTGTCAACAGAATCTAACGGAACATGTATACCAAGAAGTGAGTGTGTCCTCAGTTCCTTCCAATCTCGCATGACCCTGACCATGACTGGAAACAGATGTATAATGGCGCTATGGACGGTGTACACGGCCACCTAATCAAGAAAGGCCAGTTCACGGGACTGACCTACACCTCCGAGCTCATCCCCGAACGCAACCCTCGCGGAGAAATGTCAGTCCATCCGCTCCTTCCTTCCTCCTCCCTCTGCCTACGACACTGACAAAAACCCTTCCCTCCCCTCCCTCCTTCCACAGCCAATGGCGCCTCACCCCCAAACAAGACCACCTCGTCTGCTTCTTCGGCGGCTCGCTCATGCTCGGGGCAGCCACGAGCGGCGCGACCACCCAGCCCGTCTCGATCCCCCCACGGCCGTCCGAGCTCACCCCGCGCGGGAAGCGCGACTGGCAGACGGGCGAGGCGCTCATCGAGACGTGCATGCAGACGCACGACACGGCGACGGGCCTCGCGCCCGAGATCGTGCACTTCCGCATCCCGAGCGATGGTGTTGTGGGCTCGGGCGTGCCGCAGGATTGGTACATCAAGGGCGCGCAGTACGTCTTCCTTCCTCTCTTTCTCTCTCTTTCGTGCTCTTTCCTACCCTCGCTTTCCTCACTTGCTGGTTGGATGGACATAATGGCTAACGTCGAATCCTTGGCAGGCCCGGCGCCCCAGCACCCTACGACGCGCGGTACATCCTGCGGCCGGAGACGGTCGAGTCGCTGTTCCTCGCGTACCGGCTGACGGGGGACGACAAGTACCGGCGGTACGGGTGGAAGATCTTCGAGGCGATCGAGAGGCACTGCCGCATCGAGAGCGGCGGGTACGCGAGCATTATCAATGTCGACCAGGTCCCGGCCGTGCATGAGGACAAGATGGAGACGTTCTTGATGGTGCGTTTTCGTTTTTTGTTGTGTTTGGGTGGGATGCGGTGGGTGGATACCGGAATGCTGACTGTTGTGTTGTTGTGTGGTGTGGTGTGGTGTGGTGCAGAGCGAGACGTTGAAGTATTTGTACTTGCTGTTCGAGGACGACTCGGTCCTCCCGCTTTCGAGTGCGTGCATGTCTTTCTCGCCCGGTAGTGGCCCCAGTGCTCACGTACCCCTTCCTCACTCCAGAATACGTCTTCAACACCGAGGTACGCCTCTCTGCTGTCCCTGTCCCCGCGCCGTGTCCTCCCTTATATGTGTGCATGCTCAACTGACCATCCTCGCAGGCACACCCACTACCGATCATCAGCACGACACGCAAGGCGAACTTCTAGACGTCTCCTCACGCCGCCTGCAGCAGCAGCATGCGCGCGATCTTGTACATATTTTTATACCACACTCAGTACTCAGTACTTGCTTGCTCAGTGCTATATCTATCATTATTGCTGGCTCCTCTGACCGTCTGTGCGGTACTGACGTGGAAGCCTGCGGAAACGTTTCAACGCCGTCTGCAAGGATTATGACGGGACAGTCGACCTCAGGGACTCGAGCTCTCCGACCTTAACCATGCGATTGTAGTGCCACATTGACCAGTCACTCGACATTCATTGTGCTGTCTAGAGTGAGCATCCTATTCTAGGTACCTGCAATGTTCGTGCCATACTGACATGAAGCATGAAGGGTACTCTACATGGGCATGCAGATAGAACAAAGCATGGCGCACTACAGTATCGTACATGGGTCGTAACATACAAGTGGCAGCATCGAGGAGTGAGTATTATAACCTGCACCAGAAGGAGCGTCAAGGGTGGGATGGTGGAGTCGTGAGCGGTCGTTACTGTAAGTCAAGTATGTTACCGTATAGCTCAATGCATTCGAGAGTCCTTCAGATGACTGGTCCTTCCTAGTTCTCCCATCACGAATATGTATGTGGTTATCTTAACTGGTGCACCAAAGCTTGCAGCGGTTCAGTTCGGGAGTCCAAATGCCAATGCTGATAAGTTACGCCGTGCGCATGCGTGGGTATATGCGAATATGCGTCCGTCCGCTCGGCTGCTCAAAGCGCGTTCGCGAGCACGGTAGCGTACGACGGGGGCTCGACGCGCTTCTCGTCAAGCTCGTCCGCAGAGATGTGCTCCCAGGGCTCGTCGAGCTCCGCGTCGTCGGGCATGTGGTCGTCGAGCGCGATGACGACAGGCATCCCCGGTACGAGCTCGAACTCCCCGGCTGCGCAGAAAGCAAACGTTCGGTCTGTCAGTGACTTCCACGAAAGACAGGTTCGGAGTTGGAAGGGGAAGGGAGGAAGAGGGAGAGGAAGGGGAAGAGGATTGGTGACTCACCCTTGCTCTTACGCGCCCTGCCCGGTTTGACGAGCTGCTCAAGGTGCACCTGGACGGGCTCGCTCACGCCCCGCGCCTGCGCCTCCCGCTGGACGATGTCCGCGATGATCTCCTCGACCCCGGGGCTGCTAGGGAACGCGTCGCGGTCGTCGCTGGCGTCTGAGATGAGCTTGGGCTTTCCGCCCGCACGCCCTCCCCCTCCTCCGTGCGCACGGCGCGGATGCGGATGCGGGTCTTGGGGGGGACAATCGCTGCTGGTGCTGTGGGACGACGCGTTCCGCTCACGCTCGCGCTCGCGGTCGGCGCGCTCCTTGCGCTTCTTGGCGCGCTGGCGGTCGCGGTCGTAGGCGCGTCTGGCCTTGAGGACGATGCTCTCGCTCTCGGGGAGCGGGGACGTCGGGGCTTGGTCTGTGGCGGGTGCCAGGTTGGCGGTGTCGGTGGTGGTGGTACTGGTGGTGAGCGGGGAGGCGAGGGACGGGTTGCGCGAGGCGCGGCGGGCGCGGAGGGTGGCTGCGGCGGTGGTGAAGACAGGCATGATTATGGTACGATGGTACGAGGTGGTATGTAAGGTAGGGTATGTGATGGTGTGGGTGTTATATGTGGGTATGAGTACAATGGGTGAGACAAGGAGTTGGAGAGACAAGCAAGAGACAAGACGGAGACTGTGCTGGCGGGTTGTGGGGTGGCGATGGTGGTGGTGCGAGAGCAAGCGGGGTGGGAGGGAAGAGAGGGAGATAAGGCCAAGGGCGCGTCTCGGAGTGGCGGAGGAAGGGAACGGGACTCATTCCGCTGCTGCTGCTGCCAGTTCTGGGGCAAGACGATCACCGCCTCCGTAAGTGGTGGAGCGCTGCTCGCCTTTCTGCGACGCTCCGAGGTGCGACCGGATCCGCTGCCGTGCCTGGAGACAGCTCCGGAGAAGAGCACGTTGGCGGGAGTGAGTGGGCAGCACGAGCGCAGAGACCTCCGGGTCTGGTATGACGCCATCCTATCCCTCCTCCCATGTGCGTCCCCGCGTCCCGTCGGCGTCCTCCACATATGGCAGTGTCCGTTATCGCTCCCTGGCGTGCGACGTCCACAGCAACCTGCGCCTCCCCATTGGCTGACAGTGACAACCACACTCGCTAGAGACGGTAAAGGCTAGAGACTGTCATTCCTGCTGAGTTAGTGCCTCCGCAACGTCGACGATCCTCGATATATGTAACTCATCAAACATACTCCACAACTGATTAGTCGGCGGAACCAGCTGTCATGTCCATAAGTTTCATGCAATGACGAAACCAAGTGCCAGGAGGGAAGAGAGCCACGAGCGTCTGAGATACCATTTCTGACATGTCAGGCCACGTGCAAACGTCTCCCAATTACCTGCTGAGTTAGTCTCCCTTGCAATTAACGAGGGCGGATGTCGGTATGTGCGACATATGTATCATCCACAGCTGCAGCCGCGGAAACAGCTGAGCACGGACGCCGTTGCGAAGCTCGATTAAAAAGGTTCGTTCACGAAAGGGCAACGCGCCCTTCGATGGGGCCGGAGACCCCATGCATATTGGATGGATGTGCAACATCATCCTGGCCAGAAGAGGTACAGCACCAGCAGGACAGACTACCGTCTCCGTTTCCGGGATCCGCCCTTGTCCCCGCTCTGCAACGACTTCATCACAGCCGCCTTCTGGCGGTTCTTGTTCTTCACGTTCGCGCTCGTGTAGAAGTTCGTCGCCTTTTTCTGTGCAGCACAAACCCCCCAAATTCGTGTCAGCGATCAGCCCAAGAGGAAGCGCAAGGAAGACGGCGGAGAAACTGACCTTGTTCGTCTTCATACGCGGCTCTTTCTGAGCACGCGAAGACTCCTCCTCATCGTCGGCGGACTCCTCCGCACCGGACGCAGCGCTCTCCTCGTCGTCGCTCAGCTTGCTGAAGACCGTGTCCGGCCCGTCGTCGACCTCTTCCGCGTCCGCAGGCACCTGGTCGCCCTTGAACACGTCGTTCCAGGCCAACGCCTCCTCTTCCTCCTCAGCCTCCTCAGCCTCGTCGCTCTCCTCGCCCTCGTCCTCCTCATCCTCCGCCCCACCCACAGCATCCTCATCCTCCAAAGGCCGGATATCATCCGCCACAAACGAGTTCTTCTGCATGATCGAGCCCAAGTTCTGCTTCACCCCAATCAGCCTCTGCTCCTGCTCCTCATCCCCCTGCTCCACCTCCGCTTTGCCCTTGCCCTTGCCCTTGCCCTTCGCATCCGCAATCCTCGCCTTCTTCGCCTCCGCCTTGTTCAGCGTCTCCGAGCGCTCCGGCGGGGGCACAAAGAACGGTATCCGGCCCCTCACCCAGTCGCTCAACAAGATCTTCGCGACCGCCTCGCGGTCCGGCTCCCCGCCCTTGAGCAGGCGGCCCTTCATCCGCGCAAGCTTGTCGAGGAACGCCTCGGGCTCCCACCCGCGCGCGGGGTCCTCCGCGTCGGGAAGTGGGACCCCATACGTGCGCGCGAGGTACACGGGCTTCACGCGCTCCATGAGCGCGGGGATGTGCTCCGAGGGCGTGGCGAGCGCCTCGACGCGCACGACGCCCTTGAGCACCGTGGACGTCTGCGAGTCGCGCGCGGAGGTGGGCACGATGCCCGGGCAGTCGATGAGGTAGATGCGCTTCGTGAGCGTGATGTACTGCCAGACTTTTGTCTCGCCCGGCACGGGCGCGACGTTGCAGACCTTGCCGGACTTGAGCGTGTTGATCACGGAGCTCTTGCCGACGTTGGGGTAGCCGATGAACCCGACGGAGATCTGTTTCTTGTCCGAGTGTAGTTGCGAGAACTGGCGGAGGAGCTGGATGAGCGAGCCTTTGCCGAAGGAGTGGTTCGGCGAGGCGTGGAACGCGAGCGTGGGGTAGCGCGGGGTGAGGTGTTGGATGTAGCGGGCCTGGGAGCGTGATGGGTATACGCCATGCGCAGAACGCGAGAACAGCACTCACTGTAACCCAGTTGGGTACGAGGTCGCACTTGTTGATGACGAGCACGACTTGCTTGTGCGCCTTCTCCTTCCGGACGAACTCCAGGACAGACTCGCAGAGGGTGCCCATAGGGTCGCGAGCATCGATGACATGGATGATCACGTCCGAGGAGTCGATGACCTTGTAGAGCTCTCCGTAGATCCGGCGGGACGTGCCCTTGGCGTAGATGGGCTCAATGTAGTCCGCGTGTGTCTGGAAGTCATCGGCGGCAGAGGTAGACGCAACGGGGCCTGTACGGAAATTGGGAAGAGGTCAAGGATGATAACTGGCAAACGACGAACCTGACTCGCCGTCCCCTCCACTGTTCTCCGCTTCTTCCGCCGCTGCCGCACTAGCCTTCCCCAGCTCCTCGAACGTGCCAACGTCCAACCTGGGCTTCTTGCGCTGCGCCTTTGGCCCAAAAGTATCCTTAAACCCTTCCGTCTCGAGAATATGCGAACGCTACACGGAGACATGAATTCCCCGGGGTCCTGGAGAAGAGCAAGGACTCGCACCTTGCGCAGATTCGGGTTGGCAGCATCGTCCAAGAGCGCCATGGGAAGCTTATTGCGCCGGAGCAGCACCGAGTACGGGTCATTCTGCTTCGTAGCAAGACTCGTGCGGAAATGGTCCAGCGCGGTCTGCGAGATCACCCTGGTGTTCCCTGTCGCACAACATCAGCCTTCAGGTCTCCCGCCCCCGAGACAGAACGCAGGTGAACGAGAGACGAGAGACGTACCAAACCACCGCCTGTCCGGCTGCACCCTCCCCGGCTTCGTCTCGTCCTCGCCCTTCTGGAACGCAGCGGCCTGGATGATCTTGCCGTCCTTGTCGCGGATGGCCTTGCCGCCGTTGAGCATCTTGAGGCGGCCCACGGTCTTTGCATTGTGGTAGAAGTTCTCTCCTTTGACCTTCTTGATGTGCGGCTGCTGGGAGGAAGAGGAGCGCGTCTTGGACGACGCGGGGCTTTTCTTGGACGGGGCCATGGCTGGAGAGACCTCGCGAGAGGAATGCCTCAGCCTGAAGGAAGCGTTTGGGACAGAAAGTGGGCGCTTGCAGCAAATTTGGGAGATCGTACGCACGTGGTAGGGTAAGTAAACGTAAGCAGACGTAAGCCTGGAATAGTGTAGTGGTTAGGCTGGGTAAGTGCTGTTCAATTGAGGGGAAAGGGACTTACCGTGAGTAAGGTACGAATCACCATTGTACTCGTACTGTCAGTGGCTGCGGCCTTCTCTCTCTCCCACCGATACCACCAAGTCCCTCCTCGTCTGCCGCCATGGCCACCTCGACGAAGAAGGCCTATGTGGCCGAAACGCCTACGCACAGGGAGTACAAGTACTCCCAGGAAATCTCGCAGATGATGTTTGTCTTCGGCGAGGTTCAGGACCCAAACCCGGAGACCGTCAACCTCGTGGAGGATATTGTCCGGAGTCAGCTCATAGAGCTTGTGAGTGCTGTCGCTTCCATGGATTACTTGCTCTGTGTGAACTAATGCGACTGCGACTGCGACGATGCAGATCCTCCAAGCCCGCGCACTTGCAAACCGACGGGGGGCGCGACACCTCTCCGCCGAAGACCTCATCTTCCTCATACGTCACGACCGCGCCAAGGTCAACCGGCTACGAACGTACCTGTCGTGGAAGGACGTGCGCAAACACGCAAAGGACTCGGATGGAGGGGGTGGTGGCGGTATGGAGGTTGAAAATCTGGAAGACGGTGCAGATGGTGAGTGGCAACACTGGTTATAGCGGCTCCCCTTGCAGAAACCATTTGCTGCGCGCCGTCACCCGCCGGTCATGAGCTCAGACAACCCACAGACAAGCTTACTGCGAAGGCGCAGAAGATCACCATCAAGCTTCCCTGGGAGATCATGACCATGTTCTCGGACGTGCTTCCCACAGACGATGAAGAAGACGAGGACGATATTGAGGCGCACGAAGCCTCCATCCAGCGACTAAAGGTGTGGACCCCAGCAACCTATCCTCCTCCCCTCTCGCCGTACTAACACCCCAACCTCACCCAGGAAGCAGACGACGCGACGCGCCAAATGACGCGCGAAGAGTACCAGCACTACTCGGACTGCCGCCAAGCCTCCTTCACCTACCGCAAAGCGAAGCGCTTCAAAGAGTTCCTCAACCTCCCCGCCGCGCTCGACTTCAAGACCGGCGACGACACCGTCGACATCGTCGGCTTCCTCGCCTTCGAGATGGTCCGCGCGCTCACCATCGCCGGGCTCGAGGTCAAGAAGTCGCTCGAGGACGCGTACATGCGCGACGCGCCCCACCACGGCTCCTCGCCTGTCCTCGGCAAGCGCAAGGCGCAGCTGGGGCTCTCTGGGGACGCGAAGCGCATGCGCAGGGACGAGAGCCCCGAGCATGAGGACCAGCCCCTGCCTGTGTGCTCGCTGTTCCTGCCCCCGCCTGAGGCGCGCACGGCCCTCCGTCCGGAACATATCCAGGATGCGTTTGCGCGCATGCAGGGCGATTGGGCGCAGCGACGCTCGGCGGGTATGCGCAACTGGCGTGGTGGTCTCATCCGGACTACTGTCAGTCTCATCTAAATGGATAAGTATCTCGTGCTGTCTCGGAGTCGCTGTGCTATGTATCATACTGTATATCATCAATAGCTTTACGTTCCCTCAGTCACCAGTGTACTATAAGTTTTCAGATCCATTGTTGTACCAAGCATTGCTTCTAATATACATTTTACATGCGGCGTTCATTTATGAAGTCCATATTCTTCTCTCGGGGTCTCCTCAATACTCGCTTCCGCCAAGGCACGGACTATTGGAAGAGTAGGGACGCGGCGATGTCTAAGTTTCCTCCTGCCGCCTCCAAAGCGTTTATCGCGCCTTCCCGAGTCGCACCTAGACCCATGAGCATGTTAAGGTGGTTCTCTGGGAACCTGCTCGCGGCCGGTTGTGGTGGCTGACTTGGTTGGCTCACAGGTGCCCCACGTCCCAGACCGACAGGTGCAGGCGCCGCACCCAACGTATGGCCCGTCCCGGGGAAATGAGCCGCTCCTTGCGCCGACGACTCTGCACCCGAGCCCGAGCCCGAACCCGAACCCGAACCCGAACCCGACGGGCCTGCCTCAGCAGCATCCACCGCCGCGCCCGAATTCCGCGCGTTCTCGGGCAGCTCGTGCTCGGGCAAGAACGCGACCTCGCGCCCCTGTATGCGGAGAACTCCTTTCTCGAGGTCGATGCACGCCTGATGGGCCTTGAGCATGTCGAGTCCGAACAGGAAGTCGACGTTGCGGCCCTCCATGATCGTGAACGAGCAGGGCAGGTGCAGGTCCGCCACTTTCAGGGGCGCGCTGTGCACGCGCCCGAGGATCTTCGCTGTCCCGACGCCCTGTGCGACACCGGAGAAGCGGCGGTCAAGGAGGCGCATGATGCCGCACTTTTCTGCCGCATCGGGGGTCACTGGGATAAAGATGGGAGGTCAGAAGTTCTTCCTCATTCGCAGAGGAGGATGGGTACACGTACTGATTGTGGATTGTGCGCCGCTATCTACGAATGCCTTGATTGGATGTCCGTTCACCTCCACGGGGATGCTACGAAAATTGGCCTTCAACGCCTCCACGACGCGAAAGAAAACTCACTATAGCATAGTCACGCGCCCGAACACCTCTGGAGAGTATTCGAGGGCATGCTCTAGGTTCTCGAGGACGGCTTGCTGCTGGATGGCCTCCTCTATCCGGCGCTGCGCCTCAACGCTGAATGGGTCCGACTCGAGCAGAGAGCGCTCGCGGTCAGCTTCTTGCTGCATCTGGTGTGTCTGCCGTAGCAGCTCGGCGAAGCGGGCGGGGTTGTTTTGTGCGGCGTCGACAATCTCGGGATTCGCCTGGCGAGCAAGTATGAGTACGACATTTGGGGCATGCGGTAGCAGTATGTGAAAGGTTGAAGAGGCGAGGACAAGGAGGGATTATGGATCGAAAGACAGAACAATATGACGTACTTGTCGTAGTTGTCCCATGAGGGCGGGGTCTCCAAGAAGTTGTAGACGCATCATCTCTGCATCCTGCTGCATTGACCTACAGTGCCATATCTCAATTGGTACGAATTCAATGTCAGAGAGAAAAGAGGACGAGACGCACCTGCCGGCAGCAGGAACGTGAACCTTTTTCCTGAGCAGTAGCATCGCGTTGTCTCCAATCCCACACTCGCGCATCGTTGCCTTCGGGTTGGTCAGATTGCGTCCTTCGAAGGTGATACTCTGTTCGCTAACGGGTATACCGGACTACTGAAGTCAGCAAGCGAGGATAGACGGGGCAGAGGGACAAAGAGGATTACCTCGGCCTCGAGAAGAACCATCACGTTCTCCAGCTCCATGCTTGGGTCTATCTCGACAGAGAACGACTGCCCCAAGTCCGTAATGAATGTCAATTCCATAGCGAATGTCGGTTTATGCAGCGAGATATGTCGGGAAAGTGGACAGTAGTATTTCGCGGATCCAGAGAAGAGCAGTGGCGTTCAGTAGGTCGTTAGATCAGACACCAAGGACAAAGAGATGAAATTCAAAGTCTTGCACGGAGGCAGAGTGCAAAGGTGGATTTCCGAGGGTATGTTATGAGTTTGGCTGGAGATGAAGTCGTCCAGGAAGGAAGAGAAGGATGAGTGGCTTCCGCGGGAGGTCCGCCACGAGCTTACTTATATAGGACGCGCGGTGCGAGAGTGGCTTGCGTGTACACGCCTACGCGTCGTCGCTTTGTAACTGCACAAGCCACTTCCTTTCCCAATGCATCTGACGATGATGACTTTCGGGTATCGCGAGTGGCCAGAATGTACGAGAACAAACGAGGACGACGAGTCCCATATGGGCGCGCAAGATGCAGCGCTCAGCCTGCGCGACCGTGTCGTAGAATTTCTAGTGGAATCAACTGCGTCGAAGTGGTTAAGTGAGTGATTGCTGGGCCTCGAGATAGTAGATATGTCTCAGCATTACTAAGGTAACAAAGACATCACGATCATATTCATACAATACAGCACAGATACAGAGAGCACAATCAATTCCGCACCGACCGCTTACTCGGTAAGTGGCTGCGTGCAAACGAAGACCTGCGGCACATCAGCAAGGGACTCCGTGCATAGGTGAAGAAAGCGGGAACTCACAGACGTGACCCACCACCCTTAATGTTGGACATTAACGCGCTGTCTAGAGCCGATAGCGACACACTCGCATCTACCATACAGGTCCGGTACAGTCAGCTATACCCTCAACGCGCATAGATGTCTGAATAGACCCACCACTCAGGTCGCTGAAACTCGAAGCTTCGCTCCCGGTTGTCGGTGTACCCGCCGCAAGTCCGGACGGTGTGCGCTGCACGCGGGCATTCGACGTCTGTCCCCGCGCACTCCCAGGCGATAGCGCAGGCGGCGAGGAAGTCTTATCCGGGGTGCCAAGGTGTCGCGGCATAGACATCGGCGAAGACAAGCGCGGAGGAGACTGAGGATTTGAATGTGAATTCGAGTTCGATCGTGACTGGGATAACGAGTGGGAAGAGAGGGATTGTGACTGTGACCGCGCCGGGCGGTGGTACATGTTCGTCGCCTTTGGATAGACATCATCGTAGCCCTGACTATGATGCCGAGTATGGGAGTGTGGCTGGGACTGTTGGGGGTAGTGCTGCGCAAAGGCGTTGGACTCGAGAGCAGGTGAGGGTATCGAAGGTATGGAGCCTTGTGGGGAGTCCACACTGGCGCTGGAGAGAGACTGGTTTCTCGACCGCGAGTAGTCCATGGGGGCACTGGAAGACGACAGAGACGCACTCATCCCCGACAACGGGCGGGCCCTCCCTCGGGGTTTCGCGCCGCCATTCCCGTTCACCCTCGCAGACATGGCCGCAGGGTCTGCGACGAGCCCCAGCGCATCCTTCGTCATGAGCCTCTCCAGGTCCTTCAACTTGCGCGCGAGTACCTCCTGCTTCTCCGCCTCTACTCTTCGCGCCTCCCCATCACTCTCATCCTCCTCATCACTCGTATCCTCTCCTCCATGAGCCCCATCTGACGACGACCCGGCGCGCGACGACGCTGGGGAGAGCGGCCGGAACTGCGGCGAGCGCGGTCTCTTTGGGCCCTGCAGGGTTATCGTGGACGACGACGACACCTTCTTTGCAGGCCGTGGGTACATATTCCCTACAGGGTTCGCAGAGAGCGGACTCTGTACGTGGTCTGTGACAGTTGGCGACCGCAGCTGCGCGAGCGCACGCCCGTGAGCACTTCCGAGAGAGCTCAGACGTGCGCGCACCCCGATGTGCGGACGCAACGTACTCGTGCCGGGGACTGTGCCGGAGGTCGACGCCACGCCACCCGTCGCGGAGGAGGAGGAACCAAGGCGTGCGTGCGAGTCTCGATGTGGGAGAGGTGGTCGGGCATCCTCGGGCATCCTCGGGAAGTATTCCGCTGGCCCGATACGCTGAGGTGAAGGGACAGAGGGGAAGCATGAGGAGGGGGTGCGCAGTCCAAGGCCTTGGAGACCACGTAGGTCTTCTTCATAGCGTACTTGGGCGCGGTAGAGAAGGTATGGAAGCGGTACTTGGAGGTGTTGCGCGAGGCCTTTCCCTGTTGTAACGTCACAGTCCATGAGCTCACCTCGTACATCAACGGCTGGGGTAATTCGCTCCTTGCAACGCGCCACACCTGCGTCCGGAGTTGGAGGAAATCACATACAGTCAGGATTAGCACCCTCAATGGCGCGACTTTTCGCGATGACCTCCCATAGTATGTGCTCCTTGTCGGCATTCCATTCTACCTGGACTTGTGAGGTATGGATCAGTGATAGAGCCTCGTTGGTATTCGGGACTATGAAACGCACCCGAGGAGGATCTGCAGGCGCGTCTTCCTGACGGTTGTAAGGTAGACGAACTATCACTCGGATAGCTGGCGGAGAGGGCATATTCCAAAAAGTGAAGCAGCAACCAATCGCGCAAGCTCGCTCAGACGCAACGGGGATGTAGAGACTTAGACTGAGAGAGTGATGGTAGGAGTCTAAAGGACAGAGCGGGGTTGGGCGCTTGAGGCGCGTCTCACTCTTCTTTACATAACCACCACTGCAGCAGGGTAGCCCTCGTTGTATGTCCAAATGAGCTGTATTATGACTGACACATAATGATCTTGTGCAGGGATTATGGCCGCGAAAGGCACTATCTTCGTTGTGAACATCCCGGACCCCCAACCAGGCGCGAGCAACCGTGATGATGTTGTTATCCCTGCCATACCAGACGACATTGTTCGGGAAATCTCGAACTTCCTCAACTTCAGCGACCGACTCTCGCTGGCATTAACGTCTCGTCACGTGCATTCAGTAGTGCAAACGCGTCTACAAGAGGTCGTTGTCGAGGCGCCTCGGTTGGCTGCACTGCAAGGATGGATATGCGAGAACCCTGGCGTTCGTGGGCTCCAGCTGCGCGTTCTGCACTTCGTCACACCCCCGGAGTCCTGGAGCTGGTTCTACCGCGACCGGTACGGCCCTGCCGTTCAGTCCTGCTTTGACATAATGGGACGGGCACCTAATCTCGAAGACCTGTCTTGCGCCCCGTTCCTATCGCTCGCCCTGGACTCGAAGCACCTGCGAGCGTTCGCGGGTCTCAAGTCCCTCCACCTTAGCGGGTGCACGACCGAGATGCTGGCATCATTGCGGCTCCCAGAAACGCTCATTCAACTCCACTTGTCGGACTCTCTTGCTGGTACTGTGCTCCCCTTCCGTCGCATCCTGCGCTCAATTCACCGTCTCCCTGCTCTGACGACATTAGTTCTCGAGCGGCTGTCGCTGCCTGATGACCCCGAGGATGATGCCGAGGATGATGATGATATAAACGAGGATGCACTTGCGAATGAGATTGCGGACGAAGACGCGGATGCACAGAACTCGGAGGATGGAGATGAAGATGATGACGATGAGACGGGCGGAAATCAACGCGACGCCGGACTTCTCATTATCTCGTCCGTTCGGACGCTGAGAACCCTCGAGCAGGAGCTCCCACCGTATTTATCTCTGGCGACCACCTTCCCTAGGTTGCAGAACCTTGTCCTTGACGGAAGTACGCATCTGAATGCCGATGTCGGAGACAAAGGGACTCTCCAGCACCTCTCCGTCTCCGGATCCTTCAATGGAGAGCCGGTGCGTTGGCGCGTCAATCATCTCACATACGTCTCAGGCTTCACTACCCATGACGGCCTCGTCCTCGACAACGCCTGCGACCCGGCGCATCTGGTCAGCCTTGCTCTTCAGCTTGTCTTCGTATCATACATCGTCTGGGACGAGATACTCGCCCAAGCTACGAACATCCGTTTCTTGGAGATCGAGAGTCTTGAATCACCTTTCCCAGATTACATATATCTTTTTGTAAGCGAGAATTTTCCTCGCCTGCACTTCGGGTATGTTACTGACTACCCTTTGGACGAGTAGTCTAAGTTGTTCAAACCTGATGCGCCCGTCAATTTCCCGCTCCTGTGTCTGAGCATCCTCGCTCCAGCCGGACCCAACCATGCTCCCGAGGACATAGAGAAGAACCGGGAGGCATTCCTCAATCGCGCCTGTCAATACCTACCTTCGTTGCGGTATATCGCCCTCGCAGAGTCGCCTGAGTCCACGACGCTTCCGTGCAAGGACGACTATTCTGGAGTTGCTGCTCCATGGAGATGGTGGCACGTCGTCCGGGACGAAGACGGCTCTCCCATCAAGATCAGGGAAATCCCCGGCTGGGAGGGTGAGCGAGTGAGGATATACCTGCGCAATGCTGACAGGGAAGGTGCCGACCACTTTGACGGTGCGTCTATGCTCGTGGCATCTGTGCTCGTCATAACTGTGGTCGGACGGGACGGCTGACATTCTTCTGTGAGCAGATCACTTCGTTGCGCTCCGCTAGGTGATATCCGATCCTCTGCTCTTCGACGTAGATGTCGGATGTGCCGCTGGAAAATCACCCTCTGCCAGCGGGTCCCTCTGAGGGCTGTCGGACGTCCTCACACTGCGCTCAAAAACGCTGGTATGACCGTGACCGTGCCGTTCGATTACACAATCACGGTTGGGGATGTGTTGGTCATCGCCGCCAGCGAGGTGCTCCACTCTACTGGCAGCTCCAGCTACTGGAGTGCTTCGTCAAAAAAGGGCTAGCTGGCGCGCGAGGTTCTTAAGGAAATCAGGAAGAAGATCGAAATATTCAGGAAAGAGGCCTGTAGGGTACCGTGGACTTCCGTCGAAGGGGCGTATTACAACCCACCTGACTTGGTACGTAACATATTTCCTAGCTTGCTGCGTGTTTGGTGACTACCGATTGGTGACAGACCTTGCAATCTGTCCGAGTACACCAGGGCTAGCGCATCAGTAGTATCGGAAACGATGTATAGCTGAGTACAAACTGTACCAGAACTGTTCCTCCTCCTCCGTGTTGGAACCGCTCATAAACGACTTGTAATGCGACCACGTCCGTGGTGTGTCGTCAGAATGCACATTTGCATTCATATGCCACATGGGCGCGGACTCAAGGTAAGTAGGGCAGAATATGACACGTACTCGCATTCAAGGCGGAAGTGGCGGACTGATTCGTAGGGGCCATAAAAACAATGCCACCTACTACCTAGCTCGTCATCTCCGATTGTTTGCAGAACGCATGTACGGGCACTTGTGCTGAGGTCGGGTCGGGGTCCAGTAGCTAATATGCCACGCCGATCACTGTGTTGCGGCAGCCGGACAATCCACTGATACCATCCAGAATGTCAAGTCATTGAATCCTATCCAACATGTACTGATACGCATCACGCCCAAGTCAACGACGCCCCCTTACTGAGGTCCACACCCAACCTCTTCACAATCAACCTCTCCAACCCAGCATCGAACTCCCAACTAGACTCATCCACGTCCTGCCCATCCACCTGCACACTCCCCGGCTTGTCCGCACCAACACCCAGCACCGTAACCGTATCCAACTTCTGCTCAACGGTGAAGTCGCCCGTCGCACCAATCGCCAACTGGCCCTTCTGCGCCTGGAACGTGATCGTCGTATGCGGCGTCGGGGGCACGCTCTCCCCATCGTCCACATACGCCGTCCCGAACGCGTACCCGCTCGCGTCCTGCGTCACAAGCAGCGCATACGGGCCTGCGCGCGTCTCCGCCGTGGTGTATGCGGGCTCAGCATGGAGGAGGATCGCAGCACCGTCCCGGACGTGCACGTTGATGTGTCCGAGGGGCGCGTCCAAAGTCGTGGTGTTCGCGCTGGGGGTGGCGTTGACGACTTGGTGTGTGTACCAGTCGCGCCAGACGACGGAGCCGCGGCTGGGGAAGATGCCGTCGACGGTGGAGACGTTCGGCGTGAGCACGGGCGTGACGAGGATGTCGCTGCCGATGAGGAACTGCCGGTCGATCCCGAAGAGCTCGGGCTCGTTGGGGAACTCAAAGAAGAGTGCGCGGACAGGGGGCGTGCCGTACGTGGACGCGTTTGCGAAGAGCGTGTACTGCCATAATCAAAAGACCGTCGTCAGCTCAGATGCATACTCATTATCAGTAATATGAAGGGACGCACCCAATAAGGAAGCATGCTGTAGCGGACCTGCATCGCGGTGCGCGACGCATTCGCCAAGCTGTCCCACACATACGGCTCCTGCGAGATCGCTCCCATGCCATTATGGTTCCTATAGAACGGCATGAACGCGCTCAGCTGCATCCAGCGGTTGCACAACTCCTCGTCAGTGTTCCCGTGGAACCCGCACGTGTCCGCCCCAACCATCGGGACCTGGAAGAGCTGGAACTGCAGCACGCCCTGGATGTTGTAGTACAAGTACTCCCACAGGGAGAAGTTGTCGTCCAGCCAGTGGCCCGTCCACTTGCCCGAGGACGCGAACGTTGAGCGCGAGATGATGAAGGGGCGCTTGCCCTTGCGCAGGGAGAGCAGCGCGAGGTGCGTCGCCTTCTCTTCCATGAGGCCCCACAGGTTGTGCACGTCCAGCTCGACGTAGCCCCCGGCATGGGTTGCGTTCGTCGCCAGCGCGTGCCCGGCGAGGCTCCCGAAGCCGTTGTGGATAGCGTATGGTGGGTAGTTGAGGTCGACGTCCGTCTGGTTGCCAGCGCCAACTCCGCGCCGGGAAAGGGTGCCTGCGGGACCAAAGTTGCTGTCATACGTCGACGTGCCGCTGACAGTTATGTTTCCGCTTGGTCCCCAGACGGTCGCATTGTAGCTAATGAGAATACCGTCAGCGCTGACTACGAAAGCGAATCGCTAACGTTGTACTCACCCCTCAGGGTAACCCGAAACGAGATTTTCGGGTTTCCCGGGAAGGAGGAACGGTACAGATGTGTTAGAGAAGACCGCGCCAGTGTCACTATCATCAAAGTCAGCGCTGTCGTCCTCGTACATCTTCCAGGAGCGCGGACGTACCAGGACCCAACACAGAATGAGGAAGCCTCGTTCATGTCGAGCCAGATGCCCGAGAACTCAATACCGGAGTTGGACCAGTTAGTGAGTGCCTCCGTCCATAAAGCCGTCGCGTTCTCGGAGAACCAGTCAGGGAAGACCTGAAGTGTCGAGATGAGCTTTGTGTACCTCGTTGAAGATGGTATACGTACAGTGTATCCAGGCCACACCTGAGCAATGCATTCCGATCCGTCCGGGTTCTTGATCCAGACATCCCTGGGTGCTCATGAGCTCGCACACATGGTGAGCATTGCGAAAACTCACATTTCAACGCCACGAGTATAAGGATCGTACTGCGGACGCCGGGTCAGTATGACCAGTGCTCAGCAGCAGGCATTCATACGTACGATATCTGTGTCGTTGACGGTGTGCGCAACAGCTGCGTCAACGATCGGTACGTAGTGCTGGTTCTTCGACGCCTAATCAACAGCTCAACAATCAGCCACCCAGCCTCGCTTCTACTTCAGAACTCAAAGGGGACACTCACCAGCTCCTGAATGAAGCTCTTCATCTCATCTGTGGGGAAACTGACCGGGTCGCTTGTGAAGTCACGGAAAGCATGGTACAAGTCGATGTCGTTCCACATGACCTCCAGCGGTATATCCGCGTCGCGCATCTTCTGCACTACCTCACGCGTCACAGTGATGTTCGTGTACCCCCATCGGCACAAGTGGAAGCCGAAGCCCCAGTATGGCTGCCAGGTCGGGAGTCCGACAAGCGCGCCATATTGCTCGATGACCTTCTGCGGACTGGGCCCAGAAAAGAAGTAGAAGTCGAGGGTGCCGCCGAGGAGGCGGTACTCGATGAGGGAGACGTTGGATGATGGGGGTGTGAGGAGTAGAATGTCGGAGCCGGCGGAGCTGTGGGAGACGATGAGTGGCTGGTGAGGAAAGTCAAGATGAATACAATACGAACTTGAAAAGGAAAACGCCGTGCGACTGAGACGTGTTCGTGGTAGCATTATAGCGGTGGTCTAGGTAGATGGGATGTGATCCATAGCTGTTACAAGATTATGAGCTAGAGGCATGTGCACACAGCGGATGATGTACTTACACATTCTCGTCCACAGGGTGAGCAATGTCGCGCGCCCAGAGTGTCTGAATGGTACCATTGCCCGGGCCAACAGCGCGACGGAAACCGCTGCTGGCTATGACTTCGCCGAGGCCATAGACATTGGTATCGAGTGGCAGCGCAGAAGTCAGCTGAAGGTATTGATCCTCAAACACGAGGGGAAACCCATCGAGCGCGGTGCTGTTGTCTGTAGATCTGACCGGGGGTATGGGCGTCTGAGGGAGAGAGGAGATCCGGGTGTCGAACAGAGGCTGTCCATCTGGTTCGGAACGGCGGGTGATCCAGAATGCAAAGGGAAACGACTCATAGTTGAACACGAGATCCGAGTTGTTCTTCAGTGAGGAGTCGTTCGAGCCGGGTGCAAGCTCGATGACGGAGGAGGGGATCGTGAACTGCGAATCCACAGTTAGTGTACCGGGCAGAATTGTTTTGGGCGAGACTGCCGGCAGAAATGGCAATGGCAATTGCCATAGCCTGGCAGTTGCCTGGCAAATAACTTAGCGCCTGGTACCACATCCGCTGAGTTGACACCTGGAACACCACCAAAAGCAACCCAGGATCGTCTCGAGAGTATGGATCATCAATTCATTGCTCTGTATTGGCAGCTTTACGACCTACTCAGTGCGAGAACTCGCAAGTTCGTCGTGTTCGTCACCAAAAATTACCAAATATGGCTATAGACGCCGTACTTCTGCCACATTCTGCCCAGCGATGAACCCGGCAGATATGGCAAATGCCGTTGGCAATTGCCACTGGCGAATTGGCAGCATTCTGCCAAGTACATTATGGACCACAGTGTCGTAGATATTCACATGCAAACTGCGCCGGATGCGTTAGGATCCTGGACCGCATACTTCGGTGTTCGTCCTACTTACCGGGTTTCAGTGTCGTACGTGACCTCCAAGGTAAGGTTGGTAACGTCGTGGCCGAAAGCATTGCACGCGTCACCAGAAAGACTGAGTTGCTCCGTGAGACCCGTGTCAGTTTCTTGCAGGGAAGAGAGGGTATAGCCTGTGCGTGACGGAGGGCGTTAGTGGCGTCTGTTTGCAACCAGACCCAGAAGAATGCAGTTCAAAATGCAGACGATTAGAGCGCGGTCAAAAAGGCAACAGAACGAACACCCTGATTGACTGGTTATAATGGTGAAATGCGTCCCGCCAGCACTGCGGAACGGCACTATGGTCACTACATATATATGGCGCTTCATTGCACCGTAGTCATATTACAGCTGTAGCTTTGGCCAAGGAGAGGTTGACAGATGGGAATGGGCTGGCAGCGGAAGCCACGAGCAGCTTCCATATCCGTCCATGTGACGAAGAGGTTGCCACGTTCTGGGAGTGATGAAAGGTCATCCTCGCCTGAACATGTCTCAAAGGCACCAAACGTTACAGGCATGGTCCTGTATCGTCTGTGTCTCGTTTCCCTGCATTCTGTGACGAGAGACCGCAGCATGCAATGTAAAGCAAAAAGTTCACATACCCGGACACGAGGAGACATTGTGGGAGAGAGTCGGGTCCTCGAGCACACTGTCGCCGAGGAGTGCTCTCGAAAGTGACGACTGGTCTCGTCCAAAGGTCTGTCCGACGAGCAGGACGCCCGCGAAGAACGTCGCGAGCATGGTGAAGAGCAACCATCGGAGGACAAGGCGGAGGGGTGCAAGGTCGTCACGGGCGACACGAGGAACGAGGAGGGCCTTCTCCGGGTCTTTATAAGAACGGACGTACAACGTCACAGCGAAAGCCATGCATATATAATATGGTCGACTGGTGGATTGCCGTGAGCTGAGGTCAGAGCCGACTCCGACGAGATCAGAGACGAGAAGTCAGGCGCACCCTAGACGCCAAGGCAGCGAGCATGGTAGCATCTCGCTTCAAGTTTCCGCATGCGTCCCACTTCCGACGACCTTCTGCACTTCGCTGGTGCAAGTGTCAGTCGCATGGAGTGTAGTGTAGAGAAAGGACAACAAATATCTGGATGCGTATAGTCGTCTCGTCAGAGTCGTCTGTACAGGACAGAGTTCAAACTGAGGTTGACGCGGCGGGATTGACGACGCGTCGAACCCTGCCCTAGAGCTTCGGCGCGTCGCGCCATAACTTCCCATCATGCATATGCAACCCCCGTTCTTCTTACCCTGTATACTTATCCTGCCTCATCAGTGCGTTGTTTCATCGCATGTTTCTGCATATACTCTACGCAGTCCATGCACCACTTAGATGAATTGCCTTATGGCTACCTTCCCGCCGTCTGTCATGCGACCCTGCGTGGCAGTCCATGCTTGACCACATGGCATTGGGAGGCGCTGTCCTCAGACTCGCGCACCGGCTCAAGAATGTTCAGGATCTTGTGTGTTCAATCTCGCGTCCTACTAAAACATACAGGAACAAACTCGGCTGATCCTCGTAGGATGAGCTGTGTGCAACGGGCAACGGGCCGCAGATGATATCTCCCAGAGAGGTTTATCTTCAAACCGCGGCCAATCTGAAGCGTACTCGGTCTCTCGTGGACACGTCATGCCACGCGGCCACGAAAGCACTTGACGAGAACCACATAACCCTACGCCATGAATGCGCCGGCTGTCACATTGGGCCTCACTGTATCCACAGGACTGGAGAAGCATGGATCGCCCCCACCTGCCGCCCTCGTACTCGGAATACTCTCGCGTCCTTGTTCCACTTAAAATACTGTTTTTCAATAATGTCTGCTTGACGTGGCAACATATGACATCGCCAGACCTCGGGACTCGAACATTTGCATCCTTCAGGGAAAGCAAGTCAGACAACCTTCAAAGTTCACCAATGTCACAACCGCGTTGAGACAAGCCTTTGTGTCTTATCTTGGCTATTGACGGACGTATAAAGAGAACTTTTACTTCTCCTGTTGAAGGTCGTTAGCCTCAGTCAGCCTCAGTCAGCCCACCGATCACCTGGATCGCCCACGTTGTGGTTATCTAACTCGAACTGTTGTTGATGATTTTTGTCTCACCGGTGACCATGGAGATTGCTTGATTGTATTCAAATGCTAAGGCCAAAAGGTGGGCATGAGATAAAACTGCGACGTGCGGAAGACTCGTTTCCTTGTCTGAACGCGAGCCCTCGAACTCTGAGTCTCCCGTCAGCTTCTTGCAGAGTTACCAAACAGGGAGCCAGGGTTGAATAGACGCTCGTTCCCGTGCAGGTCGGAAAGAGGGCCGGGCATTTAGTGCTCTCACTCGCCTCCTCGTTACTCTCCACACTCATGTCCTCGTCTCCCATGGACGACTACCCCGCAAGCGAGCGCGACGACGATTGCTCTACCAGCATGCTTCCTACTCCCCCCTCCACTCACACGTCGCGATCGACGTCGCCCACCTCTCCTGATCTGACGACAGAGGGCGCAAATACGCCCGACGCCCCTGCGCAGACCAAGAAGAAGAAAAAGAAGAAGGCCAAGAAGGGCGCGAAGGCCAAAGAGTCCTCTACAGGCTCCGGTAAGACTACAGACGGGGTCGGGGAGGAGGAAGAGCGCGACCGCCCGCCGGTCCTCTGCATTAGTCGGAACAAGCACTGGCGGTATATCAGCTCGTATCACGTACGTCTCCATCGCTCCGTACGTCGAACACTGCTACAGCATCCCCCCTGCGCGTTGTGTATGTAGGGTCCCTGGCTGCAGCTACCTCTCGAGCTGCTCGAGTCCTTGCTCCTGCTCAACCTCGACCCGGCGACGCTCTCTGCGGCGGACGCGAAACTGCCCCCCCTCCCATCTCCAACCAGCTACCCCTCCTCCAACCACTTTGGGCAGAAGCAGCGCGATCGTGGCTTTGCCAGCCTTGGAGACTACTCCCCGCCGGACTCGCCACGCAACGCCTTCGCCGCACTTCCCCCTCCGCCACCGTTCCCCGCGCCCATACCCGGAAAAGCGACCCCGCCGCCCATCGACCCCGGGGTCTTCCGGTCAGTCACCCACATACGACGTCTCATTGATGAGGCCGCCGAGCTGTCCGTGCGCGCGAGCTCTGGGCTCTCTGCCGCGGCTCTTGGCTCCATGCGCGGAGGGGCCGGGATGAACGGCAGCGCGTGGGCAACAGCGCAGTCACTCGGATTGAACCCTCTCGGGGACGGAGGAGGCAGGAACGTCGCGATGTCAGCCATGCGTGTGCATCGCCTGCGCGCCCTTGCGGTTCAGAAGCTCGCCGCGGCTTACAAGACAGATGAGATCGCGTCGAGCGTGATGGTCATGCAGGGCGGGAGCGTGTTTGACGACATTGCGGAGCGTGTGCTCAAAGTCGGTGCGTATGCGCGCATGTGCGGGCTATTTTGCTAAGTGCATCGCTTGCTGACATGGTCATATGGTATGGTAGACCCCACTGATGTTGATGCACGATATGTGCACTTTTTCCACGAAAAGATACCCTCCAGGTGCGTGCACTGCAGTCGTACGGGGATGCTGGGCCTGACGTCAACCGATACACCCAGGCAATTAGCCGAGTCCACATCCACGCATGTCCTCGATGAGCTGATAGCAGAGAACCCACACCGCCTCGAATTTTATCGGACGAGGGGCATAGTTCACTGCTTCCGAGACGAGTACGCTCTAGCAGCGAAAGACTTCACATACGCCATCAAGGAAGCGCGCGCCCTCCGCAAAGCTCGGTCCGCACATCTGAACAGCAATCTGGGCGATAAGCAGCGCGGGAAAGGCTCGAAGAAAAAGAAGGGCAAGGCAGGGGGTGGCAAGACGAACGGGCAGGCCCCTCCGAATGGCACCAGCGCGAGCTCGGAAGGGACAGACGGTGTCAGCGTCGACGGGCCCGACGGGGAGCCAATCCTGCTCCATCCGTCGGTGCTCCCCGACGCGCCCGAGCCCATCGAGCCGCAATGTCTCTTCCTGCGCGCGGCGGCATATTTGCAGCATGCCGTCTTCCTGATCGAGGAGGCGATATTCAAGCTCGAGGGCATCCGCAAGGTTCCTTCTGTGGACGGCGCGGAGATGCGGCTATGCTATGTGGAAAATGGGCGGTACGGTGGCGTCGAGATCGGGAACCCAGAGGGCCCCCTTGGCCGCCGCGACGGTACAAAGCTGCAGGCGTACCGGGAGGTCCTCGCGGACGCGACTTTCCGTGAGCAGATCGTGACGCTCGTCAAGAAGAGCATGCGCGACCACCGGCAGTTCCTCTCTCACTTTGACACACTCGAGGGCCCGCCTGGGAACGCAGACGTCGACGTCGCGCAGCGCACCGAGTACGCGTTCCTCCTCTCCGAGTCGCTCCGCCCGGGAAGCCAGAGCACCCCGCCGCCCGTGCCCGACGCGACGCCGATGTTCACGACGTACCACCCGCTGCTCGTCGAGAGCCACTTCAGCATCCTCATCTGCCACCTCATGCTGGGCGACTTCCGCGGGCTGCTGCCGGCATTCTCGCGCACGGCCGCGCTCGTCGACGGCCTCGAAGGGTACCCCGTGTTCCTGCCCCCGCGCTCAATGGCCCAGGCCGAGTTCGTCGAGGTCCTCGAGCGCCTCGCCGGCGGGTGGAAGAACGGCGTCCAGCCGCACTCGCTCAGCCGCGCCAACTCGAAGCAGCTCGCCATCGAGCCCCCGCCGCGCTCCCCGCGCTCGCCCAGGCCGAACGGCAAGGACGTGCACCGAATCCCCACCCCGCCGTCGCCCGAGGTCGATGGGTTCCGTGCGGGCGGCTCGAGTTCGAGTTCGAGTTCGAATGCAGGTGCGAGTGCGAGTGCGGGCTGCGGCGTGAATGGGTCAAGCTCGAGCTCGTGTGCGTACCAGGCGCCGCCGTCGCCTTGCGAGGACGGCAGGGAAGGGCTTCTCGAGGCGCTGGATGCGGCGCGGATCCTCCTTGCGCCTGTTGCGAAGCGCCAGAGGGAGAAGGCGGAGGCGGCGGCGGCGGAGAAGGCGGGCGTGAAGGGCAAGAGCAAGAAGCCGCTGAACATCAACATACCGCTGCATGGTCCGCGTGTGGAGATCGTGCTTGCGTGGATGGCGGCGGTGTTCTTGTGCGAGCTGGATGCGGCTGTGTCTCAGGCTGCTTGAGCGTTGAGCTGGAGGGCTAGAGGAAGGCAAGGGGAATATCTGCGTTGAGCTGTGCGTGTGCAACGGGGATATGAGGTATATATGCCGGGATCTTTTGCGCGTGCTTTGTGTACTGTATCTTCAACCCGAGCGGCTCGTTTGTATCAGCATCACACACACCATATACGTATACGTGCCCGTGCTTTGTTCGCTTGCTGGTCTGACTTGGTGTATGTATGTATTGTCCGTAGTAGTGGCGACAGAACTCTTGCTATGCACGAGAGGCTGCTGTAGTGTACTATACTTCCCTTGTATAGTTCCGTCCCTACGTATGTCGTTTCTTTTTTGACTTGACTGAAATTAAGAAGGTATACTTGGTACATAATACAATGTCACCTATCCTTCCGACCCCGCTCAATGGCTGTCTCCGCCCTGACTTTGTCTGCGACCTTGCCCAGGTACCTGCTCACGCGCGGGAAGACAAGGAAGCCGGCCGCTAGCCCAATAAAGAGAAGACATGCGACGGTGGGGATCACCGATCCAGGGAGGACGCCGAATAATAGCGGCTCTACTGTCACAATAAAAGGGACTGGCTCCATTGTAGCGTTCCGCTGCGCGGGCAGGGCTCCGTTGACGAGGCGGATTCTAGCGAACATCCGGCGGAAATTAGCGCCTGGGGGGGAGGTGTGCTCGGACGCGCGGTCGCCATATGCAAGTTTTGCCAGAGCTTCCGGTGTGTATATGTTGATGTAGAAGTCTGCTGGATGCTGCATGGAAGGGAGAAGAGAGCAACGGTGAGTATCCTAACCTCTTCGAATGAGACGTGTAGCGGACGCACTGAAGCAGGTGACGAGACTCGCAAGGTGAACTTGGAGAACGATGACCACGCTGATTCGTCCAGTCCAAGCGATAGCCAGAGTTCGTGCGGACACTTGCCCAGCGATGCTGCGGTAACCGGCTCACACACATCTGCGATCGGCGTGTCTACAGGTGCGGGCAGTACGCTGACGAGTTTCTCGGACTCGTGTGGGAGAAGCTCTGGCCTGTACAATGCAGCCCGATGGAATGGAAACGTCAACTTGGTAGCATATGCGTAGCATTTCTGTTCTACCCACCACACGGACGATTGGGGCAGCAAAACATCTGGCCCAGGTGACACGCCAAAGTTGACGATCTCGGTGTTGGCCCGCACGGTCGGCAACTGTCCGAGCACATACGCAGCAAAAAAGCACAAGAGCCCCCGTGGCAGGCGCATCTCTTCGTGTGCCAAAACTCGGAGTTTGTGGTTCGTAGGCAAGGTCGCACACGCGCGCCAAAAGCGACGACGCCGATCGTGCCGGAAGAGGAAGTTGTTTAAGTTCAAGCTGGTCGTCGGTGGCACCTGGCCCGTGCCCGTGCCCTGGAGCGGCCTGGTCAGCTGCCTCGGCTACCCCCAGTCGATATATACCACCCAAGCCCATGACGACTGTGCGTCTGGCTGCATCTGCCTAGCTATCCCCGCAAGCCCGTCCCCACTTTCCCCACGACATACAACACCACTACTGCGATGGCCAGTCCTCCTGGTGAGCCCGCCCTCGCCCAGCACCCCCCGGCCAGTGAGTAGTTCGTGTGGCGTGTTCGCGAACTTCGGAAGACTTATGATTATGGTCATGTCTGCAGTGAAAGTCGGCGGGCGCAGACTCTCCATGACCTCGCGGCCCAGACCTGCACCTCCTTCCCCGTACGTCCTCGTCGCGTGGCAATAACAACAAGTACGCTCTACTAACCAACATTCGCCCACCCAGCGAGGCCCAGAAAGCCACCCTCCCCACCGCAGACACCCCGCCCGACTACCCGCGCCCCGCCGCCCCTGCAAATGAGGGCGAGCAGCCCCCTCCGCACCACCAAGAGGAGGATGTGCCGAAGAAGAAGCAGGGCACGGGCGCGGACGAGCACGAGCGGCGCCTCCAGGAGAGTCTCTATCGCAAGGCGGAGCAGAACAGGCCGAAGAAGGACTTCCAGTCCGGGCCCAAGACTGTCGGTGCGGGGGGCCGCATCGGTCAGCCCGCTGGCAAGGCCTTCGGCATTTGAAGCACTAAGCTTTGAAGATCGGTGTGAGTGGCATGGAACGCTGAACAAACCCATTGCGATTGCTGCAACCTGAATGGCGGCGATGTCCGTTGTGTACGATAAGCGACGATTGTGCAGTCGAAAACTTGCGCTTCTGTACGATACGGTGGAGGGAAAGGTCGGAGACAACAACAATGTACCATACGCACTTACCAACGAGAAGAACGATAACAATGTCACACAGGGATGGGACGTGCGTGTGATGCATAGACGCAGGCGCATATATTGGTCGCGTGAGCATGGGGATGTGCATGAGTGTGATGCAAGGAGAAAACTGAAGTATACAGAATAATGGCGATGGTGACACAACAACAGCACTCCTCTCTTTTACCCGAAGAAAGTCTTGGCCTTCTTCCCCCGAACCTTCTTCGGTGGTGTGGCCTTCTTCTCCTTCTTGGCCTCGAGGAGGGCAGAGACGCGCGCAAGAGCAGCCTAGAAGGGTCGGTGTATCAGTACACCAAGTACGTGTAAGGGAGAAATGAGACGAGGAGGGCGGAACGAGGAAAAGTAAGGTATGTGAGCGCCAAAGTGTCAGGCAATCCGCGGCGAACATCGAACGGGACCCGATAGCGACATGGCGCGTATCCAGCAGAGATTTGATCGGTCTCTACGGGACCTCGTATTCTTGCACATCTGTCCACACCCACTGGCAACTTTTGTATTGCCTTGCGGCTATCCAGCGGGCTCTAGTTGGTGCGTATCCAGGGGCGGGAATGGGGAGCGGTCCAGAACAGTAGACGAAGGATGGTGAATGGAGGAAATCACAGAGGGAGCAAGGCAGCGAAGGGGCGCGAATACAGAGAAGAACTCACGGCTCTGAGGTCAGGGCGGTAGCCGCGCTTGGCGAGCTTCGCAGTCACGCCGACTGCGCGGCGTCCTCCCGAGCGGGGACGGATGGTGGTGGTGGCAAACGCAGGGCGGACGGCGGTGGGAGCTGCACCCTTCTTGCGGGCGACGAGCTGGATGCCGGACTCAGTGTCCGTGACCGCGATGGCCTGTGGCAGTCGCGTGAGCGCTTGTTCGACGCTCCGAAAATTGAGACGTACCTTCTCGTTTGCAAGACCGGAGTACTTGAACGAGTGGATGTTCGTCAAGTTGCCCTATAGATGTGCGAATTAGTTGATTGCAGACCGTGAGTAAAAGCACAATACGCACGGGCTCCTTGGAAAGGATAGGACCCTCCGGCAAACGCTTGACGATGAACGCGTTGTTGTTCTGTTGACCGCGTCAGACACGGGAGACAGCAAGACGACGAGCAAGAGGACGTACGCGGAGGAGGAGCCACTGGAGATCGGAGGACATCTTGAGGAACGGTGCTGTACGCTACTTTTCGGACGGGCGGGAACGTCGGCGGGGTGGCTGAGAGGAACTATGCAGTAACAAACACTGCCAAACACCCTCCCCATTCGGACAAACCCTAACCTCGATTTTCCTCGGGTTCCGGTCCGGAGAGCCGATTACGACACGAGGCCGCTTGCCGACGAGGAACCTCGTCCATGCACTCATGTCTGCGATCCACATGCCGCTTGTGGTTATCCTCGCGTATCCTTGTTCGTAGCGCCAGACATGGGGCCGCCCCTGCGAGGAAGGCTGTCTTACCGTAAGCACGAGCTAAGCGAGCCAGCCGACACTTAAAAGCCCACCCACCCCCCGTCCCACGGGGAGCCCGCTCTTCAAGTCCTCAAGTCACCGTCGCGATCGCTCCCGCCTCAAGCATTCTCCTCAACTTCAGGCAAACTCTCTACATATACACTCACCCGTCGTCATGTTCCCCGAGTCATATGCCTTTGTCCCCCGCCTCGACAAGCGCAAGGAGCGCCGCTCGATGTCGCTGCAGTTCAAGGTGCGGCGGCGGTCAGAGTTCCCTCCGCCGCCTTCGCCTCTGGGCAAGAGCTCCATCACCACTATTGAAGAGAACGGCATGGTGCAGACCAGCTCTCTCCGCACGCGCGACGACCACAGCATCTCCACCAAGGCCTCCTCGGTCCGGGGCCACAAGCGTGTGGGCACCGAGGTGTTCCCCTCTCGCAATCCAGGTGAGCTTGGCATCTACTCTGCGGTCCGCAGGGGACATTCAATGCTGACACGGTCATCGTCAGAACGCCTGGAGGACCTGCTCGTCAAGTGCGAGAAGAAGACCGCCGAGCAGATCACCAAGGAGCTCGAGGAGTTCCAGCAGTGGGCGACCTCCATGCTCGACGACCTCCTCGGGCCACAACGGGCGTGATTCTCCCTCTTTCTCCTCGTTTGTGCGTGTCCCACGCAGCCTTTCTGTGCCCACGCTGACCGATGGCCTGACGCCTGCCCACACGTATAGAGTCGTGCATGAGCCCTAGGGCGACATGCCGTGCTGTACTCGTATCCGCCGCGGCCGCTTCCGACGTGGCCAGATATCCTCTCTTGTATGAGAAACCCGCATTTTGCTATGGTTTATGGTAGTGACAGATCCTATGACCGCGGAGACTCCGCGATCCGGCGATTCCCATCCCTATGCATGCACCCAGCCGAAGCACGGTACCAGCGTTGGGCCCCCATGCTTACGTCCGTTACCACACTCGGAGCCTTGGCGTACAGAATAGTCCATGCTCCTGCCCAGTTTCATGCCTAGGATCCCACATGTATCCGATACTCCCGATGCTCTCGATACTTCTATGCCTCTCCGGTTGACGTACGATGGTTCTCTTACGTTGCGGCGGCTCAATGTTATGGTACTTGATGACAGAACGAGGGCGACGTGCGCGACACACGTCTGTCGGGCTCCACGCCTGCTGCCGAACTCTGCTACGCGTCCCAAGGAAAGCAAGTGATATACGAAAGCAATTACCCGAGCATACTATGGTGGTGAGTACAAGGTTATCCTAGATATGAGCGCATCGTACGTGGCTGCGTCGTGTACGGTGTGTCGTCTACCAGAACCGGTTCGTGTCTGCCGGGATATCCTGCGCCATGCGCAACATGACGATATTCGACGTCAAGCTCGAGAACTGCAAGTGCAAACGTGTCAGCCCAATCCGCGCAAAAACTCCCAAGACCAACGACAGAGAGCGGACGTACCCCGTTGCCAATGAGCACCTGCGCCCTCTGCCCGATGAGCATATCCACCGACTGCGCCACATACTGCTGCTCCCAATCCAACACCAGCTCGCGACTGCTCGCGATCTTCTCCCACCCGCCCATCCCGTTCAGCGCCTCCTTGAGCTCTGCGATCCACGGCCTCTTCCCGTTCGTCATGATGTACACGTTCTTCAGGCCCTTCCCCGCTGGGCTCGCGCGCACCTCCGCCACCCGGTCGACGATCTGCTGGATGTCCGGGAAACAGTGCCGGAGGTAGATGTTCTTCCCCTCCTCGGTGTACTCGCCCCACCCCGCCGTCGGCGGCGGCTCGAAGTGGTCCGGGAGCTCGGGGAACTGGTTGAACCCGTTCCATTGCGACGACCAGCGCGCGAAGTGCAGGCAGTGCCCCTCGAAGTCGCCCCGCCGGATGTGGAGGACGAGCAGCCCCGGGATCGGGGTGTAGGGGTATGCGCTGGGGCGCGAGAAGATGCTGGATAGCCAGGAGGGGCGGGAGAAGAGGTGTCGGTTAGCGATGTAGCCGTCCTCGATGAGTTTGGACCAGCGGAATTGTGTGATCACGGGGGAACGCTTCAGCGAGTCCCACACGCCGAGTATTCGCTTGCTTCCGAATATCCTGTATGCACACCCATCAGCGAGGATGCACAGACGGGGGTCCGACGCGCCAGCTCACCAGATGCTCCATATCTGCGCGGCAATCTCGTTGATTTCTACGCATCGAGGGAGAGTCTTGAGCTTCTCAACCCATGCTTGGAGCACGACACCTCCGTCGACGTCCGCATCAATTTTGTAGACCTCTTCGCTCATAATGATATGCTTCTCGGGACAGACTTCGTCCCAATACTCCTTGACGACCGCGCGAGGTGCAGGGTCGCCGGCTGGCCAAGGCCCGCCTGCTGCAGGTCCTGCAGGAAGAACATAGAGTTAGAACACGATTCTCTCGTTCTGGTAGCTACGATGTGGGCTACACGCGGAGCAATATGCATGTCCTACGGGGGAAGGGAGACCAAAACTCGTATTCACATTCTCCCTCATATACCCGAATGACTGATGAATGGGACGCCCTCATAGTCGCGGCATTCGCGCGACACAAAGTATGGTAGATTGAATATCTCACAGAAGCATGAGGCGTCAGGCATATTCTGGGACCATATGTGCCTTGCTGCGAAGTCAGCACGTGCAGACAGCCCCAGTACTCCAGGCACCGCTCCACGACGAAGTAATACGCGTGAAATGCAAGGCAAACCGCTCGGGACATATACAACATGGTGTTACTCACCTTGCAAGAGTGCCGAGATGGGTATACGGGAGGGTATAAGATGGCCGTTGAAGTCGCTGTAGTCGGACCCGTCCCTATTCCATGTATAGTTGTCGAAGACGTATCTGTCCGAGACATCAGACCAGCACAAAGAGCACTCACAAGACGTCTGCTTACGCCCGACCCGACTCGTGTGCCAGATGCGCGTTCAAGAGGTGCTCCTGCATGGCGTTCCCCCACCCAGACGCTATTCCGGTCCACTCTATGAGTGCCCCGACCCATGACAACACTAGGAGGATTACGCACAGTGCACATGATTTGCGTACCAGATGTACTTCCCATGCCGCCCTTCAGGGTACGGCAGGTCCGGGTTGTGCTGGGGCAGTCGAAGCTCCGCCTGGTGATACTTCTCGTACAACGGCGGCTTCCTGTTCGCGTCTTCTTCGGTAACCGTGACGAGCGAGTCCGCGCTCCAGAACAGATGTACAGTCCCAATGCAGATCACCGCAAGCACGAGGAGGCGCAGGATGGGCTTGGTGTAGAGGCGCGTGTACCACGGCTGGTTGTCCCAGCGGCGGAAGCCTGCGTTGTGGCCGTGTGCATGGCGGTCGGAGGATGTCGTAGGGAGGATGTCGTAAACGCTGCGCCCGGACGTTGAGTTGGAGAACCGTTGCGAGAGCGAGCGGAGCATGGCGAGGCGCGACTACCAGGGACTGCGCTGGCGTCCGTCGACGAGCAAGACGAGCTGCAAGCTGGTCCGGTCGCCGTTCCCCACAAGCCTCTTCTCGCCTGCCATAACAGGCAGTCCGATCAATTCTGTCCTCAAATATGTACCACCCACCACCCAGAGACCGTGTACATGTGTATGAAAGAGGCGGCTTGCGAACCACAATTTTGACCGAGTCATTACGAGATGAGCAGATCAGAAAATGGCACTCGAAATGCGGTCTTAAGGTGAGGGACGTTCCGCATTTGTAGTAGATATAACAGCGTCTGAGCCTTCTCTCGTAGGCAGTCCGAGCCCTCTACACAGTATCCTCGCCGTCGACCTTGGACTTCTTTCGTGGACGTTCTTCTTCATCTACTCCTCCAACCTCGTCTGCCTTGTCCAAACCTTCAGCTCCAGTCGAGTTGGATCCCGGGCCACTGGCATCCACTTGCCCAGCAGCGGGTTCATCGTCAAGCTTGCGTTTCTTGACATCGTCACCCACGCCGCTCCCGTTGGCCCCACGCTTGTCGTTCTTGTCCTCCTCTACTAGTGGACGTTCCCTCGACACTTCATCGACCTCTGCCTCCTGCATGCCGCCCATGGCGGGTTCGGGTGCTTTGGTCCGCCCTTCGTCGTTTTCCGTGGCCCCGCTCTCGGCTTCTTTGTCGGACTTATCGGTGCTCTTGTCCTCGGTAGCGCTGTCCCTGCCCATGCTCTCCGCGTCGCCGTTCTCCTCGTCGAAGGCCTTCACCGGGTCCTGTAACTGGCCGTCAGACCTTCACACGGCTCGCTTGTTCTTGGCAGTATCACTTACGTGGCCCCAGTTCTTCAGACTAATGAGGATTGTCAGTTGTCATCGGGCGAGGAACTCGAACTGGATACACGACGTCGAACGCACCTGATTGTGCTCTTGGAATTTTCCAACTCCGTCCGCGTCTTCGTCTCCTTCAGCTTATCTTCTTGAGCGAGGTGTCTATTCAGGTATCTAGCCAGAATGGCGGCGGTCAGCGGGAGTCGGAACAAGACTCAAGAGTTAAATTTCATGTCTACGTACCCCACCACCTTGCGCATGTGCTCCAGGTCCTCCTGCAGGTCGCAATATGTTAGTCACCCGAGCATCAACAACGCACTTGCGCGGATGGTCAACACCGCTACGTACATCGTCGTACTTCTCCGGATCCTTGGTGGGGTTCTTGCCCAAAATCTCAATGATCTTGTGACCACTCTCTATTCCGACGCCCGTCCCCGCCTTCTCGCTCTTCGGGTCCTTCAGCCACGCGTCGAGCTCCTCGACGGTCATGTTGACGTCCTCGTTGAACTGCGAGATGATCTCTTCCTTTGACTTGACCATGGTGTCGACGAGGATGTGCGGGGTGAGGGCGGAAGGAAGAGCGTTGCTGGTCACTGCAGCTGCAGGATTGTGTGAGCAATATATACTTTCCCAGAGTCTGTGGATGACAGATTTGTGCTCATTGCCTGTCACGTAGACGCAGAAGACCCTGAGGAAAGGGTATTTCCATACATCGCTCGGTGCGCCACCGCTGTCCCACCGTGACAGTGAACGTTGGTCGATAGAGGCCTTTTGAGGATCCCCGCCTCTACTCCATACATTCCTTGACATTTTGATCCGCGGTGTGTTGCGGACTATGTTCGTTGCTTGACCGCCTACCAGCATGTTCACGACGGCGCAATTCGACCTCTTGCCCGAATTGCATGTATGTTGTCAATTTCCCGTTGACTTCAACTTCATCGGCTCTCGTGAACTTTTCGGAGGTCAGTCATCTTTGCTAGTTCGTGTCAAATATGCGGAGTTAGTCAAGCCTTGCCAGATTTCTCGTCCTGTCGCACTGTTTGCTTCCCAGACCCCGCGCTTCTTCAGGCAGCAAGAGCTGTACTCATGTATCTGTCGTTTCATGGTACACAGCGTTTGACTTCTTGCAAATACATGCCATAGGCCGCATAATCTCCAGAAGGAGGACCCATGTTCCAATACAGTGGTAATGTCAATGCCGGCTAAGCGGCCCGGGCCCACCGGAGGCGCATCCGCTCTTCCTTCGGTGACGCCTCGAAGGTGCGCCTGACCTCTCCTCTTTTGTAACTTGGCATACTTCTGATGCACGACTCAATCAGAGCAGTTAACTCTGGCGTCGAACAGCTATGAAACTACACGCCGTTTCAGATAAAGACCAGGAGGTCGCCATCTCGCCCCTCGTCGCCCGCGGCACCCCAAAAACCCTCCATCGCTATCCTCGTCACCTCTCGTTGGTGATGCTCGCGACACTATTCACTGGCGCGCTACTCATCGGGAGAGCAGCGTTCACGCGGGGCCATTCACCATCATTCTTGAGGTCGCTCCCGAACCAAACCTATTTGAATGCTTCCACTTTCTCTCATAACGTCTCGTCATGTCCCGGTACGTCCTTTGTGAGCATACAGGTAGCACCTCTGACCATTCTCTCTCCTCTTCCCAGGATACACTTTGTCCGCCCTGCGTGAGACCGCTTCCGGTCTCACGGCGGAACTGAACCTAGCAGGGCCTGCCTGCGATGCCTTCGGCCATGACGTCGCCAATCTTACCTTGGAGGTTACGTACGACACTCAGAACCGGTCCGTCCAATTGCGCTCTCAGTCTGCCCATCGCTTTCTGACAGCCTTCGGGCTCTTTACCTACAGGCTCCATGTGAACCTATACGATACAGCAAAGTCACAGTTCACCATCCCGTCCTCCGTGGTTAAGCTTGGAGCCGGTTCGGACGACCCTTCCCTGAAGCACTCGTCCGACCTCGTGTTCAACTACGAGTCTTCTCCATTTGCATTCTGGATCACATGCCGTTCCGAGCCAGACGCACAACCTCTATTCGACACTCGCATCTCCTCCCTACCCCCGACACCCATCCCGCCAATCAACGCTACTGACAACAGCACAGCGCTCGATGGTTTCCCGCTCGTCTTCGAGGACCAGTACCTACAACTGGCTTCTGCGCTCCCGTATGATGCAAATATCTATGGACTTGGTGAAGTGGTCGCCAGCAGCGGCTTTCGCCGGGATGTTGGTACTCGCGGTGGCATTGGCACCATTCAGACCATATGGGCACGTAACGCTCCAGACCCTCTTGATGAGAATATGTGAGCCGACTGATCTCCGCTTGCGCTGCGGTGTCGCTGAACGGTTCACCACAGCTATGGCTCGCACCCGATCTACTTGGAGCATAGGTACAACGAAACCACAAAGAAGTCACATTCGCATGGCGTGTTCCTCTTCAGGTACTATGTTTCAAGTACGCCTTGCTGTGGACCACCTCGCTGACGCGCTCTTCACGCAGCGCGGCCGGCTCCGATATCATGCTATTCACCCCTCCCGCCTCGAACATCTCGCTGATAGAGTACCGCCTCATTGGTGGTACACTCGACTTCTATTTCTTCTCCGGCCCCAGCCCGCAAAAGGTCATCGAGCAGTATGGCGCGCTCATCGGGCTCCCGACTTGGCAACCATACTGGGGCTTCGGGTTTCACCTGTGCCGGTGGGGATACACGAACCTCAGCGAGACACGCGAGCAGGTGCAGAGGATGCGCGAGGCGAACATTCCGCTGGAGGTCATGTGGAATGATATTGACTTGTATCATGCTCTACGAGACTTCACGAGCGATCCGGTCAGCTTCTCTGGGGACGAAATGAGGAGTTTCATACGAGAGTTGGTGAGTCTGCGTCAGAGCAGCAGGGTTACAAGCACTGGGATCGCTGACAAGCCGCAACAGGGTGCGAACAACCAGCACTACATTCCGATTGTGGACGCTTCAATAGCGCATGTGACGAATGACACAGACGTCGTGAGCCTTTGCCCACATTTCCCGTGCTTCACCCATTGCTCTAACGAAAGTCTGTAGTATGATCCATACACCCGAGGCGTCGAATTGTGAGTTTGCAACGCATCCTGTCCGCGTTGTGCATAGACTCATTCTATACCCCAGGGACGTATGGATCAAAAACCCAGACGGGTCAGATTACATCGGGCTGTTCTGGCCCAAATATACCGTAAGTCGTTCACACTCAAACTTTCAGCGTTGTGGGATGCCGAACTCAGCGCATTGACCTCGCCAGCTCTTCCCGGATTGGTTCGCCCAGCACACACTCACCTACTGGACGGAGGCTCTATCGAACTGGTCCAAGGGGGGTGTTGAGTATTCTGGGATCTGGCTTGATGTCAATGAACCCGCGTCCAAGTGCGATGGTTCTTGGTGAGGCTCCATTCAGTCTCTACCTACGAGCTACTCGGGCACTGATACTGCAAACTGAACAGTGGAACAGGTGCTGACTACTCAAACCTGACCTTGCCGTTCCTCATCCCTGGTGAGCCTGGCGACCTTGTCACAGACTGGCCCGAGGGGTGAGTCGGCTATATCTACTATCCAAAGGCTTCACTCACCTGTCTCGCAGCTACAATGTCACCGTATGGGGTCCCAGCGGAAACATCACAATCAACGGCACTCTGACTTATGACAACAACGGTACCAGCCTTGCAGCTTTGAATAGGCGAGGACTCGGCGCTGGTCATCAGTCCGACGTTGACCTGAACAACCCTCAATATGCAATTCACAACGGTAGTTGATGAATATTGACTCCGATCTTGCTCTACTGATTCTCATAACATACGTAGCTTTCGGGCCTGTCTGGTCAGGAACGGTCGCGACAAACGCAACGCACGCAGGAGGCTACGTGGAACTCGACGTGCACAACCTCTGGGGACTCATGGAAGAGAAAGCAACACATCTCGCGCTCCTGTCCATCCACGCAGGGAAGCGCCCCTTCATCATCTCGCGCTCGACGTTCCCCTCCTCGGGCAAGTGGACGGGCCACTGGCTTGGGGACAACTTTTCCAAGTGGTCGTATCTGCACTACAACATCCAGGGCGTGCTGCAGTTCCAGCTCTTCCAGATCCCCATGGTCGGCGCGGACGCATGCGGGTTCAACGGCAACACGGACGAGGAACTGTGCAACCGCTGGATGCAGCTGAGCGCGTTCACGCCGTTCTACAGAAATCACAATGTGAAGAGTGCAATCTCGCAAGAGCCGTACCGGTGGGACAGCGTTGCGAACGCGTCACGCACAGCGATGCAGGTTCGCTACAGCATGCTCCCGTACTGGGTAAGTGACACTCTCTCGTCTCAGCAAGTCGCATGCGCATCAACTGACGTCCTGCGTCGACTCGCAGTACACCCTGTTTGCCAACGCATCTACGCACGGCACGCCCCCTGCCCGCGCACTCTTCTTCGAGTTCCCCGACGAACCAGAGCTTTTCGACAACGACAGGCAATGGCTCATTGGCAGAGACATCCTCGTCACGCCCGTGCTCACGCCGAACGTCTCCACCGTCGACGGCATCTTCCCCGGCCGCAACTCCGTCGTCTGGCGCGACTGGTACACACACCAAGTCGTCAACGCCACCCCCGGCGCGAACACCACCACCTTGGACGCGCCCCTCGGGCATATCAACGTGCACGTCCGGGACGGGGCTGCGATCCTCCTCCATGCCGAGCCCGCGTACACCACGACGGAGACCCGTGCGGGCCCGTATGCGCTGCTCGTGACGCAGGATGCGAGCGGGTACGCGTTCGGGACGGCGTATGTGGACGATGGGGAGAGCGTGCCCCCGACGCCGCATACAACGATCACGTTCCAGGCGCAGAAGGGCCAGTTGTCGATTAGCGCGACTGGCGACTATATAGTTGAGCAGAAGTTGGATACGATCACGGTGCTGGGTGTCGGTGCGGACAAGCCGGGGAGTGTGCAGGTGGATGGGCAGGACGTGGATGAGTCTAGCTGGGAGTTCGATGCGGGATTGGAGAGGTTGATTGTGAAGGGATTGGGTGTGGACCTCAATAAGGGGGCGTCGTTGACCTGGGCGTGATGGTGTGCATGTTGGATAGGATTCAATGAATTGACATTCTGTACGGTATCAGTGGATTGTGCGGCTGCCGCACGGCCCGCAACACAGTAATTGACATGGGAGTCTAGACACTGCAAAGAATGCATCGTTTCCGGCTCTCGAAAACTGGAACAAAACTCTTGGAAACGAACTAGCTTCCTGCGCCTATTCTAAGTGAGCTACGATAACCTTTATCTCGTCGATAGAGGCTCCTGATGCCTTGAGAACACCATGGTGCACTTTCCGCCGGAATCCGGCGGAATCCGGCGGATGATGGCGGATGATGGGAGATATGATCGGCCCGGTTGATAAGATAAGACCAGTAAGAAACCCGTAGTAGTCTCAGTAAGTAGTCTGTATGCTGTCGGCCATATACCACCCTTTGCCCATCCCTCTAAGTCCGCAGAGGCTTCACCGGTTCTTCTATGCCTGAACTGGTTCTTCTACTAGCTCACGTTGGCGGCTAGTGGTCTGGAATGCATATTCCTATATGTGTCTATGGAGGTTGTGAAACCGCGCAACCACTTAAGTGGTTATTCTTCTAGCTGGACCGCTTCAGGCAATCCTTGAAGTGGTTGCACCTTTCCGCTGAAGCAGTTATGTCTCTCTATTCCAAACCACTTAATTGGTTGCTTGTTTTTCAGGTGATCTCATTTCCGCTTAAGTGGTTCTACTTTCTAGAGCTTCCTCCCTTATTATTATTCAAGCTCAGATTATATTACCATTCAGGCTCAGATTATTATCTGCTACAAGTGGTCCAGCATTCAAGTGAGATGGTTCACGCCGATGCAACAGACAACAAATGAAGTGATTCTTTGAAAAGCTGAAGTGGTTCTTCGCAAAGCGGAAGCGGTTCTTTGTAACACTTAAGCGGTTCTTCGTAACACTTGAGCGGTTCTTCGTAACACTTAAGTGGTTCAAGCACTTCAATGAAGTGAGCAGCTTGTGGCGACCAGCTGTAATAATATCATATATTACTTGAAAGAAGGAATTAATTGAATGCATGAACCGCTGAAGCATACAGTGTGTCCCTGCAGAAGGACGACCATGGAGAGGCAAAGAGAGCGAGCGTCTCCGATAGTTATCAGGGATAAGATGCACATAAGAAACTTTGTTACTTGTGATTGACGCCTGCTTCCGCCGGAAGGCGCACCATGGTTCAGGCAATCAGGATGCCTTATGCTGGCGTGAAAGTTGGACTTTCAGTTCCCTTCGCCAGAGAGGTTAACATTTGGACTCATTTTTTCTTTGGAATTTCCCGAAGCGGGTAATGGTCATATCTTTGGAGTGTCTGAACAACGACCAGAGGCGCTAAACCACTAGCCCCCGGAGACGTGGTCTCCTCGATGTCTTGACCACCTCCAATTTGTGAGACTACCTGCAGTGAAGGTGCCATAGACTATCCTGGTGGAGACATGAGTGCATATGGAACTTTTTGGACGCGATTTGAGGCAAGGGGGCTTGGCTACAATTTTTAACATTGTCTCGATCTGGTTGCGTGCATCGGAATTTAAATTTGCGTGGGGCATTCGCTGTAGTAGCCTTACGTAGATCACCCAAGCAGTGCATAGGCAGAAACATAGGATGAAGAACAGACTGATGAAACAGGATAAGTAAACGGGTAAGAAGAACGGGAGTTGCATATGGATGATGGCGAAGAAGTGATGGCGCGACCGCGACGAAGCTCTAGGGCAGGCTTCGACGCGTCGTCGATCCCGCCACAACGTCATCCACCGTGAACTCTTTCTAGCGCGACTCTGACGAGACGACTATACGCATCCAGATATCTGCTGTCCTTTCTCTACGCTACACTCCATGCGACTGAAGCTTGCACTAGCGAAGTGCAGGAGGCCGTCGGAAGTGATACGCTGCGGAAACTGAAAGCGAGATGCTGCCATGTTCGCTGCCGTGGCGTCTAGGGTGCGCCTGACCTCTCGTCTCTGATCTCGTCGGAGTCGACAGGCGGGTTCTGATTCAAGCTTACGGCAGTCCACCATTCCTAGTCGACCATATGCATGACCTTCGCTATGGCGCTGTACGTCCGTTCTTATAAAGACCCGGAGAAGGCTTGTGTCGCCCGTGACGACCTTGCACCCCTCCGCCTCGTCCTCCGCTGGTTGCTCTTCACTATGCTCGCGACGTTCTTCGCGGGCGTCCTGCTCGTCGGACGGACCTTTGGACGAGACTATTCGTCACTTTCGAGAGCACTCCTCGGCGACAGTGTGCTCGAGGACCCGACTCTCTCCCACAATGTCTCCTCGTGTCCAGGTATGTGAACTCTTTGCGTTGCATACTGCGGTCTACGTTGCTCGAAGAGAGCTACGTCTAGCTGGAGGTTCTGAATTTCTCGATGGCGTCACCGTCCCCCTGCATTCTTTCCGGTCCGGTTGCATACGGACATATCTTATTATTAGCCGTTATATGGCGCAGTCCTGTTTCGTACCAAAAGGCATGGAAACGAGACACAGAGACGATACAGGACCATGCCTGTGTGACGTGGTGACTTTGAGGCATGAACCTTTTCGCCACATAGACGGGTATGGAAGCTGCTCATGGGTTCCGCTGCCAGCCCATTCCCGTCTGTCAACCCATAGTGCGATGTGCCGCTCCGGACTACTGGCGGGACACGTTTCACTGTCGCGTCTTCAACCAAAGGACCTGTGATCCCGTAGCAATGTTCATGACATAAGTCATCACTAACCCACACGTCTGGATCTGAGACTCTTCTGGGTCTGGTTGCAAACGGACACCACTAACGCCCTCCGTCACACACAGGCTATACCCTCTCTTCCCTGCAAGAAACTGACACGGGTCTCACGGCGCAACTCAGTCTTTCTGGTGACGCGTGCAATGCTTTCGGCCACGACGTTGCCAACCTTACCTTGGAGGTCACGTACGACACTGAAACCCGGTAAGTAGGCCGAACACCGAAGTCTGCGGTCCAAGTTCCTAACGCTTCCTGCGCAGTTTGCATGTGAATATCTACGACAATGTGAACTCGCAATTCACGATCCCCTCCTCCGTCATCGAGCTTGCACCCGGCTCGAACGACTCCTCACTGAAGAACAACTCGGATCTTGTGTTCAACTATGAGTCGTTTCCCTTTGCATTCTGGATCACCCGCCGTTCCGAACCAGATGGACAGCCTCTGTTCGACACCCGGATCTCCTCTCTCCCTCAGACGCCCATACCCCCGGTCAGATCTACAGACAACAGCACCGCGCTCGATGGGTTTCCCCTCGTGTTTGAGGATCAATATCTTCAGCTGACTTCTGCGCTGCCGCTCGATACCAATGTCTATGGCCTCGGCGAAGTTATATCCAGCAGCGGCTTCCGTCGTGCTGTTGGCCCGGGCAATGGTACCATTCAGACACTCTGGGCGCGCGACATTGCTGACCCTGTGGACGAGAATGTGTAAGTACATCGTCCGCTGTGTGCACCTGTCTCTAGCTCATAATCTTGTAACAGCTATGGATCACATCCGATTTACCTAGACCACCGCTATAATGCTACCACGAACACGTCTCAGTCGCACGGCGTTTTCCTTTTCAAGTTTGTGTTGTATTCATCTTGACTTTCCTCATCAGCCACTCATCGTCTCCCACAGCTCCGCCGGCTCCGACATTCTGCTCCTCACGCCCCCATCTTCCAACGTCTCCCTCATCGAGTACCGCCTCCTCGGCGGCACCCTCGACTTCTACTTCTTTTCTGGGCCCAGTCCGCAGAAGGTCATCGAGCAATATGGCGCGCTTGTCGGACTCCCGACCTGGCAGCCCTACTGGGGCTTCGGCTTCCACTTGTGCCGGTGGGGGTACACGAACATCACTGTGACGCGTGAGGTAGTGCAGAAGATGCGCGACGCGGATATCCCGCTCGAAGTTATGTGGAACGACATCGACTTGTACCATGCTCTCCGTGACTTCACGAGCGACCCGGTCAGCTTCCCCGCGGATGAGATGAAGAGCTTCATCGAGGAGCTGGTGAGTTTACCCCTGGGGTTCTGAAGTAGAGGCGAGGCGCTGGGTCGCTGACTGTTGACTTGTTCTTGTTGATTAGGCGTCGAAGAATCAGCACTACATACCCATCGTTGACGCAGCTGTTGCGCACACTGTCAACGACACAGATATTGTTAGTTCGAATGGCTACTTTTGAGTCCTTGTCGTACTGATGCGCTGTTCGCAGTATGACCCTTACACTCGTGGTGTTGAGATGTGAGTCTTGACCTCAATGCTCACCATGTACGCGAGCTCATGAGGACTCAGGGATGTCTGGATCAAGAACCCGGACGGATCGGAATACATCGGTCAGGTGTGGCCTGGATACACTGTATGTATTCCACCTCCAACGATGTACACAAAGCTCATCCCAGATGCCTCAGGTCTTCCCTGACTGGTTCTCCGAGAACGCGACCGCCTTGTGGACAGAGGCACTCACCAACTGGTCCAACTCCGGTATTGAGTTCTCGGGCATCTGGCTCGACATGAACGAGGCTTCCTCGTTCTGCGTTGGATCCTGGTATGTCTGCGCTCCTGAGGTATGTACGAGAAAAACAGTGCTGACTTTCGTGATAGCGGAACCGGCGCCGACTTTTCCAACACATCCGTGCCCTTCCTCCTTCCGGGCCAACCGGGCAATCTCGTTTCGAGTTACCCTGAAGGGTGAGTGCAACGTTAGCGGCGACGCCTTCCTACGAAGAACTGACGTTCTTCCCGCTTAGCTACAATGCGACCGTCTGGGGACCAAGCGGAAACATAACTGTCGGTGGCACATCGACGTATGGGAACAACTTCGGTCCCGTAGGCACCCTTTCCAGGCGCGGAGTCGGCGCTGGCAACCAGACGGACGTCGACCTCAACTACCCACCATACGCTATCCACAACGGCTTCGGGCGCCTCGCCGAGCACACGCTGGCGACGAACGCAACCCACGCCGGGGGCTACGTCGAGCTGGACGTGCACAACCTGTGGGGCCTCATGGAAGAGAAGGCGACGCACCTCGCGCTGCTCTCCCTGCGCAAGGGCAAGCGCCCCTTCATCATCTCGCGCTCGACGTTCGCGTCCTCGGGGAAGTGGACGGGTCATTGGCTGGGCGACAACTTCTCCCTGTGGGAGTACTTGTACTACAACATCCAGGGCGTGCTGCAGTTCCAGCTCTTCCAGGTCCCTATGGTCGGCGCGGACACGTGCGGGTTCAACGGCAATACGGACGAGGAGTTGTGCAACCGCTGGATGCAGCTGAGCGCGTTCATGCCGTTCTATAGGAACCATAACGTCATGGGAGCGATCTCGCAGGAGCCGTATGTGTGGGACAGCGTGGCGAACGCGTCGCGCACCGCGATGCAGGTCCGCTACAGCATGCTTCCTTATTGGGTGCGTCCCTTCATGTTACGCTGGTTATCGAGTGTGCATTCGAACTGATGGCATTCTTCGATTACAGTACACGCTCTTTGCAAACGCGTCCACATATGGCACGCCCCCTGTCCGCGCACTCTTCTTCGAGTTCCCCAACGAGCCCGAGCTCTTCGGGATCGACCGGCAGTACCTCATCGGCAGCGACATCCTCATCACGCCCGTGCTCACCCCAAATGTCTCCACCGTCGACGGCATCTTCCCCGGCCGCGGCTCCGTCGTCTGGCGCGACTGGTACACACACCAAGTCGTCAACGCCACCGCTGGCGCGAACACCACCACCTTGGACGCGCCCCTCGGGCATATCAACGTGCACGTCCGGGACGGGGCTGCTATCCTCCTCCATGCCGAGCCTGCGTACACCACGGCGGAGACGCGCGCAGGCCCGTATGCGCTGCTCGTGACGCAGGACGCGAGCGGGTACGCGTTCGGGACGGCGTATGTGGACGATGGGGAGAGCGTGCCCCCGACGCCGCACACGACGATCACGTTCCAGGCGCAGAAGGGCCAGCTTGCAATTAGCGCGACGGGGGACTTTACAGTCCAGCAGAAGTTGGATACGGTCACAGTGCTGGGTGTTGGTGCGGACAAGCCGGGGAGGGTGCAGGTGGATGGGCAGGACGTGGATGAGTCGAGTTGGGAGTTCGATGCGGGATTGGAGAGGTTGGTTGTGAAGGGGTTGGGTGTGGACCTGAATAAGGGGGCGTCGTTGACCTGGGCGTAATGGGTATCGGGACATGTTGGATATGACTCGATGACTTGACATTCTGGATGGTATCTTTTGTGTGAATACCGCTGGTATTCTGGCTGGTGGATTGTCCAGCTGCCGCAACACAGCAATCAGCGTGGGAGTCTGGACAACGAGTTCGGGAGTCGCGTTAACCTTGTTCGTGCAGTGAATCCACCCGACATCCTATTGTGAACAGTGGTGGCGTATGCAAACACCCTCATCAGACGTTCCTCGTCCTGTGTCATCCGCGATTAATTCCACCACAGCGGCGGTCCAAGGGGAGGTGGGCATATCAACTGTGTCTTTGTTACTTGTGGTAATCCATCCTTATACATACAGAATCCGGACATTGGCACTGAGCAGGAGACGCGACGAAGAGGAATGTCATGGTATCTGAGTCACTGCTACAACTTCGACCCCAGATTACCGAACTTCGGCTTCGTCTTGCGTTTGATTGCTTGCATAGTCTCAGTCATGTCCTGGCCATACCATGAGCCCAATCCAGCTGCGATGACCATGTCAGAGACGTACCTGCGTCTGCAGCATAGCCGAGTTCCAGACTACAGTGTACTGCAGGTTCTCCTTGACCCTAAAGATGATCCGAGTTAACACTACATCAGACTCGTATAGGCACTAGACACTCACGAATGATCCCTTGCATGAAGCAGCAGGTGCTTCGTTCCCAGCACAGCGACGGGCGACTTCTCAGCAATCAGCTTGGCCGTCTCCAGAGCTGCAGCGACGACCTCGTCGCGACCGCCCTGTACGACACGCGACACAAGGCCCATCTTCTCCGCCTCAGCAGCGGAGAAGTTGCGGCCTGTGAAGGCGAGCTCGCTCACGAGGCTCTGGTTCCCTGTGATCTTGGGAGTCCGCGCGAGCGTCCCGATGTCCGCTGCGAGGCCGACGTCCACTTCCTATTTGTGAAAGAGAATGGCCATCGTCAGGGGTCGTGGCACGGAGTCTGAGATACTTGGAGCTCACCTTGATGGAGAATACGGTGTTTGAGGCGGTGTAGCGAACGTCGCAGGCTGCGATGATGTCAATCGAAAGCCCGTACGCTACACCGTGCGTCGCCGCGATGACAGGGTACCGGCAACGTTCCAAAGCAGAGATGGAGTCCTGGAACGATGTGATCGTCTTTTGCAGTTCGAGAGCCTTTCTCGCGGCATCTGCTGCGTCGGAGAATTTGAGAGCACTGACTGAAGGAGACCGCGGTGAGAATTGACTACGACTCAATAGTAGCGAAATGGACCTACAGTCGATGCCCGCACAGAAGAGCTTAGGCAAAGCGGAGGCAAGGACCACCGCGCGTATCGAAGGCTCATTCGATATGGCGTCGAAGACGTTGCCTAGTTCTACCCAAAACCTGTTATGCGCAATGTGAGCATGATACCCATGGTTGTCTTCGCTTGGGGCGACCTACGGCTCATGGAACGCGTTGACTGGGTTACTATGAGAATGTCAGAGTTCATCCGTTGTGCTGAATGTTGGCTCAGAGGCTTACCGCTCTAGTTGCACCAGAGCAACGTGAGGTGACGGACATGAGACCTTGGTGAATTGGCCAGAAAGGTGGCTGTAGGGGTCGGAGGCGGACATGGTGGTGTGCGAAGTCAGAAGTTTCTTCTGCCACGTCAGTGAAGGATACAAGACAAGCTGCAGTATGGGACCGTCGTCGCGACGTCTACACTAGTGAACAGGTGAGAAGCAAGGCTACGGCTCGCCCATGAACGGGCCGGTAGAGAAGAATGTGATTCGGGCGCAGCGCGCGAGTGCCGCAGAGAGTAAGGCTGTGCTGGCGGTCTCGACGAGTTGATACTAGCGTCTACGCAATGATCCCTCCTCCTCTGAACATGTCCATGTCCATTAGCAGCGCGCTATTTAACGTAACAAATTCCTACTTGACAATGGTACAAATTAACATAAATGATGATCTGTGACGCCCCGTTCTCGCGCAGGCAAAGGGGGTGCGTAGTAGACGACTATGGTGAGGAGCAGGGTGCGTGTTCTTCCACTATTCTTTATGAATGTGCGATTGACTATGAGGCGATCAGAACTAGGATCTAGCTAATCAGCGTTTTCGGTTCTTACAGCAGGGAATCTACCAGAAAACCGCGCACCATGTCCGCTTGCGCGCAATGGATTAGAGCCTGCCGCCGCCTTCCGACTCGGATCGTGGCTGCGCGTTGCTACGGACCATGGGCTATTGGCGTTTGTCAGCTGTATTGGGGCCTGTCCCTAGTGAAATAGCTTCCTCAGTCCAGATCTACATGCGCACCTAGCCGCATCGGCGAGAAAGAGGAGCCAGGTGAGGTGGATCCAGTCTCGACTGCAATTCAGAGTCAGTCGTAGACACTGTTCACCACCGCTTGGCCTCAAAGATTGTGTCAGCTGCCACGTTGTGCATTCCAATGAGCGTATGTGCTGCTCTCACCTCTGCCGGAGCGAACGCTCATCCGACCCAGTTCCTCACTCGTTTTCCAGTATGGTCAGAATCCAGATCCCGCATCTCAATTCAGTCTAGGGGACTAGGGCTGTCTACTGGTCAGTTGCAATCGAGCCCTTTTATGTGGACTGGATCGTAACTCCGTCCCTCGGGAACACCTTCGGAGCGCAATAGTAGGTATTGGTCCTCGGATGACCCACAGCATGCTCTGCCGCGCAGAGGACACATCCGATTCCGAGGCCGAGGCTCTGGGAAGACTGGTCGCAAAATGCATATAAGGAGGCCGACTCTCTGCTCAAGTTCCCCATCCTTCCCATCCTTCTTCATCCGTTCCTGGTGAACGCATTACTAGCGCTGCGCACTTTTGACATCACGTTCTTAACCACACCCTCTTCTTCTTTCACGATGTCTTCCGCTGCCGCTTCCCTTCCCGACTTCACGGGCTGCACCATTGGCGAGTACTACGAACTTGACGAGGTCCTCGGCTCTGGTAGCTTCGGCGTCGTCTACAAGGCGGTTGACAACCGCCAGTCTCCCGACTCTCCCACCCGCGACTGCGCCATGAAGATCATCCAAAAGGCTGGTCGCACTCCCAAGGAGCTCGGAGTCATCCGCCGCGAGATTGCCCTTCACTCCATCGTCAGCGGCCACTCCAACATTCTCACCATCCACGATTCGTTCGACGATGACGAATACTTCTACATCATCCTCGACTACTGCCCTGGTGGCGACCTCTTCTACCATATCAACGAGGACGTTTACATGGACAACGACGAGCTCCTGCGGGGCGCGTTCGTCTCCCTCATCGAGGCGGTCCAGTACTGCCACGAGCACAACGTCGCTCACCGCGACCTCAAGCCTGAGAACGTCCTTGTCAGCGAGGATTGTTCGAAGGTCTTCCTTGCCGACTTCGGCATCGCTACCACTAAGCGGATGATCGACGAGCACGGAAGTGGTACTGCCATCTACATGGCGCCTGGTAAGTTACTCGTCTTCCCAAATTGCCAGTGACCCCTGCTAACCACGCGCCCACAGAGTGCCATGGCACGCTCTATGGCTACCAGCCGTACAGCACCCGCACCGCGGACATCTGGGCCCTCGGTGTCATCCTCGTCAATATGATCACCGGGCGCAACCCATGGGAGAATGCCTCGATGAAGGACGAGGACTTCGCCCAGTTCGTCGATAATCCCAACTACTTCTACGACACCTTCCCTCTCTCCAAGGGAGCGTGCGACATCCTCCTCGACATCTTTACCCTAAACCCCCTCCAGCGCATCTCCCTACGCAGCCTCCGTGATGCTGTGATGAATCTGGAGACCTTCTTCCGCTCCCAGGAGGAGATTGACTCCCTCACCGAGACTGAGAAGTCCGGCAAGTCAACCCTCGATGTGCCGGACGTGCCGCCTGGCCTCTCTGCTCCCAACACGCGCTGGAGCGACGATGACGACGACGATGAGAGCCCACTTGTGACCCCGGAGGGTACGACTTCTGGCAAGCCGTTAACCACGAAAAAGGTGGATTGGGAAATTGGGGCTATGGCGCAGCGGTTAATGGCCGGTCATCATCGTCTTGAGGAGCACTTCGGCTTCGCTTAACCACTGTATGCTCTCACTCACACCACACTCGTCGACGCTGCCGGCACCGTCATTGCCAACCACTATCATTATTCCTATCTATATGCGTTGCACCTAGACGATCGTGTCTGTATGAACTAGACCGCGCCTTCGGGCACACTCAATGCATCTTATCCGTCATACAAATTCTTAGGGCAGGAATGCCTTTTGAGCACCCATGAGGCAGTGAAGGTTAGTATGCGTCTAAGCGGGACTTCGAAGATGACCTACAAAGTGGTGGTTAAACGGAGAGCAACTCTGTACTGAGGCCTGAGGCAGTACCCCGCAAGGTCCTGTATCCATCGTATACCACACCACACTACCTATTGCGAAGTCGCATATCATTATTACTATCTTTATACGGGAATCGGGACAGCCGTATCTCTGACACACTAGACACTCCTCTGGAAGGAATTGAATGGAAACCACTGCACATCACATTTCACTAGCAGGCCATATCAGACATTGACACACCATAAACACAACGGTAAGTAGAAAAACCGGTAGACACACGTGAAGGATGGAATTTTCGACCAACGCGTCACTTCTCTTTCTCCCCAAGTTCTGGAGCTTCTACATCTCCCACAGCATCGACGCCAGTTCTAGAGGAGTCCACGGTAAGCTGTAGGGTCGCCGTACCGCCAGGCCGTCTCTTGCCGTCCGAGCCATTCTTCGTGTTGAATTGCATGCTCGTCAAGGCGGCCGTAGACATCGTCTTCTTCGTCCACGCTGTACCGTCCGCGACTCGATATATGATGAGATACGTTGCGACTTGCTATACAACCATTAAGCAGTCAGCAGGAACCCTCTTGGACGACTCGGGTGACGACAACTAACCTGTGCCGCCTGAGCGAAGCCCAGCCAGATTTGATTGATGGGCTTGTTAAGAGCGTACGAGACGAGGAACGCGATGGCAAAGCACGAGTACAGCGCTGCGGACTCTACGATGAGAGTCGCGAGCGAGAGGTACTGCTGCGCGTGCTCAGGAGGAAGGTGCTCGAGGTGGGTGCGACGGTACATGAGCAGACGGGCGACGATGAGGGCGGTGAGGATGATGTTCACGCCAAGAGAGAGGGTGTAGTACGCCGTTCCGAACGCAAGTGGCTCCTTGCTATACATAGAGAGGCCGGGATGGCTGGACTGCAGAGTCCAGAGGGTGCCCATGACTGTCGCGGAGGAGCCATCGTTAGCCGGGATGTAACCACTTCGTTACAAGAGTCACAACGTACCGAACGACGCGATCAGCAAGATGAATGGGAAAAGCGTAACCGCATAGGCAATGTACAGCCCGGAGGCGTTCCAGATGACCCAGCAACGCCAGAGCTAGAATACGAATACCTATGTGAGCTCGCTCAATACAATCTGAACACGACGCGGTGTGCTTACCACCAACAGGTCACACAAGAAGGTGATGACGAACAACGTCGCGTAGAACATGACATTGATTGCAAGACTTTGGGTATCCAGGAAGTACTGCCACGGGCCGCCGGGATAGTTGCGGTTGTCGATGTAGATAACCTGAACCGTGCGTGCTTGGACGATGCCGAAGATCGTCTCAACGATCAACAACAGCGTGATATAGCAGAGCAGCAGGGTAGTCTTCTTGCCCCGCTGGCGTTGCTTCCAGAGGTACAGCGCGCACGATGCCCAGAGCACGAGCTGGACACCTGGAAAAAATGGAAGTAATATCAGCACTTACGAGCGCGTCGAGAGGCTGCCGCTGCGACGTACCGTAGCCTACCCCGGATATGTAGTCGCCAGCGAGAAAGAACCGTTCGATGTCGATGGTCGCCTGGTCTTCAACGGGCCCATAGTACGGCTTCGACGTGTCCGCCATAGCGCTGTGCAAGAGGAAGTGTCGAGGTCGTCGTCCTCCCAGGATGTGTTTGTCACTGGGTGGATACATTACGACGTCTTGGACTTTATACTTGCCTGGGAGGAAGACTGACCTTCTCCCATCGCCAGAGCGCAGCCTCGCTCATCAGGAGAAGGACCGGCGCCGGTCGGAGAGAAGTGTGCGGGCCTCAGAAGCGCACAAACCCCGACCAATATGCCCTGTGTCAGGTGGCTTCCGAAGGTTGTGCCAGCTTGCCAGGTGCAGTCGATCCACAGGGCCAGAAGGACAACGACGCTGCGAAGGCGGCTCAGGCTGCGGATTCGCGCCATGTATGAGCCGTTTGAGCTGATAGGCTATTGCAGCCGGAATTCCAGCAGTGCTGGCTCGGCCCCGAAGGTAAGACGTTAATCTGAGCATGTCACGGTCTACCGCATGCGACTGTCGAGGGTGCAAGTCGATCAATGTCGTGTGGAAATTGGAACCAGACACAGGCACTTTCGCTGGTACGTGAAACAGCCCCCCCAAAAGGCTGATCTATGGATAATCAGCCACGGGTGACACCTCCTTGGAAGAGACTGGAAGAGGCGAGGAAGATGCGTCACGCCTGCATCAACCGCGTGAGAGGTACCGGTGATAGAAGTGGAAACTCGTCGCCGAACGTACTAGAGTTATGCTGTCCTGCAGCGCCTTGCGAAGTACTTGTCATTGTCAAGGACCTGGCGGCTCTTCGGGAAGGGGAAACGGAGACTATACTTAGAGCAGGGGGCGGGTATACTTGAAGCTAGATTGGAGCGGAGATGTGGAAGAGTATGACCTGGGAGACGTTTGATACGGCCGGGACCGGTCGATACATCTACCAGCACGCCGGTTAGGACAACGAGAAGCTGATACTGACTTGCGCTGGACGCACAGACGATGTAAGAAGGGCTTACTGGGCTTCAGACTCGACGACGAGGCGCGTGTTGGTAGCACTGGTGGCGGTCCGAGGGCAAGGTATTCTTCGGGCGCTCAAGCTCCCTTTCCGATGCACTGTGACTACATATTGAGGGGTAGGTACAATAACGTACATAGATGAATACAACTACATATCGCACGAAAGTGCGATGAGTATACAACAGAATGGGAAAAGGAAGGGGGGGGGATGAAACTTCTGAACCTGTCTAAGTCTTCGACCTGACGTGCGAAAGCAAAGCAAACGGATCCGGAATAATGATAGGGAAAACCGACTAAACTGCCGAGGCGATCTCCTCCTCAGAGTCAGACTTCGACTCTGCGACAATCTCAGACACGGAGAACTGGGACGTGAACTGTACGTTCGACGGCCCCGTGCGCTTGAGATCCCGCTCACCCGTACCCTGGGCGCGCGGTGCAGCGTTGAAGGAGGTGAGTGTTTGCGACTCCATTGCATTGCTGGTCCAGGCCGTTCCCATTGCGACGCGGTGGATGATGAGATAGGTGGATATTTGCTGCATGAAATGAGATGAGTGAAGACTCTCCCAAAGACCAGCGGGCAGTACGGTACTCACCTGAGCTGCCTGGGCGAAGCCGAGCCAGATCTGATTGATAGGCTGGTTCATCGCGTACGAGACGAGAAAAGCGATGGCGAACGCGGAATATAGGGCGGCGGACTCGACGATCACCGTAGCGAGTGAGAGGTACTGCCTGGCATGTTGCGGAGGCAGGTGCACGAGATGCGTGCGCCGATAGATCATCAGCCGTAGGGTGATGAGGATAGTGAGGATGATATTGAGTCCAAGCGAGAGGGTGTAGTATGCGGTCCCGAACGCTAGCGGCTCTGCGCTGTACATCGAAAGATTGGGCTGACTAGACTGTAGCGTCCACAGAGTGCCCATGACTGTATAACACGAGTTAGCTGAAGTCTCGTGCGGTACTCAATCGTCAACCTACCAAACGACGCCAGGAGCATGACGCTTGGCAGAGCGATGACGGAGTAAGCAATAGCAGGTCCGGAGGCGGTCCAGACTACCCAGCATCTCCACAGCTGCGGGTATGGTATGAGAGATAGTAACGGCACGCGTGCGGAGTAGTGTGCTCACCACAAGGAGATCACAAAGGAAGGTGATAATAAAGAGTGTGGCGTAGAACATGACGTTGATCGCGAGGTACTGAGTATCAAGGAAGTACTGCCATGGACCTCCAGGATAATTGCGATTCTCAATATAGATGACTTGTACTGTGCGAGCTTGGACAATGCAGAATATTGTCTCGACCACGAAGAGTAGGCATAGGTAGATGAGAAGGAGAGTAGTCTTTGGACTGCGTCGTCGTTGGTTCCACAGGTAGCGTACGCAGGACGTCCAAAGCACGAGCATAATTCCTGTAGGTCCATATGAGTGCCCATTAGTCGGTTAGTCGGACAAGACATGACAGCTGTCATTTACCGTAGCCTACGCCACAGACGAAGTCGCCGGCGACGAAGAACCGTTCCAGATTCTTGGTGTACTCGTCTTCATCCGGTCCATAGTACACGCCAGGCTGAGGAGACATGGTCGCAAAGATTGAAGACCGAGCGAGCTGGCGTCGGGTATAAGGAGCTCGAGAGGGTATGTACACGGCCTGGATGAAGGCTCTGGAAAACCTCGAGAGGATAGGGGCCAAGCACCCCCGGCACTGAGTTTATATCCATAATCCATGTGCTCCGGGTCACCAGGCTGGCGAGCTGGTACACGATCGAGAACAGGGATTGGACGCAGAGGAGGCCACGGAGGCCAGACGATCGAACATCTGTCAAAAATCCGGCTAGTCTGTACAAGCGATGTCAGGGCAGTTTCAAGTTCCAGCCAGTGCCGTTACCTGCCGTGAGCAGAGCCCCTTGCCGACAGCGTCGCGCTTGCGTTTTACAGATTAAAGTAGAGGTGAGACGGATGAGCAACATAACAGTTGTATAGATTCTGGGTAGATATTGCTCGGTGAGAGCGTCGACTAGCAATATGTTGTGTGCCAAGAAGACCGTTATCAGACGATGCCCACCGACTCGGAATCAGAATATGCAACCGAATCACCTCTTGTGCGGCACAAGCCTCTACAAGCCTCCCACCAACACTGAACCCGAAGCTGCACATGTGTGCCTCTACAGATCTCACTGGCTGAGGATGTGCATGATGGATCTGGATGAGGGGTGCTGTTCCTGACTCGGCGAACTCCGGGATCTACCGTAGTACCAAGTCAGGGTCCCTCTGCGTGATCGTCTCGCCTAACTCAGTATTTTCTCGCCTTCCAATAGGATCGACATAATGAAGTCGCCAACGCGCTCAGTACGGTCGGTTTGTTTCGGCCACTGACCAATAGATTGGTTGGGTACTTAATATTAGGTCCTACGGCTCGGGTTGCGGCAGACACTCATTCCCGCCGAGCGGTATCCGGGCGCAGCCACCAGCGTCAAGCCCTCAAAACGGAGTAGACAGAGTGGCCAGGACGAGCCCAAGCTCGAGGGTAACTTCAATTGCAGCACATCTCCTCTCACGCCAGCATTTGAACTGCGGCACAAGGATTCGTATGAAACTCATCTATCATCACCTAGAATTTCTATCCATCCTAGGTACGCTTAAGACGTTTCAAGGCTGCGAACTCTTAGGGTCGATCCTTCCGATTGTTACCTGCGGCTGCGGATCCCTAATCACGAACTTCAGGCCCCTGTCAACGCCAGCGCGCTCGCAGACTAGAACGGCACTTTCTGCCAGGCCTATCAGCGGATTGACATGCACACTCAATAGGCCGTGTCCAACGGGTACACCCTTAGGGAAGGAAGTCGTCCACTCGCAGCTTCTAAGGATCCTGAGGGTAGTAGATCCGGTTAGGCTGTGCTGCAATGAATCAACGGAGCTACACTTGCCGTATCTTCTGTGCGCTCTAACACCACCGCTCGTCCTCGTAGTTACACGTATCGCAGGAATAGCTCCATCGGGGAGAAGGTCTTCGGATTGGCGAGAAAATACAAGAGCATAGATTATGTACTTTCGATATGGTACAACTTGAACTTGAATGCAAGTACTACTTATATATGAGCATGCGCGTGAACATTGAGTGCGATGATACGAGGAACCTATGAATCTTAGGGCAGAGCCTATTACTGAGAATTTAGCGAATGCGTGAGGTCAGAAGGATATCGCGGAAGCCGTGGCGGAGCATCGAAAGCAGAGTACAGGACAAGGAAGAACGCAGAGGAGCTTGAGAAGAGACTACGGACGCATCTATGCATCTATACCTATGATACTGATGGAAGCTTGCAGCCCATGATGCGAACTGTTAAGTAGACGAGCGCATGATCAGTACCCCTTAATGAACACCACAAGGACGCAATCACTCACCAGCACCATCCCAGAAACCGACGCCGTACACCATCTCACGCGGGTGGAAGGCGAGGCTGCTGGTCCTCGGCGTGAACGGCGTCACGCCCTCGCGTGGTGGGGGACTTGTTAGCGCCGCTGTTAGCGAGCCAATAGCTCGCCTGGATTCCAGTGAGCGCACTTCAGTACGCTGCGACCTCCAATTAGAAGGGTTGAGCGATGACGTTCTGGGTAAAGTTGTAAGCGAGATGCATAGGATAACAGGATACAAGGATGACATACGCTGCGAAGACCTCGGTTTGCTCATGGACGTCAAATGTTGAGAGCCCTTGCGGGAAGAGATCCCACCCTTGCAGGGGAGCGTCCCCTCCGCGGATATCCCACAGCTTAACCTCTCCGTCGAGACTATCAAAACATACTACGATCAGCGCTGTGTTCGACGGATGGGCGCAGTCAGATAGGGCGCGCACCTTCCAGAAAGGAATTGACCGGCCAGCGTTGGATGCCATTTGACGTTCTGCACCCACGATGTGTGCTGATGGTAGTCTCTGACGACAGCATCGTCTTCCTCGAGCCGTCGGTCAAACATTTTGACAGTGCCATCAGCGAAGCTCGCCAGGAACACAGAGGATGAGCCGCTGTCAGACGCGAGCGCCGTGACAGGACTCTCGGCGTTCGTGTCAAGGTCCTGGGCGTGAGAGCAGTTGAAGATCGTCACCCAGTAAGAACAGACCGGAGCATGGACGTACCATCACCTGGCTCTCAGTGTGGGCGTCCCATACACGGATGATGCGCGAGTCTCCGCCGACCATGAGCGTACCTCCAGACTGTTTCCAATCCGTGATCACACCGCTGCCGCGCTTGACGTGCAGCACCTCGTTCAGACCCCGGAATGCGCTGACCATCTGTACAGGACCACTGCAAAGAGAAGGGTCGTAATTGCGATACAACCGAATCATGCCGTCCGCTGAAACGCACGGGTGAGTACCGCCGACGACACTTGCGAATTCCAACGGGCGTACCAGCACCAGTGAGGATGATTCCTCCCACCTCCTGATTGATGATGTGGAGCGAAGTGATGCTCGTGCCTCGAGGATTGCCATTGAAGAATCTGTTCAGTCTCTTCCGCTTGATCCAATCCCACACACTGGCAAGAGCCATGAGCAAACCACATAGGTACCCCAATCGCTACGAGGACGTACGTGATCATGTCAAATTCGTTGGCAATGACGAGATGTGGATCGAAGGCGTGGAAGGCGAGCGACAAAGGAAGGCCGTTGATCTGTATTGTGTTCACTGGCTTCTCCCACCGACAGCGCGCTACGGATATGGAATGCATGTCAATCTCTGACAGACCCGTTTCGGAGATCGTTGAAAGGCACGTACGAGCTTCACGGGCTTGCTTCTCCGTGGCCTCATACACCTGCTCGTTCCGCTGCTGACGCCACACCTGGTAATTGTATTGAACACTGCCAGGTTCGTCCACCTCCGGTTGCTATAGGGCATGTCAGCGCGCGCGATGCTGAGACGATAGATGGCACATACCCTCATCTGGGGTTCCTTGAAGTACTCGCAGCACCAATCGTAGAACCGGCTCTTCAGTGGGAGGACATCACGAATGCCGACGCCGGTACCCAGGCCAAGGATGACACTGGAATCCACGGAGAACGTGCTTCCGGAGGGACTGGCTACGCCGCCGAAACCATCCCTATGGTGGGAGTGGCCGTGGCGCGAGTGATTGCCAACACGCCGCCGTGCTTTGAGCCGCTCCATGTCCTCTTCCATCAGGGCCTCCATGACGTCCGATGGCATGAACTCCATAGGAGGCGGTTGCGAATCGACCGTAGACTGGAGACCTTCATGCGACACAAGGGTCGACGAGCGAGAGTAACTATCCTCGGGGCTCTCCGGACGCGAGTACGGGGACGTGTACTGAGCGAAGTTGAGGTTCGGCGAGGGCGGTCTCGAGACACCCTGCACAATCTCCGTACGCTCCTGTCCGGTGGGCTGGGGTTTCGGAGAGGACCGACCGTCCTCGATAGATGGGAACGCGATGTTACCGGCGAGGCTCTTCAGCACGTTGGCAAAGGACGACGTCCGGCGCAACGTATTGCTGACACCGCTGGAGATCGTCGACGTCACCGTCTCGCTCCGTGTCAACGTCGGACGATTCAAAGGCGCTGGTGTGGTGTGGCCATTGCGTATCGATGACTGGTCCGATGGTACTCGCTGTCGCGTACTGCCATACGATTGGGTCGACAGGGACTCGGACACCTGGTGCGGCGGCCGGTTCAGGGTCGTGCTGTCCAGCCTCGTGAACGGGGACTCGAGGAGTAGCGCCATAATGTAGTCGACGATCGTCTGCGCGTTCGTCGCGACCTCATGGTAGGGATCGACAGACAGCTCGAGCAGGATGGAGAAGATGGTGAAGAATGACGAGAGGAGCACCCGGTTCTCCGCGCGGTATTCTTCGTCGTCTCCGTAGTTCTCGAGCCATTCTGCGATGGCCATGCCGGCGAGGTCGTCGTCCGGATGCTGGTTCTCCGCGTCCTTCCACCGCCGGTCTTCCTCCCAGTATATCCATGCGCACACAATAAAATACCCTCGCCACTCCTTGACGAGGCAGCTGATGAGCACGAGAAGCTCCTTCCGCACCATGGGGCTGGCGTCCTCCTTGATCGCGAGAGCTGCACCAGTGACTACAGCGACCTCCATGCGGAAATGTATACGCTCGTCGAGCTGGTACATCGTTCCGCTTCCGCCGCCTCCAAGCTTGTTAAGGTCTGAAGAGCCTGACGCGCCAAGGAACGTGCTGAGAGCATAGAGCGCGGCGGACCGCACCTCAGGTGAGTCGTCTGAAAGAAGCGCGATGAGTTTGTCCTGCATGCCGCGGTCGACGCCATACACCTTGATCTCATCGTTCGCATCCCAGATCTGGGCGATGCACAGAGCAGACCACTGTCTAAGCAAGAAGTCGCCCTCGTCCAGGTGCTCGAAACACGAGTCAAATACGCGCTCGCGCCAGCACGCGTTCTGGCCATGCGCGTAGTCGCGAGCAATGGTGGACAAGATAAACGCGCACATCGCCTTGTGCTCGGACCCGTTTGGGAAGACGGCCTGACGGGGATCATCCTGACCCGCCAGAGCGGACGCGAAGTACTTGTATCCCTGGTTGTTATACAGGTCAACTTGACAACTCGGGTCTACCGCCGATATCCGCGCCCAGATGAAGATGAGGACAGGCTTGAGGTCCTGTCCCGCAGCCTGGAGCAGGCGCGCAATGTACGGGAAGATGCCAATGGTCAGCGCAAGGTGTACCGCCCACGGCCCAAGGTCCACGAACTGCGACAGTAGGATCAACGCGCGCAGCCGATGCGGCTGAGACAGCAGAACCTGCAGAACGATGGGGAGCTGGTCTGGAGGCTTCCTAGGAACGAGGTGGTGCTCGCCTTGATCCAGACTTGTCGCCGCGTATGGCGCTACGCTGCTGGGACCGTCAAGGTCGGGGATCTGGTCGGGAGAAATCTGGACGGGTAGGGAAAGGGGACCAGGCTTCGTGAGGGCGGAACCACCACGCGATATCCAGACCTCGAACGCGGTGAGTTGATCCGTGAAGAACCTACTGGGGATGTAAGAGTACGGCTTCTCGTGGGGGTTGCTCGGCGCGGTTGGTTGGGCTGCAGACTCATTCCTCGCAGCTTGTCGTCGATTGCGCGCTCCGAGAGATACATCCTTCGCGAGGCTAGGCTCCGTGTTCTTCAGCAGGTCCGGTAATTGTCGGAGGCAAGCGTCCACTGCAAGGTCCCAGGACGCCCATAGAGGATGCGTGTTTGTCGGAGGAAGAGGGGGATAGGTGTGTGGCGTGCAATGGTAATTCTTCATGATGCGCTCGGCGAGGAGGAAATTGCGGAACAAGGATGCGATGAGGAGGTCGGAGCGGTACAAACGTGTAAATACTTCGCGCGGGAAGGTGGTCCATGCAATGGTGTCCGTGATGGCGGTGAAGATCCAGTTAAGCTCGCCTAAGGGTGTCCGTCTGTCCTTCAGGTCCCCCGGCAACTGCATGACCTGGTCCGTGGAGATACCACTAGGTAGCTGGTTGGTGAGAAGGAAGTAGCGTAGCGCGATGTCGATGGGTGATGTCAAGCAAGAGGTGAAAAGGTCGGCGGGGAGCTCAGGACATGACGGCAACTGCTCATCTGCAGCGCACGCCGCAAGCTGTATACACTCCGAGAACGGCGGCATACCCTCCGGGTAGCCGCCACCATGCAACTTCGCGTCGTTGTCGCGCTGCTCAGCAAACTTGACGAAGTTGCTGAGAAGGTTGCCGGCAGCGGAGCAGTCCCAGATGAATATACACGGGGAGCGTAGCCAAGACTGGATCTCCTGCAGCGCGACGGGGATATACTGCGTGTAGTTGCGGTTGAAGCACCACAACTCCCCGCTGGGGGTCGGCTTCGGTACGCCGTGGCCATTGTAGTGGAAGAGAACCGCATCGTCCATGGCGGACTTGCGCAGGTTCGCGCAGAAGCGCTTCAGATCGTCCTTTGAAGGGTCGAGGATGGGCTTGTACGAGATCTTCGGATTCAGCCCTTCGAACTGGTGCTGCAGGTTCTGCCCAATGACTTCGAGCGCTTTGTGCGACGGCATGGTATGCGGGTCGACCCACGCCTCGAGTACCGCGCATGGATTCGTCTTGATGATATCTGGGGGATCGACGTCGATATTCAGACATAGGACGAGGGCAGCATGTGCCGTCTTGATCTTCCCCGGGGCCGCTCGCCACGGGATCATCTTGGGGGTACCGGGGGGAGGAGGGGTAGTGTTGCCACAGGTAAGATGTCGTTTCGCAGCCCAGTAGGGATGGATGGGTGCGGCCTCTGGGATGTCCGTGACGGACCCCCCATGGCGCAAGTCGGGGTCAGAGAGCCCGTTCATGCCTCTCGCGCCGGTGCGAGAGGACGAAGGATCCGAGCGTGTGCTGGAGCGGTGGTCGCGCTCTGTATCAGAGTCGTCCGAGCTCCTCTGTCTTCTAGCCGGCCAGCCATTGCTGCCTGTGGGGGTTCTGGCGTTTGCGACACAGGAATAGCAGGGCGTGACATACCTTCTGCATGATGATTCCCGTACATCGCGCCTCCAATATCCCTTGTGGCCTCCTCAATCCTTTTCTCTACCCTTGGTGTCCGGGAGAGCGAGTGCAGCGCAACGTAAGACAACAGCCAGGGTGGAAGAGGGGGAGGGGGACGACGAGGACGAGGACCTGCGCGTCCTTAATCCAAGTAAATGGCCGGATCTATGGACCGGACTATGATGAAATTGGTGGTAATCGGAGCTTTAATTAGCCTTAGCTCTTCTTACTTCTCGGTTAGCTCAAGTTAAGTAGAAGCTAAATGATCATCTGAATCTGCCTCATGACGGACGGATCTTTTCCTTAACCACTTGCCTCTGTGCTACACGCAACGTCGGTGGTGCCTATCCTGTGACTCGACCATCATGCATGCACGGACCTCGGCAAAGGTATGTTGTTGACTCTGCCGCATAAAGATAGGTCGCTCAGTAAGACCTCTACAGGCGCAACAAGCTCGCATACAAGCACTCCAGGCTGAGGTAGATGAGCTCCAGAAAGTGTTTGGGTGTGTCTTGAGGGCGGGGTATGTGGCGTATTGCCACGGCTCACTCCTTGTGTCCAGCGAAGATGAGAACGCAGAGCAAATCGTGTCCCGGCATATCAAGCTTCTCCATCGCTACAACGAAGCCAAGGATGCTGCTCAGGTACGCTGTGTCGTTCTTGAGGTTCCTTGATGGCACACTCAATGCCTTGGTCGGCGGAACAGATACTTATAGGAAAGGTGAGTCGTCTTTACTGTGCAGCTCACAGTGACCGAAACCCTAAGTGTATGCGCGTATATCCTCAGCTGGCAGCGTATCGGCAGACGACAATCAAACAGTTGCACAAGGACTACGGCTTGACGGACGACGACTAGCTTGGCTGACCTCCTGGCTTCTTGTGGAACTACTGCTGTGGCTTGACATCGCTCTTCCCTCCTGTCACAAGGCAAAATCACTGACTCGACGATCCAAGGCGTAACGTGATGTTGTATGGGCAATAGATGTTGTGTAGTATTGTAACCATGATGGTCGTGAATGTGAATTAAATGTGCACTAAAGATACAACAGTTTGCGTCGTCCCAGAAATAAGCAAGGTCATAACGTCCCCGATGAAAGTACAGTCTTGCAAAGTGGCAGAAAATGTTCGATACCAATTTCAGTCCAGAGGCCGAGCGCGAGAGAATCGCTTTTGCTTTATTCATGCGACGAGCCCTCCACGGAAACCATCGCCACGGCGCGATGCAGAGATACCACGGAGGAGAACAACGAACAGAGCAAAGGTTACGAAGACCCTGCATACAAACATAAGTGCCATCCTCACACGCAAGTTGGACTAGACCTACCAGGTGATCCAAGCGAAAGCTTCGAGCGCGTTAAGTTGGCCGCAGTATATGTAGTGGTGACTGTACCCGCTTGTCAGGCAGTGTATGGCCGAGCATAGCGATGAGTACGTACCTGCAATTCAGGCCTCCTCCGAGCGCAGATGTGATTGCAGCCGCTCCCGCCAGCCAGAATATCCATGTCAGTGTGAGGCTGTCCCAGATTTGTGTCAGGTCTGTGTCCATGCAAGATAGGGGCATGCTCACAAAATGGCATGGCTGGCGACGCTGGTGAGGACACCGCCCGTGGGCCGGTAGAGGAACATGCCAAAGTAGATGATGCCGAAGAATATCGTCCAACACGTTGTGAAGAGCAGGAATCGCGTGCGGTCGCGCACGGAGATGGAGAGGTAGTCATGTCGGAGGTTGTACCTGCTCGTGAGCCAGGCAGATATCGCAAGCTGCGTGCCATAGGAGAAAATTGTTAGTGTCTGCGACTATGCGCGTGCGAATAGGACACACCTCGATGATACTGAAGAAGATGATGAGAGTGAAGACCACTATAAATGTCCGTGTGATGGTTAGGTGACCGCTTGGCGCAGACTGGCTCGCAGCTACGCACCGGGATGTCCGCGGCGCACATGCTTGTCAAAGTCGATGTCAAACATGTCGTGAGGGTGGCGTAGAGGGCGTGCAAGTCGTCAATTCGTGAGGAGGAGGACAGAGGGGATGGGGTGAGGGGGCGGAGATGGGAGTCGGTGAGAGAGATTATGTACAGTGTCCGGCGGTGCGCGTGCGGTGGGGGACGTCGAGAACAGAACGCGGCTGGCGCGCAGGCCTTGCATGATGCGCGTGACGTCATTCCCTCTTCCGGGATGCGGCGGGGCCAGATCGCGATCCGACTCGAGGTCATCCAGCACACGTCACGATCCTCTCCAGACTCCTTGGCGGGATCATAAGGCTAGATGCTTTCACGGCTACGTCTCGTATTGAACAGTTCAATGATACAATCGTAAGACTGGAGGGACGAGCCCCAGGCCTGCTAACTAATTCATCACCTGAAGATCTCTACTCATGCGCTGAAGTGGTTGAACCAGTTCAGAATGGACCGTGCGCTCTCTTCCCTGGACCATCCTATAGCCCAACAGTGAGAAGATGTCTCTGTGGTTTGAGATGAGACAACTCACGAGCGATAGGATCCTTTGGGTCTCCACGCAGTGCGAAACCATGCGCCACGGAGCCGAAGACTTGGATAAAGTATGTCTTCTTCTTCTCCACGAGGATATCTTCCGCTCGGCGCCGACTCTCAAGGGGAAAGGTATGATCAATCTCTGATACAAAAACCTCGTCAGCTCGAGCAATAAATGGATGGGCGATCGCAACCGTACCGCTGCAGGACAGAAGAAGCGGCTCTGTGCGCAATAGCGGTTCTCAGCATCCTCAATTCGACCGCCCACAGTACTACCAACACGTACTCTTGATGTGCCGGAAGTGGTCTTCGTTCAGGAACGCAGGATGCCCGAAAGCGCCTAGTTGACAACAGTGAGAAGGATCGCCAGTGGGCACACTCCGAGATTGAACTATTGCTTACCTGCGCGAATCCAGTCTGTCGTGAGGTGCTCCATGACATACGGGGCTCCGAAGCAATACCCTGTTCATTCGTTAGATCCATCACCTAGGGCAGCATAACGCGGAGTCAGCTTACCCACGCAGAAGTACTGGGTATCTACGCTTCCTAAAAGCATTTCACATCAGGAGAGTCGTCCATACCGCGTTCGTACGTATGCTCACCATAGTCTTTCTTGACCGCTTCGACCCAGGGCGGTATCAGAACTGCCGCTCTGGCCTGCTTCTTTGGGCGCCATGCTTCGTAGTCGAGCTTACTTCGATCGGGATAATTCTGCATCGAGTCTCCCTCGAAGTAGTCGAGGCCAATCACAAGATATCCTATCAAAGGTCAGTCATCGCCATAGTCACACCTCGGCGTGTCGCTCTTACCGTTGTCCGCCCAATAGTCCATGATGAGCTGCGCATTGATGTAGAGAGGCCCGTATACGTCGGCGAAGAATAGGATGATCTTCTTGGTGCTGCCATCTGCGGGGCGCGCGACGTACGTCTCCACGCCGGCAACGGTCTCGACCTTCCCGCCGGCCACTCCGTCGTGCTGGATGGTCTTCCTGCAGCATTCGCCTGGTGGGCCTGCGAGCGTCGCCGACATGTTGGGCTTGTGCTTGTGTGTCGAGTTGTTCTTGTACCGTGAGAGGTGCCCTCCGCTCCAGCTCCGTGGTTGCAGGCATTATATAGATGCGACTGGCAGTACGGCCCGCCACCGTCCCTGGCGGTCCCAAGATGCCTGAGCATTTCTGGGTAGCTTATTCAGCCCGAGCTTGTTTCATGAGAGTAGAAGCTCCTGCTTACTGTCCAATGCGACTCGTGAACGTCTCTACTGCGCGTCGATGCGACCCGCCGGCGTATACGGTTAGTTTCGAGCTGTCGTGAGGATATCTCCGAAAGAAGCGATTTCGGTCCCCTCCTGCGCGACACACTCTGTGATGATGACCTTCAGCTCTTGTCCTGCATGGTCGAGGTCAAGGGTGGACGCCACCGCTCGTAGAGCGGATTCGGGGGTGAACTTACCGATGACTTCGAAGGTTACGCCGGTAGCAAGGTTATAAATACTGTATGGAGTGTGGGACTCCCGAATGATGCAACTTCGATGGAGTCTGAGAGCTATATTTGCCGGCAAACAGTTTCTTGATCACGTCTGAGCATGAGACGAGTCCTTAGGACATAATTGCAATGTGTATATCGCGTGTTGTACGTTCGCTTTACTCGGACGCGCTGGCGTTGGCCGCCTGCGTGTGCTCAGAAGTCCACCGACTAGGGTCAAATGCCAACAATGAGCCCCGCGAATGTGTATTACTTTCGGGCTGCTGTATGGCGAAAAACCAAAGAAGCTCGTACCATAACTCCATGTGGACTGCAATCCGCTTGCCTCAATTTCATCTTTGATACCTCTCGACGGCTGGCAGAGGTAGCCTGGGAACCTGCGAAAAGATGCCCAACTGCCGCTTGTACGCACGGCACGGGTCAAGTCGGGTCATACACGATCACGTGCCCGCGTTTCTCTGAATGGGCAGACCGACTATTTACGTCTGCAGAGGGCGGAGCGCACGTATTTGACCCTCTTCACCGCCCTCCGTGGCCTTTGCCACCTGGCACCATACCCCATCCCATGGCGCGACCTGCCTCCCTACTCCTTCTCACCCCCGCCAACGTCGCCGGGGCCTTCCCGGTCGACGACGGTGCGGTCGACTTCACGCACGTCGACACACTCCAGGCCGTACATGTCCGGCCGGAGTGCAAGCTCAAGGGCGGCGCGCAGTACTCGGTCGACGTCACGCATCTTCTGCATGAAGGCCACACGCGAGTATGCCAGGGGACGCTCTCCGTGGATGGACACCGACAAGGAGAGGTCGTCTGCAAGATCGGCTGGGGGTCCCAGGTCATCGAACGACTCCGGAAGGAGGCTGGCCTGTACCGGGGGAAGCTCGCATCCTTACAGGGTCGCTACGTCCCGACGTTTATTGGACTCTTTGAAGGGGAGACGGAGGAGGGTGTTACTGCATGCTTAGTGCTCACACACGAGGGCGAGCGGATGCAGCAGTCGCTGCACATCTCGGGCATAGACCTCAGGTGAGTAATCCAGCCGGTCTCTCGCGCCTGTCTTCCCGCGTGCGAGCGTACGCGTTATGTCATAGGAAACGGGTCATGGACGCCCTCGCTGCTGTGCACCAAGCCGGAGTCCGCCATAGCGACTTTGGCGAGCACAGTATTGTCATTCGGGAGGACAACACACCTATGCTTGTGGGTTTCGGCGGGGCCGAAGACCACGAGTGCCACCGCGGCATTGATATCCAGTTTTACCAGCCTCAACCGCACCATGAAGCCGTGGCGTGCGAGGAGATATATTGGGCGTGCGTCGTTGCCGCCGTATGGTTACCCGGTGTGTGACTTCTTGCGTTCCTGCGTAGACCTGACTTCATGGCTGTCCCTCGCAGCCACGGTGGAGTTCCTCAACTCGCCCGTACCAATCCAGTGGGCGCTGGAGGGCTCCGACTCCCTAGTAGCACACGCGCCGAAAGGCACGGATCCCGACCTGGCGCGCATGCATGCCGAGCTGACGCGCGAAGACCTGCTGGAGTGGATCGAGGAGCGCGAGCTCTACGACGGCCAGCCTCTCCCCATCAAGCTTCGTGATTAAGGCATACCTCCTCGTCCAATACCCGGTCTCCTCATCCATGGATCATGGTCCTGCATCCTGGGCCCGCATGTCTTGTTTCTTGTTCTTCGTTCTCGCTGTTGACACTTGCACTCGGCCCGCTGACACTTTCTCTCGTCGCTCCCTCGCATTCTACCTTCGTCACGTTTTGTCTGTTGCTTTGCTAAAAGTATTGTACTGTGTAATGCGGACACCCGCCTGGGTGTGTGACATCTCCACTCTCGTTTGTACAGGCTTCTGTTGTACAGTATGTACCAGGAGCTCATGTAATCCATTCGCGCCTGGGCGCGGACGTACCCCCGACTCATCTCTCCTCTCTGATGCTGGCCTGGTATCGGTGGCAACAAGCTCCCCACTCTACGTAACGGGTACGTCTTGATCTATCGCTACGCATCCGTGTATCGGACATGTACACCTAACTCTGACGCTGCTTACCATTTGATCCAACTTCAGCTCTTCCAACGAGGTCCAGGTTGCAATTGGTAGTCCCCGGGACATTCATGAACTGCAACCATCCCTGACGGGATCCGATACGGCAACAAATATCCCCTGCAGAATGCGAAGGGAGAGATAGGAGAATATTGCGTGACGTCACGCGTCGAGACGCGACTGGGTGGCTTGCAAGTTGCTTTCCCTCTTCCTCCTCCATCTTACCTCGCACATACATTCGCAGTGATCCAGTCATGCAGAAACCATATGCTCTTCCATATGCTTCTTGAAGCGCGTGGCACAGGGAACAGAGTTATATGCGCGCGTACTGCACCAGCTGCAGCATACCAACATGAAGGAAATTTGCCAGTCTTTCCTTCCCCTCGTTCACGACCGAGAGCACCTTGGTGGTGCGGCTCGGGTGAACATGCATCAAAGTTAATGGGCTACGACATAAAGAGAGTGATGGTAAAAAGCTCGAGAATGCTCATCACCTACCGCCTCCCCTCCTCCCTGCACCCGGGCCCTTGTACGCTTACTCCCCGCGCCCACATCATCGTCCGTTCCGTTGTTCACGCCGTGGCTCTTTTCTCGGTGCACGTTTGCAGTCATGACTTATGCCAAATTGTCATTGGAGTAGAGTAAGCCTTATAATGCATGGTCTCCGGCGTTACACCCAGAGTGTTCGGCCCCGCGCCCGATACACACCGCCCGTACAATCTTCGCAAATGCGGCGTCCAAAAGACAGTTGACCGCTCGCGACCTTAGCTGCGCGGGGATCATACGTCTCAAGGACCCGCGCATAGGGCGCGAGCGACGAGCGTAACGGAAACCCGCGCGTCGTGCGATTGAGCTCGAGCTCGCGCGCGATTGGCCTCGTGGAACTGCGGTGTGGGGGAACGCCGGCCAGGATTCCGATGGATCATGTCTTGATACAACCGGGCTAGAAGCCAAGACGCATAAGTTGCCTCTTACCACGGCAACACCAGGACCCCTGGCTTTTTCTCCCTCTTCATCGCGCTTGGTTTCCGCGCCTCAACCTCCCCAACCTCCTCAGATTCCCTTCAAGATCGATCTCCATTGTTGTCACATCGGCAACGCACAGCTCGCTCTCCATATCCGTGCGAAGCCGTAAGCGCGCATATATATCCGGACGCTCGGTCTCCCAGGAACGTTTGAAGTTTGAAGTTGTAGGAATCTAGGATCGTAGGAGGGCATAGTTGGCTTGAGGAAAACACGGTGCACGGTGAGAGATGGCCCCCAGTTTCCTGTCGAAGCTCGTGAAGCCGTCGGGCAGCCACTCGCGCAACTCGAGCACGAATTCGTCCCCGCAATCGCCCACCTCCAGTCGCCATCCGTCAATCAGTATCAGCTCTACAAGCTCTCAGAAAAATAGCATTGATAAACATCGTGCACCCGGGAACGGGAATGGGGCATTGCATCCACCGCCTCCGCGACTCGCGCTCGACTCGGACTCGGACTCGGGCCCCAACGTTACCGTCATACCACCATCTCCGAGCGTGAGCAGCCACAGCATTCCCCTCCCTCCCCCACCCGCCCTGCCATCGTCCGGCCAGCTTCCCTCGGAAGAAGGCTTCGAAGACGCGCGCAGGCGCGTCCAATCGCTACCCGCCGTCTCGCCTACCGCATCGCAAACGCCTACTTCAGCAGGGCGAATGTCAGACGACGGGCTGCCCACGCCCACGCCAGCGAGCACCACATTCGTTAACATGCCCCCCACTCCTTCGATTTCTCTATCTCAGTCGCGCTCGTCGGAGAATCTCCGCAGCGACGGCAAGGGCAGTGTCCGCGGAAACCACCCGCGCTCTGCGACGGTTGCAGAGGGCACGCGCCTGCAGACGAAGGAGCTGCGTCATGCGCCGTCGAACAAGTCTATTCGAAGCAAGCTAAGCATCATGCTCCCCTCTCGGGACACCCCCCAGGGCCCCCAGGCGTCCTCGCGTCATGACCGTTCCACATCCGCCCTGAATCCCCCGCCCTCGCCCCCCACCCAGTCCGAGGAGGCTGCCCTCGTCGAGTCTCCCACCGGCATCGCCTCCGTCTCCCAAGACATTCCCTCCATTGCCCGCACGCTCCCCCCGAGTTCGACAACCCCCGTGTTCAGCGCGACGTTGCAGGTCCCAGACAACTCGGATGCAGTCTCGATCAGGTCCGTGGGCAGCACAGCAAGCAAACGACGACCTTGGCGGCGCGGCTCTAATCCAGGTGTTCCTGTGCGTTCGGCCACGTTGAGCTCCCCCCCCTCGCGCAAGGGCACCGCTGCAGGCGGTCTTGCATCTGCCCTCGCCGCCTCCGGGCTTGCCATGGTCAACCCCGGCATGTCCATCCCTCCCATCTCCCCCTCTCCCGCCGAGACCACTGCTGCGTCCGCCCGGGGACGCAGCTCGGTTGACGGGCCGCGCCCTCGCGGCGCTTCCATCAACCACTACCCCGCCAGTGAGTACTCAGACCGCGACTCGTTCCACTCGGGGCAGGAAGACTCGGACCTCGACGGCTCTGACGAGAGCGACGACCTCGACCTCGACCCCGAAGACATCCCCGTTACTGGGTTCGCCGTCGCGAGCAACAAGCGGAACCAAGACTTCCATGAATTGTTCCCGAGCGTACCTGAAGGCGACTACCTCATCGAAGGTGCGAATACCCGACTTCTCTGCGCGTGCGGCGTCATCGGACTGACACTGCGTAGACTATGGCTGCGCCTTGCAGCGCGAGATCCTCATTCAAGGCCGCCTGTACATCTCGGAGAATCACGTGTGCTTCCACGCGAACATCTTTGGGTGGATCACGGATGTAAGTGCTCGGTTATGCGCCTCGCGCTCTGTCGGTTTCTCCGCTGACGCTGACGCCCGCCCCCCTGTCATGATGTGTCGCCGCCGCCACAGCTCTCGATCCCGATGTATGAAGTGATAACGCTAGAGAAACGGATGACGGCGTTCGTAATCCCAAACGCGATCCAGCTCTCGACCCGCACCGCGAAATACACCTTCACCTCCTTCCTCTCGCGCGACACCACCTTCGACGTACTCTTCAACGTCTGGCGACTCGCGCGTCCCGAAGATTCGATGATGGGCTCGCAAATCTTGAGCCCGCGCGGGTCGCTCGATGACGGCGATGGTATTAGCGTGGACGGCGTCGCTCCGAATGGTGCTGGCGCGAAGAAAAGCCAGGCCAAAAACAAGATCACTCAGTGCGACTGCGGGAAGTCGGGCCAGCACTATCCTGAAGTGGCCATGGAGGCCATTTTCCCCGGGACACCAGAGATGATATACAACCTGATGTTCACGAGCGGGTTCATGAAGGACTTCATGCGGGAAAATCAGAAGCTTCTCGGTGCGCACTGTCTCTTTTTGTCGCCCAGCGCATGCTGACGAAAGTCGTGCAGATATCCAGATCTCGGACTGGACCCCGACGGAGGACCCCAAGCTGCTCGCGCGCAATATGACGTACATCAAGCCTCTCAATGCGAGCATCGGCCCGAGACAGACTCGGTGCGAACTCCGCGACGAGACCAAGTTCTGCGACTTCGACAGCTACGTGAGCATGCTCACCACGACGCGGACGCCTGAGGTCCCGAGCGGGAATGTGTTCTCGGTCAAGACGCGAACATGTATAACTTGGGCGAGTAGTCTGTCGAGCAAGGTGCTGGTGACCACGCAGGTTGAGTGGACTGGGCGCAGTTTCATCAAGGGTGAGTCCTCACGTTGCATACTCGAGATTTCCGAGTTCGAATGCCCCCGCAGGTATCATCGAAAAGTCCTGCATCGACGGGCAGAAGGCGTACCACGTCGACCTCGAGAAAGCGATGCGCGACTACATCCACGCGAACCGCGCCGAGTTCGTCCCCGACGGCGTCGACGTCGCCGAAGTCGAGCAAGCGCAGGCCACGCCCACAGAAGTACCCGGGACGCCAGGCCGCGCACAGAGCGAGGACGAGGTGCGCAAGGAGCGCGAGCACGAGCGCAACCAGCGCAGCCTCCAGTGGGCGTACGACACGTTCGACGGCGCGTTCAAGGTCGCGAAGCAGTCGACCGAGGGCGCGCTCGAGCTCATCCGCGATGCGTGGGACCAGAGCTCGTCGACGACGATCCTCTACTTCGTTATCGTCTTCCTCGTCATCTCGAACATCTGGACGCTCTCGATCATGGGCAACCGCGAGGAGGTGGGGAGGAGAAAGGAGACAAAAAAGATGGAGGAGCGCGAGAAGTGGGTGCAAGGCATCGTTACGGGTTTGTGGGAGGAGATGCTCGCGACCAGGGGAGCCCTAGGGGGCGCGGGCGCCGGTACTGTTTCCCCGCTGCCGCCCCGAGTTCCTGGCGGGGACCTGAAGGAAGAGATTGGGACGATCCTCGCTCAGCTTGAGCAGATCGAGCAGCGTGTCGCGGACATTCGGGAGAGCTTTAAGCAACTCGACTAATGATTTCATGTACATGATGATTTTGGAGGCAGATATCCGGACTCCTTCGTTACCCTTGAGGCTTGTTTTTCTTGCAGGTAGTCTTAGAAGCCGTGGCGTGTATTATTATAATCTGCTGCCTTGATGTAACTTGGAATATTGTTCTATGTATTCACGAGCACATGGCACACAACCCATCCATATGCGCAAGGGAGCCTCCATCCAATCCGGCGAGGAAGGTCGTATTAGAAAATGCGATCTAACGACGAACGACGATTTGCGGTTTGACTACTTACTACATGAGCTGAAGGGGACTAACGATGAACGAGCGTGGTGACAATTAGATACCAGGAGTTTCAACAAACGACAAGCCAGTGTTGCGAGAAGAAGGGAGAAACCATGTACGTGAACGGTCCAACAAGTGAGTGTGAGTGTGTATGTATGGAGCGACGACGACGAATAATAGCTATAGATGAGGTGCATATGGATATAACAACGCGAAGCGTCTGAGAGAAGTAGAGCATGCCGATCGATCGAGAATGAGAAAAAATGCGAGATGCGAAATGCAACTATGGCTCCGAGCAATTGTTACACCTTCATCCTGAACCCAACCAAGCCAAGCTACGAACACAGCACGAACGGGGAGGGGACTACCGCGGCGATTGGAAGATGGAGAGCACCTTCTCCGCGCCCTCCTTGTACTTCTTCAAAACCTTGTTCTTTTGCTGCTTCTCCTCGTCCCCGTTCGCTGGATGGACCGGGTTGCCCTTGACCGTGTCTCCTCCAAGGGCGTCCCCGTTCATCGATTGGTCCGACGAATCGCTCGGCGTCGTGCCCATAGAGATTGCGGACTCCTTCGACTTTAGAGACGGCGACATGGCTGTCTGCGATGCAGACGGCGTGAGCAGCCCCGCACTTGATACAGTCGACGCCGCGGACAGAGTGGCCGACGTGGACGCTAATGACTTCGCGGAGCGGGATGATGGTGGCGGGCTCTTCTGACGAAGGAACTGCTTGGGATGCTTGCGGAACGTCAGCCCTGGTGTGCGACCACGACGATGCTTGTCGGAAGGCGAAGGCGACCCAGCTTCCGAGCCGTTGAGGTCTGACTCTACCGACACGCCCGAGAACGAACGAGGCGTCGACCGCCGTGGGGTGCTCTTGCGGAACACAGCAAGCTTGTACCGGTCGACGACGCCGCGAGCGAACAGGCTCGTGCCCTTCGCGCCATTGCGCTCCTCCACAAGCAGGCCACCAGCCTCGACGAAGTCCCAGTCGTCCTCGTCCTCCTCCCGCTCGGTCGCACCCTCGTCGTCTGTACGATCGGGCAGGTTTTTGTCCAGGGCGGGGATGCCAGACTTCTCCCTGCGGTTGCGTTGCAGCTTCGTTGGCCGCACCTTCGGGGCAGTCTTGATGTTCGCGTCCTCGGCAGTGCGGGTCGCGGCGGCTGCAGCGGCTGCTTCTGCAGAAGGTACCGTAGGTGCAGGACGGTCTTGACTTGTACGGGGAGTGGCCGTCTCGGGTTTCGGCACCGCAGTTGCTGGCGCTTCTTCTGCTGGGAGAGCAGCGGGACGAGCTTCCGGAGTCTTGGGCTCGCCCGCCTCCTCTGGCACTGAAACCTCCTCGACCTCTGCCTTCGAGGGACCGGTCGCAAGCTCGTCTGGCAACAGATCGTCCAGGCTCGGACCGCCAACAGACTCTTCTTCCTCCTCTTCCTCCTCCTCTTCATCGCCCCCATCCTCTTCCTCATCGTCCAGAATGACCGAATGCCGACCCTTGAACGAGTACCCATCGAAGACATCGACGCTGTCGTCCTCGACAGGGTGCACAGACGGACTGCGAGATTGCGAAGGCGTGGTAACAGAATCCTCGCCGTCGGTACGATCCTGATCCGTCTCTGCACCCTCCTCGTTCTCGTCATTGATTACGGGCTCCATGCCCAAGAAGGTATCGTCGAAATTCTGGGTATCGGAGGCATTCGAAGGGTCGATGGGAGGAATATAGGGGGCTGGAATCATGGCAGTGAGTTTGACGCACATTTGCCAACGAGTGAGGACTCACGTATGTAACGTTTATAATACACATGGGACCAGTCTCTGTGAACAGGAAGAACCAGTGTGAGAAACACAATGTCGGAGACGACGAGTGAAGCGCATACATCATTGAGAAGTATGGATGCTTCTTTATCCGGGGTTCCTTCATCCGGAGCGCAGGATTGCGCTGAAGCAACTGCGAACGACAAGTCGAGTTAGACTGCAAGGCATATGAGTTCTAATAAGTGAATGGTCACGTACACCACGGATCAAACTCTTCGTATCCTGGTCCATTGTCCTGTCTTCAGGGAATTGCAGCTCATCCTGGAGCACCCTGTAGTACATGTCCGAATGGTTTTCTGCCCAGAATGGTGTCTGGGACAGCAGTCAGCACATACCTCTAGGACATCCACCATCGAACCTAGATACTCACGATACCTGTGAGCATCTCGTACAGCATCGTACCAAAGCTCCACCAGTCAACCTCGTAGCTGTATGGCAGCCCTTGGATGACCTCTGGCGCAAGGTACTCCGCTGTTCCACAGAAGGTGCTCGTAGTGTCATTAGATCCCGCGGTCCACTTCTCTGCATGTTCTGGCTTCATCCATGGGGGTGACGCCGGGACAGGTGAGCCGCCATCTAGGAACTCGCCGCCTCTAGAGCCCGACGGTGTTGGGGGCGCAGTGATTGCAGAGGTGCGGCGTGGGAACTCCTTGGAAAGACCGAAGTCGGTGAGGACGATGTGACCGTCGGCACCGATAAGGATGTTCTCGGGCTTCAGGTCACGGTAGATCACCCCTGCCGCGTGCAGGCCTTCGACACCTTCGACAATCTCCGCGGCGTAGAACCGAGCTCGATCGCGACCAAGACGGCCCCAACGTGCCAATTGAGTCGCAAGATCACCGCCGGGGTGGAAGTCCTGTGAAGCAACGGATCCACGTCGATCCCAGTTATGTGATCGTGGTTAGTTTGAGGACGCACCATAACCAAGAACAGATTCTCCTTGTCGTGGAAACTCCACCACAACTTCACTACGAACGGATCGGTGTTCTCTGCTGCCATGCGCTTGAGAACCGCCTGCTCCGTGAGCGTGTGCTGGAGCTCCTGATGCGCGAGTACGTGCCGCTTCGTGATGGCTTTGAGCGCATACACGTCTTGTGACGGCTTGTGTCGCACGAGCAGGACCTTACCCGCGCAACCCTTCCCGAGTACACGCATCATCTCGAAGTCGTCGACAACGACCTTGCGCTGCGACTTTTTCTCGCTGTCTGGCGCTTTGGACTTCGAACGCTTCTTGCGAGAACGCCGCTCCGTGGTCGATATGGACGAGTCATCGCCAGTCGTCTGAGAGGCGGTCGAGGGGGTAGAAGAGTACAAACGCGAGCTGCGTGTGGTTGGTCCAGCAGACTGGGAGCGTTGACTGCGAGTCGCTTCCTGGATCGGCGTACGTGGGAAGTTCTCTTCATCGACATCCCCGTTCTCCGACTTGGGCTCCTCCACAGCAGTCGCGGCAGGCTTGGGAGACATGGGCGTGGGTGCGCGATCCTCAGGACCCTCCGCCGTACCCTCTTCCGCATCCTGCTCGCCCTCTGCATCCTCCTTAATGTCATCGGTCACGTCGGAGATCTCCCCATCGACTGACGACGCTGCGCTCTCGCTGTCTGCGACGACCTGGCTGATTGACCGGTTGATCTCCGTGGAGCTGCCGGGGCTGACGTGGGCTGCAAGGTCTGACCGAACGCGCTTGATAGCGCGCTCCACCCGGACGCTCTGCAAATCGTCTGTGCGAACCCTGACAAACCGTTTCCACGCCCGCGACTGACGCAAGGTGCTGTCATTCGCGAGCGTAGTCAGGTAGGCGGCAAGACCAGTGATGACCTTGTTGTTGGACGCTGCGAGGGCAGATATGTCTTCACCGTTCTCCCCGATCTCAGTGAAGGGGTCGTTGATCTCGTTCGTAGGCGTCGCGATTGGTGTCTGGGCATTTGACGAGAGCGCGCTGGACGCTGTGCTACTTGACAGGCTGCTGGGAGGCTGTTGCTGCTTGCCGGACACCTGACGCGAGTTGGCAATCTTGTTGCTAGCAGGGGATGCGAGACGCGAGAGCGTGTTAAGGAAAGCCGACTTGCGCTTCGGCGGCGCGGGAATGGAAGAAGCATCTATGGGGGGCGTGGGGAGCTTCATCCCGGGGAAGGAGTCGCGGAGCTTCGCTTGCAGCTCGACGACCTCTTGTGCGGTGCGAGTGAGAGTGATATTATGGGTGGGGGCTATGACATGGTGTCAGCGGAGAGTCAGAGCAAGACTTGACGTAATTAGGGGGAATACGTCGGGGCAACAAGAGAGCGGGCGGCACAAGAGTTGGCTAGACTCGCGAGGAACAGGGGTGCCAAGCTCGGCTTCCGGAGCCTGCGGAGAAGTCCGACCCTATGTGTATAGGCAAACAGACAAATGCCCGTCGCTCGATCGGAGCACGCAGAGCAAGAACAAGAATATCCAACACAAACACCCGGGTGCTCATGTTTCATGAGCCGAGAGTCATTGAACGCACGACGCGTGCACATGAATTAGCTGGGCACGACATCATGCGACCACGCAATGCTAGCGGTAAACCCACCACAATGCGGAGCAAAACGAGGAAGTACGGACTGTCGAAGACACTCGTGTCCTGCACGCTAAGCGACAGCTCCGCCGCAGAGCAACACGCTGGCGAGACAGGACAGGACAGTAACGTCCGGAGTGCGGAGGAACGAACACGGCAACACCGATGATATGGAGAGTTTTGAACAGATACAACAACGAAGCACTCACTCTTAATGTAGAGACTGTACGAGCTCGGATCGTGCGGCGTCTCCGCTGCGCTGATCGTCCACGGACCTTCCTCTAGTCGTGCCCTCCGACCCGTCATAGGGGCACCGACGATATTCCTGCCAGGCATGGTCGACGATGGTGCGGCGGTGGGCGAACGTTTATGATGGGCTGAGGAATGGTTGTCAAAGAAAGAACGCGTCGGCAATAGTCGAGCGGACCCTACGTTGTCTCCGTTTGGCGCTGTAGCCAGTTACTATATCGACGCTCCGTCGTGTGAACGAATGTTGCGCTCCGTCGTCTGCGGCGGGTGCACTGTTCTGTGCAGGGTCCTTGGGTGTGCCGCGTAGGCCGAAGGGAGATGAGAACTTGACTCTGTGCGGCTCTACGGGAGACTGCTGTGGCGGAACAGAGCGGAGGACGCTGAGCATGCAGAGGTCGAGGTTGGACGGATTGGACGGCGCAAGAGCGGCGACGGGGGAGGATGTGAAGGGTCGAGCGCAAGTCGGACGAGGAGAGGGAGGTGGAAAAAGTCCAGAAGGAGAAATTAGTTAGGCGCAGGGGAGGAGGTTGCGTGGGCTTGAGGCGTGCAGGCCACGAGTTGGAAAGGATCCGAAGGCGAAGTGATCTTGACTTGCCTCGCGGCCGTCGTAGTAACCGCCGTCGGGTGGTCGAGGTCGATGTATGCGATTAGTGCTGGAGATAACTGTATGCGCGAGAATCAAGACAGAGACAAGAATCGAGTGAGCGGAGGTGGTGAGCGTGCGAGCAAGAGCTTCACTTTTTGTCTGCGAAGCTGTCGATGCCAACGCCCGCCGGCGCTTAGTCACTGTAAAGTCTGATATCAAGCACATGTCTCCGTTGTGGGTCTTCCAGGGGTGTTCTTATCCTCGTCCACAACGTTCAGCCAGCACCCCATCGCAGCACGATAAATACAGCTTAGAGCGCGCACTGCACACCCTCCACCCTCTTCAAAGGCCACTCCGACCATCGTCCCCCTGGTCTGGCCAAGGCCATCCCCGAAGGAAGTGCGCTGCCTCTTCCTGTCAACCACTGCCGTGGTACCTTCCTGCCAAAGCTCCCCCAGCTCTCGTATCGCACCTCATCCTTATCCTCCGACACGAATAGCGGTAATGTCCTTGATATCTCAGGCGACAGCGGAGACGACTTTGCCTGCATCACTCCACACAGTCTAGAGCCCGAGGAGGTTCTCCTCCACCGCGTTCAATCTTCCAGAGGAACCCTCGGTCCATCTTTATCAGATGACGCACAGCCTAGAACATCGACTTCCGAACCACCATGCCCCTTCTCAAAGCGGGGAGTGCACTGGTTCACGGACGATAGCGTTTCACAGGGCTCGCGCAGCTATTTCTCAGGACCGCGGTAATGTCGGACGTCCGGTGCCACTTGAGCAATCCTGGGAGTAGCACTACGGATTACAGCAGTGTTGAAATACCAAGACAATGCTCTGACCTTGTCCCTGACTCAAAACGCTTCGGGGAGCGTCGCGGGGGCACGAGCCCCACGGCGCAATTCTCCATTTAGGTGACCGCAGAGACTGGCATTGGCCTTGCATCTATCTGCCAGACAAGCTCAAGGCACTTGCAGGCGGAAGTCGGGTAAGATCGAACACTCCGTTGCGCGTGACATTAAAGCCAAGAGACCAAGACAGCTGGATGAGTCTTTGGGGAATCCTAGAGGACTATAATAGCGTAGCTTAGGTTGCAAGTCAGTGGTGGAACACGCATGTATGTCACGTACTCAGTACTCAACGAGGATCGCTCGTGGTCATTGTACTACCATGGAGAGAGAGATAGCCTATGCATGTGAATGTTTGAGTGAATCAGGTGAGTGGAAGTACGTCCCTCGAGGAACTTGAAGACTCTGGGACTCAGCCAGGTATGTCAATATAGTAGCAAGTACTGCATGATACTGCATGAGGGGGGAGAACAAATCAACACTAGCCCCTCGAACAGACCCAGACATTAATGCGTTCACACGAGTCGGAAATCGGTGCGTTGTGGTGCAGGGTTACATTGACCATAGGCGCTTGAGTTACCAGAAGTAGAAATTCCCGCCCTGCCCTTCAAAATGATATATTGTACGATCACCTTCGTACTTAAGTTTGACCGATTCTCGCACTAGTATGGCCACAACTTGACTTCAACTTGGAGCACCCCTGCATGCATGGCCCAACCGCCGAGATGCCTTGACTGACGTCTTGCACTGGTGGATGTCAAGTCGCTAGTTCTTGTGTCGGCGACGAACGCATCGCATCGCCCGGTGCATATATATAGCGCATCAACACAGCCTCGAGTCTTCCATCGCCGCGATGCATACAAAGGTTCTCCAGGACAGGATCATACACAGCATTAATAATATTAAGATTCGCATGAGTTAGTGTCAGTGAGTCCAGCGAGTCCTTCTTTCTGCCCCTCATTCCGCATCGGCCGCCTGGACGCGGTATTCGACCTCTCGTCGTAACAGTGACCCTCAAGCGATCTGCCACGACGCCAGACCCTGTCATGGATGTCCCAGTGAGCGTGGCCACTAACGTCCCGATGTCACAAGTGCCCTCGTTTGGCTCTGCGGTGCGTATCTGAATCGGATTTGTGCTGTTGACCTCGACTGACGCAATCATCCCATAGGACACCGATCCTTCCGCGACAGCGACAGTTGTCGAGGACGCGTGGAAATTACCAAACAACGAGGTTGGAGCTCATGTGCCAATATCAGCAATCCGTCCTCTGACGCGTGTGTGTCTTGCAGGAGCTGCGCGAGGAGCTGCTGCAACGCTACTCCGAGTCGGAGAAAGCGGCAGCGTGGGTGCGGTCTGCTGAGACGGTGAAGACATACAATGACGAGCTCGTGACGCGGTGGAAGGAGGAGATGGACACGCTCCTAGTATATGTGAGAATTCATCTCAGTTGCGGTTCGAGCTTCTCACCGACTCGGCCTCGTCATCATTTCCTCCGTCTACAGGCAGGTCTATTCTCGGCGGTGCTTACCGCGTTCAACGTGCAGTCCTACCAGCTGCTGCAGCCAGAGCCAACGGACCCATCACTTGCAGTCCTGAAGCGAATATCCGCCCAGCTGAACAGCTTCTCCGTCAACCCATCGTTCGTCAACTCGACGCAACACCCGCTCACCGACGATGAGATCAACCCGCCCTTCTACGCGCCGACCTCGGCCGTTTGGATCAATGCGCTCTGGTTCTCCAGCCTCATTTGCTCGCTCGCCTCCGCCTCCATCGCGCTCATGGTCAAGCAATGGCTGCACGAGCTCAGCATCGGGGTCTCGGGCACCTCGCGCGAGAGCGCACGCATCCGCCAGTACCGCCTCAACAGCCTCAAGCGGTGGCGCGTCGGCAGCATCGTCATCATCATCCCCATCCTCCTCCAGCTCGCGCTCTTCCTTTTCCTCGTCGGGCTCGTCATGCTTCTCTGGACGCTGCACGGGACCGTCGCGGCCGTGGCAACGTCCCTCGTGGGGACTTTGTTCGTGTTCGTCGCGATAACGACGCTCCTTCCCGTCCTCCGCGTCGACTGCTGCTACCGCTCCCCGCAGGCGCTTGGCATATTCATGGCTGTCCGGGAGGTGCGGAAGGCGATCAGAGCCTTCCGAGTGCGTCTGGCTGAGGGCGCATGGAGTCTGACGAAGCCATGGAAGCGCAGCGACGGCTTCCTGGGCAAGGCCGCGGAGCTCACCTGGAGGCTCTACGTTACTGCGTGCATTTCGAAGAAAGACCTTCCGTCCTGGCACGGCCGCGAGCAGATCGTTGTGGCGAAGGACATGAACGTGCTGGATCGCGACCTCGCGTCCATGGCGTACACGACGACCTTCGACTCCGACTACCTGGACGTCCTGCGGCCTCTCATGGCGGACCTTCCTTGGCCACATGCCGTGGCGTGCTATGAAGACATCTTCCATGCGCGAACCAGGTTGTGGGGAGCGTCGACGGCGCGGACGCAGGACCGGTTCGCGCGGCATTCCTTCGACGCCCTTCACGTCCTCCTGACTGTCAGCGGGGACGAGCGGGATGAGAACTGGCAGAACACGGTGACGCGGGTACTGAATAACTTGCCACTGCCGAGCGACACCTTCGAGGAGAACGTGCTGCGGAACCTGTCTGTTCTGGCAAAAGACAACAACCCGTGCGCCGATAAGGCGTTCCTCCGGATCATCATGCACCTCCGGGACCATGAGACGCAGGACGTCTTCGAGTCTAGGGACGGCATTCGTGCAGGTGCGCAGCTGCTATTCATACGTCTCCGAGGCAACGTTTTAGTTTGCTCACTATTCCCCGCGCTGCAGTAATGATCATGTCGGAATGGAGGGCTCGGTTCCCCGGAGGAACTGACATCCCCACGACTCTGCGACACTACCTGCAGAGCATCGAATCGGTCGTGCGCTGCGCCCTCCGGTCTATTTCCAGCGACCTATCCGACGACGACCGCCAATCCATCCGGACACGCGTGCAAAGCACGTTATCCTCTTTCCGCGGCTTCCTGCGGACTTCCCTCTGGAAAGAGCCGTCGCTGTACATCTGTCTTGGGCTGAGCAACATCGTTCCGCTCCTTGTCGAGCTTGTCCGGCATGATCGGGAGCTCGTCACGGAGGAACTCGCGGAGACGCTCGACCACGTCTGGTCGGCGATTCGCGAAGACGCACAGGATGTGGCGGACGGAGAGCGACTGAGAAGGGTGCAGGCATATATTGACTGGACCGGCGAGGTCCTCGAAGCCCTGAAGGCAGTCATGGACGGCAGGCCCGTAGATGCAGGTACGTTTTATTGAACCTGTGCCGGCGCGGACAGTTCCGGATGCCGACCTCACCAGAGGCACACTGAATGAGCGACTCAGTGCGAGCGATCTGATCGCTTTGGCTGCACGCTTCTGCGATAGCTACCGGTGACAACACGTCCGCTGAGCTCGTTGAATACGTCTGAGAGTTCTCCGGAGGCCGGGGAGAAGGCAGGCTCAGATCCAACCCTTTGCGTCTCTAGGTCGGAGGCTCTTGAGCAGAGTCTTAAAACCTATAGAACGTAGATGATTGGGGGCCGTGCACCTGTCAGTCCGGTCCGATTCGCCTTCACTTCCTGCGCATTGCGTCGTCTGTATTGCTTGGACGTCACTCATGTGCCCGGTCCTCTAGGTCAGAAGTCGCGGATGAAACGCCCAAGAGCGCAATTCGACATCGTTAAGACGTCTTCGTCGCCGCGGTTCGCCTCCTGGACGAGAAGGAGGCCGCGTTTGCCATCGTTGTAGCCTAACATTCACCCTGTCAAGGACATCGATACCCATCTTGCCGCTATCTGGCATTAAATATACCCAAGAGGAATGTTGAACGGCTCGACTCGGCTAGATGGCGAATTTGCGGATAGTCTTCGAAAGTCTGCAGACTAACACGCGCTGAGAAGGACGACGACGGGAGGGAAACAACCGCGTATGGGATGCGGGAGTGGGATGTAAGGTAACTGTGCGGTGTAGAAACCGCGGAAGATCGTGATTCGTGGGCAAGTGCTAGATGGGGGCGGGGAACAGCCTCCACGGGCCTCCACGGGACTCTCGGTGAAATCGAGAGCGCGCCACCGCGTCCGTGGCCCATGCCCAACTGCGCCAGCATCGGATCGCGTGTGCCTTGTAGTTGGCCTCTATGCCGTTGTCTGCGTCGGAGGCTGTTGTATGAATGGCATTATGCGCTGCATGGCAGCAGATGTGGGAAAGAGACCGGTAGAACTCGACCGAAATCGCACCGCCGTGTGCGCAGAGGGTTCTCGACGAGAAAGAGAAGGCGAGACGCGCGGCATGGGCGTGCATGTCGGCTGCCCTGGACTGCCGATGTGCTCATTTGTGATGCAGACCGTCGGTGCGACATACGGACAATCAGGGACAGCGTCGACATCGAAGATTGCTGCGGATCATTCGTGCGGCGGCAAGAGCGCGATGCGTTGGCAGGCGTCGTCGTCGTCGTGCGCGATGGCGAGGACTTGAAGGCAATAAACTGGAACGTGGCTTGGCGGCCGGGAGCATATTGGTGCACGACAGCTGGTGGCGGAGAGCGTGTATTCGAGACGGGCGACAAACACGATCAAATACCGAATTGGACAGGCGAGTGACGCGCGAAACGCCGAGCAATTGAGCTCATCCCCCTCCACTCCGCTTGTCGTCGCCCCCTCTGTTCTCGCCGCCGTCTTCCCCGTCGAGACCGCCCCTCTTCACGACGTGTCGATGGCTTTCCTGGGTCTCTTCTCAAAGCGCGACAAGCACAAGGCTCACGATGCGGCCACCGACCACACCACGAGCGCCGCATCCGACCTTGATCCCAGCGAGCCCGACTATGTCCTCCCCTCGTCGTCGCGGTCCCCGACGGCACCCTCCCTCTACTCCATGCCAGGAGCGTCATCTTCAAAGCTGAAGCTTGGGTTCAAAGCCAAGAAGTCTCCCGTCTCGCCCCGAGCTGACAGCAACCTACTCTCTCCGCCCACGTCCGCGTACTTCAACGTCAGGTCAGAGTCCGAGAACAACCTTCTGAGCCCTCCTCCTCCTCGATCTGCCGTGTTCGCTGGCTATAATGACCCGACGGGTGCACATTCCACCAGGTCATTGCCGACACACCCCCTAACATTAACGCACACACGGCACCACTCGAAAGAGTATATCGACCTGAACGCAGACCCCAACCTTCCTGTGCCACCAAAACAGCACAAGGGCGGCCTCTTCTCCTGGGCGCATAGGGAGAGGAAAAAGTCCAAACCTCCCCCACCCCCCTCTCCCCCCGCAACATCCCCCATTCCTGACATCTCTCTCGACTCGGAGTCATTCAACCTCCGTTCATTCCGTCATGTTCGCCCCGAGTCGCCGAGCGGATCCCCACCGACCAACGTTCCCCCAGTCCGTCCACGACCCCGCGAAGGCAGCTTCGTTTCCGACTCATCCCAGCGCATATCTGTTGCTGCCTTTCGTGAGGCTCAGGCTCGGCGTAGTAACGCCAATTCACCGGTGCCGTCATTCTCACATGATCCACATTCTCCGGGGTCGTCGACCGGGCTGCGGCCACCATCGACCTTTGCTCTGCGCAACTCGCGAAGCATCAGTGGAGACAGCGACACGGACGACTCCGAAGAGGAAGATGATTCCGAAGCTTCGTCCACGTTGAAGCCACGGCGCCACCGGTCTGCGAAGCAGCAGAAATCCTCAGTCCCAAGACCAGTTGCAGGCAAGTCCGTTTCGGAACTGGGACATAGGACCATGCGGCCCAGTATATCGCCTGTAGCCCCGCCGCGCATGACGACGTCTACCTCGGTGCAACCTTCAGGTTCGCCCAGTTCATCTCCGAGAGACAATGCGTATGCGAGACCTCGTGCGCGTGCGTCCGCCTCAACTTCAGCTCTGGAACCAAATGCTGCGGCGCGTCGCGCATCGGTATTGGCTGCTCAGCAGCAGCAGCCAGTACAACAACGCAACCAGTCTCACGCGCAGGGAAAGTCTGGTACGCCTTCGCATATGCTTCTAGGTTCACAGATATCGCTTACTCTCCATTTGCTTGCACCCTCCCATCTCAGCACCTTCCCCGGTCACTGCCACTTCATCTAAGCCTGCACCGCAGAAGACCCGTTCCCTTCCTTATCGCTCCTCGTCATCGTCATCATCCTCAAGTTCATCCTCTTCCTCGGATTCGGATGACGCCCCGCTTGCTACGCTTGTGGGACCCAGGCGTCCAGGTAGCTCTGCATCATCTGCGCCGTCATCCACAACTCGACCTAGAGCAGGCTCGCGCGTAATGCCCAAGCCTCTTATTGACCTCTCCGGCGTGACACCTCCGCCGCCCCCGCCACCTGCACCACCTATCTTCGTGGATTCAGATCGTCCCCCACTGCCCGCCAAGGACTCTCCGATAGACACCCCGAAGGACATCCCGCAGCCTCCATCTCACCCTGCTACACCCGGTCACGCACCGAAACCAAGTCTCAGCGATCGTTTGCAGCGACTCGCCAAGAATGCTTCGCCAAGAGTTGGCGACAGTGTCTCGGACCAGGAAGGTTCAAACGGTACGGAGAAAGAACGTGGGAGGGAACGCAAGCTACCTACACGCAGCCAGACACAGCCAATGGAGTCGCTGCCACCTCCGCCCGAAGCCTCGCCATCTCCGTCCCCTATGTCAAGGAAACCCAACGGACGCTCTATGTCCTCACCGAACGCCACTTTCGAGGAGGTCAAGACCATCGCGGAGACGATACCGATCGTTCCTACGCATATACGCACACGGACACCGCCGCCATCTTTCGCCGTGACGTCCCGACCACCATCCCAGTTCTCGCAGAGCAACGGCGTAGTACCGTCTCAGTCACCGCAGCCAAGGCTCTCTGAAGAGACTGTTCGAAACGGTCGTACTCGCGCATCAACTCTAATCTCGGATGGTGATTTCGTAAACAGCAAGGGTTTCACTGGTGGTGGGCTTCTTGCTGGAGGTGCAGGGCCATCGGTCTCTACTCCTAGTGCAGCCTCTGGCCCTGGACGTCCACGGCAACGCGCTGGGACGATGGTGTCTTCGTCTTCCCCTTCTCCCTCGCCTGCAGCGTCTCCGATGCCAAGCCCCGCTGACACACGTTCGCGATCGAATGTCCGTGGGTCACCGGTCTCTGCACAAACGCTGCCTCCGCCTCGTCTAGTCGGCCCATCGAGCAGTCCAGAATCCAGCCGAAGTGTTCCGGCCTCGCTGCCAATGATCTCGTCACGTTCGACGTTTATGCCCAAGTCTGTACTCAAGTCTTCACCTCAGTCATCTTCTGTTGCAGAGAACCCTACGAATGCCCGGACGCGCACAGCATCCCTCGCGGCGCAGGCGTCCTCTCCTCCCAAACCGTTCGCAGGGACAGGTTATGGTCTTGGTCTGCGCGGCAACAGTCCCGCTAGCTCTACGGGCGACTCAAGTAGTGGTCGTACACCGATCACGCCTGTAGATGGTAGCGAGATCAGTGCCGCTTCTGCTTCCGTTAAGAAGCGTGCTCACAGGAAGAGCTCGAGCGTCACGTTCGATGAGCCTGAACGTGGCCGGCTTGGTCTGCGCGAACGAGAGAAGGCGGAGGCATCTGACCCTGAGGAGAGTAGAAGACGCGAGCGGAGACGTAGCGAAGCTAAGGCGGCCATTGAGGTACGTTCTCCCGCGTTGGTGGTCTGTCTTCTGTTGCTGATCGTCGTTTCCAACATCAGTTGGGCAAGATCGTCAATGGGCGCGGCCCCATCGGCACAGACGATGACGACACTACGCTACAGAACATGGGTCCACGCATGAGCATGTTCAACCCGATGATGGGTGCCGGAATGAACCCTATGGGCGCGATCAACGTCACTCCACCTTCACCCATGGCCTGGTCTCCGCAGACGCCTCAGGGCATGATGAACCCAATGTTCCCCATGCAACCGCAGAGCGCAGACCCCGCGTTCCTCGTGGCACACCAGCAGGCCATGATGGCTGCCAAGCAAGCGTTCCAGATGGCTGTCGCGCAACAGGCGCTTGCTGCGGCGAACGAAGAGTGGGAGCGTGGGTCGACCGCAACGAGCGCGTATGGCGGGTTCGGTGGTATGGGCGGACAGATGTTTGGCGGAGGCTCGCCTCCAGGGTTCGGCATGAACATGGGCATGGGCATGGGTATGCCGTGGGGCATGCAGATGTTCCCCAGCTCACAGTCGATGTATGCCGGCAGCATTATTGGCGGCAGCGAGATGGGCGTCACCCCTCCTGCGCGTAGTCCTGGCTGGGGCTCCCGCAGCATGTATGGCGAGCAGGGCGGGTACATGGGAAGTCCGGCAGAGCGGGCGTCGATGATGTTCCGGAACTCACAGTTCCTCGGTGGCGGTGGTGGTGGTGGCGGGGGCTTCTCTGGCGCGAGGAGCGAGATTGGTGGGCCGACGAGTGCGAGGAGCGGGCAGAGGACGAGGACGAAGACTAATCCTTCGGACGCGCCGCTACCATCGCCGCATAAGCACCACAAGACCGGGCCTCCTCCTTCAAGTTGGAATGCTCGGAGCAACAAGCCTGCTTGACATCTGAGGTATGCTTTCTCCTCAACTATATATCCAGATGAACTCATTGGCTGACTGGGTCATTCTAGTTTCACGACATGTTATGTCGTCTTGGACGCTTGTTCTTGTTACGATCCCAGACGCTTGATTGTCGATTGGACAATATCTTGCATCGCGTTCGCTCGCTTTCCACGATTTTTCCCAGCTATCCTAAAGACCTTCCTGTTACCACACCCACTCCGCCGTTCCTTCACTGTTTATCTCGTCCTCTCATCCCGTAGTCATCACATGCACATTCTTGCACACAGACAGAGCCCACACATAGTTTCCCCTCGGTTGTACTTGTTGTTTTCCACGGTGATCGTGCTCCGTATTTACGCATTCCTTTTATTATACCCTTCACGTTTATTCTTCGCATCCGAGGGCGGACCATCGCTGAGCTCTCTGTTGCGCATCCATTCTCTCTAGGTACTGTTACGAATACCATATACATCTGATCTCATCGCATACAACCTTCCCCGTAGTCATACGTACATCATCATGGACGGCACTTCCGGTATTTGTGAGATATTCTGACCTGTAGAGCAACGCAACGGTTTCTGACTCAAGGCGGAGAGAGATTCGTCGGTTAGTCAGCAAGAGGCCTTTACGTCGTCGTCAACGCAGATGCGCCTGCCTTCCCCGACGTGCCTTGCCATTTGGAGCAACGTCGGCGATGTACAAAACGCGGTCACGTGCTGCGCTGGAATTCGGAAGGGCTGCTGACCGATGTGCGACGTTAGTTCGGGTGGTCCGTGGTTCTTCGGATGAGTTATCACAGCATCAAGCTGTCGCACGTCGTGTCTAGTTCTCGGACAGACCACAGGAAGAGCGACGATTACACAGGCGCTTAACGCAATTTGTAAGTGAAGATCACGTGGTCAATGAGACAGATTAACGCGATCTATGGAGTCCAGGACGATATAAGCTGCAACAGCGTTCGTACGTCCGCCATCTCACACCGATCCATTCACCCCGCACCAGCCCACCCCCCTCCCATCACCGACTATCGCAATGGTTGTCAAGGTTGTCTCCTCCCTCGAAGAGTTCAAGACCATCGTACGTCGCGCTTAGGCTTGCTTGTGGACGCGGAAAGAAGTACTCATGCTACCCTCTGGCGTGATCTGTAGATCAACGGCGACAAGCCTGCCGTGTTCGACTTCTGGGCAACGTGGTGTGGCCCGTGCAAGCTCATCTCGCCTATCTTCGAGAAGCTCTCCGAGCAGACCGACGCAGTCGACTTCTACAAGGTGGACGTCGACGAGGCACAGGATATCGCTCAGGAGGTCGGCGTGCGCGCTGTGAGTGCCATCATTCTTCTATGTATTGAGCGTGTGTGTGCTTACGGGGATGATCGATGCAGATGCCCACGTTCATGGCCTTCAAGCAGGGTAACAAGGTCAAGGAGGTTGTCGGCGCTAACCCCCCTGCCCTCCAGGTACGTGTGCTCATCCAGACGTTGTTCCAAGATGCTGACCGCGGCTTGTCTTGGTGTAGGGCCTCGTTAACGAGTTCAAGGCATAAACTTGCACTGCGAGGCGACGACAGTATCATTATGGACGCGTGTATTCTGCAGTTTGATTAATATGTGTACTATGGATTGAATGCTTTCAGAGGAGTGAATGAGCACATGAACCCAAGGTATGATGCAATCCAGGCTTCTACAAGGCCGCCCACAACAGAAGAGTTGCTGCCGGGCCGTCCACGCGAACCTTGATCGTGCCCGATAGAGGCGAAGAAGAATCTTCCTCCATGCGGGTGCGTCCTACATACGCTTCTCTGGCAACTACTCCCACGACGCCAACACTACTCAATCATACAGCCCATTCTTTCGCGTCTTGGTCTAGGCTGCACATATCGGGGGATCTGCAAGTTCCGCTCTAACCCACATCTCACCTATGCGCGCGTAATGTATTGTACAGGTTATGTCGTATGTCGTAAGGCGGTCATATGACGCTGGTGACATTGTCGGCTCGTAGGTCCCGCAGTTCGCTCTGATGAATCTACTCACCACATACCCGTACCGTCCTCAGTACTGTATAATGTTCGCCGAGGATCATCGCATCATCGGGCATAGCTAGCCTCGCTGGGAGGCCGCCGCTGTCGGTTAGCATGAATAGCCCGCCGCTCGCTGCAATCCATTTACCGGCAAACCTTGAAACACTCAAACACCGACGATTGTACGGCTTTCCGAGGTCGATTTTGACCTCCGAGCTACCTCCCTGTCATGCCAGAGTACGTCACGCGTGCTTCTTTCGCTCCTTCATGCGCTCCTCCTTCCGCCCTCCAAAGGGCGATCACGCGATGGACATAGGTCAGGCGTGACTGTGCTTCGCCTTCCATCATTTCGCCCGGCCCCCATGCATCCGTCCCATCAAGGTATATATATCGTCGGTGGCCGTATGCACTTGAGCTTAACTCCGGAGCACCAAAGCTTCTCCTAGTGGCGCATGTGGTCGACAGCTGCTGTGACCGTGGCCGCTGCGGGGCTGCTGCCCACCTTGGCTTCTGCAGATGTCTTTGGTCTCTCGGATCTCAGCTGGACCTTGAAGAACCAGAATGGATCTATCGTCATCCCAGGAAAGGTTCCTTCGCAGGCCCACCTCGATCTGCTGGAAGCTGGTATTATCACTGAGCCTCTCCTTGGGATCAACGGTTTGTGTTCTTCTGGTCTCTCGGAAAAGGAAGCAACCTGATGATCATGTACTCCAGATTTCACTCAGAGATGGATAGTGAACGACAACTGGACCTACACTGCTGACCTCACGCCATTCTCCGCGAATCTCACAAACGACACCACAACGCTGCTCGTCTTCTATGGTATCGATACCATTGCGAATATAGTAAGCGAACTCCCTTCGTCACAAGGCTAAACATACTAAGGATATCCCTTAGACCGTGGCCGGTCACCCTGTCGCCTGGGTCAACAACGAGTTTCAGCAATACGTATACGATGTCACGGATCTCATTCTGGCACCGGTCAACAACGATACGAACCTCACTGTCGCGCTGGAGTCCGCTTGGTACTATGGCCTCAATGTTACCGCTCGTCCTGACGCAGAGGCACCTTTGACTGGTGATGTGAGTACAGTCGATCTTAGCGCGATCAACGTAAGACTGATCCAGTGGTAGTTCGAATATCCTGGCGTCCGCCAGTACATTCGCAAGACACAATCAGACTTCGGCTGGGATTGGGTAAGTGGTATGTAGACTGTAGCATAGAAATACGGCTTACTGAGGCTCTCGTTGCAGGGTCCTGCCTTTGTCCCAAGCGGCATATTCAAGCCCGCATATCTCGTCACTCTCACGTCGAACGCAACTAATGTGACTGCGCCTGCCTCACACCCCTTGCTCGCATCCACCGGCAGCGTGTTCATCGAAGAGAGCTCCCTCGAGATCTTCAGGGTTGGCCAGACGTCCATCATACGCGCGAACCAGAGCGCAGACTGGCTAGTCAACGTGACGCTTGCTGTCCGCTCTGTCAGCGCCTGGGGCGCGCCCACGATCACCGTCTCGATCCCCGAGCTGAACGTGACTTCGGGCTCTCTCGCAGTCTCCCCGATCCCTGCTAGCACGAACGCATCCACGTTTGTCACTGCGAACTTCACCGTCCCAAATGGCGTGCCCGAGCTATGGTACCCCGCCAACCTCGGCACTCCGCGCTTGTACAACTTCACCGTCACACTCGGTCTAGATGGGAACAACACCGGGGCGAGCTTCACGACTCGCAGCGGCTTCCGGACGATCGAGCTCATCCAGACGCCGTACACGCAAGAGGAAATTGACGCGAGGGGTATCACCCCTGGAGACCAGTGGCACTTCGAGGTGAACGGGAAGGCGTTCTACACTTTGGGAACAAATATCATTCCCTTCGATCCGTTCTACGCTCGCATTACCTCTGCGCAGGTGAGGTGGGTGTTAGAAAGCGCTGTTGTGAGTGGGCAGAACATGGTGGGTCTCCGTGCTATCTTCCTTCACCTCAGAAGCTGAGAGATGATCCGGTCTCCATTAGCTCCGCGTCTGGGGTGGAGGGATATACCAGCCCTCGGATGAGCTCACCGGAGGGTACGACTTCTACTCGGTCTGCGACGAGCTCGGCATCATTGCCTGGTCGGAGCTCATCTTCTCGGACGCGCTCTATCCCCTCAACGACTTCCTCTTGGACTCCATCGACCCAGAGGTTCGGCAGAACGTCCGCAGAGTCAACCGGCACCCGAGCAATGCACAGTGGGCCGGCGGGAATGAGATTGAGGGGATCGTCCTCGTCGTAAACTCGACGTTCCCGAACGGGACGCACTACTTGGATGAAGTATGTATGTTGGGAAGGCCGAGACAGCCACACCGCTGACGTCTTGTACAGTATCAGACGCTGTTTGGCGAGTTCTTGCACGATATCGTGCTGGAGGAAGAGTCTTCGGTGAGTCAATGGTTGGCGGATTCATGGCCCGATTGATGTGAACCCACTCTTCCAGGTTTCTTACACCGATTGCTCTACCACAAGTGGTGTCCTTAGTCTTGATCCATATGAGATCAGATACAACAACAAGACAGCTGGCTTTATCTATGGTAACTCCGGTACGTCACCAATTATATTCTGAGGAAATGGGCCACTCATTCTCGGACGGGTAGAACGCTACAACTATGATGCTTCCCAAGCGTTCAATTACAGTACCTACCCCGTATCGCGGTTCGTCAATGAGTTCGGGTAGGCGTTGGATGAAGCGTGACACACCGATTTTGAGCTCACCTGCAATCCTAGTTTCCATTCCATGCCCTCCTTCTACAGCTGGGAGGAAGTCCTGCTCAACCCTGAAGATTTCTCGTTCAACTCCACGGTCGTGGCCTCTCGCGACCACCATCCGCCTGCCGGGAACCTCACCTGGCCGAACCCGAACGCGGTCCAAGGTCAAGGGCAAATGACTGTGGCAGTCGAGCTCTTCCTCCCCACACCCAACACGACCGACACGAACCAGACGTTCGCCCAATGGTGCTGGAGCACGCAGGTCTTCCAGTCGCTCAACATGGTCTCCGAGATCGCGTGGTACCGGCGCGGGACCGGCCTGGGCGAGAACAACCTCGGGGCGCTCGTGTGGCAGTTGAACGACATCTGGCAGGGCGTGTCGTGGTCGTCGATCGAGTACTCAGGGCGATGGAAGGTCCTCCAGTACGGGATGACGAACATCTATTCGCCGGTGGTCATCTATCCATTCTGGTATGCGAACAACGAGACGCTCGAGGTGCTCGTCACGTCGGATCGGTGGGACACGGTTGAGGGCACGGCGCAGCTGACGTGGTATGATTGGAGCGGGAACGAGCTGAACTCGTCGACGGTGCCGTTTGAGGCGCCGATGTTGAACAACTCGGTTGTGTTCCCGGCGACAACGGGTTTGGACAATATCCTCCCCGCAGGGCAGAACGCGTCGGACGTGTTCTTGCTTCTGAATGTCACTGCACAGGTGGACAACCGGACTGTCACCCAAGAGCAATACGTGAGTTCGCCTTCTTTTGTTGTTGAGTTGTTGGTACAGTATCCTCTGACCCTTGGGCGATCCCACTTTATCAGTTCACCCCGACAACGCTCGCCGAAGCGAACCTCGTCGATCCGGCCATTAAAGTGACCCCGGGTGTAGACCTGACGTTCACGCTTTCGGCCCAAGGCGGCGTCGCGGCATTTGCATGGCTCGACCACCCGGCGGGCACTGTCGGCTTCTTCCAGGATAACGCTACCGGCGTACCCTCTAACGGGTTCTACCTAATCCCTGGTATAGACCGCACCCGTACGCATGTCGACAGTCTTATGTCAAAACCACTACTGACAGTGCACGTTCTATCCAGTGCAATTCGTGCTCAACCCTGGACTCTCGAAGGTAGCCAACCCGGACCCTGCGGACTTCGTCGTGAGGTCTGTGTGGAACAATACGCATCTATGAACGTTAACGCATTAGAGAACCGTGTAACCACAAGTCAGCGGGTGATCTGGGAGATATTAATTTGATTCGTAGAGTACTTGTCTGTTGAACCCTAATAAGTATCGCTTTGGAATCATAGTACGAGCGTTCCTGCGTATGATACAATTCGTAGGAGCAAGCCTCCGAGCTCCAGAGCCAACCGGGTCTCTGACTTTCAGGGTAGGCTAGGAGAGTGATTTGGACCCAAGCTTTTGTCCTTGAGGTGCCTCCATGGCGCCATGAAGTTCGAAGAGCTATATCGCAGTCCGGATCGAGCTCCTTGTGCGTTGCATTTCGCTGGCCATGGAGAAACACTTATCATGGCTGATCATGAATGCATTCGTCCTGCGCTCAGCCACGATGTCTTGGGATGGCTCGGTCACCGGTGACGCATTCTGTCAAGATGAAACACCTGAACGAGGAAGACAAACCACCTCATACTGCAGTATCTCCACCGGAATCAGTGCGTACATCCGACTCCCTGCCATGTTGACGACGCATGTGCAGAGCGACGCCGCACAGGAGGAGCGAACTTGATTGTGGCGTACCCACACGTTGGCTGCAATTTCATCTTCCGCGTCGCGTGTCTGCGGCTCGCGAGAGTACTGTCGATTGACAGTTGTAATGGTGGATAATTGCTGCGCGGCGGGTTGTCAGAGGTCTGCGCCCACAATCGCAAGCAGCCGGGTGTTAATGCGCGTGCGATGATTAGTTTATGTTGGACAATGGAATGGATGAGTGCTCATCTAGGCCAGGACTTGACTGTGCTGACGAATCGATGAGGACTACGCGCGAACAGTCAAAATGCGGGCAAAGTGTCATCCCATTGTGATGGATTACCATCACTACGACGCCGTCGCGGCTCATACCACGTATTGACGTCACCTCCAATCCCGCTCGAAATGAAACCGCGCTGAACGTTCATCCGGAAGTTTCAACGCGACCCCTCGATATTGGATGGTTAGGCAGAAGGTTGAAGCTGCAGGCCCAGAGGCGCACTGAGTTGTGCCGTCGGCGAAGAAGAACGAGAATCGCATTTGCGCGGTAGGCTCACTGGCAATTGTAGTTGAATAACACGAATTTATAACTTGCGCTGGCTCGCATTTTCTCAATAATAATGAAGTCACCGGCGCGAATTCTAGGCTGTGTCGAGCGTCCGACGACGGACTACGCCACGGTTCTAATATTATATGAGCTGCGGACGTCTCGGAAAGCCTGGGTGGGAGCATTGACACCGAGGGATACTCACGAAGGGCTCGAAGTGGCGACACGGACTCTCATGCCGAGACGTGCTGACCAGCCAGAGCTCGCTAAATCCGAGTGTCCGGGCGTCCGTCACGAGTGCGCAGCATCCGAGCCTCCATGGCACAGCTGCCAGAGAGCTATCTGTGATATACACTCAAAGTCATTGGGTTACGGTACAATCCCGGGTAATGTCCGTGCTCCCGGAGAGCAGTACAACGCGCGAGCGGCGAGGAACGTACATATGACCACGGCGTGTCCGATGTGCTCTATGTCCCGGAGCGCCCCACACCACAATGCTGTATCGAAGCGCATCCATGGGCGGGAGAGAGAGTATGTGGGCGGCCTGGCCTGGCAGGGTCCGAGCTAGCCTCATTGCTTCAGAGAGGCTTGGTAGGGAGCTGCGTGGGGAGGATGCCATAGCGCTTTTTAATGGTCACCCGGTGGCGTGAAAACTTGTCATCGGGGGAAAACCGCGCTGGAATGCTGTGAGACGGGTGCGAGGACGAACGAGGCCAGAAGGGGCGAACCTGGGTGCGCAGACTTGGTGATCTTCCCCGAGTCCGTTATTTTCTGGGAAGGTCGTCAGACGGGTTTCGCGTCTGCGCGGACATGGGACGTACTTTGAGGGTGTATATCCTGTTCCCGTTCTCGTCGAGGGTGTACATGAGATGCATGACGGGCGGGCGTGGGGGATGCCTGCAACGAGATGGCCGTTGTGGGTGAAAACTGGCGCGTCTGGAAGGGGCGACAATTATGGCGGATAAGTGGAAATGTAAGGGGGGGATAAGGGCTATGCTGTATCGATGCCGGCTCCCACGGGTGGCTGGAGCACGAGGGCATCGCTGGGCCTGACGACGTCAAGAGAGCGTTGACCACCGCCCGCCGTGCATGAGGCGACCTTGAGCCCTTCGTTTGCGCCCGCCACCGCCATGGATCATCGTGGCCAGCGTCCCCCGCGCTCAGCCCGTCCGCCCGGGCAGGAGCAGCCGCTGCCTCAGCCTCCCACCCAGTCGCCTCCTCCGTCATATCCCGCCTATCCCGCTTACTCTCAATACCCCGATCAGCCTGCCACATCCTACCGACCCCCGTACCCCGGGGCCCACGGCGAGCAGTCCAGGGGCATCTCCTTCCAGAACAACGAAGTCGGCGACAGACACGACCCCCTCGACCAGAACCGTCAGCGACTCTACTCGGCCTACCAGACTGCCTCCCCACCCCCCATGGACGTCGAGTCCGGCTACGGCGACGGTCGCGTCCTCAGGAAGAAATCTCTCGTCCGACCTGACAGAGAGAAAATCGATCCTCACCACCGACAATGGCACTACCGGAACCATGCCGCGCAGATGATGAACGAGGGCGGTGGGGCCCTTCCGTCGAGTGCGTACATCAGTCTTTTTATGATTTACTCTTGCCCATCCCCCCACTATCTGCGCTGCAGCCACCGGCAACGCGCCTCTGCGAGGTCAGTTGCGCCGCGGCAAGTCTCTCTTGGGTCGTGAAGAGGACGTACACGAGTCGGGGCTCGCACTCTTCAAGCGTGGAACCCTTCGACGGAAGAAGTCCACTGCTGGCGCAGCTACCCAGTCCGACTCTCCCAAGTCTGAAGGATGTCTCAGCAACATTGGTCCTGGTCCCAAGGACGCCTGGTACATTTACTGTTACATATCGACATGTTTTGTCCCGTCATTCTTTCTCAACTTTTGTGGTGAGTACTATTCTCAATTCAATCCCTCCCGGACACGACGCGTGTCGCATTTCCCGACACTTCCTTAAGCCTCCCCACCGCCATCCGCGTCTGTCGCCGGTCATATTCTCCGTCATTGACGCCAGGCAACTATTAATGGAGGACGGGTGGGCGGCTGAGATGGTTCTGCATGCATCGTACAATCTTCACTGGAGGTCCGACCAAATGTGAAGTTGTGAGGTCGTCGATTGCGTCATGCATCCCTACGCTGTATCTGAGCGGTTTCAGCTCAAAGGCCGGCGGAATTCTTTGTGGGTTTGGACTCATCAAATTCTCTTCTCTAGGTATCCGCACACCAGAGCAACAACGAGCATGGCGCGAGAAGATTGGTCTCCTCCTCATCATTCTCAGCCTCATGGCCATCGTCGGTTTCATCACCTTCGGCTTCACGGAGGTCGTCTGTGGTACACAGCCAAGCCGCTTCCAAACTGGTAGCATAGACAGTGCATCCGTCATCATCCATGGTTACGACTATGATTTCAGCAAGTTTAATCACCCTCAAGTCGGAGACTTTTCGGGGAAGACGAACCCTCTGTTCGAGGGTAACTGGGGGGCCGCCGGTAACGATATCTCGTTCATGTTCCAGAATGTCAACCAGAACTGCCGTCCGTTCATCACGAAGGCGAGCAATTCGTCCATCACTGGGAGCAATGGCAACCTGGACTGGTATTTCCCGTGCAACATCTACAACCAGTATGGCACGTCGCCGACCAACTTTACGAACTACGAGAAGGACACCACATGCCATATAACCGCAACGGCACGTAACCAGCTTGCGTCGATGCACCCCGTGGGGCAGGTCTATTACACTTGGGATAACATTCACAACTCGTCCCGCAATCTCGCTGTCTTCGAATCGTGAGTAAAGATGTGATAGCCTATTGCGATTTGTATTGACATCAGACAGGACCGTGCTGGATCTCGGCCTTCTCAACTGGCTTTCCACGGCCGAGGTTTCCTATCCTTCCATCTTCGACCAGATGAAGCACCCTAACGGCACGTTCAACGGCAAGGACCTCAGCATGTATTTTCTGCGCACCAATCAGCGCCCACTTGGGAAATGCCTTCAGGACATCGCCACGGTTGGTTTCGTCGATACGAAGAGCATCGGATGCGTGGCCTCGCAGGTCGTCCTGTACGTCTCCCTTGTCTTCATCGTCGGTGTCGTTGGAATCCGTTTCGCCATGGCCGTCCTCTTCGCATGGTTCTTCTCTTGGAAGCTGGGCAACTTCAAGCGCGAGACGTACGAAGAGCGGATGCGTCGCGCAGCTGAGATTGAGAACTGGACGGACGATATCTATCGTCCCGCCCCGAGCCAGTACCGTCCCAACGTACAGAAGAATGGCCTATCCAAGGAGCACAAGCGCAGGACGTTCCTCCCCAGCACGTCGCGCTTCACCCCCTCGGAAGGTGTCCTCAAGGGCGTCGGGGGTCGTCCCTCGACAGCCTATGGTATGCTTGAACCCATGCCTTACAAGCGCAGTGCAACTACCAGTGTCTACGGTGGCTCTAGCGCGAAGAGCTTGAAGCCTTCGCCGCCCGATACCCCATACCGCCAGTCTCGCAGTTCGACGTCGCTCGTCACCGACCCTCAGCGGTTCGCTGACAACCCATGCCCCTTCCCCCTCCACAACGTCGTTCCTCAGCCTTCTCCTGACTTTGAGCCCTTTGGATACCCTCTTGCCCAAACCATTTGTCTTGTCACCGCCTACTCCGAGTCCTTTGAGGGTCTCCGTACCACTCTCGACTCCCTTGCGACCACGGACTACCCGAACAGCCACAAGCTCATCATGGTCATTGCTGACGGTATGGTCAAGGGTGCCGGGAACACGTTGACGACGCCCGAGATCTGTCTGACCATGATGAAGGAATTGGTCATTCCTGCCAATGATGTCAAGGCGCACTCCTACGTTGCCATCGCTGACGGTCACAAGCGACACAACATGGCCAAGGTCTACGCCGGCTTCTACGACTACGACGACGCGACGGTCGAGCGGTCCAAGCAGCAGCGCGTCCCAATCGTCCTTGTCGCGAAGGTCGGCAACCCGCTCGAGGCGAATGACGCGAAACCGGGTAACCGTGGCAAGCGCGACTCACAGATTGTCCTCATGTCGTTCTTGCAGAAGGTCATGTTCGACGAGCGGATGACCACGTTCGAGTACGAGTTCTTCAACTCGATTTGGCGCGTGACGGGCGTCAGTCCGGATCGGTACGAGCTCGTGCTGTGCGTCGATGCCGATACGAAGGTCTTCCCGGATTCGCTCAGCCGGATGGGAGCGTGTATGGCTAACGACTACGAGATCATGGGTCTTTGTGGTGAGACGAAGATCGCGAACAAGGCGGAGACTTGGGTCACGATGATTCAAGGTGGGTTGTGTAAATCCTGTGTACATGTGCATGTGCTCATCCACAATCTCGCAGTGTTCGAGTACTACATCTCGCACCACCTGACCAAGGCGTTCGAGTCCATGTTCGGAGGTGTCACTTGTTTGCCTGGTTGTTTCAGCATGTACCGCATCAAGGCGCCCAAGGGTGACTCCGGTTACTGGGTCCCCGTCCTCGCGAACCCAGACGTGGTGGAACACTACTCGGAGAACATCGTCGATACTTTGCACAAGAAGAACTTGCTGCTCCTTGGAGAGGATCGTTACCTGACCACGCTCATGTTGAAGACGTTCCCCAAGCGCAAGAACGTCTTCTGCCCACAGGCCGTTTGCAAGACCGTCGTTCCGGACACCTTCAGCGTTTTGCTCTCGCAGCGTCGTCGGTGGATCAACTCGACGATTCACAACCTGGCTGAGCTGCTCCTCGTCCGCGACCTCTGTGGCACGTTCTGCTTCTCGATGCAGTTCGTCGTGGGTATGGAGCTTGCTGGTACCCTTGTCCTCCCCGCAGCCATCTCGTTCACGATCTACCTCATCATCATCTCCATCATCCCTGGTGGTGCGGATACCACCATCCCGCTCATTCTGCTTGCTATCGTCCTCGGCCTTCCTGGTCTTCTCATCGTCATCACCTCTCGCAAGATCGCCTACGTCGGCTGGATGCTTGTGTATCTACTGTCGCTCCCCATCTGGAACGGTATCCTACCTGGATACGCGTTCTGGCACTTCGACGACTTCTCGTGGGGTCAGACACGTCAGATCGCGGGCGATAAAGCTGGCGACAACCATGGCGACAAGGAGGGAGAGTTTGACTCGTCGCACATCGTTATGAAGCGTTGGGCCGAGTTCGAACGCGAGCGCCGCTACAATCGCGACACTCAATCCCGGGACTCCAATACTTATGACATGAGGTCTACGTACGACATGAGGTCTGGATCTCCCAAGAGGTATGTGTGTCGACTCTTGCTTTTCTATGTTTGTCTCACAAATGGTAGGCCCGATAGGAACAGGCAGTCGCTGGTCTCGACGCCGGAGTATCAGAACACGCAACCGCCCCAGTTCGATCAGAGCACGTACGAGTCGTCCTACAATGCCCCCCCTCGACAACGGCACGACAGTCAAGTTCTCATGCTGCCTACCCCCCTCTCTGTCAGCCGTCCGATGCCCGCCGCCCAGACCCCATCGGTATCTACCATCGCCATCTCGCGTGAAAGTGAGGACGGGTATAACTCTGACGTTGGTTCCCAGCAACGCCTCGTCAGCCCGAATGACTCTGAGGATTACGAGCGATACCAGACACCGAACAGCTTCGAGGCGCGCGTGTCGCGGAGTGGCGGCGTCCTCCGGCAGTCCACTATGTCGAACTCTTTCCCGGGCGAGACGCCAAACCCATATTCCTATTCCCCTCAGGCCGCTGGGTTTGACGACCCTGGCGTTCCGTTCGTGGCGGAGCCGGAGGATATGCAGCCATCGCCCAACAACCGTGGTCGGGGCATCAGCCTATCGGACAATGGGCCTGTTCCTGGACCCGGTGGCGTGCGGAGGGTGTCGAGACAGCAACACAGGCGACCAACATCGCAGGCGCCACCAGCACAGAACCCGAACAGGTACTCGCGCACGTTCACGAACCTCCCGCCGGGCGCGGCGCCTCCCGCATCAGGCTATGGATACTAGAGCAGGTTGGATGCAGTGGAGACCAGAGACTGAGCCTTGTATGATTTTGTTATGACATGACCCTCGATGTGCACGGACCTTACTCAAGGCATGCGGTAGTTATTACATTCTTTCTTTAATCGGACATGCGAGAGATCGATTCAGTACGATCGCCCACTTCCTTCCCGCCGTCCTACCTTCCTCCCATATCATACGCTTCTTCAACAGCGTTGTGCCGATACAGATACATACATACCTTCCCGTTAGCTTACCTGCGTAGTTGCGCGCACAATCGGTTCAGTTTCATCCACGCTTTTCCGTCCGACGTTTGTGTGTTACGCCCGGTTTCTCCCACGAACATATTTCCGTCATTTCCCCACCTCCGGTTGCACAAGCATCGACTCGGATATTCCACGGACCGCATTCATCATGCTATGACCGTTGACGACCTTTCGACGTCTGTCGTAGTTTTTGCATTTTGTGTAGCTTGCACTTCGTACATCTAATGAAGGCTCTTCAACCGTCATTGGAGCAAGGTGGATACAGGAGCTTGTGGGGTACTGCCTCAGGCCTCAGTACAGAGTTGCTCTCCGTTTAACCACCACTTTGTAGGTCATCTTCGAAGCCCCACTTAGACGCATACTAACCTTCACTGCCTTGCTGCTCAAAAGGCATTCCTGCCCTAAGAATTTGTATGACGGATAAGATGCATTGAGTGTGCCCGAAGGCGCGGTCTAGTTCATACAGACACGATCGTCTAGGTGCAACACATATAGATAGGAATAATGATAGTGGTTGGCAATGACGGTGCCGGCAGCGTCGACGAGTGTGGTGTGGGTGAGAGCATACAGTGGTTAAGCGAAGCCGAAGTGCTCCTCAAGATGATGATGACGGGCCATTAACCGCTGCGCCATAGCCCCAATTTCCCAATCCACCTTTTTCGTGGTTAACGGCTTGCCAGAAGTCGTGCCCTCCGGGGTCACAAGCGGGCTCTCATCGTCGTCGTCATCGTCGCTCCAGCGCGTGTTGGGAGCAGAGAGGCCAGGCGGCACGTCCGGCACATCGAGGGTTGACTTGCCGGACTCAGTCTCGGTGGGGGAGCCAATCTCCTCCTGGGAACGGAAGAAGGTCTCCAAATTCATGACGGCATCACGGAGGCTGGGCAGGGTGATGCGCTGGAGGGGGTTCAGGGTAAAGATGTCGAGGAGGATGTCGCACGCTCCCTTGGACAGAGGGAAGGTGTCGTAGAAGTAGTTGGGATTATCGATGAACTGGGCGAAGTCCTCGTCCTTCATCGAGGCATTCTCCCATGGGTTACGCCCGGTGATCATGTTGACGAGGATGACACCGAGGGCCCAGATGTCCGCGGTGCGGGTGCCGTACGGCTGGTAGCCATAGAGCGTGCCATGGCACTCTGTGGGCGCGTGGTTAGCAGGGGTCACTGGCAATTTGGGAAGACGAGTAACTTACCAGGCGCCATGTAGATGGCAGTTCCACTTCCGTGCTCGTCGATCATCCGCTTAGTGGTAGCGATGCCGAAGTCGGCAAGGAAGACCTTCGAACAATCCTCGCTGACAAGGACGTTCTCAGGCTTGAGGTCGCGGTGAGCGACGTTGTGCTCGTGGCAGTACTGGACCGCCTCGATGAGGGAGACGAACGCGCCCCGCAGGAGCTCGTCGTTGTCCATGTAAACGTCCTCGTTGATATGGTAGAAGAGGTCACCACCAGGGCAGTAGTCGAGGATGATGTAGAAGTATTCGTCGTCGTCGAACGAATCGTGGATGGTGAGAATGTTGGAGTGGCCGCTGACGATTGAGTGAAGGGCAATCTCGCGGCGGATGACTCCGAGCTCCTTGGGAGTGCGACCAGCCTTTTGGATGATCTTCATGGCGCAATCGCGGGTGGGAGAGTCGGGAGACTGGCGGTTGTCGATCGCCTTGTAGACGACGCCGAAGCTACCAGAGCCGAGGACCTCGTCGAGTTCGTAGTACTCGCCAATGGTGCAGCCCGTGAAGTCGGGAAGGGAAGCGGCAGCAGAAGACATCGTGAAAGAAGAAGAGGGTGTGGTTAAGAACGTGATGTCAAAAGTGCGCAGCGCTAGTAATGCGTTCACCAGGAACGGATGAAGAAGGATGGGAAGGATGGGGAACTTGAGCAGAGAGTCGGCCTCCTTATATGCATTTTGCGACCAGTCGCCTCAGCCTCGGAATCGGATGTGTCCTCTGCGCGGCAGAGCATACTGTCGGTCATCCGAGGACCGATACCTACTATTGCGCTCCGAAGGTGTTCCCGAGGGACGGAGTTACGATCCAGTCCACATACAAGGGCTCGATTGCAACTTACCAGTAGACAGCCCGAGCTCCGACTGCGTTTCCGAGGGACGGAGGTTATGATCTGGTCCGCCAAGCGCTGCATACAAGGGCTCGATTGCAACTCACTGATGAACTGAACTCCACCCCCACCTGTATTGGTGCTTCGTCGGACTCGTTTTGAATTCCGATTCCGGCTATAAGAACCAAACGCCGCATGCCCCTGTCTGGTGCCAGTGAGAATTTAATTGGATAATAGTCAAGAGAAGGACGCAACAGCTCATGCGGGGGTCGTAATTCGCATGTCATTGTATGTTCTCTGTTTCGTGGAGGCTCAACATCGCGATTGACAGATACACGGAGGGAGTCAGTCGAAACTTGAAGTGCAACACGCGCTAACGGCTGCACTGTGCGGGTAGACGGCTGGTTCTAATCTCGAATATCCCACTGCCACGCAGCATCCGCCGCAGCCATTCCGCTTGGAGCACGACGAGGTCCCTTACTGCTTCGTTTCTCCACCGCAGAGCAGGCGTGCAAGCACGGATGGGTGATGGGTTTTGCAATACACCACCCCCGACAGGTGCGCCGCCCGAAACCGCAGTGAACGGTGAAGTTCTGCACTTTCAGGTAAATGGTCTTGAGGTCTTGATGTAGCGTTCGTGGCGGAATACCTCCGGATTGGGCAAGAGTTCGGGGTCTTGCATTATCGCGCTGTGGATGCACATGAGCAGTTCGACTGACAGAGGTAGCGAATTCGCAAAACTGACATATATTCAATGTTGGCGTGTGTCATACTGCGTGAACCAGAATACGCGCACTTTGCAAAATCCTTCATGGGTGCATTAGGGTACGGGAGCGACTCCATATCCTCGAGGCCATGTGTCTTGTGCTCGTGGACACTCGGTGAATGTCTTCCTTCCTTAGATCTTTTAGGGAAACATGACCTAGAAATATCCTCAGTGGACCTGGGGGCATCCCAGTAGGTCACTTGGAGAGCCACCGAGATGCAAGGAGGGAGAGTCGGTGTTTGTAAACGGCGTATGATTGCGTACGGGTACCGCAACCCATGGCGCAGAGTCACCGGAACGCTAGAAGATACAGCGGCATACGTCCCTGCAGTGACAGAACTCCGGTAAGTAAGAATGCCCCATCAACAAGTTAGCTCCCCGGCCAGCGCTGCTGGAGAATGAGTGAGCGACGCCCCTCCGAGTCCAGCGTGGCACTCAGGGAGCAGCGCTGCACCTGAAGCTATAAGAAAAAAGGAATGCTGCAGGAATGTTTGTGGATGTCGCATTGGAAGGGGTCTAGATACTTGTCAGAACTCAAGAGCTTCGCGGTGTGGGCGTGGTCAGGCCTAGGGAGAAACCCTAGAGTACTTGTCGGCTTATTAGGCAAAGTGACGCCCTAATAAGTAGACTAATTAGTGGTACTTATCCGGGTCAAGTAAACCTTGGCATGGTCTTAACACGTCTTGCCGCGTACCACCATTCCGTCTCTACACAACCAGTACTACACTCGTTCACGACTCTTACGGCTTCTGACTGACTGCCGTCGCTAGGTGCATCACGCACCTTACCTCGCTTCTCGGGTCTGTCTGAAGGCACAGTCCCTTCGTCGTCCTTGGTCAACTCGGGACAGCACTGGCACCGATGCCTCCCACCGCCACTGACCCTCCGCTTGGGGCGATCGTCGAGGTTCCTGTTGGCCGAGGAGTAGTACGGTTCTGCGGCGCGACCTCCTTTGCTGCTGGGAAATGGATAGGCATAGAGCTCTCCCAACCAAACGGAAAGAATGATGGAAGCGTGCAGGGCGTGAAGTACTTCTCTTGCAAGCCGAGCTACGGAGTGTTTTACAGACCAAGCCAGGTGAAACTGATTTCGGCTACTCCAGAGCCATCGGTGAGTGACTTGTCGTGGTTACCTCTCGCCCATGTTCCATAATATGTGTATTAGGCACCAGCGGCGAGAGCCCTTGGTCACCAGCGTACGGGAAGCCTATCGCGCACGCCCTCAACGCGTTCTATCCCATCTCCGCGTGCAGCAAGCCCTGCCAAACCCTCCGCATCAGGCCACGGAAACGGCAGCGCGCTCCTCTCACCCTCGCGCCCGACATCGACACGTCTTGGGTCTCCCTCGAAGCGTCAGTCCCTAACGTTGCAACCTCGTGGTTCACTTGCTCGATCCGGCTCCATCCACGCGGACCTTCCGAGTCCTACAGTGGGCCGTTCTCGTCTACCTGATTCCCCTGTACTAGAACCTGCACCAAAGATTTTCCCTAAGGCCCGCTCTTCGCCTGGGCAAGCTTCCCCACAACCGCCTCAACCATCGTCGCTCAGACGCGTCTCGTCGCCTCCCCCAGAACCAGAACCAGAACCAGAACCAGAACCTCCAGAGCCTGCGCAGATACCCACTGTCAAGACACCGTCACGACCATCGACGCCCGTAGTAAGTTCCATTCATCGTTCGCGCGAGCGCCATGCATAATCTTCTCAGCGAGTCGTAGATGACGCTGAGCTACAAGAGCTGCGCGCGAAGGTCCGCGTGCTGGAGGCAAAACGTGCGGACGACGCGCGTCATGTGCGCGAGCTGGAGACCCGTCTGTCCGAAGCAGAGTCCTTTGTCGCGCTCAGGCCGAAGCTGCAAGCCAAGCTCAACCAACAGCAGACCGAGTTGATCGCGACGCGACGCGAGCTTGCAGATGCTCAGCAACTCGCGCAGCTCTCCGAGGGCCGAATACTGGACACTCAAGAACAGCTGGAGATGGCTATGCTGGACAAAGAGATGGCAGAGGAGCGGGCGGAGGTTGCCGAGGCCGATCTCGAGGACCTCAGGGAGAAGCTGGCTATAGTGGAGGTTGAGCTGCAGCACTTGCGGGAAGGTGGCAGTAAGTCACATCTTACTCGTACGATACTTTCATCCGTTCTAAGGAAACGGGCAAGGTGGAGAGGATGGCGGTGAATCCTCCGTGAAGCAGTCTCTCGCGTACATTCAGCTTGAAAAGCAGAATGAACGGCTGAAGGAGGCTCTTATCCGGCTCCGAGATATCACACAAGAGACCGAACAAGAGCACCGTAGGAGGATTTCGGACATGGAGAAGGACCTTGCTGGTCTAGATGGCCTTCAAGGTGAGTACGCGTTTGATCACTTGCATCCCAGTGGCTGACGAGTTTGACTAGGCGAACATGAGTCCGCCCTCATTAAGCTCCAGAATGCAGAAGTTCAGATTGAGGACCTCAAGGCGCAACTGGACGATGCTCTCGGTGCTGAGGACCTGCTTGTGCAGCTCACTGAGCGTAACCTCATGCTCGGCGAGGTCAGTCTCATCTATTGTGTATGATTGGCACATTTCTCTAACTGGTCGGTCGTTTCGTTAGAAAATCGAGGAGATGCGCATTACCATCGAGGACCTTGAGGCGCTTCAAGAGCTGAACGACGAACTCGAGGAGAATCACGTAGAGACAGAGAAGGCCTTGCAGGAGGAGATCGGTGAGTCCCTACTCTAAACTCCTGTAAGTGAACGTCTGTGCTCAGCTTTCTTGCGCGAACAAGATGCGAAGGACATCCAGATCCATGAGCAGTCTCGCAAGATCCAGAGTCTTGAGGAGGCATGCCAAGACCTCGAGGGAACCATCGTGCAGTTCCGCGAGCTTGTCCTTTCGTTGCAGACGTACGTAACTATCATTTTCTGTCCACTTGAACTCCCTTGGACTCACCTGTCCGGTCACAGCGAGCTCGATACGCTCCGAGCCGAGACCCAGACTGCGCAACATGAGTCCGCAACTGCAGCTTCCCAGACAGCCGCGATGATGTCCCTCAATCTCAAGCTCCAGTCTACTGCCTCCAAGAATCAAGCGCGTCATATTGACCTAGAGGTCAAGAAGATCGAGGCGCGTGAAGCGCGCGAGCTGCTCAACATCGTCCAGGTCCGGTTTTGCTTGCCATGATTGTTGTGAGAGTCTGCTCACGTAGCGTCTCAAAACAGCCATATCTTCCTCAAATCTACGTTGAGTCGGACATGGACGCGACAAACTGTTACTTGTTCTTCCAGCGCCTAGCCGCGAAGGTCGACCTCATCAATGCAGTCGTCGCACAGATGCACAACTTGCCGGAGGCTCTGAACGGACCAGTCTCGGACGTGCTCGTCGGTATTTGCGAGGTACGTCATGATGATGTTCCCCGTTATGAGCGGCGGCGAGAGGCTGAGGCTGTGATAGATGCGTGGCCGTCTCTCGAGTCTGTCTACGACGTGCAAGCGATTTGCCGCCATCCTGCGCAAGTGCGATGTCGAGGCCTTCCTCAATATTGGACGCATTTATCCCGAAATAGCACCCATGGAGAAGCGTATCGACATGCACATCGACCTCTTGCGCCGTGACGAATTCCGAGAGCTTGAGTGTGTTAGCGATGCTGCTAAGTACGTGCATTATACCATGCATTCCTTATGCCTCTGCTGACTCTCATGTGACCGTGCAGGATGCAATCGCAGTTTGATCATCTTTCAGAGACCTACTTCAACAACTTCGAGTATGACCTGGGCGAGCGTGAGTTGAGCTACGCTCTGGCGTTCGATCACGATCTGGAGATGTTCGCCGCCTCTGTTGGCTTGATTAAGACCTCTGTCGCTGCTGTCCTCAAGGACGATGGTATGTGCGACCAACAAGTATCCTTCCGTCGTATGTCTGATAGGTTCCCTGCTAGATGTCGGCGTCAACCTTGGTACAGTAGATCCGGAGGCCGACTTCTTCGGTCCATTGCAGAAACTGCTCGACCAGTGCCGGAGCGCGAAGGTCCTCTCCAAGTTTGTTTTCATACCTTTTGCGCATGCGACCTAACGCTGACTGATTCATCGTGGCACAGGAAGCTCACCAAGCGGGTGGAGGACTTGACGCAAGACTCGATGGCATTGAGGCCGCACCTCGTTCCTCAGTTGCAGGCACTGAACAACACCGTCCCTGAGCTGGTCAACTTCGGTATCTCTGTATGTATTGTCTGTTTTTGTCGTCGCACTTGTGCTGACGGCGTGCGCAGTTGGCTCAATTAGTGATGCCGCACATCAGCGACGTCCGTGCGGCGAAGTCCGCCTTCCAGCTGTCTACGGTCCTTACCTTTGTCAAACAAAGTACGGCGTCGACAGTGGGCAAGGGCCGCAACGATGACTCCTCGCCGTGGGATGCCGTTGGGGACTTCTTCACCCAGGTAATCCAGGAGGCTGGCAGAATTGTGCCGTTGTCATTGGAAAGCGAGAACACGCTGAAGAGTAAGTTTTGTATGGATCTCCTAGGTGGAAGATACTCATCGTGTTATCAGTCTTGGGCACTGCTCCTTGGGTTGCTCGTATCGATGAGATCAAGGCTGCTACGGCGATCAATGTTGAGGCAGAACGCAAGGTCGCGCAGCTCAACGATGAAATGCAGGCCCTCGCGCGCACCATCAGGGCTAAGGACCAGACCATCCAGGAGACGGGCGTGAAGATTGAGCTTATGGAGCGTAGAATGGAAACCGTGAAGAAGCAAGCAGACACCATCACTGACCTCGAGAACGAGCTAGCGAAGGCTCGTAAGCAGGAACGGGCGTATGAGGAGGCGATGGAACAGCTTCAGGCGGACCTTGACGCACTTGAGCAAGACAACGCAAAGCTTAAGACCCTTGCGAACAACCCGGAGCGGCAGACGACAACTACCCAGGTCGTCGAACAAGAGACCGTTCCTACTGAAGGGAACCTTGAGACCTCATACCTCTTGGAACAGGTAACATCGTCTCTTCCTCCACTTCGTCGCTGAACGCTAAACGATATCTATAGATTGAGGCACTTCGTGGCACTGTTCGCTTCTTACGCGGGGAGAACTCGTTCCTCAAGGGCCAGGACCTGCTCAAGGAGATCGAAACACTTCCTGAGCTGCCGGAATCCTTCCCTCGAGAGTCCACTCCACCCCTCGTACCCTCCACTCTCTCCGACTCTGACTCGGATTCCGACGATGAGGCTCGTTCACCACCTACACTGCGCTCCCTCGCCGTCGAGTCGAAACTCTTGTACCGCGAAGTCATCAAGTACGCTTCGTCGCCGAAGCTTGTTGACCTCTCTGTGCTCAAGGCGAACCGCGCGAACGGCCAGCCAACGACAAAGGCTTGGATGCCGAGGAAGAGGACCCCGGCGTATCAGTTGTTTGAGCGCAAGATGCAGGGAGAACGGTTGGGCAAGCGGTTGAAGGGGCTGCTGGAGCTGACGAGCCACATCACAGTGGAGTCCGACTGAGTGCTGCAGACTCTGCGTGCGTTATCGCGTTATTGCTATGTCGTCTGTTTGGATATCCTAGGACCCTGTTATTGCCATACCCCATGTCGCTATAGTTTTCTTCCATCTACACGCACTCGCACATGCGTTTTACTATCATGTGGACTTCGTATCTGGTCTTCGGAATGCTAGAAGCATCGCAGTTCGAGTCGCAGCAAGGTAAATACAGTACTTTACATGAACAACATAACATGCGCGATAAAGAAGCGATAAACATAACGAGATTCTTTGGTTGGCGAGGTCTCCAAACCATCTTAGACCTCTTCTTCGTCCTCTCCCACCTCCTGAGCTGTCTCGTCCGCAGCAGTCCTCGCACGCTTCGCGACGCCCTCCTCCGCCTCTTGGAACTCTCCGTAGTCTCCAGCAATCTTGCTCACCTCCTCGTCTTCTTCGCGGCTCCGCTTGGTCCCAGCGACAGAAGACGCGGCGCTGGCCTCTGGGGCGTCTTCGTACTCTTCATCTTCATCTTCCTCGCCAATGGCACCTCCCTATGGAACACCTGTGATTAATTGTGCACATTCCTGGAACAGGTCAAGAACTCACCTCGCCGCCAAGGAGGAGGGCTGTGAGATTAGATTGCTGGTGGCCCTGCGACGGAAGAGACTTGAGCTCGATCGGCCCATCGGACATGAAGGACTCGTTGTGGTACCTCAGCTGCCTCTTCCTCTGCTTCATCGTCTTCTTCACCAGACGCGTCTTCCCCTTCCTCATCCTGCAGTATGACGGTGAAGTGAGTTCTCATCTCCGATCGCATGAGAGGCGCAGTCAGCAGACCTCAATGTCCTCGTACACATCGCTCTCCTCCTCCTCTTCGTTCACCTCCTGCACCTCGGGTTCCTCAACTGGATCAGCTGGGCTCTTGGACATGTGTGGCGTTAAGCTCGAGCCAAGGGGCAGGTGTATGTTCGCGGGAGCTGTCAGCCGAGATGCACAACCTCCGTGCTATGGGTGCCAGCGGATAGGACGGGTCTGGGAGAGGGTGTAGAGCTGAGAGCGGAGCTGGAGGAAAGTCGGCGAACGTTGCTGGGTATGATTGGTGCCGTGCCTACGGTGAGACGCGAATCGGCTTGCATAAGACTCCCACTCAGGCCATATTCACGCCACGAGTGCTCTCCGTCCTGTTTCGACTGATCTCCGTCCATTCTTCCCCCTTGATCCACCTGAAATCCAAATAGCTCTATATTGCGGCGATAGCGTACGAGATATGAACAAAGTTCCATGGATACATCCGGGTATGCATAAGTCGTCAGTGTCCGTGTGTCGTATATCAGCACATTCTCCACCGCCGTCTACGTCTCTGTCTATCTTCCTCGAGGACATTATTCTCCCTGATCACCTTCAGGAATACGCTCTCCAGGGTCGCACGCTCGACCGTATATTCCGAGAAGTTGCCGCGCGATAACACGGCGAACAATGCGGCGAGGGACATACCACTTCCGATGGGTACTTCGAACCGTGTCGCGACATCATCTGCCATCTTCGCTCCTGGAATTTGTGACATGAGTTCTTGCGCGTGGACGACCTCTTCACGCGTTCGACATGAGAAGTGGACTTCATATGTCGCATAGCGGTCGACGAGGGCGTCAGTGGTCCCGACGGCCAGCATCTTCTTGGCCAAGATGCCGACCTTGTTGGCGAGCGCAGAAGCCTCTTCCATCGAGTCTGTATAGGGAGCATTAGTACACGTCACGATGACGCAAGGCTGGGACTGACGTGTAGTAATCACGATGGCCTTTCCGACGGCCACGTTCCGGAGAGTACCCCACATATCGCGCTTCATCTTCGCGTCGATACCAGTCGAGAACTCGTCAATGAGGATGACAGAAGGATTGCCTGCACGCATGGATGTGAACATCTTGCACCTTGCCCTCTGGAAAATAGAGACATCTTACCGATGAGAGCAATCGCAAGCGACAACTTCCGTTGATTTCCTCCAGACAACTTGCTCGCGAGTCGGTCCGCGTACATATGCAGCGAAGTTGCGTGCATCAAGCTCTCGACATTGCGCCTTAGCTCTTCACCGCGATAGAGCCCCTTGAGACGGCCGTACACGCGCAGATGCTCGCGCACAGTAAGCTGCTCGTCGATGGCGGTGAACTGGGGGCAAACTCCTAGGGAGAGTCGTGCAGAACGAGGGTGATAGACGATGGAGACTCCGTTGATGAGCACATCGCCCTCGTCTGGGATGACATCGCCTCCTGCACGGGGTTATCAATTCTGGTTCACGTCTCAGAGGGCTGCAGACTACGTACGGATGATGTTAAACGTAGTGGTCTTCCCAGCACCGTTGGGACCCAGAAGTGCGAAGATAGTATCTTGCGATACCCCAAAGCTCACGTCATCCACGACGCGGTTGTCTGCGCTCCCAAAGGCCTTCACAACGCTCATGACACGCAGAGCATCAGCCGAACTCGTGACCTTCTCCGCCTCATCGTCGACATCCTTGACCACACTGCGAGGCGTGCTGGTCCCCGAGTCTCCGCTGCCCCCGGTCTGCTTGCGAAATTGGGAGAACTTGCGCACGATGATAGAGCCAGAGTCCACCCAAACGAGGATGCCGAAGAGAACGAAGGCATAGATGAAGAGGTATAGGATCGGACCGCCATAACGCGTGATGTCGCCGAGCGAAGAGGCAGTCACCGGGGTCGAGCCGTCGCACAGCAATGAGAACAGATTGACAGAAACGAACGAGGCGCGCAACTACGGGGTGGAAGTCAATACTACTCACTCGGTACGAGTTGCTAAGGAATGACGTACTGCGCTGGCGACTGGGGACAACACCGACATCGTGTAGTCTAAACAGAGACTATCAATACGGGCACAAGAGATCAAGAAATCGTGGACTTACGGATAATGACAAGATCCTCGTTCGCATCGGAAGTCTTGGCGTATGTGAGGGTGAGCAGGTACGCTGCCAGGTACAACTGTATATTTCTCAGCTATGCTTGTGCCACGATGCAAGTCTCGCCATGCATACGTACCACGAACATGATGACTTGGTATCCTGCTGATAGTGCGAACGCCGCCAAGGGAGACGCCACGGCGAGCGAGACACAGTAAGAGAACAACGCCCCGACGATTCCGTATAGTACCAGCACAACCCACTGTACCATCAGAGCGTCAGCAATGCACCAAACAGGAAGGAAGCTACAAGACGTACGAAGAAACCAAGCCCACTGAACTGGTTGGATCCTGCGGCGAGGATGATGGCGATGAGGGTCGCGACGATTACCGCAAAGATCGAGTCGAAGAGCAGGTGTCCAAGCCAGAGACCGACCGGGTCTGACAGACCGTTGGAAAGCTGCATGGCCTGAACGGACGAGCGACGCTCTTTCGCGACATAGAGCGAGAAGAACGCAGGGTAGACCGCCTGTGCAATAATGGTCAGTTGAACGTCACCTAGGAAAATCGGGATCACGAACCATCGCAGCACCGAAGAACGCCACCCACTTCAGCGCAACAAGCGTACCCGCAGCAATACCAGGGAAGTTCTGGTAGTTCGCCAAGATCACGCTGGGAGCAGCAGCAGCCCGACCAGTCTCGTTCAGCGCATTATTGTAAAGGATGTTCGATACAAGGTTGAGCATGACCAGGCCAGTGAGCCCAGGTGGAGTCGCCTCCCATGCGAAAAGAGAGGCACCGGTCTGCGTGTCGATCGAGACCCCGCCCAACGACTGATTCAGGAACGTCTGGTCGATGGTGTTCACGAACGTTGCATTGTCAGTGATGTTCTGTGTCAGAAGGAGTGAGGTGTTACTGAGCGAGGATATAATACCAGGGGGCGACTCTAGGACTCTGGAGCCCAGAGCGACCTCGGCAATGAAACCCAGTGGGGAGGCGGGTAGGTATAGCGACGTTTGTGGGACAGTGCGGAACTTCGTGACGCATGTCTGTGTTGCGCGACCAGAGAGAAAGAAGATGGGTATGCATGAACCTGCCACGGCGACCAGAACGGCAAGGCATGGGGTGAGCCAGCTGCGCTTGGCGATCAGGACACGCTTGTGGAAGATGGTCAGCGCTTGGCTCAAAGGCGACCGCCGCCGCCCGTTTGTCAATTGCAAAGGGGGTGTGGATCGCGGTGTATGGTCGAGAGAGGGTGTTGCAGAGGAACCCGTCTTCTCGAGCTCCTTGTCCTCAGGATGCTTGTCCTCGGAGGGCGTGTCATCATGCATTAGCCCAAGGAAGATGTCCTCGATGGAGGTACCCATCACCGAGTACGATGCAACACCGTACATCTCCCGGTTGTTCTCGACGAGCTCAAACACCTTCTGTACCTCTGGCGGTTCCTTGAGCTTCAGGTGGTATGACACCTCATTCGGTGTGGACGACGTGGGGTATGCTAGTGGCGCAAACACACGGATACGACCTAGGAGCTCGCCTTGATGCGAGCTAGACGACTTCTCTTGATTATCGACGTTGAAGGTCACATTAACCGTGTACCCTTCGCCGAGGCTCGACTTGAGAGAAACGGGCGTGCCATGGGCGACGAGCTTGCCAGGAGCAGCCAGCACTGCGATCGTGTCTGCAAGCAAGTCCGCTTCGTCAAGGAACTGTCGTGGTTATGTCAGCAGGCGTCGCACAGATGTCAAGACTCACACGTACGTGGGTAGTGAACACGACAGTGCGTTCGTCCCGGACGGAACTCAAGGTGCGCCACAGCGCCCTACGGGACAGCGGGTCAACGCCGGACGTACACTGTTGTCTGAGTGAGCACAAAATATGCAACGTATAGGAAAGCCGGCTTTACCTCGTCAACTAGGATGACTTGTGAACGCTGTCAGTCTCGTCTTGTCAAGCGGGAGAAAGACCACTCACTCTTCGATCCTCCAATCAAACCAATCGCCAGCTGAAGCTTTCGCTTCTGCCCGCCACTCAGCGCATTCGCATTGTAATGAATCTTCTTTTCCAGATCGCAGTCGCGCAAAAGCTGCTCGATGTCATCGTCCGAACCGTTATCTGCACGCTTCACGGCTTTCCAGATACGCAGAGTCTGGTAGCACGTCAGCTCCGGGAAGAGAACGTTCTTCTGCGGAACGATCCCGATGGTCCCGCGGGGAGGACGTTCGACGCCGCCTTCGAAGGTGACCGTCCCACGGGTGCGCCCGAGAAGGCCGGCGAGTATGGACATCGTGGTAGACTTCCCAGCGCTGTCAGAGGGGTATCGAGTGAGCCACATGACGGTCATTTGGCATCTGCGAATTGGGCTTACCCATTGGACCCCAGCAAGACATAGATGCCGAACTTGGGTATCTCGAGGCTCAGGTCTGATACGGCGGTGACGACGTCCTTATCGCTCTTGAAGAATGAGGGCTTGAAGTCCTTGCCGAGGTTGCGGATAGAGATCGCGGTATCTGGCGCGATGCTAGGTACACCGTCCTCAATGACGCGTTTCCTCCGCGAGCACGACCACCACGAGCGTGTTGATGGGTTGCGGGCATCGTACAGTCGGGTCTCCCAGAGCACTGCAAGCCAAGGCCAAAGGAACACGTCGATCTACATGATACTTCAGAGACAACTCGAGAGCACAAGACAAAGAAGAACGTACGATAGCGGCGATGATCAGGGGCAGCAGTCGCAGTGCGTTGTCAGGATCCGGCTGAAGAACATTCGTCGCGATTTGGTGGACCTCCCAACCACAGACAGCGCGGATAGCGAATATGTAGAACCCAGGAGGGAAGATCAGCGTGAAGACAAACGCGGCGCCGGTGCTTGCCCTGCCGAAGACTAGCGCAAGGATGGCGAAGACGATAGCAAGGAACGTGGAGGCCACCGCTGCAAGCTGCGGACTCTTGCCGAAGGGTGTCGCGACGAAGAATGACCAGCTGGCAAGGGAGAGACCGAGAAGCAAGTGAATGACAATGACCAGGCCAACGTTCGTCGCCTTGAAAATGCGGAAGTGCCAAATGATGGCGACTATGATCCATGCCGGTAGGTACGCTAAAGAGATACTGATATGCCACGAGCTGCCCAATGTCGGCCATCGTCAATAGCTACTGACAAGGTATGAGGTAGATATATGCTCACATTATTCGCGCGGAGTCGAGAAGACCCATGACCTTAAGATGTGCCGTCAATAGGTTCGCTCTCTCTCCTCCAAAGGAACCCGGTAATTGGTATGATATTCCGACAAAACAGATGAACCTGGAGATTGTGAGTAAACAAGGACCGTCGGGAGTGGACTGCAACGCAAGCTTACAGAGCTAGAACCAGCAGAGTCCGGAGGCCTCTGATATAGCTCAGGCGAATTTGCGTGAACTGCTCGTCATTGGTCTCCTGGGTAAACGGCCACTCCTGAGGCGTCTGGGGTGCTGTTCCTGTTTGCAGCTCAATGATAGCCTAACGTGCAAATATCAGCTCGCGAATCATGCACACAGGCCGTGACGGACTTACACTATCAAGGGCCCACTGCAGCGGCAGCACTCTCTTCTCGTAGTCGCTTGTATGCTTGGTGACGTCGATGTGAAACAACCCCCCGTCCGCTCTCAGCGTGTAGTTTAGTGGGACGCTTCCGTTGGGCCCTGGGAACGAGTTGAACGCCACCGCAGCGAAGCACTCCGAGAACAGGTTGAAGTTCTGCGGACAAGCGGAGGGAATCTCCTCGGGCGAGTCGAGCCGACGTATGGCACCTAACTGCTTGGCGTTGAACCCGCGGGTGATGTGTGATATGATGTCGTGTGCGGACGGATTGCTTCCGGTGCCATTAGTGCCATCCGCCCAGACGAACGCGAGAGACCCGTCGTATACATCGGCCAAACGAGGCACTGACACGGCGGTTCCCAAGCCGTACTAGGAGCACCGGATGGTTAGCATGCTTCGAGAAGAGAAGCGAGAGGAGGGCAGCAGCGTGATGTCATATACAGCACTCAAGGTGCGATTTTAAAACGCATATCCGGATCCCGAGTCTCTCTGGATAAGGTGGAAGGACGTAGAGAGCCCCGCGCTGACACTCCCGGCAACTCGGATAGAGCACGAGAACTGACTACTCACATTGTTAGGCTTGTTCAGGAAGAGCTGAGCAACAGCCAAGAAGATACCGTACGCCACGGGCATGACAAAGCATCGCAGGATGTTGAGCTATAGTCGTTCAAAAGCATCGGGACCACAGATTGAGTTCCTTCGCTCTCAAACAAGTGTTGGACAGACGTACCCAAGGATGCTTGCTCATCACGATCCAGTTCTTCCAGAACAACGCCCAAAACTGCCTGAAGAACAGTCCCGCCATCTTGCAAGTCGTTTCTGCCTCCTCCGAAGGCAACCGGATACGAAGAGGGCCGATATCCAAGGGAGAGTTTGTTGCTTGTCGCAGCGCCCGCGGGTGGACAAATTCCTAGACAGACGAGGAGTAACCTACCGCGTCAAGCACGCATGGTATGGGTGGAGAAAAGTCTGGGAGTGTCGGGGGATATCAGCCAGCAGAGTCAAGGGGGAGCCGGGGATATATTTGCAGTAGACATGTCGTCCATGGCAGGCCGCGCAGCTTGGAATCCCACCGCCAAGGGAACGAGCGCCAAATCTACTCGGCATCGAAGCGCGCGGAGTGCTTCCGAGGCCCGGTTGGCCCTGGCCGGGCCCAAGGCTGGTCCTGGGCTACAATATACACCGTGCTACTAGCTAACCACCACATACATTTGCTTAGCAGGGATGCCATGCATAAGGTCCTCAATTATCGGAAGGTCAAGGTGGAAGTCGCTTGGATATCATCATGCTGGCGCATTGCTGTGTTTACTGTACATCGTGTTCAGGTATCAACTTCTGCTGCACTTCACTGCTTCTTCGTGATCGCCTCCACCTCCGGCCGGATGCTCTTCAACATATCCTCAGCGGTATACTTCGGCTTCCAGCCCAACGCACGCGCACGGTTCGCGCGGCAGCGCGAGTTCGTGCCGCTGTACCAGCCCCAGCGTTCGCCGCCAAAGTACTTCTCGAAGTCTTCGAGTGTGAACGACGTGGGCTCGTCGTCGTTGGAGATTCCAAGAGCCACGAAGGCCTCCCCGATCGCCTTGCTGATCTGGTACCAGCTATGCTCGCCGTTCTCGCCGTAGAAGACACCCTCCCAGCCGTGTCCGACCGCCTCAGGGTTGGCCACGATGGCGTCGAAGAGAACGATATAGAGGTCGGCGACTGCAGGAGATGTTGCGTCAGTGTCTGTGAAGAGGGGTGTGAGTGCCACCATGAGAACTCACTGTCGTCGATGTGAACGTCTGGCCAGAGCGCCTTGCCCTTGCCAACGACGCCCGCTTGCTTCCGCGCGAGAGAGGCCTTGATGAGCGTCGGGATCTGAATGGATTGGGGGTTCGACACTCCGGCTTCGGTAAGAGCATGCTTGGCAATGCCGTAGATAGTCGACGGGAGAACGATGTATGTGCGCGCATAGCCCTCGAGGTCTGCGTTGATGACAAGCAGGTCGACGTCGCGGTGGAACGCGGTATCGGGGATAGCCTTGTACTGCTCGACGTTGAGGTCATCGTAAATGGTCTCAGTTGCGTACTCTCCGCGTGCATCGTCCGTCAGCAGGCCAGTACCAGACTATCAGTCAACGGACAATTCATCAGTGAAGTGGACAGCATGCCAGAAGGTGCGAGACACTCACGGTGTGAATGAGGATCGGAAGGTCTCCGAGCTTGGCATGACGCTTTCGCAAGCCGCTCAGAATGGCCTTGATAAAAGGCACATTGTCCGACTCCGCCTGCAAATAATGCAAACAGTCAGCGATCGTCCTGAATCCCGGTACACGGTAAAGTAGACTACTAACGAGCTCGAACACAACATGGGCGTTCTCAGCGAGGCTTTCAACCTTGTCCAGCTCCTGGTGCGAGCCAACCACGGCCTTCACGGGAAACTTGGATTCGAGAATCTTAGCCTTCTCGGCGTTCCGGACGAGGACAGTGATGTCGAAAGTGCTAGCACTAGGGTGGCTAAGAAGACGTGCGAGAACAGCTCCTCCGATGTAACCTGTGCAAGTGCCCGTATAGTGAGTCTCGCAGACGGGTCGCGAGTATGGCGACCTACTTACCCGTGGCGCCAGTGAGGAAGATAGGGGTCTTGGTTGCCATGATATCTGCAGTGTTCACGGACTTGACGACTAGTACTGTACGACCGTTGGCACAAAGCGCACTTATACGCTTCGCAGCGGTGTGCTTTGTCAGACAGAACGTCTTACCAAGCGTGTTACTGTACTGTGTGCTTCTGCGCTCCGCAACCGGTATTGCACGTCATAGGACGCGATCGATGAGAACACACCGGAGATTCCGTCCATCCGAGTCAACTGGACGAACATCGTGCGATCGAAAGTTCACGAAGAATAGATGTCGCACAATGCATGTACTCAGCGTATCATGCTACTCTGCAGAGAATGAGTGGTTGGGTACTGGGGGGTACGCTGAGGGATCTCGAGACCTGACATTGACATGAAAAACGAGCATGCGTACTCAACTATCTGTAACGAACCACACTCTCAATCATCATACTCTTCGGTCTCGCAACAGAGTTGTCCATGGCCAGGCATGCGGACGTCGAGTCTAAGTAAAGGAGGGTACCGATAAGGTTGGGTGCTGTGATGCAAGTCGGACACCAGGATAAATGTGCGATCAAACCTCATGTTTCTTTCAATTGTGCCAAGACATGATACATGAAGCTTGAAGCAAGCAGGGATTGCAGAAGCTAGTAGATCAGAGAGACCGGGTGTGGTTGGGGGTGCAGACTGAACCGCAAAAGCGCCCAAAGGCTATCATCCATCCCGACGGGAGCGGACTCGGAGTGGGGAAGTTCATATCCTCAACTCAGGCCCTTACCTCCTCTGTAGCTACATCAAATACAGCAACGTTCTGTATCTCCATTGGAGGGACTTCGTGAGTTATTTGGTCGGTCTAAGACGTTATTTGCTGAGGTACAAGCTTCCCGCACCCAGTGCACCGGGCCGCGGACATTTGTCGATCGATGGAAGTCGCCCCAACAGCTGTATGCTGGAAGTTGATCGAGTTTCTAGAGCACTGGGTGGCAGTGTCGCGATATGTACATTGCACACACCATGAAGATCGAACACTCAATACTCAAGGTGCTGACAGAAGGTACAGCGCGTCGCATGAAGCCTCCGAGCAGTCGGGAACCCCCCGATTTGCGGAAAATGCACACGAAGCTTTGTAAGCCTACTGGAGGCGGGCTGCGCTGGCTAAGTCAATTGGCGGATGATCGCTCCTCGTATATATACAGGACACGACTTACGGAAAGGGGCCGAAGTCACTTCTCTACTCTGGCATTTGCGTTCACACTACTCACCACTCCACGATGTCGTCGGACAGACTTACCATTTTCTACACCGGCGCTACGGGTAGATGCTAGTCCTTGGTCGTCGAGTTGAATACGTCACTGACACAAGCTTTCTCAGGTTATATCGGCGGCTCTGTCCTCCAGCGCATCCTCAAACACCCTCGTGCAAGCACATTCGACATTACCGTGCTTGTCCGTGATGCAAAGAAGGCGAAAATGCTCGAGTCCAAGTTTGGCCTCAAGGTCGTCCAGGGTTCCCTCGAGGACACCGACAAGCTCACGGAAGAGTCGGAGAACGCGCACATCGTTATCCATACTGTGAGCAGTAGCCTGCATTGCCCGTGTTCGACGCCTCTGATCCACATTTCCAGGCTGATTGCGATCACGAGCCTGCGATGAAGGCCATCCTCGCAGGTCTCAAGAAGCGACACGAGAAGCTAGGAGACAAGCCGATACTCATCCATACCGTAAGTGCACATGCAATCGTGCTTAGAGTCTTTGTATCTAACCATGCGTTGTAGTCCGGCGCAGCGGTCCTCATGGACGAATCTCGTGGCCGCTTTGCATCGGACAAGGTCGTCTCGGACCTCGACATCGCCGCACTGGGAGCCCTCCCTCCCTCTGCTCCTCACCACGTCGTCGACTTGCTCGCAATCTCGGCTGACACCGAGGGTTACGCGCTCTCCTATCTCATCTTCCCTACCCTGATCTTCGGGACGGCTTCAGGACCGCTCTACGACGCCGGAATTGCGAAGAAATATTCTATAGCCATCCCTTGGATGGCAGGCGCATTCCTGAAGCGAGGCAGGGCCGGAGTAGTGGGCACAGGAGCCAACATCTGGGCGAATGTGCACATCGACGACAGTGAGTACAAATTCATTCAATAACTTGACGTTCGTACCGTGCTGAAACACGGCGCCTTACACCAGCGGCTGAGTTCTACTACCTGCTCTTCGACGCTATCCTCACCGACCCCTCCAAGCTTGGGCACGGTCGTGAAGGCTACTACTTCGTCGAGGCGGACGAGCAGTCGGGGTACGACATAAGCAAGGCGATCGGCGAGGCTCTCGTCGCCCTTGGGCGTGCGGACGATGCCGAGCCCACCGAGCTCACTCCGGAGGAGCGTGTGCAGATGTTCGGTAGCGAGTACCTGGTCACCTTACTTTGGTCCAATGCGCGGTGCCGCGCGGACCGCGGTAGGAAGACTCTGGGCTGGAAACCGAAGTTTGGGACGAAGGATCTCCTTGACAGTATTCCTCACGAGGTGGAGGTGGTTTTGGAGAAGCAGTTGGCAGCCGATAATCAGTCGTAGGGGGGCGAGGACCATTTATGACGTTCATCTATACTGAGTGGTTGTACTACAAGTGTATTTATATAGGCCTGTTCTGATCAACGAAGGTTGATAATCAGTCACAGAACTCATAGCTTACTCGTCGCATGGTGGACAGAACCTCCTTAACGAGTGGTCGGGACAGATGGCCGAAGGGTGGGTCGCGGGGTGGCTTCTTCGCAATCGTCTCCACCTCCGCCTTGATACTCTCCAGCATATCGTCAGTGGTGTACGTCGGCTTCCATCCCAAGGCACGCGCCCGGTTCCCGCGGCAGTATACTGCTGTACCAGCCCCACTGCTCGCTGCCGAAGTACTTCTCCGTCTCCTCTTTGGTGAATGGCGTAGGCTCCGGGCCCGTGCAAATCCCGAGGGTGACCATGGCTTCGCCAATGGCTTTGCTGATCTGGTACCAGCTGTGCTCTCCGTTCTCCCCGAAGAAGAGGCCCTCCCATCCGTGGCCGACATTCTCGGGGTTGGCCACAATGGTATCGTATAGGACGACGTAGAGGTCAGCAACTGGGTGGATGGACGGCATAAGTGGACTGTACGTGTGTTGGTCGTGGGCTAAGGACTCACTGTCATCAATATGAACATCCGGCCAGAAGGACTTGCCCTTGCCGACAACGCCCGCATGCTTCCGTGCCAGAGAAGCTTCGATGATGACTGGGATCTGGATAGAGTGGGGGTTGGAGACGCCCGCATCAACAAGGGCATGTTTGGCTATGCCGTAGATCGTCGACGGAGGGATGATGTATGTACGCGCATATCCTTCGATGTCTGCGTTGATGACGAGAAGGTCGACATTGCGGTGAACGGCGGTATCGGGGATGGACTTGTACTGCTCGACATTGAGGTCGTCGTAGATGACATCCGTTATATATTCACCCCGTGCATCGTCGGCTAACAGGCCAGTGCCAGACTAAGTATGCAATTCGTGAGTCTTACTGAACGGACTAAGAATTTATTCCTTACCGTGTGTATCAGGAGAGGCGGATCGCCGAGCTTGGCTTGACGCTTCCGCAGGCCGCTCAGTATTGCCTTCATAAACGGCACATTGTCCGCTTCCGCCTGCAGGTGGGACAGGTCAACCCTGACGGACTTGTGTGGTGCTCGACGAGCCCTACGAGGTTGATGACCACATGAGCTCCTTCAGCAAGGCTTTCGACCTTGTCAAGCTCCTGGTGCGTCCCAACGACCGTCTTGATGCCAAACTTGGTCCGAAGGATGTTGGCTTTATCGGCATTCCGGACAAGAACGGTGATGTCGAAGGTGTTCGAGCTCGGATGGTTCAGAAGGCGGGTAAGGACGGCTCCTCCGATTTAACCTTTTCCAATATTCCATGATCAGCTTCATCAGGATAGGAACCCGAGAAGATCGACTCACCAGTTGCGCCGGTGAGAAAGATGGAAGTCTTGCTCGGCATGACGCTGCGATAATCTTGGCGATCAGGACTCTCAGGCACGTAGAGTCGAGTAGCTGAACGGCACCTGAGGCTACGTATGTCCAGCCATCCTCACAGGTATTTTGTGCGGTTCACGGAGTACAGTGGGTCGAATATGACTCAGGTAATAGACGGGTCGTAGTGGGTCAGGTGAAGCCTTGTACTTGCGTCTCACGCTGACGTTTCTCTGGGCGTCTGAGGTGAGCCAAAGCTCAGGCTACTCCAGCCAAACTCTCTTCCTGAATGTTTGAACCATCATGCATCATGACCGTCGACGGTCACAGTTTCACTCCGATGCGCCACCAGGATGAGTGCTCAAACTAGTACTGCCCCTGTCTCGCGCGTACCTGACTGAGTTTTCCGCCGAATCGCCGTCCACCAATCGTGAGTCCATGTACCGGCCAATCCGCGCAAGTATCACAGGTCTGTCTACACGGATCTGTCACCGGAGGACCTGCCGACCGTCCAAGATGTACGCTCGCGGTCAGGTGTGTCCTGGCTTCTGTCGTCATCTCACAACTTGTCTATTAAGAACTTGGTCCGTGAGGCGTGTTACCGCGAGGTACGAACCATCTCCACATCCAACAGTGAACTGATAGCATGCGACTCACGGCTTGACAAGATAGATGACGCGCCCATCATCAGCGAACACTTTCAAGTGGTGAACATCACGGTTCGGCGCCATCCCGTTCGTCCATCCTGGAGCATTCGTGTGAGCCTGACGACTTATCTCTTCTTACATCTAGGTCCACATCTACTGCGCTGTATACAAAGCCGCTCCGCTGACCGCGCGATACGTCTGTACAGTGACAGAGAACCAAGAAGTCTGTCGCGTATGTTCTAGGTGAGCGTCGTCCGGTCTGCCCGCAGCCGCGAGCGCCCTGGCTCCTGCGCAACCTCATGAGTACTGGACTCCAGCATGAGTAGTCGCTGATTTAAGTCCGAGGTGGCGTGTCTCTGGTAACAGGACGTTGCTTCTTCCCCCCTCAGTCCTGATTCACTCCAAGCACCGTCCTCGTCCTAAGCGATGTCGACGCCATACTATGGGCCAGACGAGGACGAGAACACGATAAACATTGAGAGGTTCTTCGTCGCTGGAGATTTCGTCTCCGGGGTCGGTTATGGTGCGTATTCGGCTGCACGAGGTTCTCAGCAGCGATTGACGGCGTTGTTCCGCGCAGGCGTTCAGCTCATCCTATGGGCAAAATGTGCGCTCTACCTCTGGAAGCAGCGGCAGAGGAGCATCAAGACACGCCTTCTTCTCTACTACATCTCCCTGCTGCTGACCGTCCAGACGATAACTAGTATCGTCCAGGCACGCACCGTGCAGGAAATGTACATCGAGAATCGCAACTACCCCGGAGGTCCTTGGGTCTACTTCTTAGATACCCAAAGTCAACCCGTCAATGTTCTCTTCGACTCGACTGTGTTCATTCTCACCTTTCTATGTGATCTCCTTGTGGTGAGGAAACTTCACATCAGATCTATATCCCGCTGACATAGACTGATCGCTATCCGTAGCTTTGGCGCTGCTGGGTCATTTGGACCTGCTCGGGACGAGCCACTGCATATGTCGTGACCCTGTTTCCGTTCATTGTGCTTATGGCATCGTTTGGTGAGACATACAAGTTTCCACTTCGAAGTGGCGAGACTTACCCAGATGACCGTGGTCTGGCTCAGTCATGGGAACGCTCTGGACGCTCGAGTCCACCCACCCTGGCCTTTCCCTGTACAGCAAGAAACCTCTCGCGTTCGGAACTGCGTATTACGCGCTCTCCTTTGGGCTCAATATCATTCTCACAATCCTCATTGTGTTCCGACTCCTGGCCTACCGCCGCACCTATCTCAGAGTCCTCCCACCCGAGCACGTACGGCACTACCTCTCGCTCGTGACCCTCTTCGTAGAGTCTGCGGCGCTGTACTCGGTGTTCGCCATTGCCTTCCTGATCTCGTATGCCCTGAACAAGCCAATCAACCAAGTGTGGTTAGCGTTCGCTGGACCTTCCCAGGTGAGCATTTGCTGTCCTGGCTGCCTTGGGCGTGTTCGCTAACTGAGTGGCATTCCTCCAGCAAATCGCAACGTACTTGATCATCTACCGAGTCGCAGACGGCACGGCATGGACGACGAGGACTACGATGGACTCGCATTCGCTTCCGAGCATGGAGTTCACCTCAGCCTCGCCAGACAAACCCAGTCGCCTCGCGACGTTGAACTTCAATGGCACGTCGACGACTGGCCTCGACGTCACGACCGACGCTGACTCTAGGGAACTGCACCCGGAGAAGTGACTGCCTTACCATCGGACCGTGTTCGATCACTCTGGCATAGATTTGGATGGTTTCTTGGTTGTATGAATATATCGATGGTGCTGTACAGACGTGTACGGTGAGATGATGTCTATGTGACGCGAATTACCCGACTCTCCTCAACGGGGATGATGATGGATATATAAGTATGTGTGTGTGGGTATAATGCATGATAGTCCGTCTAGTCGAGACTGAGGGCTCCGAAGCGGTACTGCGCCATGAGAACATGCCTCATCGACCTGCCTTTCCGGTCAATACTCTCGAGATCCTTTGGCAAAGCCGACTCCGAGGCATCTAGCTCGGTAGGGGTGGTAGCTCCACTGCACTTCGTATCCGCGTCGTGGGACGACGAGCGCGACGATGAGGGACTGAGCTCGGGGGTGGTGGTGGTATACTGGAAGCCGGTAGAGGTGTGAGGGCGGGGCTGGTACAGAAGCCCAAGCTCCTGGCCAAGAGTCTCAAACTCCAAGGCCTCGTTCAATAGCGTCTGCATCTTCGTTGGCATTCCGACGACGGTCTGCGTGGCCGCTTTGACGCTTTCGTCTACGGGCCGGAAGAACGTCGTGAGGTTCACGATGGCCTTGCGCAACTTCGGGAGGCTGATACGACGGAGGGGGTTGATGGTGAAGATGCGCTGGAGGACGGCGTGCGCCTCCTTGGAAATAGGCATCATCTCGTAGAGGTAGTTCTGGTCGTTGACGTAGCGGGTGTAATCCTTGTCTTTCCAGATGGCTTTCTGCCACGGATTGCGCGAGCTGATCATGTTCGCGAGGATGACTCCGAGTGCCCAGATATCGGCGGTGCGCGTGCAGTACGGGCCTGCCGTGGAGTTGAAGCACTCTGCAGGGGTTGTGAGATACGGTTGCGTTAATAGCGAAATTGTGACATTTACCAGGTGCCATGTAGATGGAGGTACCGGCGCCGAACTCGTCGGACACACGCTTCGTGGTAGCCAGACCGAAGTCGGCGAGGAAGACCTTCGAACCGTCCGGAGTAGTGAGGACGTTTTCAGGCTTGAGGTCGCGGTGAGCGATTTTGAGGTCGTGGCATGCCTCTACGGCGTCGATGAGGGAGAGGAATGCGCTCCGCAGGAGCCCGTCATTGTTGATGTAAAGCTGCTTGCCATTTATTTGGTCGAAGAGGTCTCCGCCAGGGATGTACTCGAGGATGATGTAAAAGTATTTGTCGTCCTCAATGTTGTCGTGGACGGTGACGACATTGGGGTGGTCGGAGACGAAGCCGTGCAGAGTGACCTCGCGACGGATATTCTCGAGCTCTGCAGGCGTGCGGCCTTCCTTCTTAATGATTTTGATAGCGCGGAGGCGCGAGTCCGACTCCGAGTCGGCGCGGAGGTCGACTGCCTTGTAGACGACGCCGTAGTAGCCAGAGCCGAGCATCTTTGTAAGCTCATAGCGACCGTCAAAGGTGCAGTCGGTGAAGTTAGGGAGGCTCTTAGAGGCGCAAGTCATGGTGAAGAAGTAAGAAGATGAAGGAAAGCAAAGTCAAGTGCGGGGGGGTGCAAGTGACAAATAAGGCGTTCACCAGGAACGTAGAGACAGGAAGGATGGGGAACTAACAGCGCACCCTGGCCCTCCTTATATGCATTTAGGTGCCCATACGACATGAACATCTGCAGCTGCAGCTGCGACCCGATGTAGTCTACCCGCAGCGGGTTCCAGGTTGTTCCGCTCAACCGACCGCGGGATCGTGAAGATCGGTCTCTGAATGGTCTCCGGGTAGTCAAGATTGCAATAGTCTCAGAAGTAGCTGACCTTTAGACGTGGACGATATCGCAATGCGATACTCTCCACTATTAGTCTGGCTGGAGTCCATGGGCTGTATGGCAATTGAAGTCGCGACCGATCGCTGGGAAGGTCGTGATGTCGAACTTCGTTGTCATTTCAATGCAGACTAGGGGCGCTGCGGCATATCCTATCACGGTCCGAGTATGAATCGGCCCGTAATGGTCTCGACTGATGAATGTCGGAGTAGTGGTTACCGCTGCCAGTGGCTCACAACCTGACTCAAAGAAATCAATCGCTGCGAGACAAGTTAGTCCTGAGTGAACGCCAACGCAAGAAAGCTCTCACATAAATCGTGTCACCACGGACTCAGATGCTTCATCGCGGTCGAAAGGCAACGGACGGTCGGACGTGACAGCAGTCACGGTAAAGTCACACATCCCGGAGCGTTCGGAACCGCGAATAGACGCGTGTGTGTCTTGGAGAGACTCCGCCAGCTCGTCAGCCACAGCCCAGCCACAGCAGCCACCGGACACTTCCTGCCGCCCCCGACGCCCGACGCCGCGCGGACGACCTCGAGCGTGTTCTGGACAATACTTGGAGACAATTGGATAGTCGTTCAGGATGGTTAGAGCACAGGGCAAACAGACGGTGAGCAGCGCGCAGCGACGCGATCAGCTCAATTATCGCTTCAGCCACTTCTGCCACAGCGGACTTCTATCTTCGCTGTGGCTGCCCCTGCCCTCGCATCCGCTCCCATGCCCATAGCCTGTACTTACTACCCGGCCATGTTCCTTTCCAGTCCGAGGAGAAGAAAGACAGCAAGAAAAAGACGTCGTCCGCGGCCTCGGGCAGCTTGAAGAAGAAGCCGGACACAGGGTCATGGCCGTGTAAGATGGATGGGTGCAAGAAGGTCTTCGCGCGCGAGGCAGACCTCAAGAGGCATCAGCGGACGACCAAGATGCACTCGGTTCCCGGATTGTACGTTTCATTGGAGTCATGGTGTTACGCTACCTGCGCTCAACTCAGTGTGTATCTAGTCAGTGTCCCCAATGTGATGCTACGTTCACCCGAGTACGTTTCTGCTTGTCCGTGTCCTATGCTGCGTAACTCAGCCGTCCGACGTCATGGTGCGCACTCCATATAGACCGATGCATTGCGCCGACATCAAAAATCCCGTCATAATGGGGTCGTGATTGAGCCAGAGCAGGAGAAGGGCAAGTCCGTAGACGGTGATTCTTCAGGGTCAAGGTCGGTCAGTCCGGCCGGAACCGTCTCCGTAGGTCAAGGCGAAGGCAGCGTCAATGGCTCTCCCCCGGCGGGCAGCAACGCAGGTTCATCTAGTCGCACCTCGAGCTACTACCGACCCCACACCATCCAAGGTCAGTGATTGTATGGTCCTCTATCTGATTCACGGAAGCCTTGACGTCGTTCCATACAGACTCCTACTACTCCGGCTACCCCCCACCGGCCCGTCCGCCCCCCGGAATGATAATGGACCCGCACTACCCCCCTGGACCCATCGGGCTCCCCACATCCGCCACGAGAGGAGGTTGGCAAAACCCACCAGCCCCAGCAGCTCCCCCGCCCTGGGGCCCCGACGGCCAAGGCCTTCCCCAACCGCCTCCGGGAATATACATCTCCACTTACTACCCCGGCCCTTACTATCGACCTCCAGGCATGCCCCTCCCCCCGCACCTCTCACAGATCAACCCGGAACTTCTGGCGCAATCAAACGGGCATACGAACGGTGTCGGACCACCCGAGTCTGCGCTGCGGAATACAAGCGCCGAAGAGCCCAGGGACGTTTCGACTGTCAGCCAGGACGCCGACGCGCACACGTCTGTGTCTGGGTCCGTGCACGCAACGTCGTCAACTAGGGAGGAGATCGTCGAACCACCACCGGAGCTCCCTTCGGCGTCGGCAGGGCAGAATGGGGCGAATGGGACAGTGACGGAGGCACCTGATGCGTCGACGCTGATGGCCGCCGCGGCGTTGCAGGCCGTCCTTGCGTACCAGAAGGAGCAGGAGATCCGGGAGGCGGCTGCGAGCCAAAATGCCTCTTCTTCATTACTACCCGAAGCTACAGCTCAATCTCCACCGCGAACCGAGTCGGACGCAGCCCCTGCAATCAAGACTGAAGTTGTATCCGTAGAGCAGCCTCTTGCTGATGGCACATCCGTCGTGCCAGTTCAGGTTCCATTCCAGGAAGACGACGATGGTGAGGCCGATGCGATAGGCGAGCCGGATTCAGATATGCTCGAAGAAAGCGTAGATACCCAGATGGATATTCCTTCAATGCCTCCGCCACCGTCAATGGACCAACTCGTAACAGAAGATGGAATGCCCATGTTGAATCCAGGTACGTGGCCAGTCTGTTGGGTCGCCAAGCGAAGTGTAACCTGTCTCTTCAGATGAACTGTTAACTCAGGTACGACCGTCTGTAAGTGTTTCGACTGATGTTGCATGGCGCTAACCCTCGCCCCTACCCCGCAGGAGTCACTAGCCTCGCCCCCGCCATCATAATAAATAGCAGCTTTGGTTCCGGAGGACCGCGTAGTGTATGGTATCGTTATACACCTACTCCTTATCGTCTAATTATGCATTGTATAATCTCGGGCATGCCGTTGAACATCCTTCTCCGCCGCTCAAGGCATGAAAGGGGGCTAACTCGCAGTCTCGCGCACAAATCATTGAGCGACGACGGTAAAGCACTGAGCATTCTTGCAATGCGGGTATGTTACTACAGATGCGACGATGGTTGACTCGTATACTACACATGTGAGAGAGCTCCTATTTGGGCTACAACGGGATGAACCGGGGGAAGACGCTGTTGAGAGCGGAATGCAGGTATAAGTTACAGTGATGTCAAGGGGAGCACTAAGGCCTCAGCCTCAGGGGTGGAATCAGCAATGCTACCCTAGTAGATCTGGACCTTGGGCCACTTGTACTGAGGGCCGACCTGCGTAAAGGGTGTCAGCGTCATGCATAAAGCGAGCGTTCACTCATGAGACACGTACCTGTTGCACACACATCGCACCCATCTTGTGACCAGCCTCGATGGCCTCATCGATGCTCTTGCCAAGGACAAGACCACCAAGCAGACCACCCGCAAAAGCGTCGCCTGCACCGTTCGTGTCGACGATCTCCGCATCCGCAAGCGGCGTCACAGGGAACACCTTCGGGTTCTCCGGGTCTGTGGCGCTCACAACCGTCGTGGACTTGGGCCCGTGCGTGAGGATGACCGTGCGCGGGCGGGACGCATTAGACTTGGGCTGTCCCGCAATGGCGCGCGCAACCGCGGTCAGATCCTTGGGGTCGGAGAGACCATTCGCGGTGCCCCATGCCTCAGCCTCGGCCTCGTTGCCGATGATGATGTCGCAGTAGGGCATGATTTGCTGCAGCTGGACGGCGAAGAACTGGGGAATGAAGGGCGCGGAGAGGTTCAGGACAAAGATCTATTCAAGGCGCAAGATTCAGCGTCTCTTCCGTGGAGAGATGTGTCTGAGAGACGCGAGGCGTACCTTTCCAGCCTCGGATGCCTTCTTCGCGAGCTCAAGCGCAGACTCAATTCCGTGCGTCAAGAAGTATCCTTCGACGTAGTAGATCTTCGCGGCATCCACGAGCGGCGCGACCTCGGGCGACGAGAGGTGCGACTTCTCGAACTTCTCAGCGGCGGCGAGGTTCGTGACGAGCGAGCGGTCATGGCCGGTGATGACGACCGCGCACGCGCCCGTCTTCTCACCCTTCTTGACGAGGTAGACCTGGTCAAGGCCCTCGCGCTTGTTGGCCTCCTTGAGCTGCTCCGCGAGCTCATCGTCGCCGACGCAGCCGGCGAACACGACGGTGTGTGGGGGGAGGACGTACTGCAATGACACGATACATGGGAGGGGGATCAGCCGCCGCGGTGTCTGTACGAGCGGGATGGGAACGCGTACCGCTGCACCGCGCGCCGCGTTTTGCGACGCGCCGCCGGCGACGTAAGTGACCTTGTAGTTCTTCAAGAGCTCGTCGTAGCTGCATACGGGGATTCTTCGATTACGAGGACGTTGAAGATCAGGAAGCGGACATACATCGGCTTGTGCTTCTCCTCCACGAGAATGGCATCGTTCGACTTGAGCTCGTACTTTTTGAGGAGCTCCTCGCCGTTCGTCACCTGCATGTCGAGCAGGGGGTTGCCCATGCAGAACAGCTGTACGGTCTCGGCAGACATTTTGATAGTGTGGTGGTAAGATGAGATGGTGGGGGTCGTAAGGAGAGTCCCGGCGGCCTTGGAAGGTGGATTTAACGGCCTCCGGTCGTGTTACAATCGAGCCATCGGTGGGACAAGCTCGCGAGATCTAATATCTATCGAATGGAGATAAGATAACTCGACGATCTAATCTATGACATGCATACACAGCTGTGCAACTAACTGATACGCAACTTCATCTCCAGACGGGGTCGCAGGATACAACTTCAAGTGGAAAACTATCAACATGCATCGCTAGTTGATTTCACCTGTAGCGCATTCAACAGCAGTGGACCCTTAGACCAGTGCTCGTTACCAGCGATGAAGTCCGCACGAACAACCTTTCCTCGCGAAACAACGATCCCCGGCTTCTCGACCTTGACATACACACCCTCCATCGGACCATCGTAGAATCTCGACGGCTGCATCACAGTCCGTCTCAGCTCCTCCTCTGTCCACATCCTGCCCTGATGCAGGACAGGAACGAGTTGGATCCCCGTGCCCTCCAACAGTGCCTCCAGCGTCCTCCGATCTGCCCACCTCTCCAGACTGCGATCGTACAAATCGAACGCCAGGAACCAATCCGGCAGCCGACTGTACCCAATGGAGTGCGTCGCGACCATCCACTCGCCAAACAGTACATACCGCTGCGCAAAGAGCGGATCGCGGTCAAGCACTCGCATGAGATCCTCGCGATGCCGCTCGACCCACGTCCCGAGCCTGCGGAACTGTTCGTGGGAGGCGGGGTTTATGTAGTGCGAGCGGTTTTGCACGAGGATCTGCGTGCGGTCCGCCGAGAGGGAGAAGCCCATATTCGCCCCGTCGACCTTCTCGGTGATGACGACGTGGCTGTCGTCGCGGAGAGACGGGACATAGCTCACGATATCGTCCGAGGTCGCGGATCCGAGGTCGAACAGGTGTGCAGTACGAGGGAACTTGAACAGGGTAACCGCAGGGGAAAGGCGGGCTACGAGCTCTTCAGCTGCGGCGAGCGAGCGGATAGTCACGATGGCCTTGAATCCCTCCTTGAGATACGGTTTGACAAACATATTCTGCATCTGGTCCATCGTATTGCACACCCTGTTTCCTGGGGGAAGAGTCGGATGTCCCGCACGGTTCTGAGCCCGAGACATGCACAGTTCTTTGTCGTAGTCGAACCACACGCACACGGGCGAGGCAGCCCAATGCGACGCGAGATCCAGCCATCCTTTCCTGTCCTCCCGCGAGACGTTACAGCGATCCAGGAGAACCCTGCCTCGGCCCGGGCGTACGTTCCCAATAGCCGTCTCGCACGCGCCGCGACTCCCGCTCTCGTCTTGCGAGACGTACGTCCATCCGCTTGGGTCACGAACCATCAGCATGCGCGAGAAGGTCGACTTGCCCGAACCCGCAAGGCCAACGAGAATGAACAGGTCCGCGTCCTGTGGCATAAACCCCTCGATCTCCAGAGGACAGGGAGGCGGCTCGGCCACCAGATCCGGTACCACCGCGTGCCGCTTCCAGATCGCACTGCAGTACTTGGCCACGAACTCTTCTTGCTGTTCCGTCTCGATGCTCCCCGGGCGAATGGCGCGCAAGGCGGCGATGGCTTCCTTGGCGGACATCGTCGGCTCCGTCCTACTCGAGTCGGGTTTCGCGAAGCCGTAGGCAACGAGGAAGCAAGCCGCGACGGTGCCCGCACGCCCCTTACCGCCGCCACAGTGGATGAGCATGGGAGTGTTCTGGTCATCATCTAACAGACGGAGGATAAGGTCCATCTGCTCGACGGTCGGAGGGCGGTAATTTGGAATCGGGAGGAAGGTGTTGCGGATATCCCTCCGCACGAACCACTGGGGGTCCAGAGGAGTTTCCTCAGTCAGTGTCAGGACGTGGCGGATGCCCAAATGAGGAGAGGCCAGGGCAGCAATGTCAGCAGCGTCGCGCGGAGTGGACATGAGCGCAACGTGGAATGGGACAAGCCATCTGAAGAAGCGAGGTAGGCGGTAAAACTCGCAATTTGCGCCCGCACGGATGGGATAAGGAATAGAGACAGATTCCCGCGCCTGCAAGCATAGCGACGGAGTATACCGCAATTCTCGCGCCCTGAGCTCCTCGCGCAGCCCGGCGGACCATGGCTGGAGGAGCTCAGAAGGAGCCTCGTGGTGTAGCTGCGAACGCTCCAGGTCTGTGAAAGTGGCTCCCCATTCCGTGTACTGGGCGCATTCCTCCAGTCTGGTCAGGCAGTACTCGGACGCCTTGCTGTCAACGCAGCGCTCGTATGCGCATGCGTATGCCAAACTGGCGAGCTTGTATTGGCCCTCCTTCAGCGCAGCATCGCCCAGCCGGAGGAAACCGCGCTCCAAAGTGGGTGCAGCCTTGCATAGGTCATATGCGGTAGTCCGGGCCCGGTCGTACTTGCCATCGATGTGGAACGTGAACGCGAGGTGGTCAAGAACGTCGGGATCATTGAGAGTTAGAGAAGGGGAGGCCAGCTCAGGGAGTATGGAGTCGACGCCCTTGTCAAGGACGTGTTCATCACGCTCCGAGAGGGTGATGTGGAAGTTCTTCGGCTTCATCCCTACGCGCTTGCGCAGACTTTGACCAGCTGCCCATATGACGACAACGTAGAGCACGCCAAGTTTGACACTCCCGCCTACTCCAACGTCATGGAGGTGACGGATATCGATATCCTTGAGTGGTGGAAGCGCATCCTTGATAGTAGGGTGGCGCAGTTCGTCTTTGGTCAGTACAGTGATGTGGAAGCTGCAAGAGGAAGCCCCGGGCAGGCGAGCAGTATGCTCGGCGTACTGGTTATGCTGCTGCATCCGGGCGATCGCAGTTTGCGCTATCTCGTCAACACGCGGGCCGACAATAGCGAGGCAGCCACGATACCAAGCAAGCGACATACTGAAGTTGAGTATAGATGGCGTTTGTCAGAGTGGAGGAGGGTAGACGGAGGTGGGTTCGTCGGGTTCGTCCTGACCTGAGAACGAGGGTTATCCGTTCTTCAGATCACGACGACATCGCCGATCCGACACAAGAGACACGGAACCGCATTCGCGAGTCATATACCTCTGAGGCTATCTTGGCTATGCTACACCAAACGGCGGATAGCAATCAGTTACTGAGTGACTCACGCGTAACCGGGCCAAGGAACCCGGCGTAAGCACTGCAGCCCCGCAGAGCAAGGCGTGCACTCATGAATACGGGCAAGAAAGGGACGAAGAGGCACGATGTCGACTACCGCTTACACAACCAGGATGGATGTAGCCTTGTTGAGAAGCTGAACCATGCGCGAGCAAACCTGTCGAGGCCCAGGACGCACACATTCACCAGGAGTGTGTTGGTCATGGCAACAATCTCGGCACCATCGCTGTCGACGGCTTCACAGGCGATCGTCGTAAACAACTAGGGCACCCCAGACGGTCGTCGACGCAAGGAACGGGGCCTGCGCTTGAAACGCATGCATGGACGGAGATGATAGACGCACCCGTCCGTCCCTATTGCATATGCTCTACAGCCTGGGGCCCTCCCAGAACGACTCGTCCTCGCGCGAAAGCAGTATCTCCCGCATCCGCGTCGCAACCGACCCGTTCCATGCCCTGCGACAGGCGGTAGGAGCCTGTAAGTCCGTGGCCCTCGTGAATTGAGTTGCTGCGCATATATCCACTCTCGCAGCACGATGATTGACGGCACCCTTCGTGACTTGGTCGCATTGCGTCAATTGCATCGGACCGTCGTTCATCCAGCATACGAGGAAGTGGTGGAGACAAAGCAAGGAGGAGTCGGGATGCAGAAGAAAATGAGATCTGACGACCCTGTGGTCTGGCTGCATGGCCGCGATGCAGCCGTGGTCGAGGTCGACGCGCGGAAGGACGGAAGGCCTCGCCGCGGCCTCCCACGTTGTTGCGTTGGTTCCCTTTTGCGTACCATCACTGCCGTTCCGGACGTCATTTTGTTCTTCATGCCGCTGCATATAAATATGCAGGCCTTGCGAGACCGTAACACATTCCGCTCTTCCTCCTCCGAGTCCTCGACATGGCGACGGCGACGAACCGCGTCCTCCGCGTAGCGCTCCGTGGCGACGCTATCCTCACCCACCCCCGCTTCAACAAGGGCACAGCGTTCAAGCCTTCCGAACGGAAAGCATTTGGACTCAACTCGCGTCTGCCATACCGACACAATACGCTGGAGGAGCAATGTGAGCGCGCTTACGACCAACTCTGCACTCGCCAGGAGCCCCTCCGCAAGAACACCTTCCTCCAGAGCCTGAAGGACCAGAATTGGGTTCTATACTATGGCCTCGTTAGCAGGCATCTCAAGGAGCTGATCCCGATCATCTATACTCCTACTCAGGTGAGTTTCGAACAATTCAGGTGCATATATGCGTCATCCTGACTCTAGGCAGGGTGATGCTATCGCAAATTACTCTCATTTGTTCCGTCGGAGTGAGGGCATGTACCTCACATTCCCTGAACAAGATTCTATGGAGGAGGACTTCCTGGAGCAAACACAAGGTCGCGATATCCAGCTATTTGTCGTCTCCGACTCAGAAGCAATTCTTGGAATTGGAGACCAGGGTGTTGGGGTACGCAGCAAAGCTTGTCTCAACCCATGCCCTTCTCATCATATCTGCTCGTGTAGGGTATCGGTATCACGACTGCCAAGTCAGCCATCTATACGCTCCTCGGAGGCATCGACCCTTCGAAGACATTAAGTGTGGTCTTGGACGTTGGTACGAACAACCAAGAATTGCTGAACGACAAGCTCTATGTTGTATGTACCTATCCTCGTCAATCTGGCCCATATTGTTAATGCTGCTGTGATGCACCCAGGGTTGGAGTAGTGGACGAGTACGAGGAAAGGCGTATGACCGATTTATCGACAAGTGAGTTCAGATTTCAAACGGTGGCGGCCGCTTGCTGACTCTTTCACTTGTAGATTCGTTCAATTGGTCCGGAAACATCACCCCACCGCGCTGTTGCATTTTGAAGATTTTGGCGTCAGCAATGCTCAGCGGTTACTGGACCTTTACCGCGGTACGCACTCGGTATTCAACGATGATGTGTAAGAGTCTTCGTATCATTTGCCTTCCGGCTCCACTGACTAGTATATAGTCAGGGTACTGGTGCAGTGACATTAGCAGCGCTGATGTCCGCCGTTGGTGTCACGAAAAGCAAACTTGCAGACCAGCGCGTCCTCGTCTACGGCGCCGGTACTGCAGGACTCGGCATTACCAAGCAGCTCCGGGACGGTATGAGCAGTATCGACCGGCTCTCCCGCGAAGATGCCAACAAACGGTTCTATCTCATCGACCGCTTCGGGCTTGTCAAGGAGTCACTCGGACCGACGAAGATCCGCGATAGTTTGCGGGAGTACGTGCGTCCTGACGATGAGTGGCAGGACGTGCCGACGAACGACCAGGGCGAGATCGGGCTGCTTGAGGTCGTGAAGAAGGTGAAGCCGACGGTGCTCATCGGGTGCTCGACGCATGCGGGCGCGTTCACGGAGGAGGTCGTGCGCGAGATGGCCAAGGGCACAGAAAGGCCGATAATCTTCCCGCTGTCGAACCCGACACGGCTCGTCGAGGTCGACCCGAAGCATGCGAACGAATGGACGAACGGCAAGGCGCTCATGGCGACGGGCAGTCCGTTCCCCCCTTGCAAGATGCCGAACGGGAAGTTGTACGACGTCGCGGAGTGCAACAGTGAGTGTCCTTTTGCATCCCCATCTCCACCGCCGAGTTCGCAGACTTGTTGCCCGGCCGGACCAACCTCCTTAAAGCTTAGGCTAACTAAATCCCCTACGTTTCTCTAGATGCGCTCATCTACCCTGGCCTCGGTTTCGGTGCGGTGGTCACTCAGGCGCGCAAGCTTTCCGACACGATGATCATCGCGGGCGCACGGCGGCTCGCGTCGCTCTCACCCGCACTCAAGGACCCCGACAGCGCGCTCTTGCCGGACTTCTCGAACGCACGCCATGTGAACACGGAGGTCGCGGTTGCAGTCGCTGAGCAGGCGATTGCGGAAGGTAGCGCGGCCGTCGACTGGGACCGCGAAGAGGTACGGGATCGCATCGCTGAGAAACAGTGGATTCCCGAGTACCCGGACTACATCTTTGACCCCGTGCATGGGGAACATTAGAGCACTAGATGAGCGCACCCAAGCGATAGATGTGACCCACTGCTTGTTTGTATCACTGATATTACCTAGACTTGCACGTAATGCATGATGTATGTATATAGCACTTTGTTCTCGCCACAGCACGCATCACTGTCTTCTAACCTTGGATGTTTGACAAACAGACATAGTATACACCGCGTGCACGCGCAAGAATACAACGACAATACAGTAGTATAGAGCAACAACTCCCAGCTGCAAAGCGACCAAGCGGAGAGGTCACTTCCTCGCGAAGGTAATCTGCAATTACAACCTAGTCAGCATAGCACAGGAAGGCGTGAACGCATAGCAAGACGCACCTTGATCTTGTTCTCACCATCGAGCTTGTAGTTGTGCAGCGCATCCTTGGCAACAGTGGCGCTCGCCTCGTCGAGGAATTCGACGAATGCAATGTCCTTCTTTGTCGGGATGAGACGGACTTCGTATAGGTTCGGGTACTGGGAGAAGAGCGCCATGAGCTGGTCCTTTGTGACGGTCTCGGGCAGGTTTTGCAGGAAAAGAATCTTGTTGGGCGGGAGATACTCGTCTGGCATCTGGACGTTGGGGCGCTTTGATGTTGGTACTGCGCCAGCACCGTCCGCTGGGATAGGGAAGAAGAATAGGTGAACAGAAACGAAATTTCCTTGCATGAATGGCCGTACCATCTGCAGCCAGCCGCTTCTGGCGGTATTTCCGCTTGATAGGGTTCGTGTAGCGCGTCGCCTCTGTGAATGAATAGATAGGATGAGTAGCTGCTATGAAGATGCAAGTTGCACGACTACGCACTTTTGTGGTCCAATCTCCTCTGCTTGTGTGCATCGTAGTTCGCAGCATCGAGCTTCTTCACAACGGCATCCGATCGTGTCTTCGCAAACGAGATTTGCTACGCCAGCGTTAGCAGGAGGATCAGAATGCTCCAAGTCGCACATATGCGACAATGTGCACACACCATAGGTTTAGAGTATAGCGGGAACCCCCTGACCTCCTTCAACGCCTTCTTCGCGATCTCCGGGTTCTCAAACGACACGAACGCCTGCCCACGCATGCGCAAGTTGCTGTGCGCGACCACATCGAGCACCTCGCCGTATGACTTAAACAGACCGCGCAGGGAAGCCTTCAGCACGGGAATCTTGATCTTTTCGTTCAGGTTCTGGATATAGAGCGTCTCGGTGGCGACTTCTTCAGGAGGGGGTACGGATGCGGCAGCGGGTGCTGCTGCTACTGGCATTGGTGGGATGCCGGCGACGGGTGCGGGCGCAACGATGTTGGTCGCGATGCCTTGCATGGCATCGTGAGCCAGTGGAGGTGCAGTCACTTCAGCCATAGCGTAAAATGTGCAGTCAAGTAGTAGTCGACGAGAAGTGGAAAGCTTGAGATGCTCGACTCGGTGCAGGCGAGATGCGCAAGGTGTGGCGCTTGGGATGCTTGGTCGGCATTCTCCGAGCTATCGAGTTAGGTAATACCGATCACCGCCAGTGTGTCCGGGAACTACTTGTAAGTATGATACGGTTCATGGGCAGCCAAACCAAACGATCCGGCCCCAACATATCATGGTATATACATGTTCACATCTGCTATCATCGTAAAATACATTTTGTCGTGGGATACAAGCGTCGTCGATCAAGGAAGGGGCCTCCGGTTAATCGACTGCCTCACGAGCATAGCGGGACGGTCCGATGCTACCACCCGGCGATAACTTGGGTAAGTCAACGACGACCACCGCAGACGCGTTGCTGTGCTCACCCGCACTGTGTGAGGCCTTCGGCTTCTTTGGCAGGCGCGGCGGCGCTTTGTAGTCTCGCGTCCCAGGGTACACCGGGTGGTTCAGCACGCCTACGCGTGTGGTATGGAGGACGGGCGTGCGCGCACGGTTGTAGATCGGCTCGCCGTCATCATCGACGCTCTTGAGCTCGAGTTCATCTTCGACCGCTTCGACCTCGACGATGAGCTCGCCCTCTCTGCGGCCAGGTTTCCAGTTCACGCGGCCGAGCTCGGTGTTATTGAGCAGCCAGTCGGGGGCGACCGAGAGGCGGGCGGCGAGGGAGCGGATGCCCAGCATGAGTCGAGAGATGGAAGCGGCTGAGAGGGCGAGGAGAAGACTATTGTTGGGCGTATGAGTTCGTGGTCACGACGCGAGGTACTCAGGAACTCACTCGGAGTAGATCGCGGGAACACTGATATACATATCTGACGACAAGGCTCCCAAAGTTGAGAACAACGCCGATGCTAAACAAGGTTGCGGATGGTCAGCCGGGCAAGGAGAAGCATCTCCGTCCAGACGCACCAAACACGACGAAGTAGAATATGCCACCGCTGTTTACGTGTAAGTCGAGGCTCAAGACTGCATGTCAGAACCACTTACTCTCTCGCTAGCCGATTCAGTAGTTGAGACTGCTTCCCAATCGCGCGCAGCTTGAGCACCGGCACTGTGGTCGCAAGATAGAGGATGGTATGAAGGACCAAGTTGGGCACGTAGAGCTTCCAGATCTCTCGCGATGGCGGTGTGGTGCAACTGTTTATCTTCAAACCTGGAACGTCGATGGCAATTGGATCGAGGTCGTGCCAGAGGGTGCCAAACAACGTCACTGTGATGATGGAGCACACTACGAAGGAGCCGACCACGAGACTCTGGACAAGGCGGTTTCTTGCGTACACGAGACATATACGCAAGACGATTATAGCTGTAACGACGTGTGTAAGCAGCGGGTACAGAAAGTTCAGGAGGTACATGCGTGCCTTGAATGACCGCGATAGCCAAGATGGTCGCGAGGAAATTACCGTGTATGAGCTTTGAACATCTGTAGACGGGACAGACCAATGAGCCTGATTCCACCAATGAGTTATGGATGTGGCATACGTCTATAAATGAGCTGGGTTAGCAAGTGAAGTCTCCCATACAGATGTATCCTTACTTGTACACTCAGGCCAGGGGCAAGGAAGGCTGATAGTAGAAGGTCCCAGTCAGGTCCGACTTTTGCAGAGAGCAAGCTGCGAGAACGTACCGACAAGGCAGACACTGAGTCGATCCGCGAGCGGTCAGCAGCACGATAAAGTATCAGGGAACAGTAGCGGAGCACTCACGCCATGACACAAGGTGGTATATAGCGGTTCTACATACCGTCAGCCACATACAAGACCTTTGGAGCGGATAACTCACGAGGAAGAAGAGCCCTCGCGACAATGACCACGGACTGTTCCAGAAGTATCGAACCTGCGAGTTCGGATGAAGATCCCTCCAGTCTGGGACATGAGATGATAGATACTCACCTCATCACCGAACGTCAACATGAAATCATACGCCAGCACGCATGTGCAGGCTATTGACAGATACCGCGCCCTTTCCAAAGCATCCAAAGACCGTACAAGTTCGTTCAGCTCATTGAGAATGTCTGGAGATAGCGTAGCCGTGGCCATTGAACCATACGCCGAGCCCAGGGTGGGTCCCGCGTCGACGAGAGTCGGGGGCAGACTCGAGAGTCGAGATGAAAGCAAGGGAAAACCCTAAGCGGAGCGGGGCAGATATCCGTATCTTCAACTTTGGGCATATTATAGTTAGTATGGTCTTCCGTCCTCGAGCGTCGAGGACCGTTCGCTCCTCTGCTCTGACGATCACCATCATCCTGCAGTGATGGGTGCCGCGGGCCCAGAGATACGGACCAAACGCGCGGGACCCTCGGTAACCTTGCTGGGCTCGAATTCCCAGCAGTTTCACCGGGAAGAGGGCGTCATCCAAAGGTTGGGGAACGCCGGGTCATCCTTAGCATAGTAGCCGATAGGACAACGCCGCGGCTGGTACGCTGGATGTCCCTGGATCGCACGTTCGGTTCGCATCGAGTAGCCCTCCCTGGCGGTGGCGGAGTGTCGCATGACAGATTTTAACTGTGCATGCCATACAAGCAGCTGCGATGTCACCGCGCTCTGAGAGAACGAAGCGCGGATTCTGAGCTAGCATGATGTTCTTGCTGTTTATCAGCGTCTCAGCGGCCCCAGTGGGCTTCTTCCGTTACACGCCACCCAGCTCCTCGCCTATGCCGTCTCATCCTGCTCCCAGCAACGTCGCAAGCCCGTGCATGGTGCTGTCGTGACGTCGGCAGGAACGCCAGGGGAATGCGAGGGTGGAACAACCTTCTTCAGCCACAAAGCCAACGCTTACCTCTCCAGGACGCATCAGAAACGTCGTATGGATCTCCCGAGGCTCGTGGGGATTTGACAGGTCGATCGAAGATCACAACACGTGCAGCCGGGCGCCGCAAGAGTAAAAAAACACCGCGTCCACTCACGCGCGCTCCGAACCCGAATCGAAACCCAACAACACACCGCGGACATTTTCGCCCAGCGTATCAAGATCATATCCTCTGGTGCAGAAGGAGCGTCAGTCTGGAAGTGCTGACCACAGTACGTGCAGAAGTGTTGGTTGCTCACCCTTCCATGACAAATAGCGTTGGAATGTGCAGTGAAGCAATTATTCCGCCGATGCGAGGATAGCAACGTTGTGTCAAAAGGAACTCGCAAATCGGGTCTCCGGAGTAAGTATCTGCACCCAGGCTAGCGGAGTTGTGAGCCTCGGTGAGTCTCGCCCTCGTCCCGGATGCTGTGCGACTCACCTGACAACCAGAAAGTCGACGTCGTTATGAGACCTCACCACATCGGTGGCTTTCTGCAAGGCGTCACAGTAGACATCATCTGTGGTGCTGCCAGTTGGCAGCGGAAAGTTGTGGTTGAACCCCGCACCATCCCCAGAACCGTGTTCATCAGCGGCCCCAGTGAAATCTAGAGAAGCATGCAAGCGCATCGGCTAGAAGTTCAAGGAACAGACGGCGTGGAATGTACAAACAGAGTACTCACAGGGGTAATCACCCTTAGCGTGAAGCGATATATAGACTACTGAAGGATCAGTGTAAAAGATCTGTTGCGCTAGACAACGGGGAGGTCACGGATGCACGGACTCGGAAGACGGAACCGAGGTCCTCACTGCCATTGCCGTGATGATAGTCGATATCAAGGATTGCGACACGTCGGGCTCCACCTTGCTGGAGGAGATATCTCGCTGCTATGGCGGCGTTGTTGAAGAAGCAGTAGCCACCGCAGAGGGCTTGCTGCGCATGATGACCAGGTGGACGTCTGTATTATGACGTTGAGCAACAGATAGAACTCGTATCAGACAGATAGGTAACTCACGCCAGTGCGAAGATGCCACTGGATGGGTCGCGATCACCGCCCAAAAGTGCCCTAGCCGCACATAATGCGACTTTTACAGATGCGATAGCAGCTCGGTACGTGTCTAGGGAAGGAGGTTGGCATGCGGGGAGTGGAATACTTGAAGTCAGGCATACCGGATGTAATAGGGCAGCTCATATCGAACGTATAATTGCCTTTGTGTTCGGCACTGTCAACGAGATTGGGTAACGAGCGTGGGCCATGAATAGACTCGCCTGCCTTCGCGAAAGGAGACATGGTCTTGATGTCGCGGTTGAAGACGTTCTGAAGCTGACTGTGGCGGAACGTCTCGGGAAACACTGCACTCTGCGTTGGACGTTCGGGTCAGGCTTTACGCTGACCATTGACCGCAAAGTATATGTGCACTACCTTGTCACCACCAATGGCTACCCACTCGTCATAGATCGTCTCCAGATATTCAAGATAGTCATGGCTGTGGACGGCGAGGATGTGCTCTCGGATCTGCGGCCAGTCGTCCTCCGCAGGAAGGATTTGGAAGGTACCGTTCTCTTCCAAGGCCTGCTTGACTTTCCGAACCCGGTCAGGACTCTCATAGTACGGCACTAGTTTCCCTGAGAGAATCTCATGCGGGGGATTATGCGATAGACAGACATCGTCCCAATAGACCCTCATGTGGATACAGGGGTGATGATGGTACCGTGGAAAGACACAACCAAGTACTGGGAGCGCCTGTCCACAGCATATACTTATGGCACGCAACCGCAGCGGACATGTCCTACCGAAGCCTCCTTCATTGCAATGGAGAGCTCACCGCTCCAATGATGCCTCAGTCCGTCTTTCCCTTGCTCAGCCACATACCCCAGGCCGTGGTGACGCAATGACAAATGGAAGCAGGTATTTGGTCCTGACCTGTCGCACAGCTAGACCCCTTAACGGACCCGCGACTTCCTATCCATCGCCACGGATACCGCGATAGCCGTTCGATTTGCATGGCATGTTGAATTGTGGAGAGACGATGGAGGGGCGCTGAGCGGAATTGAGTACGTACCTCACACATTCGACGCGTCCCTGGTGGACACCCTTGTCACTCGTGTTGATAGTGCGTCTCCGTAGGACACTTGACGCGTATGGTGCCAAACAATCGTCTTGGGAGTTCGTGCGCGGAGAAGACGCGCGGCCAGTATTAAGGCTTCATGGTCTGAGCTAGGGCACAAGGTCTGGCAGGACTTGGAGGGAGATATTTGCAGATGCTGCAGGCGAATTCGAAGACGCGTTGTCGCAGAGAGACATGCACTCAGGCAAGACGGCGGTGAGGACGTTGTGGACAATGTCAAAGTCGGCGTTCAAGTCGTCCGGCGTTTGCCGACGGACAGGAACGCGAGAGTGCTGCAGCCACAGTCGCGTACCATGGCCGCTTGCTTCTCTCCCGCCCACTACCATCTATAGCCAACTATAGCCCACCATCGATTATACACACCCTATAACTGCTTTCCCCACATCCAGACACATCACAGACTATCGAGGTCGTTGTATACTCAACCAAGCAATGGTAGGCCCGACGCGTAGTCTCGATGTGGAACGCATGTTGATATCGCGACCACAAGACCGACTCGGATGAGGACCACTTCTGGGGTACAGAGTCTGCACCGCATTCCCACTACGTACCCCGACCTCCACCTCCGGAGCCACTTGGTGCGTACACCACCCACAAAGTACAGGAACGCAAGGGTCATCTCCAGTGCAGGCTCTGAGAGCGAGTCCAACGAGGCTTCACCGAGCAGAAAGCGCTTCAAGAGGACTTCAGAAAGAGGGGTCGGAACCTCAAGTATGCGATACAGTTCAGATAGAAATTCGTAGTCAGGGTACTGACCCAATTGCCTCGCAGCTGTGCGGAGGCCTCCCCCTCGACCGTATGCGCCCCCTCCTAGGCATAGCACCTCAACCCCGTTTTCCCCGCGAAAGTTCTCCAGGACAACGTCTTCGTCTTCTTCCGGGCCTGACAATGGACTCGCAATGTCAATGGATAGCGACACTGAGGCCGAGGCCGCCGATGGTGAGGCTGCATCGTGTCTGCATGTTGTTCTCTTACTGATCCTGTTTCGTAGTGGAAGCGAGTAAGTCGGCATATCTCCCATGCATGTCCTCTTGCGTGCCTGTGTGGGCGTTGGGTTAGACAAGCTCGACATAGACTGACATGACATATGCAACAGTGATTGACACTGAGAGTGACGTCTCGCAGCCTCCATCAAGAGGCGTTTCCTTTGCGTTCTCTAATATCGAATCACGGAACGCGTCTATGACCTCGCTGTCATCTGCAGCGTCCTTCGACTCTAGGACAGGCAGGAAACGTACGTTGGACTACGACAACACTTGGACGCCCATAGCCGGTGTCCCCGACTCACGTAAGTCTCCACGGACTGCCCAAAAGGTTTGCAAGCTCTCTGCGATGGATTGATTTCATATTGAGCTCTTTATTTATCATGTAGTCAGCAGCCACGTCTTCATCCAAGCCGATAATGCCCCAAACACCCTCTCGCTCTGCCTATGCGAGGCACTCGTCAGTCGACTCGCCGAGCCCCTCCCGCAGGGTGCCCGAAACCCCTACTATCAGTCGGGTATGCGACACTTTTGCATCCACTGTTGGGTTACGCACTCCTGCATCCTCATCTGCGCGCCGACTCGAAGATATACGCAGAGCTTTGGACGACTCGAAGCCAGCAGGAGGAGTGTGCGTGATCGCACACTCCAAGGAGGTGCAGAAGCTCTTCGACCGCATGCACATTAGCTGGGCGGTTCAGTACGAGATCGCTCGTGGCGTCTCGCTCGGCTGGTGGGATTGGGACGAGGTCACAGCGGAGAAGTTGAAGCTTTTGCAAGGCCTCAACAATTCCGCCGCTGCGCAGGTCTCACAGATGATACGTGGTCGGGCGATAGGCGCAACCACACCGTTGGATGTGGCAATCTGGTAGGCTATAACGTATTTTGATTTGGAGTTGACTAATATTGTAACAGGGCTGAACTTGACCGTGAAGAGGCAGCCATCCGTGAGGGCCGTTTGCGCGGACTCGGCTTGCAAGGCGAATGGCAGGAGCAGGCCAACTGGTATGGTGGCCATATTCAGCAGGTGGCGCGTCTCGAACAGACCGATAATTCGTTTCGTCTGGTCCTCGCGAAGATGGAGATGCGCAAATCCCACCGCTTTGCCCGATTCCTTGGCTCTCGTCGGCTGCTCCAAATATCAGTGCCAGTCACAATGATGTATGAACGCCCGGACGCATTGCGTGACTTCTTCAGGCAGAGGTTCGTACTCTGTGGCCGCGTCTTCGTCGTCCTTGGAGCGAAAGACAACAAGGCGTTCCTCATGGAAGTTCCCGAGGAATATGAACGCGGATGTGGTGTTCCCGGAGACGAGCAGAGAATGTCTCTGGAGGACTTCATCAACTGGCATAACCCGCTGCAACGGAATGGCGACCAGGTATGTCAGCCTACACACGTTTCACACCATCCTACTCAACAATCACTTGTAGCCGGTCAAGAAATATGTTACTCGATTCGACCTCGGGTTTTCTATCTCCGTCCCCGTTCTCTCATTTGCGAAGATCTTTTACATACGTGATGAGTGTGAGTTCCACAATTGTGCAGCTAGATATATTCACGATTGATTGGGGCATCCCAGATGTGCCCGGATATGGCCCGGACAGCGACAGGAACGCACCTGCAGAATGCATCTACACAGACGGCTGTGGCTACATGAACGGTGCCGCTCTTTGCGCTATCGCCAGGCAGATGGGGTTGGAGGAGCGACCCACCGCTGTGCAGGGCCGCATTGCTGGTGCCAAGGGCTTGTGGATGCTCCACTTCCGCGACCAGTCGTCCACCGGCATACCTAAGATTTGGATTCGTGAATCTCAAGTCAAGATACAGCTCGACCACGACAACGTCCACCCAGCTCACCGTATCTTCGACTTGCTTGCACCCCCTCGGGTCAGCGTTCCCAGTCGCCTGTCTCGTCTGACGATCCTCAACCTTGCTCATAATGGCGTATCCGTCGATGTCTTTGAGGAGTTGATGAGGAACACCCTAGACACAGAGGTGAAGGCGCTCACGGACTGGTTGGGTCCGAAGGCTATGTTGCTCCTTTGGAGAGCGGTTGACAAGGCTGGAGGGGTTGCGATGAAGAGGATCATGCAGCACGCGCAGGGCACTACGCGCGCCACTGGCTTGACAGGTCGTATCCGTGAAGACGATTCGGAGCAATCCGATGACCTCTTTGATCCCTCTCTGATTGACGAGTTGCAAGGCCTAGATGAGGACGAGATGCCGTCGGTCAACTCGCTGCGAGACCCGTCTACGGGGGAGCCATTGTCGATTCATGCGACCGTAATGGATCTCCTCATGGCTGGCTTCCATCCGATGAGGCAGCAACTGCTGTACGACAAACTCAAGAAGATCGTCACAGACGTAATTGAGGGAATCATCAAGGACTTCCATATCTCTGTGCCGCTATCGGCTGAGGCATTCATTGTGCCCGGTAAGTGCATTCCCCGCACAGTGCATGCCACAGTCACCCACAGACACCGCTGTTCCGTAATGCAGATCCCTACGGCGTTCTAAAGGAAGGCGAGATCCACTTCAGGTCCACGAAGGATCTCAAAGACGCGGTCGAACACTCACAGCCGCACATCATCCTTGGCGAAGTCTTGGTGAGTGGTACAACTTTGGTTCGCGGGCTTCTGTGCTGACGTCGAGGTAGATATACCGCAACCCGTGCCGATTGCCGTCGGACGTGCGCAAGGTGGGTGGAGTCGCCGATCCTCTCCTGGCGACGCGCACTGACGTTAGGACCGGCGACCAGGTGACTGCCGTAGACTGCCCAGAACTTTCCGAGTATGCGAACGTGATCGTCCTGCCTACTGTCGGTCCGTGCTCATACGCGAGTATCCTGGCTGGTGGAGGTGCGTGCTTCCAACTTTTGGCGAAATGTGTCGGATGTTGACGGCTATGTAACCGGTAGACTACGACGGAGGTATGGCGATCTTTCCTTCGGTCTTGTCGTTACTGATCTTCCATGCGTCGCTAGACACTTGCGTCTGCATTTATGATCCGCGGATCGTTGAGCCATTCGTTAACTCGGAGATTTTCACTGCGCCTGAGAACTTCCTTAAGGATAACTTCGAGGACCAGGGCAAGATCCAGCAAGTGTCGGCGCTAGCTACTGAGATGACCCAGGCTCCCGACACGGAGGCGAGACGGCGAAAGCTGCAGGAAGCCTTGCTGTGCGGCCTCGTCACTGCTCCTATCGGGCAGTATTCGTCGTTCCACGAGAACGCGATCTATATGAACGGTTATGATCACCCGGACACTATCCGTATCGCATTCATGTAAGTCGCATAACCTGTACTTCCCGATGCAAGGTTTCAGACTGACGTTGTTCCCAGGTTCAACACGATCCTTGACTCTCGGAAGACCGGTCATGTCGTCAAGGAGGATGTCCGCAAACGCGATAAGCGCACATATGACAAAGAGCAACCTCTGTGCCTCAAGTCGACCAAGAGCGCGGCTGGACCGTCGCAGGACAACTTCTTGCAGCTGAAAAGGGGCCCTGGGCTGGGTCGTTTCGTCCTGGACGATCTACTCGCAGCAGGCAAGCAGATGCGCGATGAAAAGCTCAAGCAGTACGACAAACTGGCGACCTTCCGATATGAGAGGGACCCCGATCTCGTCGCGCCATATAACAGAGCTCGTCCATTCATGACCCACGATACGTTCAAGGACGATCTCGCGCTCATCGAGCAACACGTCCTCGAGCACATCACGAAGTACCAAGCCACCGTGGGCGCGTCTTTCAAGACTCCCAAAACACCCTCCAAACGTGGCAGGGCGGCCGGGCCTGCAGGGAAGTCCGGGAAGTCCATGCGTGTCCTGTGGGACGAGCTCGTGCGGTCCTTCGCGGCTGGTCCCGATATCCCCAGGGACTCGCCGGTCGTCGCCTTAGGCGATCTAGAGCAACTGAAGGCGTCCTGGGCGTATGAGAAGAATATGAAGTTCGCTTGGAAGGTCGCATTCCAGGCCCTGTGCCGCATCAAGGCGTCGACGCGCAACCCCGTCGCGTTGACGAGCGAGTTTGCGGACATGATGTCCATCCCGAGCACCGCTGGGCGGGTGCTGGAGCAGAGTCGGCTGGCTCTTGCATAAGCCGTCGTTTTGGTTTCTCCGTTACGTGCGTGGTTCTTTAGCCTGAATTTCTTGGTATTTTCCTCCATCCCTTTTGTTTGACACCTATGACTCTAGCCCACATCTGGATACGCCATCTACTCTGCATCTCACCTTCATGTACATAATTTATTCTGCATCTTGGACCCTCGGTTTGGAATCTCTTCTCGCAATGTATATCACTGTATCTGTACCACAAACCATATGCTCACGGTACTTTCTCGCTGATTCTCAGCAGGTTGAACGCGGCCATGAAGCGAACGGGATGATATCCAGACCTCGACAGCGGGATCGTCTGCTTGCAAGATGGTTGCCTCAAGTTGGCCTCAAGCTGAAGTGTTCTCGACCAGCAACCGAAGTAACTGGCTTGGACGTCGACGTTTGCCTGCCTCTCAAGATGCCGAGATCCAACCTGTCCGCCCGTCGGCTCCCCACTCTTGCCTGCTTCTGCTTCCCTGCCAGCCACCGTTCCTGTCTGAACCGATGGCCTGGCCTGTGCTCCACAATCTTGCTGTTGCCTGCCTGCGTCGATCTATAACTCAGTTTCTCGTGGGGTCAAAATCTCCCGAGCTACTCAAATTGTATGCCGTGGAGGGCCGCGGTCGGGCTGGTGCAGGCACGGTGACGAGCAACAGTCGTTTACAGGAAGACTCGAGAGATCGGTCGTTGACGTGATCTTCGACTCATAATGCCTCCGCAAGCAGCTGGCCTCAGAGTTATGCCTCACGACAACTCGATCTCCGTCTGCACGCACGTCCCGCATGTCCGTACCATTTTCGCCAAACTCACTTCAATATTCTGCCTGGTAGGTTCAAGGAGCATCACGTTCCTTCATGCCGATACCTAGACGGAGCACGCTAAATTTGGTATGTTGTCGAAACTGAATAACGTTGATAGTCAGGTGTGTGATTCTAACTCTACGCGAGGATCTTCTCTGTTATCGGGGCATCGTCGTAGCACTGAAGAAGGCACCCCGCAAGGTGAGAATCATATGCGACGGCTCGTGCCTCTACACAGATCTCTCCCAGGCTGAGGCAGAGCTGTGCGGAGGAAAATGCGACCGCATGGGCGCGGTGAGTGAGGCAGCACCACCCTCCAAGCGATGAGCACTATACCAGGGTAGGTATATTAGTCCGCAGACATGCGGCCGCCTAGGAACTCAATCTCATAGCGAGAGGAAGTCCCTGCATCATGCGTTGTACAGGAACTATCCGGGCACGGCCAGAAGCGTGCGGCTTGCGTATCTAGTAAGCGGATGAACAATCCTTGACGATAGAATACGTACTGAGAACGAAGCAAGCGAGGCCAGGCGCGGGCTGTCTACAACCCCTATCGATGACCCATAGACCTATCCATTCAGCGGAAGGGGAGTGGCTTGATACCGAAGGAATCACATCACCGAGAAGCTCAGAACCTGGCTACTTCGCACAAGTGGCCGGTACGATGGCTTGCCGCGATCGTAGAGCTGCACAACCAGAGGAACCTCTCTTGCGCGGGATCCGCTGCTCCTCCAATCACCGGTCGCACAAGGCGAGAGTAATGACCGACCCGAAAACGGCGACTGTCCAAGGTCGGGGCAACTGGGGTTGCTCTGATTCGGGTGGCTCCCGCCTGCTGAGAATCAGGGTAGGTATACTGTAGGTGGAGCACCGCGACGTGCCCGTAGTATTCGTGGCTTAGACTCGCTTGTCCGCCTTTAGTTCCTCTTTCTTCACTCCTTGCTGTGTGCGTGGGATCGTCCAAATTAGCGATTAATGGGAAGGAGACGAGGTAAATACTCACGGCCTCTTCGACCAATCATTTTCCGAAGCTCGTTCATTTATTGGGATACCTTACCGGAGTTCAAGACCTGAAGATAATTCTGCCATGATACTGACTGCCATCCCAGTACTGTCGGCCGCCAGGCCACGGTGGCGGTCGGGTAAATTGAGTCCCTCGCCATACTAATAGCGCTTGCTCCAGCAAACCGCCAGAGCTTCAAGAATGGTCCGAGTGTAGCGGGGTGGCCGTCGGAACAATAGGTAGATGAGAAGGCAAGGAACGGACCCCGAGTCCGGAGTTCTCGGAGACGCCCAAGTGGGAAGGGCGGGGGTTGCCGGGGGGCGGTGGGGAAGGTTGTTCAGAGTCGAGCCGTCAGCAGCTTCGACGCCTCTATGTCTGTCCCCTCTTGAGCTTGGCCTCCGATGCAAGCAAATGATCAAATAGAACCGCGATATTCCTCGTCGCCTGGCCTGGACTCCCAGCGGCCACCGCTGCCGACGGGTGGCTGTAGGAGGAGCCCAATCTCATCCGGAGAAGTCAGGTATGACTGCGATACTTTGTTCACATGAGATACTACTATTGATTACACGCCCTTAGAGTTTTAGGGTCTCATTGGCTCTGCAGTGGTTGGCAGCGCTCCGAGATATCCAGGCAGCCCAGGTCTCACTGGCACGTCGTCGTCGTCACCCGAGCGGCATCTTCTCCCCTCTGATTGGAAGGTTACGCTGCGGGACACGACTCCCATGCGCATGAGCTTCTCTTTTTCAAGCGCTATCGATTTTGTGGTTCTGTCGACAGACGCGGCGAGTCCATATTCCCGGTCAGAAGCCCTGCACACTGAGGCCGATATGACGATAAAACATACCAGCTTCTCAGGCGTCCTGTCTATATGTAAAAGGGCTGGCATGGAGCGTTCTACCCCAGTACCTTTCAATTATGGAACACTCTCCGTATATCCTCCTCGGCCCCGCTGTCATTGCTCTCTACGCTTGGTCCGTGAAGCGTCCCCGGGTACCTCTTCCTCCACTCACCTCACTGCTGCCAATCTGACGTCCCTCCATAGATCCCTAAGGATCGATTGCCCCCCATCGTTGATATTCCTGTATGTCAACATCCTCTCCTGGATAGCAGCAAAGCTCATACCCCTGCCTAGCCTGAAGACATCTTTTCCAAGCCTCGGGACGCTTACGGTCAGGCATTCGCCACCTATGGTCCTGTAATCGGCGTCCGCAGGAAGGGCAACGTGAGTGTTGCAAGTTCCATCCTCCACGGCAGCTTCTCATCTTTGCCCAGTTGGAGTACATCGTCAACCATGAACACGCTCGACACGTTCTCAGCTGTGACCGCTTATTCAGCTTCGAGCAAGGCTCAGCTGCTGTGAGTTTTACTCGCTCGCCAGGATGACTTCGTTCGCTCACACCCAGCCTAGATCATGAACCTTCAACCCATCATGGCCTTCACACAAGGAAAGTTGTTCCGAGATTTGCAGGACTTTGTCCGAGATGGCATTGTGGAGCGCATCGACGAGATCGTATACAGAAGTGAGCGCGTTCTGTCGCCTAGGTTTACCTCCTTTCTCACATGGAAACTCGCAGTATGGCCACTGTTCCAACGGGATACTAAGGAGTTCGTGGACCTTGCCGCCGAGGGTCTGAAGACTGGGAACCATCCAAGCTGCTTCAACCATTTTCACAACACGATCGCTGAAACGACCATGATCTTGCTCCTGGGGCAGGTGAGTACTCCTGGCCTCTGCGCGCCCGTCTCGGTGTCTATCATTATTATGTGATAGCTGACACTCGAGACCGCAGAATTATGTCAACGAGCGGAATCTGGATATCATCGAGGACGTATCGAACGGGATGGCTGAGCTCACGGGACAATATCAGAACTTCTCGCTCATCGGGAAGTATATCCCGATACTCTGGATCTTATACACATGGTGCGTGTCTTCTGCCGTTTCTCCGCCTTCCGTTTTCCCATCACTGGGGTCATCTGTCTCCGATAGACGTTTGACGTTCTATACCTTCAGGGTCAAGGTGATGCTTATCAGCATCCCCTTCGGTTTCTTGCGGAAGTGCGGGCCTGCGATCTATAGTGATATCAATCGGTATGAGGACATGCTCTCTTCCGGCAAGCTGTCTCCCAAAGACGAGGTAAGGTCGCACACTCACCCCGCTCCTCGCACACTCAATACTCACTTCTGATGTGCGTTAATAGCCGAGGAATGTCCTATTCCTTATCACAAAGACATATTATCCTGGCGATGGCAAACGCATTGGCTCCCTGCGCCGCCTGTACATCGCCATCCTGTTGCTATGGTGTGTTTGCTCCCTGTACAGTCTCATTTCCAACCGCTGAGCCGTTGACCGCTGGTCTTTTCTAGTTTGATCTTCGCAGCCGTCCATACAACGTAAGTTCTCATCCGTGCACATCCCTGGCCCCTATTGATTTGCACACACTTCTCCCGTCATGCTCGCTGGCCTTCTCCCGCATGTGCTACCCTTGACCATCGTCTATTCACAGGACCGTGGTGTCACAATGGGTTCTCTGTCAGCTCGCGATGCGTCCAGAGTATCTCGCTCCGCTTCGTGAAGAGCTCGTGCAGGTACTCGAGGAGGACGAAGACGGCAAATTACGCCTCACTGCGCAATCGTTACGCGAGGCCCGTTTGATGGACTCGTTCATTCGGGAGGTGATGCGTCTCAAGGGCGATACCATTTCCACCATGCGGTACGCGACTTGCGACGTTCCCCTCGGCAACGTAATCATACCTAAAGGTATGTTCCACGGTTCCCTGCACCTTTGATCGCCGTGAGCGTGGTAGCCATAGCCGTGTCTGCCACCGCGTCGCGTTCTAAGTTGACACTCGGAACAACACTATGACTAACGAATGTCTAACCTCTAGGGCACCTTGTCACGGCGATGTCCACAACAGTACACGAGAACCCGGAAGTGTTCGGCGAGAACCCGCGAGAGTTCAATGGCTTCCAATGGGCAGAGATCGGTAAAGAGGCCGTCATGACCGGCCCTGCGCACATCGTCTTTGGACTGGGCCGCTTTGCCTGCCCAGGACGTGTGCTCGCTGTCAACGGTGCGTTCGCAGTATCCGTGTTACGACATGCCGCCGCCCACACTCTGACACCTCCCTGATTCCGCTGCTGTGTTCACGTTGAACTTGCTTCGCCTTCCGCGGTTCGTCGGGCTTGCATTCCACAGAGATCAAACTCATTGTCATGTCGCTCATCGCGCGTGCAACTCCGACTCTTCTCGAGGGCAAGTTCGAAGTCGCCGACCCCCTGAACACGGTGCGTCTGCCGTCCCTCTGTTCTGATATTCCATTGGGGTGCCTCCGGCATTATGTCGTCTCCACTCATGTTCTACCGAGCCCCCTTCTGCGCTTCGTTCAACGGGACTTGTTCGCTCACACATCGGCCATCCTGTCTTTTGTGCATAACCAGGTGACCCAGCCACCAAAGGGAACGCTCGTCTTCCAGCCGCTCGAGAAGCCCTACCTCCAGGATTAACGCGGGAGCGGGAACGGAATACGAACGACCAGCAAGTCAAACGCTGCCTCCAGTTGGGCCCGTCTCCATCGGCTCCACATCTTCATCTGCTCGAGGTGTCGCCCACCCCGAGCGCGCTCACGACTATTAGGTGCGCCAACGCCCGCGCTCACGAACTCATGCTACTCTCCTTCCCACACCCATTCAAATCATCTGTTGTCTATCCCTCTTTCCTCCGCCTTCGTTGCATGTTGACGGAACGGGGATGTGCCGCAGGTGCGCAGGCCTAGCTGAGCCTGGGCTGCGCCCCGTGAGGTCTCGCAGTCCTTCCTCGGTCCGAGGATGTAACTTCTTATTCCTGCTGTATGATTATCACGTTCCATCGTACCTATCACATACCCCGCGTTCTCCCTCCACTCTTGCTCCATCTTTGCATAGGGCCCTATTTGTAGACAAGTATCGGTTCGTCTGTGGCGCGTACGTACGACATATGTAGATACGAGGGTGACGCCAACACCCGACGTTTATAGATAAGTATGGACTATGGAGGGCCTCAGACAATTCAGGTGTATTTGACCTGTCGAGTTCCTGCCGATATACTGGTGACGAAGCGCGGTTCTACACGCGTGGAGCAGAAGACGAATGTCTAGTACGCGAGCGTTCCGATGTTGGTACGGAGCCTTTGACTGCTTCTTGCCACAGGGGCCGCCTAGAGGGCAGAAATAGATAGAACCTCGCGAAAACACGAGCAGCGAGGGGAGCATCCAGACGTGGCTTCTATCATTGATCTTTCTATGCATACATATGGTGGCCTCACGGTATGCTTCGACAACTTCATCGGCGGCGGCGTACATCGGCGACCGTAGGCCAGCTGGCCATGTTTAGATTTGCCGAAGTTCTCACAAACAGGAGCTTCGCTCATGAGATTCAAAGCACACCGGCATACAGCGCCCAGGCGATGTCGACTTCAACGCGGAAAAAACCTGAGGAAAGAATATGATTTGCCACTGTCAGCTGAGGCGCGCGACTCGAATCTCCTCCGTCAAATCCTCAACTCCTCCTTCGGCGACACGCTGACGAAGAGTGCGGTGCAGCCGTGTCTCAGCTCTGGCATGCGGTTCGACTTCAAGTACTAGTCTGAGGGAGCCAGGCAGTGGCAACCAGTCTGTGTAGAGAATCTGGTGAATGGTATGGTCTCGAACACCATAGAAGTGATTCAAACCTAAGGTTCATAGCGACTTTCATGAGGCAAGTGTTGACGCACATGAGGAGTGCCAGTAGCACCGACACCAATTTGCTCAAGTTCCGAGTCGTGGGATCCTGCTGTCCGTGATCGTGCCAGTCAGGCTTACAGCGTACGAATAATTCGGCTGGGAGGGTCAACCTTGTGAGCGCCAATTCGATGCCTTTTACGAAGACAACTTATGAGACTCGGAGGTGCGACTCACCAGCAAGTGTTACTGGCGACTCAACGCAGGCAATGTGAAGTCTGTTCCATCTTGCAAAGACTGCATAACGCTGTTTGACGAGGTCCTCCCACAGGTCACGTCGGGGGTTGTACCAGAGCGGACATACAACTAGTGTCGCCCTGTAAGGATCTGAGAGCTCTTCATCAGCCTCCTGTTTGGGATCCAAGTCAGGTGGCCAAGTGTGACCCCCAGGATAGATGATATGACAAGGACAATCACAGACAACTCATGCCATCCGTAATGATTGCGTCTGTTCAGGGTAGAAGGCCTCAGGTAGAGCCGCCGTCCGCGTCGCTGTTGGTCATCGCTCGTTGTACCATAGGTAGAGGCGACCCATGACACGAGTGTATCCCTCATGGACAGAAGCGTCCCCTTGTAGTATGGCTCTACGAGCGATGTGAGCGGTGCGAGCCTAAAAACACAGGACCTGCAAGTTGGGAAAGTGTCGGAGATCGAGAGGTTGCATTAGTACTAGCGCACGGGAATAAGTCTCTAAGTCTGTTCACTTGTCTCAACGGACGAGTTGCGACTCACCGCAGGGCTCCAAGTTCAATGTGATGGGAGGCTTGAAGTTAGGGAACTTGATCCATAATTCCGTAAGCGAGGGGCCAAGCGCAGATAGCAACCTCTGCCTGCCTGTCTCCTCCATGTCATGTACCTGATCCAATGGGTCAAAATCAGTTCGTGAGACTCTACGACTCGGAACAATGAGAACCCACCATGATGCATCGTAGGCACGGCAAAAATTTGGTCTCCTGCCTAGAGGAGAGCAAATTTCTCGCCTGGGTCATGCATGGCGGCTCCTGACCGAGGACGGCCCACGATACCCGCACACACTGCAACAGCTGTAAACGGGGGAGCGCATACAGGATACGCGCGAATTCACCAAACGAGGACAACCGGACGTTCTGGAGATTGAGTTCCCGTATATGCGAGATAGACTTCAATGCAGACGAGAAGTATGGGTGGATGGGCCAGCACGAAAGCGTCGTATCCGTTTTCTTCCTCGCGGGGTGGGGCTCTAACTCGGCTGATGGTTCAGTGGTCCGCCTGCCATATGGTACAAGGTCGACGATGGACAGGCTCACCAGCCCGGCGAGCCTCGTCCCCAGAACAATAGGACATTGAACGGCAACGCTGTCCGGGACACAGAAGTTCCCCCACATCCCGAGTGTCCAGACATGGTCGCCCAACGCTGGGGACACGTCCAGGAGCGCCGCAAAGCGGTGGAATGCGTTCACGTCTCGTAGAACGACATGTCTGAAGAGGACCCTCTGCGCGCACGGACGCCAAGCGCGGCATACCAACGCGCAGAAAGACAACGTCTTCAACGTCTCCGGGAGGCCGCCACGTCTGTGCTCGAGTAGTACGCACTCGATGACCCGCTCGCATACTTCGAACGGGAGTCGCGGGGATGGGGGCATGCCGTGATGACTTCGGGACCAGGACCCTGCGGTGAACATGCTTCAGCGGGAGCGTACAGAGGGCGAGGAGGAGTCTGACCTGGAGGTGACGGTCCAAGCAGATATAATGGCGACTCGGACATGGATGCGTGGCTGTTCCAGAATGGCGGCCTTGACGTCGGATGCCCAGAAGCCCGTCCAGTTTCTCGGGTGCTGCGGAGACGCTGCCAGTAAAAATATACATAATCATCGCAAGCATCCTAGGCGACTTGCTGGCGACTTCGAGTGCTCGAGTGTCGTTTGTCGTGAGACGTGCTGCGTCATTGAAGGTGACTTGCGGCAAAGGGCTTGTGCGACGAGGCAACTAGAATATGTATCTACGCGCTTAGCCTATTGAAGAGTGAGCGGACCTGGGTAATGTGTATACGAGGGCTGTACGTACATGATAGCGGACGGGGGAACCATGCCAATGTATTGTATGACGATGAGGGCCGGTGGCGAGGTTGTCCTAGAATGACGTCAAGCTTACAGCCCCTTCGAAAATAATGTGCTGTGGCGGACTCTGGCGGTCCACGAAAGTGACGCGGCGGAGAATTATGGGCAGCCATCGCGTAGGCTCGCCAGCGAGCGGAACTGACATTTCGTGATCCGCACTATCAAAAAGGGCCAGTGTTTCATGCTATTACTTGCTGTACTTACTGTAGAGAAAGTCAGTCGTCCTGCAGGCTGATGACTCGCGAGGTGAAAGACAGGTCGAGCAGAACCCATCAGACCTCACGCCTCATTAACAAGCTTCTATTCTATTCCTAAGTCCACAATTAACATCAGTAGCACAGCAAGGAGCGTGAGTACGACGACGACAGTAGTACGCGTCGGAGGGATAATAATAGGTACAAGTCAAGGCGAGACTGAGACAGCAAGGTATCGAACTTCCGATAGATGACAGCATGGACAAGGATATCGTGTGCGGGTGTATATGGGATGAGATGAGTGTGATAACGACGTCGATGACGACGGGTAGTGCTGGAAGGGAACCGTTAGCAGGAGCCCGCCCGCCCGAACCGGATGAAGAGAGGGCATGAAGACGTGACGAAAAAGTGTTCTCGAGGGGTCATGATATTCCGTCCTTCCCAATATCACCGCCAAGAAACCTAGGTATCTGCAGAGCCGAGCCGCCAAAGTAAAACAACAGCATAACTCAAGATGTCGCTCTATGCGCGCTTGAACGACTGCAAAAGTAATCGCAAACACAAGTCAACACCATTGTCCTCCGTATACGCATTCGACATAGTACATACCTTTTTGATCTTGTGCCGCCTGAGGCGCTTCTCGATGTAGTGGCCCATGCGCTTGAAGTCGCTGAACAAGAAGAGCGGGATGACGACGATCATGACGGGGATCGCAATCTCCCAGAAGCTAATGTCCATTCTTCAGCGTCTGCTCCTCAACACGAAGGACTGGTGCACTCACAGGAGGTCGCTGTTTTCGTTGACAGACCACATGGGTTCGAAGTTCATACCCTGAGACATAAAATAGCGGTCAGCAATACTGTCGCAGCAGCGCGCAGGTCAGTACGCACGAAGTAACCGGTCAACAAAGTCAGTGGCAGGAAGATGATGGTAGCGAGAGTCAGCCGACGCCTGCAAGTGAGCGTACGTGAGCAGATACTCTTTGTCGTTATCATCGTGAGACACGTACATGACTTCGTTCATCTCGTAGGACGCCATCTACGAGAGATCCATGTCAATTATAGACCACTGAATAGGCTGGTTCAGAAAACGCACATTGAACGTGTAGTTGATCAAGTTCTCCGTGATACCAGCGATCATATCCAGACTGGTCAGAATGTACTCCATATGGTCATGAACGTCAGCCTATAATGTGGTCAGCATATACTCGCTCCTGAGGCGTAACACAGGAAGAGACGCACAAGGTAGATCTTAGACTTGTGGCTCATGTACCCCTCGACCTTCTCGTCCGCTTTCACATACTCCTTCAGAGCCAGGACACGGTCCAAGTCATATCGGCGCAGGCCGTAGATGACCGTCTTGATGGGTTCCAGTGTCCGTTTGTGCAAGATAAGATCACCCTGAAGAATATGAACTACTCACAACAAGTCAGCTAACTGCGAAACAGGAGACGATAGCAGAGAGAAACTTACGCCGCCGAACGGTCTTCATGCTAGGCTTAAGAAGGACCGCCTGCTCGATCTTCAGTATTTTGCCCTGGTACTCCTCCACAACCTCCAAAGCCTGGTCGACAACTGCACCGGGAAAAGCAGGTCAGCATGCATCTATAATCATGCAAGGATTGACATACCCAAGTCGATCAGCGACTCCACGAGCAACGACGGATCCGCTGTTGTCCGTAAGCCAGTATCCCGCTGTCGCAAACGCTCAGTAATCGGGGCAGTGAAGTTCAGGGTGTTATCTGTATCGCAACGCCAATAGAATCAACTTCCATTCTTGGATGCAGTCAAGCCTTCGGGCCCGCTCACCTTTGTGGATTGAAATAACCGTCCCGTCCCGGAACAAGAACAGACAAAGCGGCTGGATCTTGACATTGACGCGGTCGCCACGCTTCAGGTCGCGCAAGAGCCTCCTGTTACGCGCGTTATTCTGTGCCTTGTCGTCCTCCACCCCCGCAAACCGTTTCTGTATCGGGCCGCTGCTCTCGACGTCTGCACGCTCCCCGCGACCGAACCGCCGGCGCATCGACGCGCCGTGCTTCATCGTCGAGAATCGCGACGGGTTCGCGCTCCCGTACATGGTTTTCTCGTCGTCTTCCTCGAGCGGAAGGCCGTCCACGAACGGCTTCTTCCCCAACTGGTACTCCGAATCGTCGTCGTCATAGTCGTCGCTAATGTTTGTAGGTGACTCCGAACGGGGGAGATGCGAGATGCTCGACGAGGACGCGGCGTCATCGTCACTCCCGAGGGTATGGACGAGCATCCGAAGGAAGAGGTGTTGCGGGTAGTAATCAGCCTTCGAGCGCGCATGGCCACGTTGGTGAAGCACGTCCTCCAGAGCGAGGGGGTGGAGGTCTGCCAATATGACAGGTTGCAATCAGTCATCCCGTTCAAAATTTGACACGTATTGGAAGCACGGCGCGGAGACGGGTTAGGATACGCACCATACTTGAGCGCCAGAGCACTGATGACATCCCAACTAATCCCCCCAATGTTGATCCAACGAACCTTGGTCCACGGCTCCCTACGGCTTGCGCTGGGATCAGAGAGGAGACGAATGAACTCGGCATTCGTCATGCGGCCAAAACTGGTGCGCATGGTCGAGTAGTCGTTGACCTCTATGAGACATTGCTGGCGGATGTGGCCGTAGTTGAGGAAGGCGGATGCGCGGCGGGGGTCGACACCAGGCTCAGCGCCAATTCCACGACGGGACATGAAGGACGAAGTGCGCTTCATGGCCATCACCTTGCGCACAGTAGCGCGGAAGCGGTCCTTTGGCGTCGTGAATACCGGGCGCTGGGCACTTTGAGGGGGAGCATGCGAAGTGGGGGATTTGGGGGGAGTGTGCTTGAGGTGCAGATGGTGAGGCTTGTATTCAACATTCACCGGTTCAGACTGCGCGGCGGTCTGCTCAATAGAAGGGGGTCCTGGAGCAGGTAGTCTCTCTGCAGTCGGGCCGTCGTAAGTCGGAGAAGAAGCAAAGCCCTCCTCGGGATCGGGGGTGAGCGAGCGGCCCTCATCGCTGAAGCTGTTCTCGCGAGGCATGGCGGCGATCGGGGGAGGCCAGCGTGGTGGGGTCGTGTCTGGTGTCGAGCACGGGGAGCGTCGAGGTGGCCAGCAGAGCAAAGAAGAGGAAGGAGTGGAAAAGATGAGAAGTGGATGGGAGGCACGTTGTGGGCGTTGCCTCGCGCCTTCTTGACGGATGGGCGTGTAACACCGCGTCCCTTGCTATTTTGGGCCTCCGAGCGCGCATGTATACGCGCAAGTCATTGTCAAATTCCCCTTGGCTTCATCCCGCTGCATTGCCCAGCCCTGCCTTTGACCTTACACACTGCCCGCAGCTCAGTGTAGACGTTGTGCAGAGCTGACGAGCTCAGAGTTGAGCTCCACCCCCGTGGGACACCGGAGACTGTCACTCACCGGTGGCACCAGGCCGTCGAGGATTTATATCAATCATTTCAAATGAGTTCGAGATATAAGGCAACGAGGGGTGCTAGTAGAGCCTCAGCCTCGTTACTGTAGAGGGTGCAATTGCGTGCTTACCCCCATGTTTCGCTCTGTTGGGGCCTACTTATCGCATCCTTTGCCTGGCGACCGGGAAACGATTGTGGACTGCAAATTGAGGGGCACGTGACCGCGTCGCGATCGCGTCTTGGTATACTGAGGTCTGCTGGGGTCTTCTGTGTACCTCGAAATCCAGAAGGGCACGGTCCACGGGAAGGTTAACGACATCTGGATAAGAGGGTGGTGGGAGTAGACGGAGAGGAGAATCGCGCGGGATTGCTGGGCAGTTGCTTATAACGCGTCTTCATCTTCTTGGCTTGCTTAGGGGCTGCTTATGACGCGGTCGACAGTGGACACGAACTTGTCTTGGAGCTCGATCACGCTCCTTCATCAATCTTACCGCAGGCTCGGCACTCCGTGAGCCCAAGAGACCCTCTGAGAGTCTACACGCGTGAGCTGCTCCAGCAATGAGTAGTCATGTATGTATGGGCCCAAGGGTCTCTACAAAGATTATACCCATGAACCAAATAGATACGTGGAAGTACGTTCTCAAAAATGCTATCCAGATGTCACAGCGAAGATAGAGAGCGATATGAATACAGTACGGTAACGATCGTATCCAAGCAGGGAAGCAGACGGTGGAACGTGCAAATAGCGAGACAAGCCTCCGATATTGATGTATATCCAAGTCCCACAGCAGACAGACAGGAGAGAGCCGAGCGGCCCAGCGTTCATGGAGTCATGAGATCCATGTCCTCCCTGCCGCGAATGTGCACGCGCTTCGTCGGCCGGCGGTCCAGCTCGTCCTGGTCGTCGTCCGTGATCACTTCCGTGACGACCTTGAGTTCAATCGCAGTCGGCTGCGACGTCCCAGCAGACATCTGCAAATTCTGCGCCATGAGCACCGGGGGATGGGGATGATGCTATATTTGCATGAGAGAACGGGAGGAGACGTACCGGCATGTTCATGGGCCCGTTACCGCCATGGTGCAGACGATGCGCATTGTCGTTGTGGTATGGCGTGGCGCTCTCGCCTGTGGCGCCGAGGATACCCAGGGACTTGCGGGTGTTGAGACTAGAAGACGAGGTTAGCGTGTGACGCGGGAATGGTCGAGGACGGAGAACCCACGCTGCCAAGAATGTGTTCGCGTACACTGCACGGCTATTGTGTCAGCAAGAAGATACTGGGATACCGGAACAAGCAGGTGGACACGCACGCTTCGTCAGGATGCACGAAAGTGCAGCGTAGATGAAGTTGTCTGGGTACTTGATCGCCTGGATTGCATGTTTCGCGTAAGTCGACGACGATGGCACGTGCAGGGGTTACTTACGAATGCGACATTGAGGATATGCACGACGCTAGATAAGTAGGTCCGTCAGGACATCTGGAGACCTCTCCATTGGAAACGGCTAGACCCCATCCATACCAAGTGATAACCCCTGTGAGGTACAAGCGCATTTCAGCCCTGCACGGAGCGCCGAGGTGTGCGATCAGAGAAAAAACCACGCACCAGTGGTAACGGCATAGGTGATCAACAGATCGAGCATCGAGTCCGTCCTAGAAGCACCCAGTAAATGTTTCGATAATGTCCGTGTTCCGCTCCACAGCCGATGCAGAAGCCCAGAAATGAGCCCAAGGGCCAAGGACTCACCGGTTGATACCGGTCCGGCTTTGCCGAAGGACAAAGATGAGCGTGCCCGTCATCATCATGTCTCCTGCCATCTGGACGCAGGACCCCAGAGATGCAAGCCACTGTGGTATCGCAAAAAGGATAGCCCGTGATAGACCGGCACATCCATGGAGGACAGAGGGACAGGCACATGCGTGGTCAGCCAGCGATCACGCAGCAATAAGCGGCAAACATCGCGTACGGAGAACGCAAGCCAATCAGCCACGGTTTGTGAGTTGAACCTGCGCAGCAAGAAGATGCGATGTCAGCGGGCGCAGATGAAAGATATCAATGACGGATGGGAGGAGCGCTACTTGCGTACATTTTGATGGAGAGGGCTGAGCGGGCGAAAGGCCGCATTCAGAATAGAGTTCCATTCAGCAATGCGCGGTCGGAGATAGCGAGCGGCGTCAACGTACCGGTGAAGCATCCTGCAATTTGACCGCCATCGGAGTGGTAAGTGGAGCGAGTGAGTGAGAGGCGCAGGCATGGTGAGCACGAGGGCTGGGATGAGCTCACCGACGTTCCCAGTGATAAGCACAATCTGCGGACGGAGAGAACGCATAAGGGGTAAGCGCATACGTACAGACACGAGAGGACACGTACTGCGACTGCGACCAGGAGTCTGAACTTCGGAGAAACTGAGTCGTTTTCAGTGCCTCGCAGGATACCGAGCGGGAAGGGTCTCGTACTCATCCACACTCTCCGCGCGAAGAAGCTAGAAGCACCTAGTTGAAATGAGCACGAACGAAGCGCGACGTGCTCACTCACAATTGTGATGTTAGCGCAGCTATCGACTGCAAGGCAAGAGCGAACTTAGTAACCGAATTGGAGCGGGAAGGTCAACAAGAGTAATACTCACACCTGGAATAGGCAAGAGCTGCGTGAAGAGGGGCTGATCAGCGAGTGATCCTGGTTAGTAGGACACCAGGTCCGTGGCTTACATTTATTGACCTACATGCAGATGAATACGCATATAGGCATGTAAAGGGGGAGGGCTCACCAGACGGTCCGATTGACGAAGAAGTACGTAGGTTCCCAGTATTTTTGTATGAGATAAAAGTAGCTGCAACGCGGTCAGAATGCAGCGGGGTATAGAAATGTGCAGGACACGCACGCAGTATGCAAGATCAATGCCGAGGTGAACGTCTCCAGGACTCTGTCTCAAGCGTAATGAGCACTCTCTTGCTCGCTCGCTCGCTCAAGGCAGCGAAAGTACGCACACGACCGCTGCTACCTGAGCAACTCGAGGTGTGAACCTGCTGAATCCGCAAATAGCAAGACAACGAACGCACCCATAGCTTCAACAGCAAACGGTCCTTGGGGAACTGACGATAATACCGAATCGCCTGGTGGAAGATCGTGCCATTGAGGCTGACGAGGCTTGAGCGTGAAATATCCAGAACACACAGGGAGGGGCGCGACTTACAGGAAACTGCCCGCGACGCCAAGGAGCCATGCGCCAAGGGTGTTGTCCACCGGAATGAGAGGAAATGCGGCTGTAGGGTCTGACGCCATGTTCTATCTAGACGCGGCGAGCCGCAACACAAGTAAGGACCGGACGACTCGTGAGTACAGGAGTCGTTTTCAGGACCTGCAGCGGGAGAACGGGCAGAGGGGCAGACGGGAACGGCCACCCCTCTGTGCGGGGCCCGCTCGGATACTTATAACAAATGTTCGCCCCCGGACGCGTTCGAATGCTCCCCGGAGCGCGAACGCCTGGCCTGGAGGCGACTTCGGCGCGCGCCAGAAAGTTTCTCAGTCCAGAGGGCGGTTCCGCGTTCCCACCCACAAGCGAGGACAAGGCCTTCCGCGATGCGCCTGCAGGCAGCGATAATTGTGCGCATCATCGCCTTCATCTTGGTTGCCGTCCTCCCGCTCGTCCGTCCCCCGGTTCGCTGCGCGTGCACCTGGACGCTGGAGACTAGGCCTGCAGAATGATCATTGATGCGTCAGGATCCCGGCGGGTGCCAAGGCCCAAGGCCTCGGTAACTTGCCGAAGTCCAGGAGGCAGTCACGAACCGCTCTGATGAATGCTTATTGCGGGGATAAAGAAAAGACTGCCCCAGCGGTTTCCAGGCCGCACCTGCTCAGGAACGGGTGAAAGATACAGTACGCCGACTGCACGGGTCGTTGTCATTGAGAAGAATGGCAATTTTCTCCTGTTTGCCGAAATTGCCCGCCCCGAGCCCTCGGAAGCATCTTCTTGCATATTCGTCGACGGTGAGAGGTAGGACGTACCAAATCGATGTGTTGGGAGATGTATTAACGATGTAAGAACTTGAAGAAGTACGACCGAGAACGCATTGGGGATAGACCAGGACAGAGTCCGACAGAGACCATCACAAGGAAACCCCTCTGAATAGACGCTCATATGCAGCCGACCTGAATTTGTGGTCAAACGTCATATGGAACGCGTCGCGTAAGTACGCAATCAGCTTCCGCAGGTGACGTTGCGTCGCAAGTGCACGGCTCACGTTCTACACAGATGAGGAGGGACGGCTCATTGCCTGCAGCAACGAAGGCTAGTAGCTAAACTTCATGGCGGAGGAACCACACTTCCGCGCGAGAGAAAGTACAACTAAGGGACTCGCCAGATTCACACCTCGCGATCGAGACAAGCAGCCTGGTACAATAAGAATATAATCAGAATTCATCCGAATATTTCCAATGAAGGGGCTCACGTATGAGATGCTTGTCTTGCGCTGAGTTTTGACAGTTGTCCGGTGCGGAAGAGGCTTATCTGGTTTGACGGGGTGGTCATCCTGTCAAGGACCCAGTGCGAGCATGAAACTCGATCTACATTGCCCCACGTCACTGTGGCTCTTCCCGGACCACCTGCAATACGGTGGCACTATCAGCGAACCTGGGATCGAGGGACGTCCGCGTTTGGGTTCCGCCCAGGACCGCATGAGCCACAAAGCTTGATACCAGGCAGGACGAGCATCGGAGCAGTACAGCATAACCACCACCCGCGCGGAGATCGGACCAGCAGCCTGCGGCAAGTACATGATTAGAACGTGATAAATCATCAGGGGTGCATATATTGTGCCCCAACACACCTACGTACTGACCTGGTACCCGATGCGCCTAGCATACCTAAGCCGGGAGACGATCATCGTTAAGGCTGAGGCCGCTGCCAGGGAGACAATGTCGGATAAGACATCGATGACTTCATCGCCTCAGTGCCGATGCACCAACAAGAAGCTCGTCCCGCAACCTGCCCACGCATGGACGACGTCTCCCGCGGACTCCCCAGCGGGAACAACTGAGGGCGGAGGCGGCCAAATCTTGACTGGGACACCCACGTCGTCTGTCCCCCTAGTGCCCAGGTTTCCGTGCTCGTTCCAGCCCCAGCCCCAGACCTCCCTCGTTATATGCGCATCAGATTCAGATGAGTCACTGCGGTCGATGATGCACAGGACGTGCTCGCTCCCGCAGATGAGATACGAGACTTGGCCTGGGGAAAGCACGAAGGGAAACTGTACGGGCGCGAGCCCGCCGTGTCGCTCGTGCGTCCCCGCCCCGCGCCCGAGCTGGCAGTGTGTATTGCTGCCCGTCGCGACGACTTCCCCGGTGTCCAGAAGTGCGTACGTCCCGTTCCAGGTACAGTCGATCTGCTTCATGCCACCGAGGGCCTCGATCCCAGACAACTGTTCTTTGCGGTTCGAGCCAAGCGCGTGAAGATGGCCGGACGACCGCAGACACACGGTGTGCTGGTTGCCCAACGAGATAGCCATGATATCATCAGGGTCGTCGGCTGGGATGGGATGAGGGGAAGATGTGGATAGATTGGAACGATTTGCTTCGTTGAGTATGGGACCAAGCTGGCCGTGCCGCGAGGTTCCCCAACCAGCCAGGAACGTGCGAGACGAACCGTCCGGGAACGCGAAGCTGACGCGGACAATTGTATGATGGGGTCCGGCAGAGAGCGAGAGTATCTTCAAGATGGCCCCGGGGCGCACTTCGTCGAATGGAAGGACGCTGGAAAGATCGACAACATGGACACTTTGGTTTGAACGGGCAGAGGTGCACGCGCCGACCCCGAGGTTACCAAAGTCGTTCGCACCCATGGAGAGGAGCACATCACCACGATCCGAGTGCGACAGCGCGACGTAGGAGGTCTCCCAACCAGCAGCGATTAGGCGTACCGTAAAGCCATCCAAGGGCCCTACTCCAGCGACCTCGGACGATAGGTCCAGCGGACGAAATACAGCGCGTGCATCGTCACTCGCCTTGTGCGTGTGCGCGACGTACGATGGTCCAAGTTGTCCCTTGCTTCCGTCCCCGCATCCCCACAGCTCCGTCTTGCCGTCGTCCGTGCGCAGAAGTGCAAGTGTGTGGTTCGACCCGCACGCGATTTGCTCAACTGCAGCGATGCGATTTGGCAGTACGCCTGCAGAGTTGCCGATGAAGATACAGGGACAAAATTGATGTGCGTCTTCGGTGTCTCCGGTGGCAAGCTGACCTCGGGCGTTGGAACCGGCAGCGAGAAGGGATATGGAGGGCATGGTATGTCAGCGACCTAGTTGCACATGTGGGTCCAGCTGTGTTGTAGGTGCTGATGGTGGCGGTCGGGCGATGGATGGTCAAGCCACGAGAGGCCGATGAGATTGCCAAAGACAAGGAGGCAGAATTCCGAGCCAAAAGCGTGGATGCATGGAAGGATGTCAAGCTCGAGGTCGCACAAGCGCCCACCTTGATGACGTCGGTCGCACGCTGATCCAGGCTACTTACTTGCATACTTATGTAGCGACTGGCCAGACCTTTGCGAAACGTTCGCGGTCGCCCTTATAACCTGCACCATCACCATCATCTCAGCTTCGTCTCGATCTCTTGACTGTCCACCCATGGCCTCCACACCGCGCTGGGTTGAAGCCATCAACAAGGCTCTCAGCCACCCCAATAACAAGGGCAAGATCAGTGCGCATATATGCAGCCTCTGCACCGAAACACAGTGATCGCTGACATCGACTCTGCAGTCTATCAACTCGCGACTGTCGACGCGACAAACACCCCGCGCGTCCGCTCTCAAGTCCACCGCGGCTTCATCAACCCAGAGGGCCATGCTGATCTCCCCCTCCTCGTCACCTCCACCGACTCGCGCGCGGCCAAAGTTTCTCAGGCGCACGGGAACCAACGCGTCGAGCTCTGCTGGTGGATGGAAGGTTCCCAGGACCAGTTCCGCATCACCGGCTTCACGCACATCTACCCCTCTCCTACCCCCGGCACATCCTCCCCAACGCCCATCCCCGATGACGCGACCGCACTCAAGCTGCTGGTCAAGCAAGGTTTCGATTGGGAGGCGAAGAGGAAGGAGGTCTTTGCGATGATGCCGCCGGACTTGCGCGCAAGCTGGTGTGCCCCCTACCCGCCTGGTACGCCCATCAGCTTTGAGGAGCAGAAGGGATGGCCGACGTCCGTGCCGACGGAGGAGGAGGCCAAGACGGACGAGGACAAGAAGAACTTCCAGGTTGCCCTGCACAACTTCGCGCTCATGCTGGTCGAGCCGGTGGAGATCGACTGGGCTGCGCTTGGTGTCCAGCCCAACACGAGAGTCCTGTTCAGGCGACAGGGAGAGGAGTGGGTTGAGCAAAACCTGATTCCGTGAGTGTATCGTTATCCGGATATTGGAAGACTGGGTATATGCGTTATAGAAATCAAGACGTCTCTATTCCTGGTATCGAATCCCATGTTGTACTATATTCATCGTTGTAACCGTCCGTGTAATATCAGCCCATGAAGCAAAGGACCCATTATATGTGCAGTGATAGCAGGGTATCTTGAAGCGGACGGAAGTCGTGATATCATGATCCAAAAGCGTACAACTCACCACTCACACCCTCCACCAACCTCTCCTCGCCCTGGCCTCCCCATCCCCTTCCTCCACATCGTTCTCCCTGATCACCTTCATGAACACACTCTCCAGACTCGCCTCCTCCACCGCCCACTCGCCACTTGCACCCGCGCCCTCCTGCGCCGTCGCCTCCGCGATGATTCCAAACAGCTGCGCGAGTGACAGCCCCTCGCCGATCGGGACCTCGAACCGCGTCGCGACGTCGTCCGCCATCTTCGCCCCCGGGATGCGCGCCATCAGTGTCTGCGCGCGGAGGACGTCTTCGCGTGTGCGGCACGGGAAGTGTACGAGGTAGCGGGCGTAGCGTGAGATGAGCGTGTCGGTCGGGCCTACTGCGAGCATGCGTTTCGCGAGGATGCCGACTTTGTTAGCGAGCGTAGAGGCCTCTTCCATCGAGTCTGCAGGATTCGCGCGGGTCAGCGGGGAAGGGAAGGGCGGAGGTCAGAGTTCAGAGAGGACGTACGGGTCGTGATGACGATCGCCTTGCCGTGAGAGACGTTCTTGAGCGTGCCCCACATATCGCGCTTCATCTTCGCGTCCACGCCCGTCGAGAACTCGTCAATGAGGATCACGGATGGGTTGCCTGTCGTCGTCCACGCTCGTCAGCCCTCCCTCTCCACAAGTCGAGAACGAGAGAGACATACCAATGAGCGCGATCGCCAACGCCAGCTTGCGCTGGTTTCCGCCCGACAGCTTGCTCGCCAGACGGTCTGCATACACGTCCAAGCCCGTCGCCACCATGATAGCGTGGACATTCCGCTGCGTCTCCGCGCCCCTGCGCAGGCCCTTGAGCCGCGCGTACACGTGAAGGTGCTCGCGCACAGTGAGCTGCGCGTCGATCGCGGTGAATTGCGGGCAGACCCCAAGCGAGAGGCGGGCCTGCTGTGTGTGCCGGACGATGGAGCGGCCGTTGATGAGGATCTCGCCGCCGTCTGGGAGGAGGTCGCCGCCTGGAGTATTAAGGTGTCAGTCAGTGCCTCTGGTCTAGGAAGCGATCCAGCTGAAGGGCGGAAGAACGTACGAATCATGTTGAACGCCGTGGTCTTGCCTGCACCGTTCGGGCCCAACAGCGCGAAGATGGTGTCCTGCGCGACGCCGAAGCTGACCGAGTCGACGACTTTCCCCGCGCGCCAGAACGACTTGGAGACGTCGAGCACGCGCAGCGCGTCCTGCGACTCCTTCACCGCATGCGCCTCAGCCAGGACGTCTGGCCTCTGGTGTTGGTGTGAACTCGCAGCGGCGCCACCCGTGGATCCGGACCGTGCGCTGGGGCGCGATCCGCGCGCGAGGACCTTCTGCTTCCAGACGGAGCCGGAGTCGACGTAGATGAGGATGCCGAAGAGTGCGAGGCCGTATAGGATGAGGTAGAGGATGGGCCCGCCGAAGCGCGTGATGCTGCCGAGGGAAGAGGTCGGGACGTGTGCGCTGCCGTCGCAGAGGAGGGAGAAGAGGTTGACAGAGACGAAGGATGCGCGGACGACGTTCAGCGATGGAGAGAGGAGGGACATCGTGAAGTCTGTTGGCAGGATGGTGAGCGGGTGTGGGATATAGTAGGGGGTGTAATACTGGGGACGCACGGATGATGTTGATGTTCTTGCCTGACTGGGCCGCTTTGGAGTAGGTGAGCGAGAGCATGTATGCTGCGAGGTACAACTTCAGGCAAATAGTCAGGGACTTGGCATCATGGCAATGCGAGGGGACCACGTACGCCAAACATGATGATCTGGTAGACGGCCGTGACAGCGAAGGCGGCCAGTGGGTTGGTGAGCCAGATGGACACAAGGTATGCGAACAGAGTTCCAGTGTAGGCATGGAGGGCCATGATGAACCACTAGGCATCGGACGCTCTGATCAGCCATTTCCTACTGATTGTGCCAGTGGTAATACAACTCACCAGGTACCCAAGTCCCTGGAACAGCGTAGACTTCGCCGCGAACACAATCGTGAGGATAGTAGCACAGAGGACGCCGAACATCGAGTCGAACAGCAGATGTCCGAGCCACAGGCCAGCGGGATTGGATAGGCCATTCGAGAACTGCATCGCTTGCACGGAAGACCGCCGCTCTTGCGCAACGTACAGCGTGAAGAAGGCTGGGAAAACAGCCTGTCCTCATGTTCAGCACACACACAAACACCCGTGCCCATGCGGTTGGCAAGAGAGACGCACCATAGCTGCACCGAAGAACGCAGCCCACTCGAGCGGCTTGAGGTTACCCGCGCTGATCGTCGGGAAGCTACCCAAGGTCGGCGTGATGAGCTTCGGGGACCCGGTCGCCTTCCCAGAATCGTTCAAGGCCTTGTTGTAGAGCAGATTTGATACAGTATTGAGGTAGATGGGCCCGGACGTGCTGAACTCAGCGTTCCAGGCAATCAGCGATGTACCTGCTTGCAAATCAACCGAGAGTCCTCCATCGAAGTCGTTGAGGTAATCCTGAGTGAACTCGTTCACGAAGCTTGAGTTGTCCGGGAGTGTTTCGACTGAGACCGTGCTCGTTGAGTTGCCGAGTGCGCTGAGCAAGCCCGGGGGAGTGACGAATGGGAGGAACCCAGAAGGAGCGCCGTCGAAGTTAAAGCCGAGCGTGGAGTCGGGGAGGAACAACGGCGAGTCGAAGAATTTCGTCCCGACGACTTGACACGCCTCCTGATTCTTCGGGACGAACTTCAGTGGCACGCACGACGCGACGAGCAGGACACCCATGCCAAGGACGTAGGAGAGCCAGCTCCGACGTGCGATGAGGAGGCGCTTGTGGAATATCGTCAGGGCCTGGCCTAGAACGGTGCGCTGAGTGCCGCTGGAGAGGTCGATCTTCGCTGGCGCAAGAACAGGGATTTCGACAGTTTCTGGGATGGGGGTGGGTTCTTCCTTCTCGGCATCAGGATCGGACTGCTTCTGCTCGGCGTCTTGCATCAACTCGAGGAAGATGTCCTCGATGGACGTAGCAGAGACAGCATAGGAGGCAATCTGTAATGAGCCTTTCTCCCTCTCGACAGCCTCGAGGACCTGCCGGACGACTGCAGGATCGTGAATCTTCAGATGGTACGCGAACTCGTCCGGACCTGCGACGGAAACCTGGGTCTGGGGTGCAATGCGACGGACAATGTCCAGCAAGGCGGTGGAGTCGTGCAACGACGCCTTCTCACCGGGGGTCTGGTACGTGACTTTCATGGTATATCCATCGCCAAGGGTCGACTTCAGGTTGACTGGGTTGCCGTGTGCGACTAGCTTGCCCGGGGCAGCCAAGACAGCAATCTCATCGGCGAGTAGATCTGCTTCATCGAGGAACTATCGAGGACAGTAAGTTCGCATACCGCATGCTCCTACACACAGCAGAGCAAACATACGTGGGTGGTGAAAACAATGGTCCGGTCGTTCTTCACTGCTGTCAAGGTCTTCCAGATAGCCCGGCGGGATAGGGGATCCACACCTGACGTGCACTACACAGCAGGTTGATAGGTAGGTATAGGGCCGCAAAAAGTATAGCTATTACTCACCTCGTCGACGAGAACGACTGTGAAGGATGAAGCTCGTTAGTACACCTCCATTTATCGAGGAATATGCGACGCACTCTTTGATCCTCCAACCAACCCAATGGCAAGCTGCAACTTCCGCTTCTGTCCGCCACTCAGCTCCGCCGCGTTGTAGTGTATCTTGCTTCCAAGGTCACAATCGCGCAGTAGCTGGACAATGTCCTCGTCCTGCGCAGAGTTGTCGAACCGCGGCTTGATCGTCTTGAACAGCCGGAGCGTTTGGTAGCACGTCAGCTCTGGGAATAGGACGTTCTTCTGCGGGACCAAGCCGATGCTTCCGCGCGGGGGTTGCGAGACGCCTCCCTCAAATACAACGGTACCTCTCGTCCGACCAGTCAGACCACCGAGCACAGACATGGCCGTCGACTTCCCAGCGCTGTATCACCAGACCGTTAATCAGAGCCGAACCGACAGTATCAGGCAAAGAACGTACCCATTGGGCCCCAGAAGAACAAAGATACCATACTTCGGGATGTCGAGGCTTAAGTCCGAGATGGCGGTGACAAGACCTTTCTTCCCTTTGAAGATAGACGTGCGGAAGTCCTTGCCAAGGTTGCGAATGGAGATCGCGACATTCGGGGGTGGCGCGGGCACGTCCTGCTTCTTACGGCGACCACAGCAACCTCCACTTGACGGATTCCTGGCGTCGTATATCCATCGTTCCCAGAGTGCACCGACCACTGGCCATAAGAATATCGAGATCTGAGAAGCCGACGTCAGTGTTCACGGCGCGATCCAATGTGAAGCGTAGGCGTGCATACTCACGATAGTTGCCAAGAAGAGCGGCCACAGGGTGATGAAATACTCGGGGTCCGATACAGTCGCAGAAGTCGGCGTGGAGGTGATTTCAAATCCCACGACGCAGCGGATGGCGATTGGGAGGAAGAATGGTGGGAAGAAGAGGATGAGGATGAACGCGGTGGTCGTCGAAATACCGGTAAACACCATCCCGATGACGCACCATACCAAAGCGAGGACGGTGGAAGTAATCGCGGCAAGCTGAGGACTCTTCCCAAACGGTGCCATGACAAACATCGACCAGCTCGCCAGGGAAAGGCCAGTGAGGATATGGATGGCGACCATGATCCCTGTGCTCGTGCCGGTGAAGAGCTTGGCCTTCCACACCCCGGCTATGATGAGCCATGCGGGGAGATACGCGAGCGATAGACTAAGATGCCATGATCTGCGCGCGATGTCAGCGTGGGGGAATGTGGAGACAACAGATATATACACACATCACTCGCGCTGAGTCGAGAAGTCCCATTGCCTTCATGTGGCTCGTCAATCCGGTCGCGCGCTCAGAGACCGCCATCCCTGGTAGTTGATAGGACACACCAACAAAACACAGGAAGCTGCACACAATCATCAGTGACGAGAAACAGATAGAATACATAGATGCTTACAATGCGATGACGAGAAGATTGGCTGCGAAGGAGATGTAGGCTATATGAAGGCCGATTAACAGACTGCCTCCGGAATAGACAGTCGTGCGACTTGGACATACCGAGACGTATTCCTTCAATCTCATCATCGTTCGTAGATTGGGTATACGGCCATATCAGAGGCCTTGTCGGGGTTACTCCGGTATCGAGCTCAATGATGGCCTGAAACAATTTCTTCAGGCAAAACAGATAGCAGACTGCATGTGGAAAACTCACGCTCTCGATCGCCCATTGAAGTGGGAAGATACGACGTTCGTAATCGGAGCTATGGTCGATGACATCTACAAAGCCGAGAGCGCTGTCTGCCTGGATGGTATAGTTCAAGGTCTGGTTGCTTCCCGCTGCCGGGATTGCTTGGAAGGTCACGCTTGCGAAACAAGCAGACGAGCCGCTGAAGTTCTCTCGGCAGATTGTAGCAATGTCGTCCGAGCTAACCTTGCGGAAAGACGCAAGCTGCTTGCCGGAGAATCCGCGTGTCATGCGAGAGATGATGTCCGAAGGGGAGATCGCGCCTGCACCGTCAGTGTCGTCGGACCAGAGGAGCGTGAGGTCAGGGTCGAAAGTGTCTGCCAGCGATGCTACGGGCACCATGGTCCCCAAGCCATTCTGGTCACGCATTGTGGTCAGTAAACGTGGCATCTTTGTGTTTCCCGAAGCACATACCTTGCTGGGGCGTGAAAGGAAGACTTGGGCGTATGCGAGAAAGACCGCTAACCCAACGGGCAGGACAAGGCATCGTAGTAGGTTCACCTGCGGGGCTCAGTTAAGGGCGATGTTGATAGATCAACTTTCGCACTCACCACCGGATGCTTGCCAAGTACGAGCCAGTTCTTCACGAACAGCGCACCGAACTGGCGGAAAAAGAGTCTCGCCATCGCGGGGGAAGGAATGTGAGGACCCCCTTGCTCAGGCAGGAGCGCAAGACTGTGCCTCCTAGGTTTAATAGTGAACGTTGCAGATAAAGAGCACCAAGCTGTGCACCAAGGTGTTCATGTTCCCAGCGAGGTGCATCGCCTCGAGAATGTATTGCACTCTGGAACCGCCTCGTTGCTATTAGTCGGACATCAAATTCCAATTCCCAGTCAAGACCCAAGGGCCACCCGGCAAGCAATCCGATGCAAATCACTCCGCTCTCAGGCGGAGATAATAGCGAGACTTCCAACGCGCCGGGCATAGGGGGCCGGGTCGTGATGTGGCAATAATGCGATCAAAGTGCGTAGTGAGACATTTCGACGCGGCACCACATTGTGAAACCTATGACTTGGCAGAACAAGCATATCGCAAGAGAAGTAAGTGTGGTGGGCTGCGGTAGACTGCGGTTGGGCAGCAGGATGAGAGGCCGCGGGGTAGGAGCGGTGGCGGTGAGAAAATGCATCACAGCCACATCCGAGGTTCAGTAAATTCCTGCCCCTGAGCCTCGCGCTTGTCCGAACCCGGTCATCTACAGATTATGAGCCAAGCAACCGCAAAGTCTTCAGGTTCAGCTGACTCGCGCTGCGCATCAACGCAGCAGGATGCCTCGAACACAATGCAAGAGTACAGTTATGAGGAGCTGCGGCTTCAAGCTTGTCGCAGCAAGGTCACGCTGCGTACGCGCCAAGTGCATCCAAAAAAGCTGCGGATATCACGACCGTGATCTCCAGCAGACTCGGGACGCGATGTCACAAGGCGATAGTAGCCGCCAGCCACACCACCTGGACGACAAGAGCAGTGATTACTGGATGTTATCTAGCAATCTGAGCCTGTGATGATGGTGAACGCGCAGACGCTGCGCTCCCGCAGTGAGCTCGGTCGCAGCAGAACCGAACTCGTTCACAAGGAACTAAGCAATGCAACATCTGCGCACGCTCGTGAAGACTAGTGGAGGCTCCAAGTACGTAACGCATCCCCTCATCTGCATCTTCAACGTGGATCCAGCTGCAGAGGAAACCAGAAAGGGACCCACGGCAGGAGCGAATGTTCAACGCAGCTTGCAGGAAGAACATTATTCTGGGCTCATCGAGTTTGGTAGTCGTGTTCTATCTGAAGTCAACATTCCGAAATGAGGCATGAGCACCTCACGCAAAGTTTTGCCTCAGGACAAGTCAACGTAGGCGAGTGCTTACAATTGAGGACTGCCCGCGATTTTGAGTTGAATGCTTTATTCAAGAGCCTTGGCAACCCGCCGTGCTAGTCCGGGCCACATTCACAATATATGTAGAATAGTTCACCAGAATCAGGTTGAGCACAAGCGATTCTCGAGAGGATAGTTGCTCGAAGCAAGCTCGGGGTCGTCCCGCTGCCGGGTCTCTCCGAGATCTGATCGCTACTGAACACTCTTACAAGCGCCGGTGCCACTCAGGGCTAAAGCAGGCCACTTATCACTAGAAGCCGTAGCTACCAGTATGAACTACTATTCTTCGTGAGTCACGATGGTTATGGCTGCGCTGGGAGCGTTAACATGCAGGCGGACTCGGAAAAGGGGACAACTCAGACTTCAAACGACGCCCGACAAGAGCGCCCGAACCACCGACGTGCTGATATTCAGCGAAGACGGGGATATCTCATTGGAAAACCTTCTCCAATTAAAGTACAACTTGTTATAAACAGGTTTGTTGCATGATTACACATCTGTGTGAGCTTAAGTGGAAATAGGAAGAGATTTGAGTGAACTGCAGCAAGATTTTGATGGTTGCAGATCTTGCGGGTACTTGTTTGTTCGGCGCGAGTGCAATCCGAGTCCGCCAGATGGGTATGCTCGCTTCGCTCGCAATAGGTAATAGATCCAAACTGAGCTTCTCCATGTCACACAGACCGCAGAAACATACAAAGCACCTGACGGTAAGATTCCCAAGGGGTGGTACTACGTATACGTCATCTCGACCGCGTCAATCATAGCACTGCAAGCGCCCCAAAGGCAACACTTCCCAAAGCGACTGCAGCGCCTGCCAATAACGACCTGGGGACCTCTTGGCGCATCCCACCATTGCTGACGTATGCGGAGTCAGGCCAAGAACATGAAACGAATAAGGGAGTCAGTGGTACTCACGCGGCTGCCGGGGCTGCTGTGAAGACGACGCCTCCCAATGTCGTTGGGACGCCGCCCGCTGCCGTCCCCGTCGCAAGTGTAATCGCGGCCCCACCGATGTTCGAGACTTCGACGATGGGCGTCGCGTTCAAGACTACATCAGCAGATCGACTTCAGTATTCATTCTATGAGCCTAAAACCGAAAAGCTGGTGACTCGCCTTCAATATGGGCCGAGAACTGGTTCTGAGACTGGCCAATCACCGAGGTCGCCTGCGCGAGCACGATGGCAGCTGGAGGAAGGGAGAAAGGGGAGGGTTCCAGAGCGCGTCCGTCGGCATCTCAATACACACTCCGCTCGCAAAGCATTCGATGCGCACCTTCGAGTTTCGGCACGGTACTCGTCCCGACTAAGCCGCGCAAACGACGCGGCCGCGTACGTCAACGATCGCACAATGCACAATACACAACGCCACAATGCCACAATTCAGCAAACAGGACGCCGGCGACTCGAGCGAGCGAGCAAGCTCAAGAATGGCAGTAGTACTCACGGACCGACCCGACCGCCTGGGTGTTCGCCTGCACGAACGACAGCGCGCTGTTCAAGTCGGGTGTCTGCGACGGATCTGTTCCATGGGCATGGGCAAAGATGTCATAGGGGGTCAGATCATCGGGGGGACTCTATGGAGAGAGATGAGAGAGACGACGGGACGGCGCGGCGACTTACTGATAGGGAAGCCGATCGATGTCAGCTGTGGGAGGTACGTCGCGTTCAGGTTGCCGACTGTGACAGCGATCAGCCCGGGTCCACGTTGTGGCGTGCGAGGGAGGGGACTTACAGCCCGGAAGAGGGATGGAGACGACGGAGACGGGGGCGGATGTGGAGGCTGATGGACGTTAGCACGGACGTTGAAGGTGATAGCTCCGCGTTCAAGCTCACCGCTGGCACTAGAACTATCATCTCGCTTCATCGGTGCTGCTTGCACTCCAAGGAACGCAAAAGCAAAAACGGTAATAGCCTTGACGAACATCGTGGCAAGAATAATAAAGGACAGCACCGGGCTGGAAGGAAGTAGAAAGAAAGTGGGGAGAAGGAGAAGGAGAAAGGGGTTTCCACCGGATGAGAACAGCGCGGGTTATTGTTAAGCTCTGGAAGCAATGTCTCAGAATTGATACCATGGCGAGGATGCAGTACCGGGGCCCACCGCATTCCAACGCAGTCGGCGATGGTTTCCAAGATATTCGTGATGATGCCTTCGTGAAGGCAGATCCGGATGCGCAATCACGTAACAGTGTCTCGATATATTGTCAAGTCGCCGGCGGTGTCAATCTAACCAACGGCGTTCACGCTTATTAGCACAAAAGACAGCGCGCCACGAAATGGAAACACGCACACCATGGCGTCGCTTCAACTTGAACGCTGACCACATGCGCCCCGAATGCAGACAACGCAAGATACCGGTGTATGCTGAACCCGGAGTCTGCAGGGAAAGCCTGTCAAACCTGTCCTGTTTATCATCACTGCGCCCTCAACTTGCTATATTCGGATTCGCTGGGGGTCTTGGCAAGCATGGCAGTAATACATAGCCAGCTATACTGCCTCAAAACCAGCTCAACAACGGCCTTATGCGCCGTGATGTGATGTGGGGATTCAGCCACATCCGGGCTTGGCATGGCACATCCACCGAATCACTCACCCACCTGACCGACCCCGTCGAAAGAACGAGCGTGAACACGAGGACGCTGCATTCTCGACGCTTCGCTCTACGAAACCGTATTAGACATGTGACGACACAGACGTTCTTCTCCAGAGAGGCCGGCCTCGAGCCAAGCGCAGAAATACACACCAATGGAGGCCGCGAACGCCAACGTCCACCGGACCCTTTCCAGCGCTTCCCCGCATCCCAGCACCCAAATTGTGATGGCCTGTTTATCCCAGGAATCTGGCGGGCGGCGGGACCGTGACAGCACGACGGGGCGCCGGCGAAGTCGTGCATGCAGGCCGCAAGCTGTGCCGGCGCGGATACAGCGTCCCAAGTATGTAGTCATGGTCAAGAGGGAGGAGCGGCCCGCCTCCAACCTGTGGCCCGCCGGAGCCGGCATGCAAACCATCCGCCTGTGCAGCCGTGCTGTCGTCGTGTCTCGGGGGCTGGCTGCGATCCACGCCGCCGAGCATAGCTGCCAACCGCACCGGCCTGGGGCACTGGCAGCGGCTGCCTGACCACCCGGAGCAACGATGTGTGAGAACGAGTCCTAATTGACGGCGGCGATTCAGCGGAAGTAGTACCTGTGGCATCGATGGCCGGGCGACCACCCACCTTCAAGTGACCGGCCGCAGCGCAAAATCACGCCTGAGGTGTTGCGCCAGAGCGCAGAGGGAGCGTCAAGACCCCAGAACCAGGCAACAGAAGACGCGCCACCGCAGCTTAACGGGCAGGTTCTTCAGTGACAGGCTCGATCTCAATAGCAACGATGAGAGATTACTTTCATATTAGCGGCCATATCACGTAGTGGGCGGTACCATAGGTAAGGCCAAGTATTGGGTGATGTCAGGGCTGGAAATCGTGTCGTGGTGGTGGTACGAAGCCAAGTTCGTTAGACCGCTCATGTACCTCCGATTCGGAGCAGACGAATTCAACCACAACGTCGAGCGCCGCACTCATCGACGACATTGTCAGGTATCCAAAAAAATTGGCCTAGGAATAACGATATCACAGGCCACTCCCGCCCGTGCCTGCATTTTACTCTCGAAAGATACGGCCGTGCCTAGATGGACTGGATATTACATGGAACCCGCTCTATCGTCGAAGACGTCGTTCATATGCACGACGCTGCAGCATGGTCAGGCACGCGTCGGCGCACCCCCTCAGGCAGGCTCCATGGACCGGAACCGTCCTATCGGGATCGGGCCTCCCATCGGGCTCTTCTCGCTGGGACCCGCGCCGCCTTTGCCCTCGTTGCCCCGCCTTCGACGAGCGATCCACGCGCTCGCCGCACCCCCGGCCGCCTGACAAAGACCGAACGCAACCTTCTCCGCTTCCTCCACCGACGCCCGAGGACATAGCCCGTTCTCCCGTGAGCAGGCTGCACGGAGCCCAGAGCCATCGGAGGCAGTCGCATATCCAATCCCACAGCTCGAGAACGCCGCGCAGGGTATGCGCAATACTATTACGAGGACGAACACGCCCGCTGCGCGCGGCAGCTGGGCTTACAATAGCAACGAACGACTTCATCGAACGGACGAACGAATGCACGAACGAACGACGCCAAACGAACGGTGGATACTTTCTTCCACTTCACCTCAGGCTCTCTCCACCTGTCTTTCTCTACAGCCTCCGGCCCTCCGCCTCCATCTCCTCCGTCCAACTGCCACTCCGCAGCAGCTCTGCTTCCACCTCCCCCCTCCCGGTGCCCCACCTCCGGCACCCACCGACGACCCCTCCCGCGAGTCACGCTGCGCCGCCGAGGACGACGCATGACCCCGACAAATAGCCAGTCCCATAGGTGTGAACCGTCCAGACGTCCCCAGTCGCCACCTCGGGATGAAGGCGAATGCCGTCCGTGAACATTACAGCGCCACGCGGTCATATGATAGAAGGTTGGAAGGGAGAAGAGAGGTAATGATTGCGTTTCGCTTGCGTGCGTGTGTACGTGCGCGTGGATGTGATTGGCCAAGGACGGGGCGAATACCGAGGAGAGGGGGGAGAGAGGTCGATATTTCGGGAACGCCTGCCGGCCGCGAGTCTGGGCTTGGGGATGCACGATGCCGAGTAAGGGGCTCGCGGGGGAAGCGGTCGTCGATTATGGGGGGGCGGTTGTCCGGGGCCAGGACGCATGGACTTGGGGTCTTGACAGCGAGCGCGGACACGAGCGACGGTGTACGAGAGTGAGGCGCGAGACGCGAGTGATTCTATTATGTCGTTCCGATGTCGATAGTAGGTTCCATGAGAGTGTGCGCCCCGATCCGAGGCGCGAGACGTGTACGATGACGAGATCTGCCGGAAAAAGCAAACAAGGATATATGCAGAGAATAGCTTATGGTGTAAACAAGAACAGAACAATAGGGGTGCGGGCGAAAGAGAAGGTCATGAGTTGGTCGTGATTTTTTGCGATTCAAAGAGTGCCGAGACGTGAGAGCGATGCGAGTTGGGATGGATGGATACAAATAGAGCACATGCCAGATGGGTTGTCCGATTCGGTAACGCGAAGTACAGTGGGGGTGGTGTGAATTAAGCGTGTGCATGCACGAGAAATAAGCAATATTCTGAGATGAACTTAGATGTCAGTCGTTGGGGCATTCGTAGAAGTAGCGCGTGAGGCCATGTAGAGGATGTTGTTGAGCGACCGTGTGCGGGGATACGTCGCACTAGGTACGGGGTCACCACGCTGTGATCACGCAATGTGTAGTCAGCGACACGCTCGGAGAATACAAAACGAGGGCACTCACAGTAATCGCCCGAAACGCCGGGACGTCGTTCGTGAGCCTAAGCTCGACGCCTTTGATAGCGCATGCAATCCGAACGTTGGCCAGAAGAGGATGCCTCTCGCCGCCGTGCCAGACCTGCATTGTCACCACGCGGAGATCCTCACTCTTCTTGATAGCCTGGATCACAGGCTGGAGGGGTGTGTCCGCGTCGACGCCGAACGCGAGGTGCTGCATACCACGAGGCAGGCTCTTGTAAAGCATCGGAGCCGCCCAGGCACTCTCGATCTTGAGCTCCTTTAGCTCCGCACACTTCCGGACCGCGGCAGCGCTCTCATGAGTGCCGCATGTGGGCAGGCCGAGGGACTCGAGCGTGGAACCGTGTTCAGAAACGAGATAGTCGAGCATATCGGGCGTCGGCTCACGGGCGAGGTCGAGCACCTGGAGCGAACCAATGGAGTGGTGTAGAAGCCAACGCATAAACTCGATGGAAGGCGAGTGCTGCAGGTTCGTGCGAAGTTCCCGAAGGGCGCATGGGAAAGGCTCCACGCTGTCGCTGGGTAACTGGGGCGTCGTGCCGCTAATGTCAAGGGAAGTGAGCGACGGCCAAACGTCGAGCAGCTGCAGCAGGGAGTCGCTGTTGTCCGACCAGTTGCAGAACTGAAGCGCCGAGATCCGGGGTCCCGCCCGGAGGGCGGCAAGTGTGCGAGAGTCGAACGAAGGAGCCGACCGCTTCATGCGAGAGGCGTCCGGGACACCGACAATGTCCATACCGGGCGCGCCCTCGCCATAGAGGGACACGCTGAGCTCGTACAGGTTGGGACACAGGGAGACGGCGCGTGCGAAGGAGCGGTGGGAAAGACGGTAGGGCTGGTTCTGGTCGAGGACAACCTTCATCCGAACGACGGCATCACCGAGCATACGACCGTGGGGAGTCGCGCGGTCCACGGCTTCCTGGAAAGCGATGTACGCGGTTTGGGTTCGGAGTGTGACGTTACGGAAGAGGAGCCTCTGAGCGATGGAGGACCAGCCCTTGCACACGAGTGATGCGTTCTTGAGGAGGGCGGTGTAGGACACGGGCTCGTGGTCGTCATATGCGGCCTCGAGGATGGACATGACGATCTCCATGGGGATGGGAACGGAAGGTGGCTTGGGTTGGCGGGAGACGGGTTTCTTGGGGGCGTAAAGGGTCGTCAAGTCGACGTCCACAAGCTGGGTGGTGGGCTATGAAGAGGGTGAAGAGGTGGACATGAGTGCCTGATGTAGGGTGACGTGATGAACACAGAAGGGAATGGACTGCGGGCTTGAGAGGACGCGACGCGTCGCTTGTCGAACCTCTTCCCCAATTGCGCACTATCCACGTACAGCAGAGCGAGAAGGAGACTCACCCGAGAAGAGGACCCGAAGATGAAGCCAAGGTAGCCCATGGTTGACAAGTGTTCTGAGACGACAAGGAGGACTACGGCGGACGGCGGGGACGGCGGGGACGGGGGCGGGGGAGGGACGGGGTCGTAAAAGTCGTGAAGGAGGAGACGAAGGTTATATACGGGGGCGCCATGGGTTTATATTGGAAGGAGGAGAGGACGAGGACGCCCGGAAGACGCGATGACACCGAGCGTCACTCGTGCGCGTCTGCAGCCCAATCGAGCCGCGGATCTCGCTCCCAATGCCCCGCCTTCGCCCTGCCTTATCCGGCCCGCCGAGTCACCGATCTCCCGGCTTCTTGCGGGCCTCCTCCAAAGTCTAATTCTGCCACCGACTCTCCGTCCGCCTTACCAGCCTCCGTGCGCTGGCCGAGCTTGCTGCCTCGCCGTGGCTTCAGTTCCACGTCCCGCTTCGTGTATATCTCGAGTCATCGCATACGGCATCCACGTACATATGTCTCACACCCGAATGACACTCCGTTCCCAAAAGGAGAGAACAAAAAGCGCGTCCCTGCGCCCAGATCCGATCAAACCAGGCAAAGGAGCCGATGCACGAACACAAAAGCAGGCCGTGGCAGCGCAGTCTGCCCATCTCCATCGATGCACGCCTAGACAGATGGAAGAGGGATAGAACGACTCACGCAACAAGAATGCATCACAAGTTCATCGCCCCTCCATCTGCCTTTTCTATATTTTCCATATCCAGATCCCCTGACTCGTTCGTCTCCGAGCACGTCGTCTTGTCCGCCCGTCCTAATTGTCTTGCGCATCCGTCGCTGGTTACCGCCGGCGCAACCCTGCTGCGCGACGCACGACTCCCGGATCTCGTGTTCCGGTGCGCCCTTTCATGTGTATGCCAGCCAATGTCGAAAACTGTCAGTCGAGGTGGAATATCCGGATGGCAACCACACGCGCAACACCGCGCACGAATGTTCAGTCCCCTCCTGCGTTTCAGATTATGTATTGCAATTTTCTCACCTTACAGCATCCCACTGCCACACGCGACGCTCATCCAACGCTTGCCGCTCCGGAGTCTGAGAACACGTCAAAGAGCTCACCACATATGTGTCTGTAAATTAAATCCCGAGCTCGAACCCAGCACGGAAGGCTCAAGGGCGCGTCCGCAGCACACCCGCGCCGGGGCAAGCTCCGTCTTCTGCGAATGAGCGATCGTCCCGCCGCCTTCTCTGCTCAATGCGCTCCATTCCGGGTAGGTCATCATGCGCCTCTCTGACTCAATCTGACGTCCGTCCCGGAAGCAGAACCACGCACACCGACGCCCGCGCCTGCCTGCGCCTTCCGGCGGTAGGACGGCCATCGCCGACGCGCCCTGCACCCCCATCCGGCCGACAACTCACATACGCATTCACAGACCGCGTAGCGCGTACGGTCGCTGGTAGCACCGCCAGGGTGCCGCAGCCCGCCCTTCCAGGCCAGCCCGACGCCCGACGGCCAGACCCGCCGGAGAGCCAAGGCGCACAACAACCTCCCGTTCGCCAAACTCCAAAATTTGCATTGCCGAGGCACGCGCATCCCGCACCTACTCGCACGCTCCGGGTCGCTGGGGCAGGGGTGCACGCCGCACGCCGCCACGCCGACGTGGCTCGCCGACCATTGTCCCGTCCTGCTCTGACACGTCGCGTGCGTCGGATGCGCGAGGGCACCGGTCTCTTGCCTCCTGCGCTGTCAAGCCCACGCACGCACCGCGTATTTATTGACCGCACAATGCACGCTGCCCCCCGCAAAGCCACGCATCCCAGACAGGCTCCGTCGACGGCTCCGGGGACGATGTGGCGTGCTGCACTCACTCTGCCATATGCAGAGTCGCTGTCGGCCTCTTGTGACGCTCGAATCGCCCACTGGTGCGCCGTAGAGCGAGGTACCTGTATTTAGGAACCTAATGCCGGCTAAAGCCAGCCTGACAGATGCAGATGTCTTTTGGCAATACCTACTCGCACGGGCACGTCGGTCAGTCCCGATCCTAGCCTCGAACTATGTCGATTGACATGCTAACCTGCAAGCAAGCATGCTATCCTGCGGGACGGAAGGTTCATGTGGCTTGTTCTGTGGCGGGGCCTATGTTCCAAGCTCCTCGGGCGATAAGACTCTCCTCGCGAACTTACCGCGGCCAGACTGTGCTGCGCCACGCTCGACCCACACACACGGCGCCGTTGTGGCGTCCGCGGCTTGATCTTCTAGAGCCACCCCTTCAATGCAAGCGCAGACACGCCGCGCTTGACGGACCCGCTCGGTCCATGCGTGTGCGTATGTAAATGCACTCCTTGGCATATCCTGTCCGCGGTGGGAAGGCGGACTACTCCTACGCCCCGGATATGTCTCTCCTTGTGCGCACAATCGACACCCGATCTGCCAAATGCGAAATTCACGAACCCTGGAAGATGAGGTCAGTCCGCTCCGAACAACAGAATGGAACGCACTCACCATCCGCTTCTGCTCTCGTTCTCCCTTCCCCGAGCCCTTCTATGCATCCGTAAACATCCGTCAGTTCCGTCCATCTCGCTCTTAGCACTGCTCCGGCTCACCTTTGCTCCTCTCTCGCAGTTGGCGGGCACCTTCCCCTCTAAGCCTCGCCCTCCGGATCGTAGATGTATGTCCCATACACCGGCTTCCACTGCGCCGCCTTGACCTTCTCGCGGACGTCCTCCTTTTTCCAGTCGACGTCCGCACTGCCCTCCTCGATGGCCTGTTCGACCACCGCGACCGCAACTTCGTAGTTGACGCGAGGGGCCTCCTCGAAGTCGGGGAGAAGCGCATCGTCAGGGTCCTTCAGCGCGGGCGCGAGCGATGCGAGCCGCTCCGTACCGGCGATGATCATCGTGTCTGTCAACGTGCGCGCCTTGGAAAGCATGGCACCGAGGCCGAGCCCAGGGTAGATGAGCGCGTCTGTCGGTGTATATGCATGACCGCATCAACGCATCGGCGTCGGTGATAAGCCGCATGAGCGGGGAAGGCGCATTGGCAAGCACATGTGCATGTGCAGGTTTCAAGCGTCTCCGTCAGTGAATGTCTGTCATCAAGAAGCACGCTGGAATCCCGGAACGGGCGACTCACTATTGCATTCTGCGATGCTGGGCACGGAGCACTGCGGGTTAGCCTTCTCGAGTTCCCCGCATACCGGCCACTGCTGCGCCCCCACGGGCAGAGAGTGAGGGGATGAGAATGGGTACGTACACGTAGTCCTTGCCGTTCGGCTGCTTGCAAGGCGGGAATGGGCTTCCGCTGGCGAGGAGCGCCTTCCCCTCCGTCCAGTCGTTCGCATCCTGCGGCCTCACCTCGTGCAGCTTGCTCGGGTTCGACAGCGGCAGGATGATCGGGCGGTCGGTGCCCTTGGCCATCTCTTTCACGACCTGCTCGGTAAACGCACCGGGCTGGGTCGAGCACCCGATGAGAACTGTGGGCTTGACCTTCTTCACGACTTCCAGAAGCTCGATTTCGCCACGGTCGTTCGCTGGGACGCCCTCCCACTCCGAGTCGGGGCGCACGAATTCCTGCAGGCCGTCGCGGATCTTCTCAGGGCCCAGGGACTCCTTGATAAGACCATACTTGTCCAGGAGGTAGAACCTCTTGTTAGCTTCTTCCTTGTCCACGCCATCGATGGTGACTATGCCGTCACGCAGCTGACGAGTTATACCAAGCCCGGCAGAGCCTGCGCCAAAGATTACGAAACGCTGCTCAGCGAGCTTGGTGTTCGTTACGCCCACTGCGGACATGATGCATGCTAGCGTAACCGCCCCGGTCCCTTGTCTGTGAACAGTCAAATATAGTTCATACCGGTGGTAAGGTTCGCAGGGAAGACATACACGTCGTCGTTGAACACGGCGTGCTTGTCCCGATATTTGTCCAGGAGCCGCTCCGCATTGCTGACGCCGAAGTCTTCGAAATGGAGTAGACAGTGCGGGTGGTATTTGCGGACCAGCTGAACAAACCTATCCATTATGGGCGTATGAGTCAGATCCATGATGACGATGAGCCGAGTCCATACTTGTCCACGAAGTCATCATACTCCTTGCCGCGCATGCGCTTGTGGGGCCATCCCTGAGATGCGCGACTTATCAGGTAGGGTCGAAGCGACGCCCATATGGGAAGACATACCACATATAGATGATCATTGAGAAGGTTCTCATTATCCGTCCCTACATCAAGGGTCACGCTAAGAGCGTTCGCCGGATTCACACCTCCGATGAGGCTATATCGAACGACGTTAACGCGCCGTTCGACACGAAGGGAGGATGACTCACGTATAGATGGCGGATTTGGCTGTTGCAATCTGTCGTCTGTGAGTCGCACGTTGTTTGTCACCGACATGGAACGCTTACTCCGATTCCCTGTGAATGGTTTCAGCCGCGCGATACCAACACCTCTCAACCACCACTTACCCCTACACCCTGATCACCGATACCGAGGATCTGCTCGGCATCCGACACGACGATCAAGTCTATCTGTCTGCCATTGCTCTGCTCCAGGAAGTCTTCCTCCATAGAGTCCCGAGTAGGGAACGTCAAGTAGAGACCCTCGCTCCTACGGAACAGGTGCGAATAGTTGGAGATAGCGTCCGCCTGGAAGGAACATTGTCAATCGACGAACTGACATCGGCAACGCAATACGACGTCAGCTCGCATATCTGACAAGTCTTCAGGTAGTACGCTGCCTGTATGCGGTAGATGTCGCGCATGACCGAGCTGTGGCAATTCGCCCAGTAGTCTCGGCTGGAAGACAATCATCCCGAGTCCGTGAAGGACATCAGATTGCCACTGACGCGGGTATAAAAGATGCTTCTTTGAATTGAAACGCACCTCGGTCGGCGTGTAGATAATTGGAATCAACTCCGTCAAGTGCCTAGAAAGAAGAGCGTAATACAGAACCCAGTTCTGATCCTTCAGGCTCTGCAAGAACGTGTTCTTGCGCAGAGGTTCGTCCCGTGAGGCGAGCTGATCGTACGCCCTATCGCACTGCTCATCTAGCGTATTCACGCGGATTGGCAGACGTCCAGTGAGTCCAAATGTCTTCCGTTCCTCGATGGTAAACGCAGTCCCTTTGTTCCATCGCGGACTGGTGAGGATGGCCTCTCCCCTTGCGGCGACGCGGTACGTGATGTTGTTCTCGTCGTGGTCGGGCATAGTGGTCGAGATGATAGATGTGATCGCATGTCGCGATGGCCCAATAATACTTCATAAAAGTCGCACAGAGAGACGCGTTGAGGGCCCTGGTGAGTTACGACGACGTCACCCAGTGGACACTATCATCTTATCTTATCTTTCGGCACGCCGCCACAATCAATACAGTAACAAACATCCATTCCTGGAAGCCGTGCTGGTGGCGCTCCGCTAGGCAAGCTACCACAGTCACCCTCAGCTTGGCTACTAACTACCTCATGCACTATGTCTAAGTCCACCCTCTCCTCGGTCGTCTCCAATCTGGTCAGGGCGCAGATGGGCTCCTCTGTCCAACCCACAGTTACCGACGACGACCTCGACCGCCACGTCGCTGAGCTCATCCTCAAAGAGGCCAAACAGAAGGCCGAGCGGTATGGGAAGGACGGAATCCGCGCATACCTGGCTAAGAAGTACGTGTCTTCTCAATCGAATGTCGCAATTTTTGGTGCTTACAGTGCGCGTAGTCTGGACAGTAACGTGCCCAAGACGAACAAACGCTTCCTGTCCTCCATAATCCGGAGCACAGATGACCACAACAAGACCATACTCCGTGCTCAGGCGCTCGCTGCGCAAGAAGCTCGGATGGAACGCGAGGAGCAGGAACGGAGAGAGCGGAGGGCCCGGGCAGAGGAAGCAGCCGAAGCAGAGAGGCTCAGGCGACGGAGGGGAGACGGGAGGGATGATGGGGCAGACAGCTGGAGTCGGGACAGGCGGGGTGATCGAAAACGTCGAGAGAGGAGTTGGGAGAGAGACGACCGGGATGGCGACAGGGAGAGGAGGTCGGAGAAGCGCGAGCGGCGACACCGACACCGGTCGAGGTCTCGTTCGCCTGATGCGGATAGGGAGAGAGACAGTAGGCGTCACAGGAGGTCGAAGCGGTCAAGGTCGCGAGATACCCACAGACATTCAAGACGCGACGAGGACGATGAAGACAAGGAGCGGAGGAGACATCGGAGCCACCGGAAGCGCAGTCGCTCTCCCGATCGGAGCGACGACGAGGATGAGAGACGTAGACGGAAGAGGCGGGAGCTCAGCGCGGATCGTTCGCAGCGTCGCCGACACTCCGACCAGTCACCTTCCAGCTCTCGCCGTTCCCTGTCTCCAGACAGCGTGTCCTCACGCACCAAGAGACCCGCACGAACCCGAACACCCTCTCCCTCCCGCTCACTTAACAACCGTGATCCTTCAGAGAACACTGCGCAAGAGCAGTCCACGACCCAGGACACAGAAGAATCTTCCGGCATCCTCTCACGTGAGGACGAGCTTAGAGCGCAGCTGAAGCGCAAGGCGAAGTCCAAAGCTACAGAGCGTTCACCATCCCCTCCCTCAGAACGGGGTCGCTCCCCTTCCCCCTACTCCGACCGACCTCGGAGGTCCTCACAACGTGTGTCAACCCATTCTCTTTCTCGTTCACGCACGCCAGAGCGCAGCCACAAATCTTCTCGCCGTCGACACCGCCGTACGTCACCCTCGCCCTCTCGAAGTCGCTCTCCTTCTCCAGTACGTGAACGTCAACACACCCGCGAACGCGATCGTGAACGCACGCGGCACAAGCCCTCCCACCGAACCGCCCCATCCAAGCCTGGATCATCCTCCTCGCGCACCCTCGACTCCTCCCGCGCGCCTTCGCGTTCTCGCTCACGGTCGCCGTCTGTGGGGCCTTCTTCCCCCGGACCCGCCCTTCCCTCAAAGATGGACAAGTACTTCGACTCCTCATACGACCCGCGCCTGGACGTCGCCCCGCTCGCGATGCCAACCGTCCCTGCGACCGGCCTCATCTCCGACGCCGAGTTCGCAGGGTGGGACGCGATGCTCGAGATCATCCGGCTGCGGCGGCAGGACAAGGAGGATAAGAAGGCCATGGAGCGCTGGGGGATCTCGAAGGACAAAGACAAGGATAAGGACAAGGCGGCCGAGAAGGAGGTCAGCGCGTTGGATATCAAGTACAAGAAGCGTGGATCGGTGAGGGAGTGGGACTTGGGCAAGGAAGGGTTCTGACTGCTTGGCGAAGTGGAGAAGGAAGGGGAGACCGGAATGGGCAGCTTATTGGCTTAGGTCGTTGGATGTGAATTTCTCCTGGATTATCTCTTACCGCTATCTTTGGTCGTTAGATCGTCTGTACTATAGAGCTATATCGCAATATCGCCGCACCGACCCTCATACTGTACTCAGATATCGATCCTAGTTCCTTTTGTATACCTACTCAACACTCTACATGGCGGACATACTCGTACTTCATCGTTGATGACACTGACTCGGGATCCTCCCCCTAAGCTCTACTGGGCTTTATTGCGCTTGCACCGCCTTTTGCATGACCTGGACCTCGTCTGGAGACAGCTGCTGGACCACCGCGGAGAAGTTAGCCGTATTCCTTGCTGCGCACTCTTTGAAGAATGTCATCAAGTGCGTCTGCGCACACGTGCTCAGCAGCAGCACATCACTCAAAACAGAGACATACCCGCATGTCCATCGTCGAGACGGGGTCGTTCTTGAGATCCTCGTCATCGTTGTCGTCGAGCGCGTCGTCGTTGTCGAATGCCACGCCACGGGGCCCGAGCATCTCCGACAGGAACGCGAACTCGTCCGCCTTGAAACCCTGATGCAGCTGCTCTTCCTCGGTCCACTCCTCGTCCTGTCAGCGTGGGCAGCGATGTCGTCAGCAAACACAGATCTAGACATATGAAAGAATGCCTCCGTCAAGAACAGTGCTGCTGCGTACATGCAGGCCAGGGTGCAGCATGCACGCCGGCAACTCAGCATACACCTCTTTGCGAGATACCCGAGATCCGCGATGACTCCCCGCAAACGGAGACGAAGAGTGGGATGCCGCGAAGGGCGAGTACCCCGATGCGTGCATAGTAAATGAAGGGCGCAAATCATGAAGTGCACTCACCCCGTCGTCTGAGGCGAGCTCGGACACGTCCTTGGCTGAGAAGCCCATGGAGGCCGCCTCGCCGCCTGTCTGGAGGTCATGCAGGAGGAGCTTGAGCGCCTTGACGGGGAACGGCACGGAGGTGAACTCGGTTGGAACTGTAATAAGCAAGGCAGGCGCGTGTCAGCGATTGCATTCTACATGTCACGTAACTCGAAAGCAGCGAGTAAAGCAGAACAGCAGAACAAAGCAAAACGCGTACTTTGCTTCGTCTTCGAGCGCGTCATGATCACTGACATTGGCAGACATAGACATGCCGCGCTTCAGCCCGCCGTGCTTACGCCCGAGTTACATCGCGACACTCACCGTTCTTCGTCTCTGGCTTCACAATGAGGTCGCCCTTGACGATGATGTTCTGCAGATTTTGCCGCTCGCTCGCGAAAAGCGAGCACAGGGCGAGTGTGCTGATACGCGGCGCCCAGAAGCCCTGGAATGTCTCGGCGTTCTCGCACCATGTCCGAATCAGGATCTCCAGTGCGGGTGTGCCATCGATGGACTTCCCCTCAAGTAGGTTGAGAACGGTGTCACGCTGGTTGTGGATGAGGAAGGCGAAGGGGATAATTAGGCTCTATGGCACTCGTCAGTATCACATATGCGCTTGGAGTTTAAGGAAACAAACCTGGAGGAACGTTGCCGTCTTCGCCGTCCGCATCCGCTTGATCATTGCTTCGAGCAGCTGTGGCAGCACCGGGAGAATAGCTTCGCCTGCGCGGCGTAATAGGTGAATGATCAGGTCACCGATCACAAGACCACCGGACTCGTCCTCGCTCTGCAACTGCTTCGCGATGACTCCGAGAACGCCGTCTAAGCCGGATTGACCAGATGTGGGGTCCTTCCATGAGACAAGCTGCTTGATGTCCTTGCGGATAATCAGGGTGAGGCCCACGATGCCGTTCTGCGAAGGAGGGGTTAAACCAGATGACATGCTTTCACTGACAGATGGTACCGTACCTGGATAGCATCCCTGTCCTCCGTCGTGCCCAGGGCTGCGAACAGACTCGGCGCGAGCATAGCAAAGAAGCCATCTCCGAGGCCGTTCTCAGGTGCACCCTCGACCAGACTGTTGACAAGTTCAATGGCGCCGCTCGTGATCCAAGAATCCGCCGTCGCATAAGTAGTGATTGCGTTAGACAGCGGCGGGAGCGCCTGCTGCACCACCGCAGGGTAGACCCCAGGAGCAGGAGAAGCCGCCAGGGACTCGAGCACATCCGTCATGATCGAGATAAAGATCGGGTCCTTGTTGTTCTTCATCCATACCTCGAGGATCGCGGAAACTAGTGCGCGCGCCAGATCCTCGGTGATCCACTTGCCGTCGTCGATTTGCACGATCACTGCGAGGGTCTCGAGAACGAGCGTGAGCGTATCTTCGGATGTCACAGGCAGGAATGGTCCAATATCCTTGGCGATCCGTGGTGCGAATGGCAAAGAGACAGGGTCATCAACATTCTGGCAGAAGCTGCAGATGGCCATGAAGGTGAGCGCTAGTCATATATGGCCGACAATGCGACGTACTTGTGAATGGCCTTCACCGCGGAGATCTTGACAGGGACGCCTGTCTCCGTTGCTTCAAGTACTTGGACTGCAGCGTCTAGGTACTGCCCTGCAAGCTGGGCCGGAAGCAGTTTGGCATACTGACTGGCAAAAACGAAGGCGCGACCTTGCAGGAAGGGGAACTCTGATAGGGGGGGAGATCAGCCACCCAGCCGATATGCGGAGAATAAAGAGAGACACACGAGAGAGGACAAGGAAGTTAGGGATGACGTTCGTGAGGAGGGCTTCGATGTCAATCGGCTTGTCACGTCCAGAGTCGCGCTCATCGTCAATTGCATCGAGAACATCCTCCGCCTGCGAGCCTATCGCAGCTAGCGCAGCCTCAAGTGAACGCCACCAATCCTGGCTACCTGCATTCCGTGCTTGTTCTGACTCAACGACAACGCGGTGAATAGTCGATTGGAACGATGACACAGTCGCGACAGTGGATCTGTCGAGCAAAACCTACGTAGGCGTCAGAATGCGCGCTCGTCCATGTGTGGCTGGAGACTCACAGTTAGGAGGTCAAAACCAGCCATCCGCACGCTGTAGGATAGAGTTTCGTCCGACTCCTGCGCGACAAACGCATTGGCGTTGTTCGCCCACTCCTCCTCCTATTGCACCCTACATCAGCACAGATCACGACATAGCAGTTAGATGGGCTCACATCGTCACTCGTCATCTGGACCCAGCTGAACACGGCACCAATCAGCCCCGTGAGGTTGTCGCCCTCAAACCAGTCCTTGGCCTTGCCAGATCGCGCGATATTCGCGACGAAGTCGAGCATTGGACAGACCAAGTGCGTCAACTCAATCAGTTCATCCTCACTTGACCGCGGAACAGAGACGGTGCCCTGCAGGTAGCAGGCAGTGAACGTGGGGTAGAGTGCAGATAGGTGGACAAGTGCGGCGGAGAGAAAATCTTTGAGGTACGGCGTGAGAGAACGAGGGAAGGATGTTTGGATGGTGTCGAGAGTCTATATTTCACAAGACTGTTTCAGCATACATCTGTGGACCAGTTGGGCAAATTCATACCTTGAAGACCTGGATGCGGATGGCAAGGCCGTCCCAGTTAGGGGTATTCTCGACATCGGAGCGAGGGTCTACATTGAGTAGTGTCCTAGACGCATCCAGCCACACAGGCAGGACAGTCCCCGTTGCTTCCTTGACAGCCTCTGGGTACTGATCTTTCACCATGTAAAGCGACTCAACACATTGGCGGAAAACAGACAGGGTGCGAGCGCGGGTAAGTGCAGAATGTTGCTGTTACACAGCTCTATTAGACCCCGCATCGGTTATGCATGACACAGAGCATACCTCAGGAGCACCGAGGATATTCAGGAGGACGGGCAGGAGTTGTCGAAGGACAGGTAGGATCTGATCCTCCGTAAGGTCTGACTTGATGAATTCAGTGAACACTTGCATTGCTCCATGTACAGCGTCGGGAGAGAGGGATGATAGAAGACCGATCAGGTTGTTGAGCAAATCAGGATACTCCTCGGGCCAGTCACAATTGGCTACCGAGGAGAGGACGTGCGCCTGTAAGTGGTGTTCAGGACAGCTTACACATGACAATAAATGAACCCTACGCAGAGAGAACGAATTTTACGCGTAGAATCAGACAGACCCTGGAATACCGCTTGTCGGATTTGAGTCTTGATCTAGAAAACAGAGAGTATGAGCTATGTTGACACGTTTGGACTGAGGATAGAGATGTTGTGGTGCCACATGGAGCTATGCACGTTGAAATGGAATTGTGGTGGGGAACGGAGACGCGACGACTGCTTCCAGCAGTTTCGGATTCGCGGCCAACTTGCAGGGGCAGTAGTTCCCATCGCGAGTCCAGCATAGCTATCACGCAGCCGCCACAGTAAAGAGACGTACCTCTGGCGACGGCGCGGATCCCTTGAACTGGGAAAAGTACGGTGACCAATGCTCAAGGACATATTTGCGCAAGATGATTGCAGCAGAGTGCTGGGACAAGCGGAGACATCAAGCGACGTCCGATGCATAAGAGACGCGTCAAACTCATCTGTCGCAGAGATAGCTCGGCCTCGGACGTCAGAACCAGCTGCGATAAAGTCAATCCTGCTTCTGTAGGACGCGTCGCGGGTGAGTTCACGCGGACTATACTTCTGGCGGCGAGCTGTACGAGCCTGGCGCGTTCAGGAGCTGCCCAAGCTTGAGCTCGGCAGCGATGCGCGTGTTGGTGTCGGGAGAGAGGGTTGCAGCCAGGCATTGCGCGATTTCGGAGGAAGCCATGGCGGAGAACGGGAGAGACCTGCAGCCACACTCCGAGTCGATCGTCGCGGACAAGTGCGCACCGTCACGCTAGTCACGCGAAAAACGCGTCCTCAACGCGCACCGTCACGCGGCAATCGTCACGCGGGCGCGTCGCCCCTTCCGCGTCCAACCACCACCACCAGCCCTTCCCAGCTGCGACCGCTGATCGTAGAGACTTGAAGCAACTCGCTGTAACTGCGGTAAACGTGCCACTTACATCTGCTACGGGTCATAACGTTAACGTCAACAAGTATCCGATTGAAATGAGTCAAGTAATTACTAACTTAAATACTTAGTACTTACTACCTGGGGGCGCGCAGCTTCAACGTGGGTATCGGGCCTTATTGAAGTTATAGCATGGGACCTCTTTACCAGCGCACCAGCGTGGTGCCGTGGCTTCGAACCATCAAGATGCACTGCTTGTGGTGTAGCGAGGGACTCGAGTATCATTTGCGCCCGAGAAAGCTGCCATTCTTCCGGGCGGTGCGTGCCTTGGTTACTTCTACACAAATCTGATTTTCCTGCTCTCGAGTCACACTCAGTCTTGTATCTCGTCCGGTTCCGTATATGCCGTTATGCGGTCTCACTCGGCCGTCAACGTTGTATGTGCCATGCTATAAGCTGGGTGTCATATATGTACATGGTCACCGCAATAGAGACTCCAAGCCTCGGGACAACTGGAACTGCCCCACTAGTATCCTCACGTCATGTTCTCCCAATCCTTGTCCCTCCTTGTCGTCTCCGTTCTCTCCCTCTTGGCGCATGCTGCACCCCAAAACACCGAGACACCAGGTGCGTCTCCTGGATATTCCCTTGCGGACGTTCTCACATGATTATTCGCAGTCATATCACTGCCTCTCCCCACCGATGCTGGACTGCCGTCCGGTAGTGGTGTTCCCCTCTCTGCCGCGATCTCGGCTGTCAATGCGCACTCGGCAGAGTTTGCCTCTCTACGTTGGTGTTTATCTTGACCGTTTGCCCTCTGCGGTGTTCACCCTCAAGTTTCACAGTGGGAACATCGACCTTTTTGAGCGTGCAAGGTAAGCCCCCGCTAACTCGCTCTCGTTAGCGTACTCATCTCCCTTGCAGCCGAACTAGGACTCCTCTCCGCCGAGGAAGCGATTGGGACTGCAACCCAGCTGACCGCCTACATCACCGGTATGCTCTCCACTTACCAGCGCGCACACGATCATTGACATCCGCTTGCTTCTCACACAGAAATTAACGCGACCCCCGTTGTGCAAGTGTCCTCGAAGGGTGGTCAGGCTATAACCATGGCCACAGGTACTGCCGGGGCTACCACTGTCTTCGCCAATGCTACCTTTGTAGCCGTTCCCAACAGGTGTGTCATGCCTTCCTCGCGTACATCTGATTTCCTCTCATATACGTGCTGCAGTGGTACGGTCGGCGCGGTCGTTTCTAAGTCGTTGTTGGTGGGGGCGGCTGCGGTCGTCGGAAGCATGGCAGGCGCCATCGTGATCCTCTAAACCTGCTCCAGATCTGCCCGTGGGTTATATGTCGTTGTATCTGTCCTATTTGTCACGAAGTTTTGTCTCAAAAGGTTGAAATAGATATCTAAGGGTCTCTGGTCAACCTATGGTGATGGCTTATGTATGTTGTCGCCCATGAGTCCACAAGCATTGCTTTCCCATCGCCATAGCTCAATAATGGATCGCAGCCAGGAAGCTGCATGGCTACCGTCTGTCAGCCCCGTGTCGCACAGCCCAGGCTCCTTGTACGATAGGACATGACAGCGAGCACTGGCTGGCGATCGCAGTACTCCGGAGCGATCAGTTCAGCGGGCCACCGGTTCCGTTGAACAGCGACCTCATCATCATAGGGCAGGTACGGTTCCGTACGGTCCGTACTGTAGAGAAGGTTATCGCCCCATGAGCTTCTGTCCGCGGCCATCCGGGGGGTCGAGATTTGTTTACTGTCCCGCGATGAGGTTATGGTGCAACTAAAATTATCCACCGTGAGGGTTCCATAGGAACGTTCACTCACGCTTAGCGCATAAGTTTTTCAGGCATTCCGTCTGGATCAGCTCAGATACCACACAAGCAGCCGTTCTGGATTCTATTGGCAGACGAGGAAACAAACGTTATCCAAACGCAAGGCTGGCACCAACACTTCCTGATTTGGCGAGAATCCACTCTCAGGCCGGTCCGACGACGACGTACTTGGTCTTGCTGAGCTTCGAGATGGTCTCGTTGTCGAGATCCAAGTGAGCCTTCACGAGCTCAGCGGGGGTGAGCGCGAGCCACTGGCACGACGGTGATGAGATTGAACTCAGATTAGGTGACAGGCACTGTCTCACCTGATTCAAACTGATGTCCTGGTACCGATCAGTGTTGAATATTTCAAGGAAGCGTAGGGTCGTGTTGGAGGCATTCTCGACGTAGTGGCCGTATGAGGCCGGGACAAAGCCCACGTCCCCCGCTTGGTAGTTGAAGGTACGCGCGTTGCTGCTGGACGCGAAGAGGGTGACGCGGCCATTCCCTTCGCTATCAGGAAGTGTTAGTATTTATGCATCATGAAGCAGCGATAGTGTTCACAGGTAGTAGGACCACTCGTCTTGGGTCGGGTGCCAGTGAAGCTCTCTGAAGTACATGGTATCAGCGAGGTGAACGACGATCTGCGCATGAGCATACCTCACTGCACCCGGCTCGACCGTGACCTCTGCCACGGAAATAGTAGTGGAGACAGGGAAGATAGTGGAGTCGACGACCTTAACGGAGCCTCCGTCCAGCTGGGTTGCGTTGATCTCTGATAACTTGTAGATAAACGGGCTCGGAACCTGGCCTCGAGGACTGGTCACTTGCGCATCCAAATCGGAGGGTGGAGGCGCTGGAACACACCAATAAGTCAGTAGAGAGGCTTCGACATATTGCTATACGTACACCCGGGGAAGATATAGAGCTGCTTTGCTGGGATATGGTCGAATGCAGATGTGTTGGTCTTGAAGTTCTTCGCGAGGACTTCCTTGGGGACGTGTGCCAGCCAGTCAGTGAGCTAGATATAGTTCAGCACCCGTCCTACGCCACACACGCATGGTCGAAGCCGCGTACCAGGAACGTCGAGTCTTCGCTGAAGGCCCCATCATCGAATACCTGTCAAGAGGATGGCAGCGTGAGTGATGTCTGCGCTGTGCGCAATGGACCGCGAGTTCACAAACCAGAAGGAACTCTGCTCCATCGGGGTTGTCGTTTGTAGCCTGGAGGGAGTGCGGAACGCCGGGAGGGAAGTACCATAGATCTCCGGTGTTCTATGTCAAACAAGATCTTGAGCACACGATACGGTGAGTCAAGATACCACCGGACTGAGCATACCGCGGTCCCGAGGAAATTCTGACCATCGCTATTGACAGCTGTCACCTGAACGCCTCCCTTCGCAGATTCTCAGTGTCTATCCAAGGTTACTGGGTATCTCTGATTGAATTACTTGCCTTGATCACGTATGCCCACTGCATTGAGGTTGAGTACTGTCAGTATACATTGTAACGGCGGAGGACAGCTAAGCGCACCTCGGCGGTCTTGTGCCAATGAAGCTCACTGCACACACTCAGGATGAGTACAGGCTAGATGGCTCAAATAACTCACCGTATAGCACCAGATTCAAGCCTCATGTTGACTCCGGCCATGGCTGCCCGCTTGTCGTCAAGCTCTCTACATTCAGTGAGGCGGTAGAAAAAACACTCACATTTGGCGATAGGCATTACGTCGACTGCATAACAGTCGGCTCAGCTGTACGTACGGTGAATGAGATAGGAGCTCACCATTCTGCTGACGAGCCCAGCCACCCGACTGAAGACGATTGTGACTGAGTGCGAACGGCCACTTGGCGCCGGGCCTGCACACAGCGAAGATTGAATCAACAGCATGCGACGGTGGAGAAGACGTGTACTGACACGTTCCCAGAGTCCGTAGTAGGGGGTGCGATTAAGTCGGGGTTCTGCAGAGCGACCGGTACATTCTGCGGTCCGAGGACGGCTGCACCTAGAGTGTCTCGGATGGGCTGAGGATTGATGTCGGTATCCTCGGACCATAGCACGCCGTTCTGCTGATCGCTGGCGAACGATACGGTGGTAGTCGCGACAGCAGCGGTGGACGCGTCGGACGCCACTTCGCCACTGGCAGCCGAAGACGCCGCGCGCTGGGATAGCCCTGGCCCAGACAGATGGCCCGGTGCACTGGCGGCGTATCTGGCACAAAGGATGGCGCAGAGGATAAAATTCGCGAACTTGGGCATGTCGAGGGGTGGACAGGTGTGGTGTGCGATGAGTGGGCCCGGTGAACGAAGTTGACACCTCGCAGAGTGGCCTTTATATACTTAGTCCAATGCCCGAGAAGGTCACATTAGCATTCGAGTTGCGTCGAGTATATGCAGATGGTCTGCCCGAAGAATACTGTACCGGGAAAAGTCGGTCAGAGTCGGAGTAGTCATGCAGCCACAGTCACATCCGGGAAAGGGAGGCAGGATGCGTAGAGGAGTGGTCTTGGAATGAGTATCTTATACAGCGATCTCATGACCATAGCTACTCACCGTAGGATATGGCATAGATCCCGCATGACTTCGACCACCGTACTCTGGGAGAGCGCGTCGGCCGGGGTTCAAAGATAGTTTCATCTAACCAGGTGAGCGCCCTCACAACCAGTGACTGTTGAGTCTGCCAGTGGTTCCTGCCGGGCATTGTGCACTCGGCCCGATACAGAGACCTAAGCACTAAGTAGTTAGTGCGCAGCAGCGACCGCTGTAAGTGCAGTTAGTGTACAAATTTGCAATGGATGACAGGATACGACGTAAACTACCCACTCACATGTGCCGCTGCCAGTGTAAGTTGACGTTAAAAACTTTGAGAGGTTCGCGAACTCTTGCTTGCCAAGAGTCGCGATCGATTAGCCCGGTTCTGTCCGCTGGGCGTGACACGTGACGTGCTGTGGTCACAACTGCGCAAACGCCGCCGCCGCCGCCTCGTCAAGACGGCGCTCTCCTCCGATCTCCCACATATTCCTGAGACCTCACTCTCGGCATGCTTATCCGATGTTTTCGGCCACCATGATTTGCCTGATATCTTATCTGCTAAGTAGCAACCACCCGGCAGTGGCGCATGTCGCCCGTAATCGCCCGCAGAAGAGTTCTTGTTCGGATGGCTGTACTGCTCCGATGAGTCCCGCATACCCACAGTATCGCTCAAAGTGGAAGTGAGAGTACTCCTGTAAGTATTTATGATACGTTTTTGTTTAGCTGTGTACTTTATTGACGCGTTCTGCAGTGCCACGTTGCCGGGTGTACACGATACAAAGTAGTGTCCACGGTGCATGATCGCAACGCCCTATGTGACAGCGACGGACAGCCCATGTGAAATGATCATCCACAGCAGTTCTATCATCTACTTACCGCTCATAGTTTTCGGTCAAGAGTGCGACATTCCAACATCTCCGCGTTTCTGTTCCCTCGGTCTACTCGGACCCGTTATTCCGGCACTCCTTCAAGCTCCGGATGCACTCCGGACGAGTGCCAACCCGGATGGCGCTGGTGAGTGTTCGCAGGCTTTCAAGGTCCCACTGATTGTGTCGTTATCGAAGTTTGACATCGTGACAGCTCTTACGCCCGCCACTTCCTCATCCGTCGTCAAGCAGACCAGAAATAGCGACGTTGGAACGCGAATTCACATTGGAAGATGACCGTCGTCCAATAGCGTGTTATCCCAGCTCCGGGGCGCCCGACGGTGCGTCGTGCTGTGAGCACTGTTAAATCACATCTCGGTGTTGTAACTTACTCTGTTCGCGCAGTGCATAGTATAAAATCGCGCAGGCAACAGGTTGGATACCTGTTCCCGCCCCGCTGCTTCTCGTCCCACCTTTGTCCAGCCAGGTGCTGTTTCGTTCTCAACTTGCCGTTATTCACGATGCGCGCTGGTTTCTTCGTCGCACTCTTCCTTTCGTCTGTATCCGTTCTGGCTGCGCCTTCGCCAGTCGAAGAACGCGACCGTACGTCCATGCCCATGTAACATTGCGCGTCTGACTGATAGATGTTCCCGTGTAGTCATTGACAACGTCAATTCTGCAGTAGACCAGCTGTTCTCCGTGACTATCGACAGTACGTGCCCATACTTTCCCAGAGGTTTACTGGTTATTAAAGCGGTTTGCGACTCAGTCAAGGCTATCATTAGCGAGGCAACGTCTGTTGGTGCGTGGTTCCATGCTGTGCAATAGGATCTGATCTAACTGCCTAACAGCTGAATCCGTTTTCGTTGAGGCTACATCGGAGAGTGAGTGGATCGGCTATGCACAGGCATCTCATAGCTTGACTGTGATATAATAGTCGGCAACCTGGTAACAAACACTGGTAAGCAGAGCAATCTCCCTTCTTGACAGATCAGACCTCATATACGCGCGACGATTGTAGCGGTCGTTGCAGAAGGTATGACCCACGTCCGGTTTAATGACCCGATCTCGTCGTCTAACGTCCATTCGTAGCGACGAGTCTACTCTCCGAGGCCGAGAGCTTCCTCGGTCCAACAGGCACGGCGATTGCGAAAGACCTTAACAATGTGAAGAACGCTATCAGCAATTCGTCAGTCATGTTCCCCAGATGTGCCAACCCAAACTCCTACTGACATGGACGTTATAAACAGCGCATCCGCACGTCAAGAAGTGACCGCTGTGCGGCCGCTCACCATGGGCGCCACAGCAGTATTAGGGAGCATGCTTCTAGGCGCATTTGCTGTGCTCTAGGGTGCTAGCTCTCGTTCGGGGGACGTAGAATGGACTGATTCGTGCGCGGCGGCAGGTTATGCGTGACTTGGACGCTGTTGGTCTCTCATTATCTTGAAGCTGTTGCGGGTCCATTTGTATCTTGGAACAATCACGCAGTATTCACTTACAGTACTTGTCTTGCTGGAGAAAAGCGCCATCCTAGGCTTAAGGAGGTTTAAATACGTTCCTGAGCGCTTGTTCTGCGAAGCCCGCGTCCCGAGGTCTGTCTCAAGTTGGTTTCATTGTCTCGGATATGGCCGGTTGGTCTTCCCGAGCCTTTTCGAACTCAAGTTCTGCCTTAACCACGACTCGCATGAACCCCTGGCCGACACCAATCCCCTCGAGGCATACAGGGGAAGTCTAGACTTGCCATAAGTACTCGAGTGCGACGGCGACCTCATGATGTCATGACTGATGTCGAACACTGCTTGCCCTGGACAGTGAACACAATTGGCGATCCCCATCTCCGGACACTTGTGGCGTCGTGCACGGCCAAGCACATGTATTCCCTGCATTGTTGATGTCGTACGCGGATGGATGTTCCCTGCTCCAGCTGACCATTGCTGACAAGTTTTTGGTGTGTCAGGCAGCCGCAGTAAGACCGGCCAGGCCCCCTGTGCACTGCCGCGTCGTGGACCGTGTGCTTGCGGCGTGCGTGGGTCACCGACGAGCCCGTATCATCAGGAGGCGGACCTGATAGTGGGTGTATAGTGTACTAACTTACTTACCTGGCACTACGCCGCACGGTTCGGTGCATGACAGGCAGGTCCGTGGGAATAGAACATCGGGCTGTTTTCCGGCTAGCATACATATAAGTATGTTCGGGGTGCGGCTACCACTACCAACCAATCCCCTCTTTCGGATCACTACGCTCCCCGCAGGACACCGCCAGTGCTCTCGCGCTCTATAATCCATGGATCCCCAGGTGCTCCTCCTCATCGCAGGTGGTGCGCTGCTCGTTCTCGCAGTGCGCCGGTGGCTCGCCGGCCGCGCGCTGCGCAAAGTCAGAGGACCGCCTAGTCCGGGATGGCTCTTGGGTAAGCCTATTGCCGTCAGGACGCATCCCTCCACCCAATGAGAATCCCGCCCATCTTCTAGGTCATAGTCGGGAATTGAACGCTCAGCTCAACGTCGGAGATCTGGAGACGAAGCTTTTGGAGGAATATGGGCCGGTCTACAGAGTGAAGTACCCCATGGGGGTGCGTACAACGTCCAGACGTTTCGTTTCGGCCATCATCTCATCGAGAAACAGGAACACGCGCTACAAATCGCAGACCCGAAGGTCAGACGCACGCGTCTCCCTGTCGCCATGCGTCGTTTGACCCTTGCGACTCCTCTAGGCTCTCCAGTACATGTTGCACAAGTCTGGATATCACTTCCAGAAGAGCGTCGTCGCGAGAACAGTATCTGGGGAACTCACAGGCGCCGGCATATTGGTCGCGCACGGTACGTCGGTCCTCCTGCGATACTATTATCACAGTATACGAGCCAATTGTTCGCTGTAGAACAGAGTCATGCGCGTCAGCGTAAGATCATGAACCCTGCATTCACGGCTGCCCAACTCAGGTCGTTCCTGCCCACCTTCCGCGCGTCTTCTCAGAAGGTTCGTGTGTCCCTAGTCGGTCGGACCGCGCGAATGACTCTGACTCGATATTTGGTATACAACCGGTTGTAGCTCAGCCAGAAGTGGCAGGACATGCTCCAGAATGACCCGGACGCTGGCAAGAAGCTCAATATTCTCGCTTGGCTCACGCGCTGCACCTTGGACATCATCGGCGAAGGTGACATCGTCTCCCGTGCCCTTGCTCCACTATCTAACCCCGTGTAGTTGGGTTTGACGTCCAATTGGGCGCCATGGACGACAAGTTGACTCCGGTCATGGAGGCATACAAGGATATGTTGTAAGCCTCCTGCACTGGTGGCAACCGATTGCGAGGATACATCTGACGCGGTTCGTAACGCAGTGCTGACTCCATTCCGAACCCATCCACATTCACAATCCTTTTCCGTTCTCTATGGTACTACATCCCTGATTCGATCCTCAAGTATGTCAAGTACATGCCCGGCAAGGACCACGCTCGTTTCCGCAAAACTCTCAAGCTGATCAACGAATACTCCAAGAATTTGATCGACGAGAAGACCGAGGCTGTCCTCGCCGGCAAGGAGGGAAAGAAGGACATCATGAGCATCCTCGGTGAGCCATCTTCAGCTCCTAGCCTGGAACACGCCTGACGGTTTTCCGCAGTGAGGGCAAACGCAGCTGAGAACCCCAAGGAACGCTTGACCGATGAGGAGATGATTGCCCAGATGGCCACTTTCCTCTTCGCAGGTTGGTTCAAATCTTGCGCACGTCGGATTGGTGCTCATAGTACATCTAGGCCACGAGACGACCGCGTCATCCACCTCTTGGTTACTGTGGGAGCTCGCCCGGCACCCAGAATACCAAGCAAAGATGCGCGAAGAGGTCAAGGCTGTCCGCGCTCGCGTCGCCGCGCGTGGCGATACGGACTTCTCCGTCAGCGACTTGGACTCGATGACGTACTGTTTGGCTGCCATGAAGGAAGTGTTGCGTCTGCACCCGATCGTCTACCTCACTGAGCGACAGGCGAGCCGAGATGACGTTCTGCCGTTGGCTCACCCGATTACGACCACTACCGGAGAGACGATCAACGAGATCCCTATTCCAAAGGGGACATCTTGCCGGATCTCGATCTGGACCTACAACCGGTAAGCCACTTCAAACCCACTTACTGCCACTAAGGGCTCATCGGTCTCGCGCCGTTGATCTCACTGACATATGTACATCGATTGTAGGCTGCCACAGATCTGGGGCCCTGACGCCAACGAGTTCAACCCCTTGCGATTCATTGAACATGAGAAGATGGGAGCGACATATGTCGGTGTAACGTCTAACCTCATGACCTTCAGCGCCGGTCTTCAGGCGTGCATTGGTTGGCGGTTCTCGTGAGTACACCAGAGCACTGGTTGTGCTACCCCTAGCTAACGCATGCTCTAATCTTCGCAGAATTATCGAGATGCAGGCTATCCTGGTGGAGCTCATCGAGAAGTTCGAATTCACCATTCCGGAGGACAAGCCTGAGATCATCCGCTTCCCGGCCGGTCTCACAACGCCTCTTGTCGCGAGCGAGATGCACCTCGGTTCGCAGATGCCTCTGCGTGTTTCGCTTGTCCAGTAATTGGCACACAGGGTTACTTGATTCTTACTCAACTATCTAGGTCTTGTGTTAGTAGCGTGGTTACATATTACTCTGCTTACTCCATAACTCCTTGTGATGAGGACGAAGGGGATGCGTGGAAGGACACATAATGCGTTGGCAGTCATATGAGTAGGGCCTTGGGTGCAAGCGATGGTAGTAGAGTACATTACAATCCACGCTGTCACAGCAATCGCTTCGCTCGCGCCTTGAACGCCTCCTTCACCATCAACCACTCAATCATCGTCACCCCGCTCACGCGAAGAAGGTCGCCCAGCTCGACCCAAGCGTCCGGCATCTTGCACACCAAGTCCAGATCCGCCTCCGTGACCACGCCCAGTCCATGTAGGTGAGGCGCAGCATGTCCAAGCGGTCGACGCAGACCGTTCAGGAAGACCTCAGCAGCAGTAGGCGGTTCTTGTTGGCCGGATCCGTGCAAGAGGGCACCATCTGAAGGCGGCTCGAACTTGTAGTCGAACTCCGTCTTGATGGGCAACGTGAAGCGCAAACCAGGAACGTCCTCAGGCAAAGTACAAAGAGAGATCGACGAGCAAGAAGAGACACTCCTGACGAGCGAAGGCGAGTAGCTGATGAGCCGCGGTTCCGAGACGCCGGTCGTCGCGTTGATCGGAGACCATGTCGCTGGTCGAAGTAGTGGAGGCAGGAAGACGACCTCGGCGTCGGGTGTGGGCGAGCTTGATTGGTCCGACACTGTGGGCGAAACGACCTCGGAATTCAGTGTAGTTCTGATAGGCTCTGGCGCGACGTCCAAGGATTGCGATGCGGGGAGTATGGTGACGTCATCGTCCTGCGACTCCGGATAGAGTAGCGTCTGCCGCGAGAAGCTTGCATCGAGAGTCTCCGTTGCTGAACGAGAGCTGTTGTTAGGAGAAGTGGCATGGGGAAAGGACCACTACTCTCACCTTCTGACTCCAGAGTCGTGCTCGCGACAACGGCAGGAACCATGGCCTCGTCCACCTTCTCGGCCTTCACCTGAATCATTGCATCTCCATTCACTGGCACTGGCATCGCGTTTCCATCAACAGGCTTCCCGGTTTCAGACCTATCGCTCTTGCGAGAGCGCCTCATCTTGGTCTTCGGGAGCGATGGGGCGCGATACTGCGCGTACCCGTCGCACCTCGACGCCATGTGGTCCTACATGGCGAGCTCACAACCCTCTTCCAAGCACGGGAATGGCGAACAGATATAGACTCACGCGCAGGTTGCCTGCGATGGGGTACCGCTTATCACAGCGTGGACAGTGGAAGCACTTGGACTCCGCGTCGCGTCTGATGGTTATTTGCACACCGGGGTGGTTTTTGAAGGTGAGAGTGGTGACTTGCTGGTGTACCTTGAGCTTGTGGTAGAGCCCGGAGCGATGCAGCTCGCCGCAACAGAACAGAGACTTCTTGTCTTTGTCTTGAGGCCTGCGGGGGATTTTGTGAATGTCAACAACAGTTGGAAAACCTCGGTGCACGCGCGCCGGCTTACATGTTAATTAGAACGCGTTGCACTGAGGACGTACAGTACTAGTGTGAGGGTTAGAGGAAGGGAACGGTGAGGAGCGCGACGCGTTCTCGCGAGTCTTTATAGCAGTCCAATTGTGAAAATTGAAAAGCTGTCCGATCTGTCCCTCTTCGGCTGTGGCGGTCTGTAATCGGGCGCTCCTTACTGCACCAGGTCACTCGGGTATGAATCTGATGTATGATGCATACCGAGCTGCGATTGATGGCATTGCGAGCGTTACATGTATCGTACATTGAGCTCAGATAGAGCTTTGCATACATGCACATTACTGAGGTTGTCAGTCAGCGCCGTCTCAGTGCATAGATCGAGATACCGACATACCCGTGGCTCCGTCGAAGTTGACGTTGAGTTCTCCCGGATGTGGCTGGGTCGATCTGCGGCGGAAACGCATCGAGAACCTTCTTCCGTTCAGTGAGGGAGTCCTGCCATGCAGCGCCAGCGTCCGGCACCGTCGACTGGAGCTGGACGTATGGCGTCCCGCTCGTGCTGTTCGCAGGGTCATGGTCGTCACTGAGATTGAAGCTGCGCGAGGACGCTTTGCATGAGCCCGATGCCCGACAGCCAGTCACAACGCGGCGAGCACTCACAAGGCATATACACTCTTCAAAAACACATCACCGAGCACGATGTCGAAACCCTGGAAGCCACGCTCGGCAGCGGGTACGGGTTGGAAGCCGCCGAAGCAGACGGTCACGTTTTGGTCTTTGCCGTTCGGCGACACCACGTCCGTCTCGACGAGCGTGACTTTCAATGGATGGACGCTGTAGTCTTCGCCACTATCATGCGCAATCAGTCCGAGTACCAGAGACATCCCCACGAAACGAGGGGAACGTACCCAAAGGTGAACGTCAAGTTCGCGCTGTTGTCGCAGCGCAGAGCTCGGCAAAGAGCTCGCGACCGATTGCCCATCCGGACCCATAGGATTCGTTAGCGACGAAGCTCGTGGAGTTTGTCAATTTGAAGGCAGGCAACGAATGGTTGACGATGAGGTCGTTGAAACCAGTATCGAGTTGAACGCTGAAGTCTGTTCTACGTTAGCCAACATCGAAATCGGGACACCTGTTCGCTCACTTTCACCGCCCAGAGCGATATCCACAACATACTAGCACCGGTGCGTTAGACAGTGTCTTCATGACATTGGAGGCCACACTCACAAAGAGATCAGTGACTGTAGCCTTCACATCAACGTTGCTGCCGCCGTCCCGGCGCAATTTAAGTGCAAATTCGACACCATCAAGCTCTCCCCCGGCAGGGAGCGCAGCCGTGACCAGCGCAGAGAGAACAATGCAGAAAATCTGGAGTGAATGATGGGTGAGCATCGTGTATGTGTCGGCCAGGGTAAGGAAAAATCGCAGTGGTTTTTATGCTGAATGCGAGCGTCCCAGTCTGCACGGGTACTCGGGATTTTGGAGTACAAAGACTCTCGAGACGCTGGCATCGGGTGCGTTCGAGACATCCGATGTCAGAGCATAACCACAAAGGCGCACTGGGCCAAGATCGGACAGGGAATGCCCGAACAGACAGCGGGGCAGGTCTTGGAGGCCTGACACAAGGGGGTCTGGTACTGGACATCAGGGTAATCGGTGGCCTGCAGTAACGACCACATGTCTTGCCCCAACACCGACGCCGGATACGCTACGAGACATGTTTAAGGCTCTGATAGCTCGGAGAGCTCTGAAGATGTCTCGCAGGTATCCTGAAGAGCCTTCCTGACCATTTCGAAGCGGGACATATGGGCCCGAATTCGAGAGGCTTGTAGCAGGCTATGAGCCCCATTGTCGGTATGACGCAGAGGGGCTCCGAACATGGAAGCTTGACGCATTCTCCAAGCCACTATTGAATCAACGTACCTTCTGATGTTGGGTGGACCGTGTATTCTGACGGAGTCGAAGCCTGACGCGACACCTGAGCGGATCGCGCGATCACTGTGCCTCCACATTCTCTGCCTCCTCTACTAATTCATAGCCAACCCAAACCACCTCTGAGCAGCTGGCACAGCCAACGAGGTGCTCGCCCGAGTCAAGCATCTCCTCCGTGACGACGTACGATCCTCCACAGCGACACGGATAGTTCCAGGTCGTGTCCGACTCCTCATCGAACTCTTCGAGCGAGATGACTTGTGCGGGGCGTGGACCAAGTTTCTTGTCATCGGATGTCCTCGAGGCATCATAGATCTTCCTAAGTTGGGGGTTGTGGAGAGTGTTGAACGCGTCTTTCAGGAGTCCGATGTCAATGCCATCGACCAGCGGCCCCGAAGCCTGTTTGTCGGGGTGTGAGGCGAGAAGTACACGATGGTAGGCAGCCTTGACCTCTGCAGACGTAGCATCCTGCGATAGAGAAAGAATAGCATAGTAGTCAGGAGTGCCAGAGTCCTCGGGCGTCGAGGTCGAATGGGTCATTGTCGTAGTTGGCGGAGAACAACGAGCTTGTCGATCGCAAAATGCGTCAGGAGGTCCCGGCCCGGCGGCCCGCTCGAACAACGGGCGCCAGAGTAATTCGTGCGCCACCGGGGGGAAAGGGCGCTGCCTAGGACGGCCGCCTCTACCACTGCTAGATCCCCCCATCCACCCCGCGCGGCATGTCTCGCAGACAGACCACGATGAACTACCCCCCGAGCTCGACCTCCGCCGTTGACACCGCCCTGAGCCTCGCCCACCTCTCCGAGTACGCCCACACGCTCGACAGCCTCCCCATCGACCTCTCCAAGAGCTATGGCGACCTCCGCGAGCTCGACGCCGTGCTTTCCTCCTCCATGACCCTCCTCACAACCAAGATCAACGACCTCATCTCCATGATTGAGACCAAGACCGGATCCAACGACGAACGCCTCTTCCTCCTCAACGACATCGCTGAAGAGGCATACCGCCTCAAGCTCGGCGGCGAGGACAAGATTCGCGTCGCCTGCCATGCCGCCGACGGCCTCCGCGCCCACAGAGCACACATGAAGGCGCTACTCGATTGCATGCCTGAGAAAGAGTTCTCGAGGGTTGCAGATGCTTTGTCGAGGAAAACCGTCTTCCCCCATGTCGCGACGCGCCATTTCTACCCCCCGGGCATGGTGGGCGAGGGCGGTAGACGCAACAGGCGCGCTGCCGGCGCAGCCAACGGGTATGGCCCCTTGGTCGTGAACGGCGCCGACCCCAGCCCCACGAAGAGGAAGAGGGCCACAAAGGAGGACGAGATCGACGTTACCAGGACGCCGACAAAGAAGGAGCGGCTAGACGCGCCTGTCCAGAGACGGGGGAACGGTGCCAGGCCAAAGAAGTACGTTTCCCTTTCATCCCCCATCGAGCTTCTCGGCCGTTCCACTAGTTTCCAGCGGTCCTTTGTAGTGGACATGAGTTCTTAAACTCCACTCCCCCTCCATGCCGCCTACTCTTCCACCCCCACCCTTCCCCTTTGTCTCTCGTAACCTATCTGACCGATGTCTCTCAGGGTTATCGACAGAGTTGCATCTCCCACCGAATCCATTCTTTCTGTCGCGTCGCACATGCCCCAGAACGTCCCCGTGCAAACGAGCACGGGCCCATCTCGCCCGGCGGGCCCTGGACGCGCCGGCAGCAATGGCGCGAACAAGCGCGCGCAAGACGCCTCGCGGCGCGATGCCTTCGCTGCCCAACCTCCCCCAGCCAGCCACCCTTCTCTCCCCGCCCCCCATGCCTCAGCACAGATAGGCGTCCTCACCGACGCACATGGCGCTCGCGCTATGAGCAACGGGGTCGTCTCTGAGTGGCCCCATGGGCAGCTCGAAGGACCCGGCATGCCTGTGGCGCGCAACTTCCAGCCTCCAGCGGACCCCGCTGACGGTATGAGTGCCGAGCCTGACGGCGATGTCGACGACAACAAGACATACTGCTTCTGCGATGGCGTGAGCTATGGAGAGATGATCGGGTGTGATGATGAGGAATGCGAGAGGGAATGGGTGCGTTGTTTGACTCTGCTTTATATGCTCGTCGACTCATTTGGCTGGTTGCAGTTCCATCTCGCGTGTGTTGGTCTTACCACTCCTCCGGAAGGCGGTTGGTATTGCGAGACCTGCACGGCGCGCCGTCAGGGTAACAAGCGATCTGCGCGTGGGGGCAAGAAGAGGTCAGCAGGTCGCACTGCTGCAAGGAGTCATCCTGCATGACATGGTCATGCTTCTTGCGTGGTGAGTCTCGCACCTTCTTGCTGCCCTAACGATTTCACTCATCAGGGCCCTGTTGCATTAGTATATATGTATGCTCTCGCTTTGATCTGTGTACCACTAGAACCGGTGTAGGCTACGCGCATTCGCGCTTCATAGGACCTCGTTCTTAATTCGATTCTTTCTTGCGATCTTCAAAACACAAGTATGCCCTTCAAGGTGGCTGATGGCATAACACCGAACACGAACCTGCCCTTTGTCCCCGGCGACGAAGTGACCGGGACTGGCTCAAACATGCGGAAGTTACGTCCAAGCCGTATTCGATATTCCGCTCGAGCCATCAAGTATATGAAGACATATCAAGCATGCTCGCTGCTATCAAAGGTGAACCGCTTGGCTGTGCTATGCAGGAACCGCTGCTTCGCGTTCGGTCCTTCCCCGCGAGTTGAAAGTGTTCGGGCTCGGGTGGAACGTTTCCTCGTGCTGGATGGTTGAGGCGGCCAGCGTTCCCTTCGGTTAGAACGTCCGGTCTTCGCGTCCTTCGTTGTTTTGCACTGAGCAGGGGAGATTTGTTGGGGTGCATAGGCCATGTCATGCCATCGAACCACTGAAGCCTTGCATATCGCGGCAATCGATTAGACAGCGAGCGTGCATTGTATTTTGTTAAGATAACTTCTACTGTTAGATATTTCTCAAGTACTTGCGATGTTTGTCACGAGGTAGACTTGAGGAAAACAGAATTGGGCCGTTCACTGAAACTGTGACTTGGCCTCGACCATCATTCTACGATGCGTAGTTCAGTGCACTGCCACTGCTGTCCAGAATAGGGGGACTTGGCGTGCTTGGCATTGCAGTTCTCTAACCACTGATTTCGTATAAATAATACACTCGCGAAACAACATCTATAATATCTTGATTGGATCCTATGAATCACTACCAAGGGAGGCTGGCAGAATTCCGCCCTGCACCCATTAGTGGGCCGAGCGGCGTCCTCCCAACCTCAATTGAAGTTAACAACCGTCGTCTCCGAAACGCACAAACATACTGCTGAGCTAGATGTTGCTCGACGCAGTCTCCTTCGAGGAGCTCTGACGCTTCCTGACCATAATCTTGCCGGTCTCGAAGCCACCATTGGGGCGATCAGCCTTGATATCGTAGTTCACGACGATATATGACAGAAGAGTCTTGAGTTCGTCGGCCGCGTAATACCGTCCTGGGCTGTACGCGTGTCAGCAACCACGTGCTCACGTCACTACGAACGCAGGACATACCAGGCATGCTTGCCATGGCCAAAGGCAAGCCATTTGCCAGAGGTGTGCGTGAACATTTGCGTCGCGCTAGCTCCCTTCTCTTCACGCTGGCGCGAGAACCGGAAAGGGTCGAAGACGTCTGCTTGGGGATAGTTGTTCGAATCGCGATGCGCCGGAGCAACAGCAGCAGCTACAAGGGTTCCCTTGGGAACGAAGGTCCCGTCGACTAGCGTCAAGTCCCGCATCGCTACACGCGTGATCACAACTGTGGACAGAAAAATTGAATGTTACACGGATGCAATACCAGAAGAGCGTAATGCAGACTCACAAGGTGCCAAAGTATGCAAGCGCGCCGATTCCCGGAGGAAACTTTCCGCCTTCCACATTCTGTCGATGGCGTCCTTCGTCCAACCGTACGACGCGATGAGTTCTTCCGCTTCAGCTCGAAGGGGACCAATGGCCTCGGGAGACGATGCCAGGTGACAGAGGGTGTTCGTCATGTTCTATACCAAAGTAACAGGTGATTCGTGTGAGTACCGCAGAAGTCAGCAAGCATGAGGAAGAGTCATACATCCGTGGCAGTGAAAATGGCTGCAAAGTTGGTGTGGAAAGCCCGCTGCGCCACCATCTCGTCCGTTGCGTTCTTGTCAGCTGCGTATTCCATGTAGAGTTGGAGTAGGTCGTGCTGAGATCGGCGGCGTCAATTTCAATGAAGGAATCCTACCGGACCGTAGGATGGCTACCAAGAAAGCATCGTACGCACCGGTTTGTCCGGCCAGTCGTTCCCGAACTGATTGATCTTCTCTCTGCGTGCGCGCACTAGAGGCTCAATGTACGTCCTTCCCTTGAACAAGGCAGTTCGTGTCTCCGTGAGGAAGCGCGCCACAAGGCTGAGGAAGGAAAAGAATCAGACATGCCACCATTCGAATGGAATGGGAAGAAGCATACGGTCGGAATAGTTGCGGCGTGAGCTTCATAGTCTGTGCATCTTTCATCGTGTTCACGGTGAAATCAATCGCAAGCTTCAAATAGTCTTGATTGCGACCTGCAGATATCCATGTAAGTCACATTGATTGTCAAACGAAGAATGTATCACTCACACAGTGGCAATCCAACGAAGACACGACTGTTCAGTTGAGCAAGGATGCCCAGTACAGCGGGCTTGACCTCCACACTTTGCCATCCTATAAGATCACGATCGTTGAGTGACATCTACGTTTCGGGGGGGCGAACTCGGATTACCATCTGTGGCCGTCGGAAGGTTCCTCAGTACGGCCGACGGGAGCTCATCAATGAGGTCAGGAAGGATTGTTGGAATGCTCTGTGTGAATGTCGTCTTGAGGACCTCTGCGTGCCAATGTGTCTGGAGGATTTCGCTTCCTAGGATGCGCTCTCTTTGTAACAGCTGTACCATGGGTATAGGTTAGAGAGGGTACAACGATAGTTCGAGCATCACAGTCTCAATGATACGAACCTGGTTGGACGCAACCGACAACGTAAGCTCGTTTTCAGGCCTGCGTCTGAGGTCTTCCACCCCGTCGAGGCCTGAGACCACGACGAGCCAACGATCAAGCATGCCAACCCTGAAGGCCGAGCCATGGTACTGCAGACAAGCCAGCATTAGAAGTGTACACGTTCGACCGAGGAAGGGACCGCCGCACCTTCGCGTGCCCTTCTAGCAGCACGTCGTTCGGACGGCGAATGAACTTGAGGGCGGCGAGATAGGACAACAATGGGAAAGACGTCCCGCCCACAACGGGGATACGGCGGAGCTGGACGAGAACCGACACGCGCACGTCAGCAACCTAGTCATGAACGTTGAGGCTGCACATACCGGGTCGGAGTACCACTTGATGAACAGCCGGGCCACCACCAGGATGAGGAATGCATAGAGGAGCGTTGAGACTTCCATCGCCGCTTGTCTTGGGTGAAGAGAGGGGGGAGTGGATGGTCATAGCAACTCGATGAGCTCTTTATACGAATCAAGGTTACAACCCTGCTTCCTTCGCGCCTGAGCTTCTTCCGCGCCTGCGAAGATTCAACCGCCAGGTCAGCTGCGACCTGCGGAAGCCGAGAGCCTAGTGGAGTCCCCAAACTCACCTTATTCTCATTCCGCCGATTTTCGCGCTCCCAGTGTCAGCTAGGCTGACGGGAAGTCGCACACGGCGAGTGCGAAGCACACATTGACAAGTAGCCGGCGACTCGTGTGGAGCAGAAACCGCACAGGGTGCGATACAATTGATAAAGTATTTCTTCCGGCTGGGAAAGCCTTGACTGAAGTTCGCGAGACCTGTGAATAACCCATGTCAATATCCGTACGTGGACGCAAGCGCCACCGGATGACTCACTACGATGTAGTTATTCGGAGGAAGGTGCTCGGCAGACCCGAGCTTGGATTGATCTGGTGAAGGATGAAGTTCGAGAAGGAGGCGTCAGCATGGGTGCACACAGGTATTCATGGCATGGATGAGAAGATCAGCGTCGAACGCAAGACGTCGGCGAGGTCTTGTCAAAGGTGATGAGTAACATATGAAGATTGTACCCGCACGCCTCATCTTTGAGATCGAGTCCGCAAGACACACGGTGACCACCAACTGTTCTCCGTCTTTCGCTTGCTCACGGATCACACCTGCGCACCGTCACTAGCAATCAGAAGAGTGACCGAGGCGCCTATATGTGACCCTCAGCACGGAGTCAACGAAAGAGGTAACGAAGAAGCTCACCAAACTAAAGGCGGTATCAGTGAGGGAATCACACAATTGATGAGAGAATTGCGGCCTCAATAAAGGCCAACAAGGGAGAGAGTATCGATGCTCCCCCTCTTCCATGTTTGAACTATCAGGCCGCTTCACATGACAGTATATCGAATCGAACGTTCGAAGGTTGGTTGCCCGGAACGTGACTACACATCTCCCACTCGGTTGAAGGCTGAGGTCTCCTGACAGTCCAAATAGAGAACTCTCCTAGCCTGCCTTACGCTTCCTCACCAAGATCTTGCTCCTCACAGCGTCAACCAGTGTGGACGCCCTCTGTTGGGTTTCATCGAGCTTCACGTCGTAGTTCATGACCATGTAGGCCAGGAGCGCCTTAAGCTCGTCTGCCGCGAAGAACCGCCCCGGACTGCAAACGGCGAGGGTGTTGAACCTGTCAGAGAATACGAATCGAAGCTGACCGGGCGCAGCACGTACCAGGCGTGCTTGCCGTGACCGAATGCGAGCCACTTGCCGGAGGTGTGGGTAAACGCCTGCGTTGCACCGATGCCGGTCTCTTCTCGCGCGCGAGAGAACCGGAATGGGTCGAAGACGTCAGCGCATTGGTAGTGCTTCTGATCGCGATGGGCCGGTGCGATAGCAGCGGTGATGAGCGTCCCCCTCGGGATGAAGGTGCCGTCGACCAATGTCATGTCCTTGGTAGCTACACGGGTCAGCGCGACTGAGGAAGGGACGTAAGTTGAGGTGTGTAAGTGCAACTAATAATAGAAAACTGCGCGGCTGGGCTACTTGAACTCACAGCGAGCGACAGTCTTTGAACGTTGCGATTCGCGGAGAAAACTGTCGACCTTCCACATTTTTTCGAGCGCAGCCTTTGTCCAACCGTCCGAGGTTGTGATTTGCTCCACCTCGGCCCGAAGGGGTGCGACGGACTCGGGGTGTGCTGCCAGGTCGTAGAGCGCGCTTGCTATGCTCTGCGGATAGAACAAGTCGAGCTTATCAGTGCTGCGCCGCATAGCCATCATGGAGTAAAGCAGTACCAGTGCAGAAGTATGAATGGCGGCGAAGTTGGTCACGAAGACCCTCGCCGGTACGGCTTCGTCTGGTGTGCCTCTCTCTGTAGCTTCTTCCAGGTACCATTGGAGGAGGTCGTTCTAGGATACCGTCGTAAGCCGAAGGTCATGGTATTCTGCGCGAAATAATACTCACTGGTCTGTTCTGCCAGTTAGGCCCGAAGCGCTCCATGTCCGCTCTCCGTGCTTGTATCAGCGGCTCCATGAAGGCCCTTGCTTCAACCAAGGCAGATCGAGAGTTATTAAGGAAGGGCACCGCGATACTGCAACATTGGCTGAGCATAATGTCACTCCTACAAGAAACAAACATACGGTCGCAAGATAGGGGGGATTAGCTTCATGATGTTTGCGTCTTTCATCCTCGCCGCGGTGAATCGGATAGCGAGACGAAGATATGGTTCAGTGCGACCTGCAAACGATCATGTGAAGTTCGTGACATGGTTGAGCATGGTTGAGCGAGGATGCACTGACATAGAGGCAATCCGACGAAGACGCGACTGCTCAGACGTGCAACGGTATTGATCATTGTTGGCAGAATGTTCACCGCTGCCCAACCTTGTGATTTTTGAGCCACGTTCAGCTGGAGACGTTTATGGACGGTACTCACCATCTTCACAGCGAATGTTGTCCTGTACAGCGTGCGGGAGCTCGTCCAGAAGCTCGGGGAGAATGGAAGGAAGGTTGCGGGTAAGAGACGACTTGATCACATCAACATGCCACCGGTTCTCATTGAGGTCTTTCCCTAGGATGAGTTCCGTCTGAAAGAGCTAAAGCATAATATGGTTAAGTGCACCGCTCATATGCCGCCGGCGATGAACGAACCTCATTGAATCCATCTACGATAGAAAGATCACTCTCGGGGCGTCGCCTGATGTCTTCTACTCCTTCAGGGCCGGACACGACGACGAGCCAACGATTAGGCATCGCAACCTTGAAAGCCGTACCCTGGTACTGCATATCACTCGGCATTAATTAGCTTGTCCACAACTCCATGGGAGGGAGACGCACCTTATCGTAACCTTCTTGCAAAACCTTGTCCGAACTGCGCGCAAACTTACGCGCAGCGAGGTAGGATAGCAGCGGGATAGATGGTCCACCCACAGTAGGAATACGGCGGAGCTAATGAGAATGTCAGCCGTATAACAAGGAAGCAACGTTGCGTGGCGCACGTACCGGATCCATATACCACTTCGCTAACAAATGTGCCGCCAGAAGCGCCAGACATGCGTACGCGATCGTTGTACCGTCCATCGCTGGTTGCGCCATGGTAAGTGTCACGACCCGCAAGGATGCAGGCGGTCGTAGGGTTCAGATTTAAGGCCTGTTCCCACACCAGTCATGTACATACACTTATATGCATCGTAGTAGACGCTGTGAAGGCTATCTCGGTGACTTCCGATGCCTGCGGTGAAGTTTGGAGTTAGGTCGGTTATGTACGACAGCAAGAAGCATGTAAGGCTCACTACTTCAGCTTCGCTGCTGCGATCCAGCGTGATTGTGGCAGTACCCTGAGACCGCGTATGTCGAAGGCGAGTCATGCGCCATTCAAGACGGTACACGATTTCGACGTGAGGAATGATCCCGAGGAAACCGTTTCATCTAACTAGCATGAACTCATGCAGCCGTCTTTCCGAGCGGATAGAGTTCTTCGGTCGCTAGGAAAGCTGTTAGTGGATTCACACCTTAGCGGATTGTCGTCCGTGGCCGTGCTGCGCACATACAACAGTGCAATAGCGGGGTTACATACCCGAGCGTTACATACCCGGAAGAGAACTGCAGTGGTCAGCGGTTCAAGCTATGACCAATTGACTCACTCTGAAGAGCAAAACAATGATGAAACTCGCATGAACATGTCAACGTTCCCAACGGAATCCATAGAGGAGGAGGTGTTGGGGACTCACTGTGTGAGACGGGTCTCTCGGGAGGGGGGTCAGAGACAAGCAGATACGATGTCGGGATTTGTCCCGACGGCCCGTTCCGAGATGGTCTCGTCAGGGGTCGAGAGGAAACCGAGGTTATTCCTGGTTGTCTCTGGTGCTGGTACAGAGATGACCTCTGATGGGCGGGTACGAGACAAGCTTGAACGAGCATAGACACAGCCTAGACAGCAATACGATCTGC